>NC_141873.1:230707292-231348542 GCF_056163025.1 Triticum urartu | reverse complement strand
TCTCTTGTTGTTGGTCAAAGTGATGGCCGTCGATGCGACCCCGGAGATGGGCTAGCTCGTCAATAATCACGCAAGTAGCTAGTCCCCGAAGACAACCACTGCATGCGTGTGGCCCAAACATATGTATGGAGAGGTGTGTTTTTGAGTAACAATGGAACAACTTTGATGTGGCACCGTGATTTCGAACTAGAAATCCCCAGACTGAGTGAGGGTTAGGTTGACGATGCATATGTATGTTACACCACACTTCAAGGCAACGGCGGGGATTCATGCATGCATGCATGCGTGCATAGTATATGCGCTCAAACTTAATTAGGTCTGAATCTCACCACGACCTATACTACAATAACACGAACCAAATGAAGAATCCGCCATGGTAACCTATCTTGTTGTTGGTCAGGTGATCATGGATGTCCACGCGGGCCCATGAATATATAGGCTTGTCGCCGATAACCACGCGAGGGAGTGTACCGTTCGAAGGCAACCACTACATGCATATGTATGGAGGTGATGCATGCATGCATGTTTGAATACACAACATTGATGTGGCACATGTGTCAAAAATCGTACACTATCTCCCCACACAGAGCGAGATCGGTTCATGATGTGTCGTGGTACTAGCCTCTTCGACTCGATGGGAGGGATTCATGCGTACACATGCATGCGTGTGTGCTCAAGCTGTATCATGCATGCCATCCGAGAGCAAAAATAATAATCCCCTCCTAAGTCAAATTAACCTCTCTTGTTGTCAGGCAAAAAGTAGTGATGGACCAAGCGAGCCCACAAATGGAAAGCATCAATATCGCTGATAACCGCTTAAGTGGGTACGAGAGGACAACCACCACCGCTTTGCATGTGGGCCAAACATATATATGTTGAATACCCAAAATGCACAACTTTTATGTGCCACATGCCTCAAAAATCGTAAACCATGCACCCACATAGAGTGAGGTTCATATCAAGCATACTACATATAATAGCCCACTTCCCCCCTCTTCACCGCATACTATATGCTCCTGCCGTAATATATGTAATCCAAAAGAATCCTCATCGATGGTGAAATTAATTAACTGTTGGGTTTCGTAGTAATTTCAAAATTTTTCCTACGCACACGCAAGATCATGTGATGCACAGCAACGAGAGGGGAGAGTGTCTACGTACCCACGCAGACCGACTGCGGAAGCGTTGACACAACGTAGAGGAAGTAGTCGTACGTCTTCACGATCCAACCGATCAAGCACCGAAACTACGGCACCTCCGAGTTCGAGCACACGTTCAGCTCGATGACGATCCCCGGACTCCGATCCAGCAAAGTGTCGGGGAAGAGTTCCTTCAGCACGACGGCGTGGTGACGATCTTGATGCACTACAGCAGCAGGGCTTCGCCTAAACTCCGCTACAGTATTATCGAGGAATATGGTGGCTGGGGGCACCGCACACCGCTAAGGAATAGATCACGTGGATCAACTTGTGTGTTTCTGGGGTGCCTCTGCCTCAGTATATAAAGGACTAGAGGGGGGGAGGCTGGCCGGCCATAGGAGGCGCGCCAGGAGAGTCCTACTCCCTCTGGGAGTAGGATTCCCCCCCAATCCTAGTTGGAATAGGATTCCTTGAGGGGGGAAAGAGAGAGAGGGGGGCCGGACACCTCTCCTAGTCCTAATAGGACTAGGGGAAGGGGGGAGGCGCGCGGCCACCTTGGGCTGACCCTTTCTCCTTTCCACTAAGGCCCATCAAGGCCCATATGGTTCCCGGGGGGTTCCGGTAACCTCCCGGTACTCTGATAAAATCCCGATTTCACCCGGAACACTTCCGATATCCAAACATAGGCTTCCAATATATCAATCTTTACGTCTCGACCATTTCGAGACTCCTCGTCATGTCCGTGATCACATCCGGGACTCCGAACAACCTTCGGTACATCAAAATGCATAAACTCATAATATAACTGTCATCATAACCTTAAGCATGCGGACCCTACGGGTTCGAGAACAATGTAGACATGACCGAGACACGTCTCCGGTCAATAACCAATAGCGGGACCTGGATGCCCATATTGGCTCCTACATATTCTACGAAGATCTTTATCGGTCAGACCGCATAACAACATACGTTGTTCCCTTTGTCATCGGTATGTTACTTGCCCGAGATTCGATCGTCGGTATCCAATACCTAGTTCAATCTCGTTACCGGCAAGTCTCTTTACTCGTTCTATAATGCATCATCTCGCAACTAACTCATTAGTTGCAATGCTTGCAAGGCTTATGTGATGTGCATTACCGAGAGGGCCCAGAGATACCTCTCCGACAATCGGAGTGACAAAACCTAATCTCGAAATACGCCAACCCAACATGTACCTTTGGAGACACCTGTAGTACTCCTTTATAATCACCCAGTTACGTTGTGACGTTTGGTAGTACCCAAAGTGTTCCTCCGGTAAACGGGAGTTGCATAATCTCATAGTTATAGGGACATGTATAAGTCATGAAGAAAGCAATAGCAACATACTAAACGATCGGGTGCTAAGCTAATGGAATGGGTCATGTCAATCAGATCATTCTCTTAATGATGTGATCCCGTTAATCAAATAACAACTCATTGTTCATGGTTAGGAAACATAACCATCTTTGATTAACGAGCTAGTCAAGTAGAGGCATACTAGTGACACTTTGTTTGTCTATGTATTCACACATGTATTATGTTTCCGGTTAATACAATTCTAGCATGAATAATAAACATTTATCATGATTATAAGGAAATAAATAATAACTTTATTATTGCCTCTAGGGCATATTTCCTTCATTAACCTCTCCCGATGTAGGTCAAAGTGATGCATGCATGCATCGAGGATGGCCTCATGGGCCCACAGATGGAAGCGTCACACGTGAGTGTCCTAGCTAGGATATGCATGTGACCCAAAAAGGTGTTGTGTGATGTTTGAATAACCAATTTCAGAATTTTGATGTGGCACATGCCTCGGAAACCAAAAAGTCCTGACACTGAGTGAGGTGTACTTGTTCACGGACGCGTACATATAGTATATATGCTAGTCCCCTCCCACCTCTTCGACGCGTACTATATACCACCATAACACAAACATAAAAGATTCCACCTTGCTGGTCAAATTAACCTCACTGCCGGCTATTCGTCAAAGTGATGGATGACGACCTCGCGGGCCCATAGAAAGCGTCACATGCGAGTATCGAGTGTCGTGTAGGACAACCATCGACTGCATGTGGCCAAAACATTTATGTATGACAGGGTTGTGTAATGTTTTAAATAACAAGTTCACGACTCTGATGTGGCACCGGCCTGCCTAACAAAACGGCCAACCCACATGGTGGCTCATGATACGTCTCCAACGTATCTATAATTTTTGATTGTTCCATGCTATTATATTATCTGTTTTGGATGTTTATGGGCTTTACTAAACACTTTTATATTATTTTTGGGACTAACCTATTAACCGGAGGCCCAACCCAAATTGCTGTTTTCTTGCCTATTTCAGTGTTTCGAAGAAAAGGAATATCAAACAGAGTCCAAATGGAATGAAACCTTCGGGAGAGTTATTTTTGGAATGGAAGCAATCCAGGAGACTTGGAGTAGACGTCAGGGAAGCTTCGAGGAAGCCACGAGGCAGGGAGGCGCGCCCTACCTGTTGGGGATACACATAACAGGTAGGCCCACGAAGGGTCGAAATATCATGAAGCATGGGGTCCACACAACATGTGGGTCCAGGTAAATTTCATAGAGACATACTATCCACTCGGACAAGCAGCATACTATCCACTCTACCAAGCAGCATACCATCCACTCGACCAAGCAGCATACCATCCACTCGGATGATAGTTCACCACTCGACCGTACGACTCACTCAGATATACGAAGACCAGCAGGCAGAAAAGCAGTCGACATCATTCTCATAGTGAAGGCTTGATAGTGGGATGGCTTTATGGCATACATGCCCCACTTTGTAACATAGGAGATGAGGGGGTGGCACACTCTATATAAGCCACCCCACCACTAGACTAGGGGCCCTTTTCTTCCATGTCTCTCTCTTTTTCACCATTAGTCTCAGGACTACGGGGATCCGTTCTCCTCTCATTGTAATCTCCTGATACATACTAAGATAAAACAAAGCCTCTCCGGAGCACGAGACGTAGGGTTGTTATCTCTACCGTGAGAGGCCCGAACTCGCTAAAACCACCGTGTCACCCATATGCATCTCGATAGATCATGCCCCTTTATCCTACCCCTCTCTTATTGTCGGAATCGTTACCACGATAGTTGGCGCCCACCGTGGGGCATGGCGTCTATCAAGCCATGAGGCAAATGGTTTTATTTCTTCGATCTTCGTCCATCGATCAACAATCATCAATGGAGAATTTGATTAAGGATGTTTCATACATCGCTCCACTCACTTGAAAGACATGATACTCATCGTACAGAGGAATCGGGAAGTTTCATTCGATCATGTCTTTTGCTTTACAATCGATCTTTAATCTACTAATAATGGTTGTTTTTTCTGTATGTACACATGCTCATGCGAGTCCTGTGGAGTTTCGATCAATCAAAAGGAAAAGAAAAGAAAGAAGACGAGGAGGACGGCGGCTTCATCTTCTTCACATCGACTAGAGAGCATGAGTAACAGCGCCATTGTTTGGACGAGGGCCATGGAAGCTGAGCTCCTGACATGGCCAGTCCGATGTCGCCTGTCTTCTTCGTCGCCAACCGCCAACGTCTCCATGAAGTCGACTGCCACCTCCCCGGCTTCACCGACCTCCGACGTGTACATCCACGCCGGAAACACACCTCCAGCGGCGTTCCCGAATCCTGCCGCCGGCCTGATGCTAATGGTGCAGCGGTCCTTCCTTCCTGCTCCACAAAGACACGAGCCTGGCTAGCAACGCGGAGCTTCTCGGCCCGGTCGTCCTCTCGACAGCGATCTCCATAGTGGAGGCGCCCCTCCCGCTGGCGTCGCAGGCACGCTACACACTGCTCCCTCACCAGCTTCTCCGACGTGGTCGCCGCGGCGTGCGCGCAGACCCGGCGCGACGCGGAAATAGGGAGCCCGTCAGGCCCCCGGTCGCGGCGGTTCTTCCCTCCGTCGCCGGTTGCTTGCCATGATGCCTTCGTTTCATTTAACCATGCAAGGTGAGTGGGTCACGTCTTCCTTGATTATGTGCATGCAGGTAAATGCACCCAATTACAGGAAACATAAAGACGAGGTGGTCTTCAATGCGAGATTAATTGGCTGCCTATGCGCTTGCCTTACAATTAATCCGGCGTTAGTCCACTCTTTTCGGAGCCACTTGCGCAAACCTCGAACGCACATGCAGCTTGTGTCCCGGCCCAGCTGCCTGTTACTCCGAACCGGTGCTCCCGTACACTCGGACTACATTCGGACAGACAACTAAAACGCCCCGGTTTATTCGGATGTTATTTCCATCCAGATGACTAACATGCAGGCACTCGGTCGCCCCGTGTGGCTATCAGTTGGACACGTCCTCATCTCTCGGACGCCATCGCGTCACCATTTGGAGGACACATCTTCATCGGCTTGCCCGGCAAGCTAAGTGTATTTTCATAGTTCATCCTCATACATTGTACATACGGACAACTAAACATCCAATATCATTCGGGTGGATTCCGCACTCGGACGAAAAATGTGCAGGTTTTCTCGGACAATTAAATGTCCAGACATTCGCCTACCGCACACCGTCAGTCTGCTGGATACGCCATCACTCGGCTGCTCCGCGCGTTGCCGTTTGGCTGGGCACATCTTCATCAAATTACCTAATTGGTCGCCCCGCGCGTTGCCACTCCGCGGGACGCGTCTACTTCACCCGGACGCTCTGCACATCATCACTTCGAGGGACCCGTCTACTTCACTCGGACGCCCCACACATCATCACTCTGCGGGACATGTCTACATTACTCGGGCGCCCCGTGCATCGTCACTTCTCGGGACACGTCTACTTCACCCGGACGCCCCGCACATCGTCATTTCGGGGGACCCGTCTACTTCACTCGGACGCCCCACACATCATCACTCCGCGCGACATGTCTACATCACTCGGACGCCCCGCGCATCATCACTCCGCGCCACACGTCTACTTCACTCGGCCACCCCGCGCGTCGTCACTCCGTGGGACATGTGTACTTCACTCGGACGCCCTGTGCGTCGTCACTTCGTGGGACGTGTCTACTTCACCCGGATGCCCCGCACTTCATCACTTCGCGGGACACGTCTACTTCACCCGGACGCCCCGCACATCGTCACTTCGGGGGACCCGTCTACTTCACTCGGACGCCCCACACATCGTCACTCCGCGGGACATGTCTACATCACTCGGACGCCCCGCGCAACATCACTCCGCGCCACGCGTCTAATCCACTCGGCCGCCCCGCGCGTCGCCACTCGGTTGGTCACCTCATAACCATTCGGCCGCTCCATGCGTCGCCATCGGTTAGTCACCTCATCACCATTCGGACGTTCCGTGCGTCGCCATCGGTTGGTCACCTCATCACCACTCGGCCGCCCCACGCGTCGCCACTCGGTTGGTCACCTCATAACCATTCGGCCGCTCCGTGCGTCGCCATCGGTTGGTCAACTCATAACCATTCGGCCGCTCCGTGCGTTGCCATCGGTTGGTCACCTCATCACCACTCGGCCGCCCCGCGCGTCGCCACTCGGTTGGTCACCTCATAACCAATCGGCCGCTCCATGCGTCACCATCTGATAGAGGCAAAGGTGTCTCGATGTTTCGATGAGATGGTGGCTATCGTTTTCTGTGGGAGTCGACCTTGACGATCCGGCTACAAACGTGCGAGACGTCGTGCCTTAGCAATTGCTAAACCAACTTCTGAGGGTTATTGACCACGCCGGAGCACGATCAACCTGACCACGAGGGTCTGTTTCCTGCGAGCAAACGAAGAACAAGCAAGAAACTGAGATTGCAATCTGGATATTGCGAATATAAGATGAAAGCTTTATTGATCAAGGTGGGGTTCTGTGACGTCTTGGTCTGGTCGTTGGACACAAACGAAGTACGCGAAGTTGCAGCTATGGCGAACTTTTAATCTAAACAAAACCCAAAGCCTAAACGATGCCCTAAGGGCTGTATATATGGAGGAGAGAGGGGGAATTTCGTGGCCCTTGGTGGAGGGGTCCGAAACCAACCCTAACTCTTGTTTCTCCACACATACAGACTCTAAAAACAGCCTATACTTAAGTACTTCGAAAATACATGGGCCTGGCCCAATAATAAGGTGACGCAGCACCTAAAATAGCCTCTGGACGAAATTTATGAAGTGGCATCTTGTATATTTCGTCCCATGCTTCATGCACTCATTATGGTGGCTTCAGAGTCCTGGAATCATCACTTGTAACTCCGTTCTTGTTCCCCTTGCGCATGCCATCATCTCCATGCTTGAACTTGCTCCAAGGTTCATCTTTCTTGTCCAAGCTAGGCCCTTCATTTGTAAGCAAAACAAATGTATCCAATTTAGGCAGCATCATATTCTCATGAACATTAGAATCGTTACCAAGAAACGAAAGTACCTGATAATTCAATTGGCATGCGCGAGCTCTAGTAATCGGTCCAGTGTGTATAGCAGCAGGGGCTGTGGGTGTAACAATGGTATTGATGTCCTCATCACAACTCCCTTTGTATGGAACAAATTATGCCTCTGATTCTGCCCAGCTTGTGTAACCTGCACACTCAAAACACGTTGAGCAACTAAACATTCATACCCGTCAGCATCTTCAGCAGCCATGTATTGCGTCTCATGATCAGAATCATCTCCACCATGTTCTTCACGTGTAATAAGAGCCAAAATCTCCTCATCATAGTCACTAGCGGACTCATACCCACCATCCTCAGTAGCAATCATCACACACTGAGATTGGCATTCTCTCGCTAAATGTCCTCTTCCCTTACAACGATGACAAATAATATCACTTCTGTGCCCTGTTGATGCCATGGAAGAAGAAGAGCTCTGCGCAGGTCCAGCAGGTGTGCTCTTGGCAGATAGTGGTGGTTGTGCCTGCTTTCTTGTATCACGGCTGGAGGTGGCACCTAATGGAGGTGCTGGTGGAGTGGAAGTAGAGGATGCACGTGGTGTCCATGACGAAGATCGACTTGCAGAAAAGTTAGTTTGCGCCAATGCCTGTCGATCCTGCACTTCACGTTCAGCTTTACAAGCAAGATGGAATAAACGAGTGATATTATTATACTCCTTATACTCTAGGATGGTCTGAATCTCTCTATTTAATCCACCCATAAAACGTGCAAGCATAGCTTCATTCTCCTCAACAATACCACATCTAAACATGCCAGTTTGTAATTCCTGATAATATTCTTCTACAGAATTTTTTCCTTGTCTTAAACGCTGCAATTTTTGAAGTAATTCACGTTGATAATATGGTGGAACCCAACGAGTACGCATAGCAGTTTTCAAAGCAGCCCAAGTAGCTAGAATAGGATATAATCTACAATGCTCAGACCACCAAACACATGCAAAACTAGTGAATGCACAAACAGCAGCAGGAACACGTCTCTCGTCGGGATATTGTAAACATGTAAATCGTTGTTCAGTTTCTAACTCCCAAGTAAGATATATATCAGGAACATATCTACAAGCAAATGGTGGAATATTCAATTTTAGTTTAGGGAGATGGTCATGATCTCGTACCTGAGGGTGAGCCCTACCATTGCCATTATTTGCATGTGGACGACCTGGTGGTTGCTGTGCTGGTGGTGGCATGTAGTTCTGATTTTGATCAACCTCATCCTCGTAATCTCCGGCAAAATCATCCTCCTCCGCATCAGCAGCAGGAGCCACAGAAGTATCAACAGCAACACCAATAGTTTGGCCAGGTGCAAGAGGGAGACGGCTCGCTCGGCGGAGGGCTGTTTCACGATGTGTAGGTAGTCGTCGTCGTCGTTGTTGTTGTTGTTGTAGAGGTGCGTTAGGTGCAGCCAGTGGTGGTGGTGGAAGACGCGCGAGCAATTCATTAAACCTGTTATCGAGCTTTGTTTCGAATGTCTTCTCCATGGCCTCTTCAAATCTGTTTAGCACATCTTGCACCTGTCCACTCATCATTTGCTAAAATTTATCATGCAACACCTTATTCGTCATGTTCTCCCAGTCAGTCTCGTCGGCTTATGATCCTGCCATGGTTAGCAACAATAGAAACACATAAGAATATGATCCTACAGAATACTAACAAGAGGTGGTGGTGTCACAAATCCGTCAAGCCAATCTCAAATTCTTACCAGTTCTTACCCAGCAGCAGACGGTGATCGGCAACCGTCGTAGTCAAAACTCTCAAAGCTTGGATAGAGCGATTACCAGGGAGAGTCAAACGCACGACGTAGATGTATGTGGAGCTGGGAAGGCTTATAATATGGTAGCAAAAAGGGTCAGCAATAATCAATTCAGAGATGCAAAGTTGAATAAATGCTCAACGACGGTACTGTGCTGGTCCTAGGCTAGACCGTGCTAGAGACGCGAGCCTAGAACACTAACAAAATCACGGCGCTGCACGTAAACAATGCAGGAGCACACTCTGATTTTTTTTTCCTTTTTTTTCACTTTTTTTGCACTTTTTTCCTCTTTTTTTGCTCCACAACAATTTTTTTTCGAAAAAGTCTACAAATGGTCTAAAAACTGCCTAGCCAGAATTTTCCAGACTTAGTTCTTTTTTGAGTTTGGAATTATTTTTCTTCTGCGGGTAGCACGGAATCTCAGGAGTCCTACTCTCTCATGACTCGGAGTATGGCGTGATCTGGAACTCGAAAACAAAGCAACAAATACTGGACTCGGACTAGGACTGGTGGCGGAGATGAATCTGGTGGAACTCAGACTGTGGTGGTATATCTGGACTCGGATTGGTGGTGGTATATGGCGATGGTATATCTAGACTCGGATTGGTGGTGGTATATGGCGATGGTATATGTGGACTCGGATTGGTGGTTGTATATGGCAGCGGCGATGTATATGGTGGGGTGGTGGTATATGGTAATGATGATGACGATGGTGCGGCGGCGGCGTGACAACCTGTGAACAGAACTCAAAACTCTAAAGGACTAGACGCTAAGACCAGCAACTTGACACGACGATGCAACCGCAAATTCAACAAAGCAAATACAGAAAAGATTATGCAAAGGCTCAGATTGGTTCGGATAGGATGAACTAACCCTAATTTTTTTTGGCTTTTTCGTGGACTGTATGTATGAAGAACAAACTCGATCTAATCTACGAAAAACTGTAAAATCTCACCGAGCAACCTGAAAATCTGATACCACTTGATAGAGGCAAAGGTGTCCCGATGTTTCGATGAGATGGTGGCTATCGTTTTCTGTGGGAGTCAACCTTGACGATCCGGCTACGAACGTGCGAGACGTCGCGCCTTAGCAATCGCTAAACCAACTTCCGAGGGTTATTGACCATGCCGGAGCACGATCAACCTGACCACGAGGGTCTGTTTCCTGCGAGCAAACGAAGAACAAGCAAGAAACTGAGATTGCAATCTGGATATTGCGAATATAAGATGAAAGCTTTATTGATCAAGGTGGGGTTCTGTGACGTCTTGGTCTGGTCGTTGGACACAAACGAAGTACGCGAAGTTGCAGCTATGGCGAACTTTTAATCTAAACAAAACCCAAAGCCTAGACGATGCCCTAAGGGCTGTATATATGGAGGAGAGAGGGGGAATTTCGTGGCCCTTGGTGGAGGGGTCCGAAACCAACCCTAAATCTTGTTTCCCCACACATACGGACTCTAAAAGCAGCCTATACTTAAGTACTTCAAAAATAAATGGGCCTGGCCCAATAATAAGGTGACGCAACACCTAAAATAGCCTCTGGATGAAATTTATGAAGTGGCATCTTGTATATTTCGTCCCATGCTTCATGCACTCATTATGGTGGCTTCAGAGTCCTGGAATCATCACTTGTAACTCCGTTCTTGTTCCCCTTGCGCATGCCATCATCTCCATGCTTGAACTTGCTCCAAGGTTCATCTTTCTTGTCCAAGCTAGGCCCTTCATTTGTAAGCAAAACAAATGTATCCAATTTAGGTAGCATCATATTCTCATGAACATTAGAATCGTTACCAAGAAACGAAAGTACCTGATAATTCAATTGGCGTGCGTGAGCTCTAATAACCGGTCCAGTGTGTATAGCAGCAGGGGCTGTGGGTGTAACAATGGCTCATCACCATCGGTTGGTCACCTCATCACCACTCGGCCGCCCCGCGCGTCGCCACTCGGTTGGTCACCTCATAACCATTCGGCCGCTCTGTGCGTCGCCATCGGTTGGTCACCTCATAACCATTCGGCCGCTCCGTGCGTCGTCGTCGGTTGGTCACCTCATCACCACTCGGCCGCCCCGCGCGTCGCCTTCGGTTGGTCACCTCATCACCACTCGGCCGCCCCATGCGTCGCAATCGGTTGGTCACCTCATCACCACTCGGCCGTCTCGCGCGCCGCCTTCGGTTGGTCACCTCATCACCACTCAGCCGTCCCGCACGTCGCCATCGGTTGATCACCTCATAACCACTCGGCCGCCCCGCGCGTCGCTTCCGGTTCGTCACCTCATCACCAATCGGCCGCCCCGCGCGTCGCCATCGGTTGGTCACCTCATCACCACTCGGCCGCCCCGCGCATCGTCATAGGTTGGTCACCTCATAACCACTCGGCCGTCCCGCGCGTCACCACTTGGTTGGTCACCTCATAACCACTCGGTCGCCCCGCGCGTCGCTTCGGTTGGTCACGTCATCACCACTCGGCCGCCCCGTGCGTCGCCATCGGTTGGTCACCTCATCATCACTCGTCCGCCCCGCGCGTCGCCATCGGTTGGTCACCTCATAACCACTCGGCCGCCCCGCGCGTCGCCTTTGGTTGGTCACCTCATCACCAATCGGCCGTCCCACATGTCGCCATCGGTTGGTCACCTCATCACCACTCGGCTGCCCCGCGCGTCGCCACTCGGTTGGTCACCTCATAACCACTCGGCCGCCCCGCGCGTCGTCATAGGTTGGTCATCTCATAACCACTTGGTAGCCCCGCGCGTCGCCACTCGGTTGGCCACCTCATAACCACTCGGCCCCCCCGCGCGTCGCCACTCGGTTGGTCACCTCATCACCACTCGGCCGCCCCGCGCGTCGCCACATGGTTGGTCACCTCATAACCACTCGGCCGCCCCGCGCGTCGTCATAGGTTGGTCACCTCATAACCACTCGGCCGCCCCGCGCGTCACCACTTGGTTGGTCACCTCATAACCACTCGGCTGCCCCGCGCGTCGCCAGTCGGTTGGTCACCTCATAACTACTCGGCCGCCCCGCGCGTCGCCATAGGTTGGTCACCTCATCACCACTCGGCCGCCCCGCGCGTTGCCTTCGGTTGGTCACCTCATCACCACTCGGCCGCCCCGTGCGTCGCCATCGGTTGGTCACCTCATCACCACTTGGCCGCCCCGCGCGTCGCCACTCGGTTGGTCACCTCATAACGACTCGGCCGCCCCGCGCGTCGCCATAGGTTGGTCACCTCATAACCACTCGGCCGCCCCGCGCGTCACCATTGGTTGGTCACCTCATCACCACTTGACCGCCCCGCGCATCGCCACTCGGTTGGTCGCCTCATCACCACTCGGCCACTCGCGCGTCTTCAGACAGCTAAGTCATTTTACATTCTGTTATTTCCGTCTTCCCGAGTATCCCATAATTCACACATCACGTTCACTCGGAGGCCACGCCACCGAGTGTACCTCTACGCTCGGCTGCTTATTTTCACATACTTGCTTAGTACTGGTTATGTGACTCCCGAGTCCAACTTCCATTTTTTCACATACATCATTCACGAACACCATGTGTCGTTCTTCATTTCGATTTTGCATCGCTCCTCCGGGGCTGCAACTCAGTCGAAACACTACACTTCCGTTTTATTTGAGCCAGTATCAATGAGTTCAGTCGGATCCTTCACTTCGACAAGTTCAAACGGATCCTTCGCTCTTCCAGACTCTTGCTAGTTAACTAGCAAGCCCCTTGCACTTGCAGCGGGTGTCTATGGGTGTTATTCACACAAATCATTTTAGCACACATCAAATTTCCTCGAGAAATTATTTCGTTGGCTTGTGCCATTTTTTACACAAGTTACGCGATCACTCGACGGCCTTATGCGCCAACTTCATCACTGCTCGGACTCGGTCACCGTACCGGTCTTAGCGCACCACAACACCGACTTTGTCGCTCTGTTGACTTCAAACACATCCAGCCAAACCCTCTGTGGAATCCTCTTCATCGTATCAATGATATAGACCTCGTCAGGCATGAGACAGATAAGTCCCTTTTGCAATTAAATTTTACACTTCACTCTTTTGTGAGTTTGCCTCTTTCGAGCATCACTCGGAAGCTTCTCCTCATCTTTACCCGAGCCCGACTCGATGAATTGCAAATCATCCATTCAAAACTATATTTATCGTATTCCGACATGTCCGTTGTCGAAGCCTGTAGTACGCTCGGGGGCTACGCCGCACTCGGGGGCTGCATCTCGTTTGGAATGACACTCTCCTGAGTAGTCGAGTACTTCATCACCTGTCAGATCCTTCACTTCAACAAGTGCATTCGATCCGCCACTTTGACAAGTTTTATAATCACTCAGACGCTCTATGCGCCATCTTCATTTCTACCCAGACTCAGTTGTCACGCCGGTCTTGTTGCGTCCCAACCACACTACACCGACCTCGTCACTACATTAGCTTCGAAAGCATCCGGCTAACTCCTTCGAAGACAATTTCAGCCACTTGGCTGGACACGCAATCTTTCACTTGGCTGCCCCGCGCATCGTCACTTGGCCACGCCACGCGTCGTCATTCGGCCGCCCCGCGCATCACCCCTTGGCTGGACACGTAGTCCTTCACTCGGTCACCTCACGCATCCTCACTCGGCCGTCCCGCACGCCGCCACTCGGTTGTGCACGTCTTCACCACTTGGCCACTCCGTGCGTCGCCTCTCGGTTGTGCATGCCTTCACCATATGGCCACTCCGCGCGTCACCACTTGGCTGGACACGTAGTTCTTCACCACTCGGCCGCCCCGCGCGTTGCCACACAGTTGTGCACGTCTTCATCATTCGACCACCTCACACAACATGACTCGGCCGCTCCACGCGTCGTCACTCGGTCATGCACGTCTTCACCACTCGACCGCCCCGCGTCATCACTCGGTTGTACACATCATCGCCCCTCGGCCACCTCGCACGTCGCCATCAGTTGGACATGTCTTTGCCTCTACACCCCCAGCACGGGAACGACTAAGTTACTCATATGATCAAACCCATATCACACTTTGTAGCAAGCTTACCTCTTTCAAACATCACTCGGGGGCTACGCACAGCCGTTGGCCATGCTGTCCTCCGGGGCTACGCCCATTCAATCGACCCATTGATCACATCAGGAATATCTTTCTGACCATACATACAAGTGCCACCAAATTTTTCCTTGCAGTCAACATACCCCGATCAGTCGGGAAGCATGTCCACTCAGAAAAATACCCATTTCATGCAAAATCTAATGGTCGATATAAGAAGTACTACTGGAACGATTACTCCCTGGAGTGGCCAGCTTTTTTCTACAGTCGGCAGTTTCAAGGTCGAATTCATTCATCGTGCTGAGTGCACAAAGATCACTTGATTGATCCAGTTCCAGATTGAATTCATTTACAGTGCCAAGTGCACGAAGATCAGTCCGATTGAGTCAGCTCCAAGCTGAGATTATTTACCATGCCAAGCGCTTGAAGATCCATCCGATTGATTCAATTCCAGACAAAGATATTTACCGTGCCAACTACATGGAGGTTTATCGGGAGACTTAAACCCTTTGCCAGACTCATCTAGTCTGACAGAGGCTCGGGGACTACACCCAGTGGGTGCACTCAGCGTGTCCCCACTGGAAGAGAACTCGGAAAGAAACATTTTGCTCAATGCAAACCCAGATCCAGATCACTCGACCCCTGAGTCGGAGAAGAACAAGTCCAATCAGTACCAGCTAAGAAGATTTTCTCTCTCAGACCCCCGCCGACTGCCCGCAGTCGACAGCGGTCTCGGGGACTACACCCAGTGGGTGCACTCAGCATGCTCCCACTGGAGTAATCTCCACTTGGTATGGCTCGACCAGTCCGAGTGACGAACAACAAACAAACAAGATTTAAAGAATCTCGTCGACTACCAAAAAAAATTCTTATAAGGTGAGTTTTAACGCTCCTCCATGGACCTGTTTTGAGCCTTCTTCTAGGACTCAAAGCGTGAAACTCACAAGTGTGGATCTAAAACCGACTCGTATTGACGTTCCTCCAGGATAAGAATGACATCTCTCTGAGAGAGCAGCCCATGTGTCAATCTTGTTGCACAGATTTAATGACACATCCATACTCTGATCACAAGTTAACCTCTTCCGAGAGATGATCGAATGTCACCAAGTTGCTCCTTGCAGGCACTTACCCAGATCAGTCGAGAAGCACAGTACCAGAATCCATTGAGACTTTGTTCAAACCTTGGTTGTCTGAAAGCACGATGACAGGTACCAAGTATTTCCGTAATCACTCAGGCCAAATTGTGTCTTTCACAAACTCGTTCTGCAAAATCGCAATCGATTCGGGGGCTAATGTTGGGGATACACATAACAGGTAGGCCCACGAAGGGTCGAAATATCATGAAGCAAGGGGTCCACACAACATGTGGGTCCAGGTAAATTTCATAGAGACATTCTATCCACTCAGACAAGCAGCATACTATCCAGTCGACCAAGCAGCATACCATCCACTCGACCAAGCAGCATACCACCCACTCGAATGACAGTTCACCACTCGACCGTACGACTCACTCAAATATACGAAGACCAACAGGCAGAAAAGCAGTCGACATCATTCTCATAGGCTTGATAGTGGGCTGGCTTTATGGCATTCATGCCCCACTTTGTAACATAGGAGGTGAGGGGGTGGCGCACTCTATATAAGCCACCTCCACCACTAGACTAGGGGCCCTTTTCTTCCATGTCTCTCTCTTTTTCACCATTAGTCTCAGGACTACGGGGACCCGTTCTCCTCTCATTGTAATCTCCGGATACATACTAAGATAAAACAAAGCCTCTCTGGAGCACGAGACGTAGGGTTGTTATCTCTACCGTGAGAGGCCCGAACTTGCTAAAACCATCATGTCTCCCATATGCACCTCGATAGACCATGCCCGTTTATCCAACCCCTCTCTTATTGTCGGAATCGTTACCACGACACTACCCCCTGGGCGCGCCCCCACCCTCGTGGCTCACCTGACCGACTTCTTTCGCCTATATATGTCCATATACCCTAAAAACATCGAAGGGCAGAATAGATCGGGAGTTCCGCCGCCAGAAGCCTTCGTAGCCACTGAAAACCAATCTAGACCCGTTCCGACACCCTACCGGAGGGGGCATTCCCTCTCCGGTGGCCATCTTCATCATCCCGGCTCTCTCCATGACGAGGAGGGAGTAGTCCACCCTGAGGCTGAGGGTATGTACTAGTAACTATGTGTTTGATCTCTCTCTCTCTCTCTCTCTCGTGTTCTTGAGGTGGTACGATCTTGATGTATCACGAGCTTTGCTATTATAGTTGGATCTTATGATGTTTCTCCCCCTCTACTCTCTTGTAATGAATTGAGTTTTCCCTTTGAAGTTATCTTATCGGATTGAGTCTGTAAGGATTTGAGAACACTTGATGTATGTCTTGCATGTGCTTATCTGTGGTGACAATGGGATATCACGTGATCCACTTGATGTATGTTTTGGTGATCAACTTGCGAGTTCTGTGACCTCGTGAACTTATGCATAGGGGTTGGCACACATTTTCGTCTTGACTCTCTGGTAGAAACTTTGGGGCACTCTTTGAAGTTCTTTGTGTTGGTTGAATAGATGAATCTGAGATTGTGTGATGCATATCGTATAATCATACCCACGGGTACTTGAGGTGACATTGGAGTATCTAGGTGACATTAAGTTTTTGGTTGATTTGTGTCTTAAGGTGTTATTCTAGTACAAACTCTATGATAGATTGAACGGAAAGAATAGCTTTGTGTTATTTTACTACAGACTCTTGAATAGACCAATCAGAAAGGATAACTTTGAGGTGGTTTCGTACCCTACCGTAATCTCTTCGTTTGTTCTCCACTATTTGTGACTTTGGAGTGACTCTTTGTTGCGTGTTGAGGGATAGTTATATGATCCAGTTATGTTATTATTGTTGAGAGAACTTGCACTAGTGAAAGTATGAACCCTAGGCCTTGTTTCAACGCATTGCAATACCGTTTGCGCTCACTTTTATTACTTGTTACCTTGCTGTTTTTATAATTTGAGATTACAAAAACCTATATCTACCATCCATATTGCACTTGTATCACCATCTCTTCGCCGAACTAGTGCACCTATACAATTTACCATTGTATTGGGTGTGTTGGGGACACAAGAGACTCTTTGTTATTTGGTTGCAGGGTTGTTTGAGAGAGAGCATCTTCAACCTACGCCTCCCACGGATTGATAAACCTTAGGTCATCCACTTGAGGGAAATTTTCTACTGTCCTTCAAACCTCTGCACTTGGAGCCCCAACAACGTCTACAAGAAGAAGGTTGCGTAGTAGACATCAGCTCACAACTCGTAGTGTACTGCGAGCCACCCGCCACCCCCAGACGCACACCCCCCCCCCACACACACCGCGGATCTACCGCAACTATGATGCATGTTAAATTAATTGTCCCGCGGTGAACATACATGTTATCAAATGAGGGACATTTTAATTTCAAAAAAATCACAGAGATCATTAAGACGTTTTAGTACATTGATTGATTGATTTTCTACGGGTATAATGTGCAAAAATCAAATTTGAGCTACATGCACACGTGACAGTGCACCTAAATGGATTGCAAAAACACATGTGTCTCACTGGGTGCATGTTTACTCCTCGTGCAAAAAATTTCAAACATTGAGAATCTTGATTTTTAAATTCTAGTACATCCAAAACTTATTTAAAGTTCATGAAACTTATCGTGTTGTCATATGGACACCAATACAAAGTGGCATTGTACTTTTTCGGGTCAAATTTGAGACCAGTTTTGATGTAATCTTTATCTAATTACATACGGGAGATTATTAATAATTGGGAACCACTATCCCAAATGGATTATTTATTTGAACCGTGAGCGTTAGACCAACAATGGATACGTGCCATGCTTCAGTTAAGCAATAAAGCGACAACATTAATCATTCAAATAGTGATAGAGGCTAAGGTGTCCCGATATTTCGATGAGATGGTGGCTATCGTTTTCTGTGGGAGTTGACCTTGACGATCCGACTACGAACGTGCGAGACGTCGCGCCTTAGCAATCGCTAAACCAACTTCCGAGGGTTATTGACCACGCCGGAGCACGATCAACCTGACCACGAGGGTATGTTTCCTGCGAGCAAACAAAGAACAAGCAAGAAACTGAGATTGCAATCTGGATATTGCGAATATAAGATGAAAGCTTTATTGATCATGGTGGGGTTCTGTGACGTCTTGGTCTGGTCGTTGGACACAAACGAAGTACGCGAAGTTGCAGCTATGGCGAACTTTTAATCTAAACAAAACCCAAAGTCTAAACGATGCCCTAAGGGCTGTATATATGGAGGAAGAGGGGGGGAATTTCGTGGCCCTTGAGGGTGGGGTCCGAAACCAACCCTAACTCTTGTTTCCCCACACATACGGACTCTAAAAATAGCCTATACTTAAGTATTTCGAAATTACATGGGCCTGGCCCATTAATAAGGTGACGCAGCACCTAGAATAGCCTATGGACGAATATTATGAAGTGGCATCTTGTATATTTCGTCCAAGGCTTCATGCACTCCTTATGGCGGCTTCAAAGTCCTGAAATCATCACTTGTAACTCCGTTCTTGATCCCCTTGCGCATGCCATCAACTCCATGCGTGTTCTTGCTCCAATGTTCATCCTTCTCCAAGCTGGGCCCTTCATTTGTAAGCAAAACAAATGTATCCAATTTAGGCAGCATCATAATCTCATGAACATTAGAATCATTACCAAGAAATGAAAGTACCTGGTAATTTAATTGGCGTGCGCGAGCTCTAGTAATTGGTCCAGTATATGTAACAGTAGGGGCTGTGGGTGTAACAATGGTATTGATGTCCTCATCAAATAGAAAAACAATATATGTGCCTCCGCACGACCCGTGTGGCGTGCGAGCAGGCGTGAGTTGACGGGACGCGTCCGCCGCGCAGGCAGACGGGGAGGCGTGTGTGCATGTGTGTGAATTGACGGAGGCGTGCTCGCTGTGCAGTGTCATCAGGAGGCATGCGAGTAGCTGTGTGAAACTTTGGTAGGCATGCCAGCAGTCCGGTGCGTAGGCTCACCGGGAGGCGAGCCATCGGTTTGCCCGCCGCCCGCTTCTCTCCCACTACTCCCACTACTCCATACTAATGGTGCGCCCGAGCGGCCGCACCCCCCATCCTCACTACGCACACACAATTCTCTCTCTCCGCTTGCATCCTCGACGCCGCTCTCAGTCCTCAAAGCCGTCAGTGTATGAGGATGCCGCCGAAGCGCCTCATCAGAGGGAGTGGCGACGCCGGGGCTGCTAAAGCACCGGAGCACGGTGTGGAGATGGAGACAAAGGTTGCCATCACCACCGGCGAGTTATCACTGCACCCTGACATCGTCAACGGCATCGAGCTTCCACAGCCAGAGGCAGAGTTCCACACCGACTCTGACGACCACTCCGGCGACGACTCCGACGACCACTCCGGCGACGATTCCGACGACCACTCCGGCGATGATGGACAACTGGTTAGTCATCTATACCCATTTCTATGTCAAATAGATCATAGGGCTTCTCTGGTTACTCCTGCCTCCCCATTTTTGGAATAGAGATCCTATGGTTATGTTCTCCCAATCCATGAAATCTGAGTAAGTTTCGTTAGATCCGTGTAGTGTATTGATTGTTTGAATGGTACAGGTGATAAGAGATTAGTTGTTTCATCTGTGCAAATGATTTCTGCTAGTAATCCGACTAGGGTTAGTGTTCGTGCTAATAATTCCTAGCCAGGGCTTGACAATTGATTTTCAATGACCTACATATGTTTGTGCCATTATTTTCTTCAAGATTGGTCTGTACATAGACGACTGCGCTTAAAAATCGAACCATAATCCCTGGATATGTATAAATAAATAGCCATAAATTCCTAATCCTACTTCACGGCATGTAATCATTGATTTGATGCCAAATTTGTTTTACTATTTGTATAGGTGCTGTTTGACGATGCGGACAACGAGGATAAAAATGTCCAGAGGAGGTACAATAGGTAAATCCTGAGGGATCTTTATGCGGGAATGCATAACATGTGTATTAGGACCTGGAACGGCGGCTATGGATGCCCATTTGGCAACTAGAAGCTTCATGACGCGTATCTAAGTGTTCTGGCGCATGCAAGTGGACGGGCCGTTGGCTCCTTCAAGCAGAAGTATTCTTGCAGGGTGGCGCATGACGCGTATGCCGAGTACCTGGAGAAGCTTCAGGATCGTGCCGACCTGTGAGATGAGATGTGGGATGGATGGAACTATATATGTACGCTTGAGTATGCTTAATAATGTTGAACTATGTACTACTTATGGTTGAACTATGCTTATCTACGTGTACGCTTATTATCTATGTCTGAGTATGTTAAATATTTCGCCAAATTTTGGTGAAAATTACAATGGGGGACCAATAAACCAGGTCGGAGGTAGTACGTCAATCACACACAGTTCCCAAAATTGGAACCGTGTGCAATGACTTTCATTTTGCCTGTTGCGTCAATCGCACACGGTTCGCACTAGCAAACCGTGCCCCCAAAATTCTTTGTGGGATAGAAAACCCTCACCACCCAATTCTAAAAAGAAAACCCTCACCATCCCCACGTCACAAAAACCCTCACCCCGCCCGCCACCCCCTCCGCCCCTCCGGTACGTTCCCCATTCACACATGCACAAGCTCCTCCATGTCTATGCCATGGCACCGCCTATCGCGGCGGTAAACACTTAGCTCGACGCCTGCCGCCGCCGCCAGGCTGCAGGCAAAGCCCACCGCATTTCGCCACTTCCGCTTGCCGCCGCCTATCGCCATCGACTTTCTCGACGCTGCTTGCGGTCGACCCAGCTCCGCTCGGTTGGGGAATCTGCCGTACTGAGGGTTCTTTCTCATGGACGACAAGGTAACTAGTTTAAAAAGATATTATCTCATCTCTTATCCCAGTTCATCTGCCTCCTTTAATCACCCGGTGGAAATCACCGTGAATTCATTTTTATTCGAGCTGATTTGAGGGTTTTCTTTCATTCATAGAATGTACAGTGCGCAGACACTTCAGGACTTGGCGACCGCCGTCAGATATTCCATCTCATCGTACCAGATAACTTGAGGACGTGCGCGGTATGTTCAATCTCACCCTAAATCGATTGGCATGGCCTACTTTCCTGAACATATTCTAAATATTGCTACATTTGGATAAAAGGTGCCACATGCACCATATACATCAAAGGGGATTCCCCCCTCTTCTTTCTATATTAGCCAAATTAATGATGTATTGTTCTTTCGATTACTCTCATATTTCCATGATATCATGTTTACTTTATCTGTTTAATTATAGACTTTTGTCCTTCGATTTCAACTGTTGTACAGTTCTTTTAATTTGGGCCCATATTTGCATGTTACCATATTTTGTTTAACAATCCTACCATTTTCTGCAGGACATCCCTCACTATGCAATAGATTATGTAGTGCACAATTTTTCCCTTTACATACATCAAGGCTCCATGAATGTCATACTGCACACAAACCATGGATTTACAATCGTTGCTATTGTAAGACTTGATGAACATGGTGACTCCTATTTTGGAACTGGCTTTTGGAATGAAATTGCAAAGTTTTATGTATTGAAAGCCGATACTAAAATTGCACTGCACATAGAAGGCCCTGGTCATGAGATATATGCTAACTTCCCTGAAAAAATCACCCGTCCAGACTTTGTTTGAAGTAAGTTTTCTTTTCAACTATCTGCATATGTGGACTTACCCAGCAATGTCAAATGAATTGTGTAGTATTTAAGCAACCAATTGTTATTCCCTTTTCTTACTATATTCCTACCTAATAACTTCTAGTTACCAATACACTTTTCTATTGCCCTGTTTTAACTAAATATTCCTTGTACTCCCAGTTCTATCAGAAAGCGCCCCTGACAAGGAGACTCCGAAGGTGGAGAACGGGGCTGCCAACAAGCGGAGGCGGGCGAGCTAGAACCGCAAGCGACTCCAGCAGGCCTAGACTTAATCAGCAGCCTCCCCGATGATATGTTGAGAGTCATCATCTCCCTCCTCCCAATCAAATATGGGGCGCAGACAACCCTCCTTTCCTTGCGGTGGCTCTCCCTATGGAACTCCAGCCCTCTCGACCTCATCGACACCCACGAGCTCTGCCATGGCTATCGCAAAAGCTTGGATGCGTTCTCCAAGATCCTCGGCAGTCACCTTGGCCCAACCAAAGGCCTTAGAATGGGCAAGTTCCGTTCCAATGGTAAGGACCAAGCCAAGCTTGACGACTGGTTCCGATCCCCCGCCCTAGATTAGCTCGAGGAGCTCACTTTTGATGATGGGCATATGCGGTCGCTGCGGACGTCCGAACTCCGCCTCGCGCCCACGCTGCGTGTCGCCAAGTTCAGGAACTGCCATTTCCCGCCCCTTAATGACGCGCTCGCTCTTACTCTACCATGACTGAAGAACCTAGAGCTCGTCGTCGTCTGCCTCTCAAAGGGTGACATGGAGCGCCTGCTCCGTGGCTGTACTGCACTCGAGTACCTTCGTCTTCAGGCGATCAATGGGTTGAGTACCTTCCACATCACCTCCATGACTCTCCAGACTATTTATGTGTGCTGTTGGTGCGGCAGGAAGACATCACAAAAGGTGGACCACGGTATGGTCATCCAGGACACACCTGCACTTGAGAGATTACTTGTAGTTGATCAAGAAGGTCCAACAAGAATCAATGTCATTTCTGCGCCGAAATTGATAGTGGTGGGCTACTCGTCTGACAAATACTCCGAAGTTGTTATTGGAGCCACACCCGTTCAGGTACAACAGCCGCCTTCTACCTCTCCTTCTACAAATTAACATTATTTCTAATTTTGAAGATGTTTGTTCATCTGTCATTCAGAAAATGATTCCGACAAGCTTGACCCCGAAACTGCACACAGTGAAGGTCTTGGCACTAGAATCTATAGGGCCCAACCTGGAGCAAGTTGTCAGTTTCCTAAGATGCTTTCCGTGCCTGGAGAAGCTATATATCAAGGTGATGTTCCTTTCCTGTTAAATGTTAAGCATAAGGGAGTTCAATTTGTGACACCTTTTTCCAAGTTTACAATGACAATGTACTACGATTTCTGAGGGTTCTTTTGGAGGATTTCAGTACATACATGCCCCCCATATTGGTTGCTTGATCCATATGGTTACAGTCAATAAGCATTTTTCCTTTGGATTCATCTATACTAGTTTTCTCAGGGAACTTCTCATCCACTCCAACCACTTGTGAAGAAGGCTACATTTTTCTAGAATGTAATCAAATGCCCATGTTAATCATGTCAGATCGAAGATGGCATGTTAGTGCATTTTACAAATCCTGCAAACCAAATAGCTAGGCATGTAGTAATGTTCAAAACTACATGTAGGCACTAACCCGTTTTCTTCTTTTATAGATAAGATTATGCCCAGTGGTGGATAATGTGATACAATATAACAATCACGTCGAATTCCCAGATCTGCATCTCTCAGAAATTACTTTTAACTCCTACCGAGGGACCTTACCGAAGATTATCTTCGCTAGGTTCTTTGTTCTCGAAGCAAGGGTGCTGAAGGAAATGAGGTTTGCCCTACATTTATTTCACAAAAATGAATGGTCTGTTGATCAGCGCCGGCTCCTGCGGTAGAATGGAGTAGGCTCCAAAAATGCTGAATTTCATTTTGGAACTTCAGATGACAGAGTAATCGTAAGTCATCGGGTCAACCCCATAGATGACTTCTCAATGGATGACCCCTTTGCAAAAATTGTAAGGTTTCGAAGCCAGACTTAGAAGTGGTGATATTAGTTTGAACCTCTCTGATATCCATGTTCAGCGCATCAGCACGAGCATTTGTAGCTGATGAGCTGAATTTCATTTCTAATATAAGTTCGAACCTTGTGATCTTCGAATTTGAGCCATATAACTCTGGAATTTGAACCTTGTAACATTTCGAGCTTTTGTGGTACAATCGTTGAAATGGCATCGTATGAGACTCGTATATTGATAGCACTATTTTGACCTTAATATGCAATGGTCTTAGATTTTATTAACCATTCTCGAATCAGTTTACCTTGTCGATCTCACAGCACACGATTTGTATAGCTAACTCGGCTGCGATCTTCGACATTATTGCACACAATTGGTTTCTTCCACCGTGTGCACTGTAGAGCGCAGAATTAATTATCACACTCGAGTGTCCATCATCACCCTTCTTTATAAGTTTGACCTCATCACCCAAGGGTAAAATTATGACTGATGTGATTCCACACACTTAGTTTTTACAAAGCTTTTTGCCAATAAACGCCCATGATTTGTCCCTCTTCTAGCCGACGCGTGGCCAAACTAGCCGGGCGGGAAGCTTGCGCGGTAAACAGCGCGGTAGCATGGGAACAGGCTCACCGACGATACATTTGGCACCTCTTCGAGCCCACGCCTGGGGTGTGGTGTTATCAAGCATGCACTCGATTCTGGAATCCTCTGCTATGAACGTTGTGACAAGACGTGACGATTATAGGCCGACCGGCCCCCATTTATTACAACGGCCATTTAACCTACCCTTGTGTCTCTTCAACCTTTCGATCGCGCCCGACCATTGCAAGAAGCACACCCACCACGAGAAATTCTTAGAGGGTATCTTGCGCGGCTCCAATGGCGTTCCGAGCGGCTGCCGACGACGAGCAGCAGTTCACCATGCGTGTCGTGGTGGACACCCATAGAAGGTTCATGGACCTCTCAGTGGTGTACACCAACAACTCGGTCTGGGCGGAGCACTCCGTCCACATCATTGAGCTGTTGCTTGCCGAGGAGAAGTACAAGGTGGTCGGGTTCGACCTCGAGTACACCCTCGCTCGTGCTGGGTCTCGTCCCAAGGTCGCCGTTGCCCAGATGTGCGTGCACCACCACGTCCTCGTCTACCACTACTGCCTGGCCACAAGGCCTTGCGAGCGTTTCACCAGGTTTGTCAACAACCCCACTACATGTTCGCTACAGTGGACATCACCAACAATGTAAAGGCGCTCGAGAATTCGGGCATCGCCTGCCAGAATCTTGTCGACATCCAGGGCCAATACAAGATCAGGGGCAGCAAGGAGCATGAGAAGGACTCACTGGTTCACCTCGCCGAGGCCATCATCGACCCCTACTACAGATACATGAAGGATTCGTGCAACAAGGACAAGCATGCCTGGCACTCGGCCTGGATGGAGAAACTCGACAAAGCTCACATCATGTACGCGGCCAAGGAAGCGTATACGAGCTATGACATGTACAGGTGGATCGTTGACATGAGGAAGTCCCTCCTTCCCCAAAACAGCCAGGGATCCAGCCGGAAGAAGAGCAATGGCAAGCGTCGTCGCAACAATAAGTAGATGATTAGATCCTCATTTCTCCTACTTTAGTATGCATGTAATTGCTTTCTTTGGTGTGTGGAAATGTGATGTGTGTAGTCACTTGTGTAATTGTATGCTTAATTTGGTTATGCAATGCTGTCCTTTTAAGTATATATGTTGATGCTCTGTAGTCAGAGCGTAGATGTTGTGCGGACAAAGAAAATCACATCACACACGGACTAAACAATGGAACCCGTCGGTGATGTTTTCAAGAATCACTCACAATTGTATACCAGCAATCATTTGCTCACAACACACACGACTTGTTAGCAGTAATCGTCTGTGTTGTTATCGGTCTCCGCACACATTTCCAATTACAGAACTGTTTGCCTCATATCACACACATCTTGTTAATTTGAACCATTTCTGTTCTCATGTCTCAACACAAACAGTTCATCTGAGTGAACCGCATGCCGTGTATCGCACACACCTTTGATCTGGCTGACCTTTTCTTTTCTGTTGCCTAATCACAAACAGTTCATCCGAGTGAACCGTATGTTGTACATCGCACACACCTTCATCTGGCTGCCCGTTTCTTTTGTTCCTCCTCATCGCAAACGGTTAATTGAGCTGAACCGTATGCCATGCATCGCACACGCAACTAAAATCTAAACCATGTTTGATGCATCCTCCATCACAAACGTTTTGCACCTTTTTTGACGGTTATTTTACACCACCGTTTGCGATTATGGCATCGCACATAGTTTCATCGAAGGGTCTCTAATCATAGTGTTGCGTTAGCAGCATCCTGCAGTAGTGTAGGGCTCCAAAGCCAAAGTTCTCAGATGCTGCACTTAGACTTATTGCTTCTAAGCCACCCCTTAAGATGTGGGTGGTTAAGAAGAAGTAACTTCTCTTGCAGGGAAAGGTCTCCAGCCGGAAATCATTGACTTCTAAAGACAATGCTGGGGACCTAAAACATCTTATGGGATGCAAGATAAAATGCCAGAATGGTCTTACCATTTATTTCGTCCCTGGGTTTCTTGATCAGCATCCTATCTTACCACCCAAGAATCTTAATTTTGATAGTATGCTTGTGCGTCAAATGTTTATGCTTCACAATACTCTTAGTGAAGCCTATCCCACTAACTGCACTACAGGGTACAACACTGAAAGCTACTGAGTGGATAATGGACAGTGGATGCACTAACCACATGACTGGTGATCGAAGTCTTCTCATGGATTCAACCATACGTCCATCTACTAAAAGCCACATCACATTCGCTGACACTAGTAAAAGCAAGGTATTGGGCCTAGGTAGAGTTTCTATCTCAAAGGATCAACACATGGATAAAGTGATGCTTGTTGAATCCTTTGGATACAACTTAATGTCTATCTCAATGCTTTGTGATCTGAACATGATGTGATATTTGGAAAATATCGTTGCCTTGTGCTTATGGAATCTGACAAATCTCTAGTCTTCGAAGGTTATTGAAGAGGTGATCTGTATATGGTAGATTTCTCCGCAGGACCACAGCTTGCTGTATGTCTTCTAGCAAAAGCTTCAGAGTGTTGGCTTTGGCATCGAAGGCTAGGAAATGCGGGCATGAGGAGCTTGCACACTCTCGTGAAGAAGAAGCATATCATTGGCGTCGAGGGCGTCAAGTTCAAGAAGGATCATCTATGTGGTGCTTGTGAAGCTGGGAAGATGACTAGGGCCAAGCATCCCTCAGAGACAATCATGACTACATCACGCCCCTTCGAGCTACTACACATGGCCTTATTTGGCCCTACTCACTACTCTACCCTTACTACCACTGTACATCTCTATGGATTTGTTATTGTTGATGATTACTCTAGATATACATGGGTGCACATAATTCTCTATAAGACTAAAGTGCAGGATGTCTTCAGACGCTTCGCAAATCGTGCCATGACCAACTATGGCATAAAGATCAAGCACATCAGGAGTGACAATGGTACGGAATTCAAGAACACTGGCTTTGACACTTATCTTGATACTCTGGGAATCACTCATGAGCTGTCGGCTCCATACACACCTCAGCAGAATGGCATCGTGGAGCGCAAGAACATGACTCTTATTGAGATGGCTCGTACGATGCTTGATGAGTACAAGACTCCAAGAAAGTTCTGGCCTGAAGCCATTGATACTGCATGCCACATCACCAACGGAGTTTATCTTCACAAGTTCTACAAGAAGACATCCTATGAACTACTCACTGGTAAGAAGCCAAAGTAAGCTATTTCAAAGTCTTTGGTGCTAGGTGCTGGGTGCTGGGTGCTGGATCAAGGATCCGCATCACACTTCCAAATTTGCACCGGAAGCACATGAATGTTTTATGCTTGGTTACGGAAAGTATTCACACACCTACAGAGTCTTCAACCTCTTTCACTATAAAGTGGTTCAAACTATAGATGTGCGGTTCGACGAGACTAACGGCTCACAAAGAGAGCACCTACCAAATGTGCTAGATGAAGCTTCTCCCAGTGAATCTATCAAGCTAATGGGTACTGGAGAAATCATACCCAACGAGGAATAGACTGAAGAGGAAATTGTCATCCTTGCTAATACTCAATGTGAAGACAATGCTGAGCCTGAAGACAATACTGAAGATGAAGATAACAGTCAGCAACAACAAAGTCTTCGCCCTATTCATCCTCGTGTGGCCAACAACATTCAGATTGAGAAGATAATTGATAACATCAATTCACCTAGTCCACTCACTCGATCAAGAGCTACACAACTAGCAAACTTCTGTGGGCACTTTGCATTTGTTTCTATATCCGAACCCAAGAAAGTAGATGAAGCCTTTATGGAACCTGAATGGATTCAAGCTATGCAAGAAAAGCTTCATCAGTTCGAGCTCAACAATGTTTGGGAGCTTGTCAAACATCCTGATCCACGCAAGCACAATATTATTGGCACCGAATGGACCCCGCAACAAACAATATGAACATGGACAAGTCATCCAAAACAAAGCTCGTCTCGTTGCTCAAGGTTACACACAAGTAGAGGGAATTGACTTTGATGAAACCTTTGCTCCCATGGCTAGGCTTGAAGCGATTCACATACAACTGGGCTATGCTAACCACAACAACATACTCCTGTACCAAATGGATGTTAAGAGTGCCTTCCTCAATGGCAAAATCGAAGAAGAAGTGTATGTTGCTCAACCACCTGGTTTTGAAGATCCAAAGCGTCCTGATATGGTCTACAAGCTCAACAAGGCACTGTATGGCCTCAAGCAAGCACCTTGCGCTTGGTACGACACACTCAAAGACTTCCTGAAGAGCAAAGGCTTCAAACCTGGTTCTCTAGATACCACTCTCTTCACGAAGGCATATGATGGAGAACTGTTTGTATGCAAAATCTATGTGGATGAAATTATCTTCGGCTACACTGATAAGAGATACAGTGATGAGTTTGGGCATATGATGCAAGAGCAATATCAGATGTCCATGATGGGAGAGTTGAAATTCTTTCTTGGTCTTCAAATCTGTCAACAGAGAAATGACATCTTCATATCACAAGAAAAATACTTCAAAGATTGCTTGAAGAAGTTTGGAATGCAAGACTGCAAAGGGTACACGACGCCAATGCCAACCAAAGGTCAATTGGGCTCCGACAACAATGGTAAAGAGTTCGATCAAAATTTATACCTCTCCATGATTGGTTCTTTATTGTACTTACATGCATCTACGCCAGATATAATGCTTAGCGTTTGCATGTGTGCCCGATTCCAAGCGGCACCAAAGGAGTCGCATCACCTCGCGGTGAAGCGAATACTTCGATATTTGGCTCACACCCCAACGCTAGGATTATGGTATCCAAAGGGCTCAGAGTTTGATCTAGTTGGATTCTCAAATGCTTATTATGCTGGTGACAAGGTTGATCGCAAGTCTACATCAGGCACATGTCATTTTGTTGGACGGTCTCTTGTCTGTTGGTCTTCAAAGAAGCAGAAATGTGTATCCCTATCCACTGCTGAAGCTGAATATACTGCTGCTGGCGCTTGTTGCGCTCAACTTCTATGGATGAAGCAAACCCTCAAGGACTACGGAATCAACATGAAGAAGGTGCCCCTCTATTGCGACAATGAGAGTGCCATCAAGATTTCCCACAATCCAGTTCAGCACTCGAAGACAAAGCATATTCAGATCCGTCATCACTTTCTCAGAGATCATGTGTTGAAGGAAGACATTGATATCATTCATGTCAACACTGAAGAGCAATTGGCAGGTATCTTCACGAAGCCCTTGGATGAGAAAAGGTTTTGCAAGCTGCAGTGTGAGCTAAATATCTTAGAATCCTCGAATGCCCTGTGAATGGACACCTAATGCTTATGCATATTGATGACTTAGGTGCACAACACACAAAGTAACGTATGTCTTCGATTCATGAAGACATACCCTCTAAGTGTGAATACATTAATGCAGAGTTTAACTTTGGAGCACCACGATAATTGTGCACCGTGTCTGGGTCTAATACTTCCTATACGGTGGGTAACGCCACCACCAACCTTTCTTGAAGATTTTTGTTTGGCGTCATGTTTATCTTCGAAGTTGGTTTGTCTTCAACATTGCCTTGTCTTCATGTTTTATCTTCACAACGTTCGATTTGGTCTTCACTAATATATACATATATACATATATACATATATATATATGTGTGTGTGTGTGTGTGTGTGTGCGTGTGTGTGAGTTCTATCCTCTACAACATTCACTTATAGCTATATCTTCAAGTTGCCATTTTCTGCAGTAAGTGGATGTGATCGGACCCTAACCCCTTCCATGCTCAGCTCTCTGTCTCTTCATATGCATTCTATTGACACGTGTCGATTGTCTTCACTGTGTCCTTGTTAGCTGAAGATATAGAGACACACATTTAAAAACTGCTTTTATTATCTCTATCCTTTTTGCCTGAATACCAGAGAAGCCGAAACGACCACCCGACAAACCAGGCGCATGTGGGGTCATGGCATGACTTTAAATCTATTGCATGCTCGCCACGTGTCCTTCAGATGTGAACCGCCAGGGGCACATGAGTAATTACACTGCGCTGCCCCTCTTCCTTATAAATACTCAACCCCTATGGTCATTATTTCTTCTCCCCTCCCTGTCTCACTCAAACCCTAGCGCCACCACTAACATCAGTCGTCACCGGAGACGAGGTGCTTCACTGTCGTGACTTCTCCGACGCCGTCTTCACGCTGGCCGAGGACATCTTCCCCCCTGCCGCCACCGTAGGTGTCTTCCACCACCAAGTTAGGGCGCGACAGATTGGACTGCTCAGCCTCCATCCTTCTCATCTAGAAGTTCTTCGTGCGGTAAATAAGAACTCACTTTTTACCATTTATTTGATCCATTGAAATCTTCACATCCTCCAAAAGCTGTTTTTTTTCACTTCGAAATCTGGATCTTGTCTATTCTGAATCTCATGATCTGCAAAGACCATTCACTTATGAATGCTTCACATCTAGTTTGATTCCTCACTTGTGCTTATTTTTGGATTCATACAAATCTGGAACCAACCTACATCTATAAGTGAATGTCTTCGCACTATGAGGTCAATGTCTTCAAACTGATTAATCTTCAAAATCTTCTGAGAATGCATATGACCTCTTCCCCTTCCCTTGCATCTCTAATGCTGTCACTGGTACATGTTCATGGGAGAGTCCTTTGGTTCTCATAGTCTGCATTCATTTGTAGAGTTCTTACAACATCATACTGAGTTGCCTGAAGCCAACTCTTGTCTGACTAGCCGACTGAATCCAAACACCGCTGTGAAGCCTTTCAGTTTGAAGCCAATGGCAGGAGAAAAATCTGCAAAGAAAGGTGGCCTCCAGTGCCGTGATAACACTGCCTTGGATCTGCCTCCAGATCTTTATGAACAATACAAGTCTGATCTAGATGAAAACTACACACAACGCAAATCCGGGGTGCAATGGATTCATAGGCATTGGGCAGAGGAATGGTTCCAGTATCACTTTGTCACACCAGAGTATGCAAAGAAGAATGCCATGTGGCCTCCATGTGCAGGCATGATATACAAGAAGCTTCAACCTAAAACCAAGGATGAAGCCATTGCTAAAGTGTCGGTGAGAATGACACCTATGGGATCACTGGGATCCCTTGTACGGTTGGCGGGCGCGGAGTCGTGAGGAGAGCAGGTTTAGGAGCTAGCACACAGATCGTTTACCTAGGTTCGGGCCGCGAGGATGCGTAAAACCCTAGTCTTGCTTTGGTGGATGTATTGAGTGTTCTTGAGCTTTTTGAACTAGCTACGGTGGCTGTGCCATTCCAAAAAGCCGAATCCCTCTCCTGGTCGCCTCGGGCCTCCTTTTATAGGAAAAAGGGGTTGCCATAGTGGCACACAGGAGGTGGAAAGCCCTACAGTGCGCGAGCTTATTGCACGGCATTACGGGACAAAGTGCATTAAATGCGCTACGTAGGTGTCCATTAGCTTTATCGGGGACGGGAACAAGGCCCGTCACGTCTGTCGCCACTCCGCCTCGCTTCGACACCCGCCCAGGCCAGCGATACATGCAGCGCCATGTAGGCAGGCAAGCAGCAGAGGTGGTGCGGTGGTAGGGCCTTCATGAAGATCTGCATGCCACCACGCAGGTGCTTGCTGATTTGGCCTGGAAGCTGCATGTTGCCACGCAGGTGCCTGCCTAGCTGGTTGGGCTGGTAGCTGCATGCGAATGGCGGTGGAGTCTTGGCTGGTGCGGGCCTGGCAGTAGCCTTACTGGCGTCCTCGGCAAGGGCCTTGCCGGGGGCCCGGCAAGGGTCTTGCCGTGGTATCGTAGTCGTCCCCGGCAAGACGCTTGCCGGGGTCTTGTGGATTTCCTCGGCTAGGATCCCGCCGAGGGTCGCTGTCTTCTGGTCCTCATCTGACCTCATATGTTAATGATCTTGACGAAGATTTGCATGCCACCACAGAGGCGCCTCCCGAGGCTTGGTTCCAACGCAGTTGGTTAGGTTGGAGCCGGTGGGCTCAAGGGTGGCTCACTCCGCTGGCATCGGGCAAGTTGCCTCGACAAGGCTCTTGCCGGGGCTGCGGAGGCTGCCTTGGCAAGGATCTTGCCGAGGGACTCCACCTCGCCCTCTTGCTTTCCTACGCTTCTGGTCTTGACGTTGCCTTGGTTGCCTCGTGTTTTGGCTTCCCTCCGGCTTCCCCCCCGCTGCCTTGCTAAGTGTGGCCTGGCGCGCGGCTCTGACTGCCCGTGCACAAGTAAAGGGGTTAAAAGGAGAGCCCCTACTTTTGTACACTGACAGGAGCCCCCAGGCCTGGGCCACACATAAGCGCGCCGCGTTGTTGGGCTAGGCCCAGAATGGTGCGCGGGCAGGTGGGGCAGATTTTACCGCAGTAACTCCTCCGCTGCCCAGTGTTCAAACCTCAAGGGTTTGCACCCCAGTGTTCAAACCTCAAGGGTTTGCCGGAACCCACAATCCGACAAGCTCTATTTTATATAAGAGTAGAGAGTACAGATAGAGAAACCCGCATGGAATGCGAGGAACCCACTTTGGCCACACATGTCCGTTCAGGAGCAGGACGCCGGCCAAGCTCCTCCTTCCACCATTTTCTCCACTCTTTCGGCGGCATCCGACGAGCAGGAAGAGAAGTTCTCCGACATAAAAGCCGTCTAGGTTGCTCGCCGAGCCCGACAGTTACGAGTGAGGCAACTCGCTGCTCCACCTACCTTGCCTAGCCCGTCGGAGGCAGTTGTTGCACTAAGCAACGCGTGGCTCCACAGCTAGCCGCTCCAATACAGCTCGAGGAAGAGTGCCGGCTTCCTCCACACCGGCTTGTCAGCGAGCACGGCGGCACGGGCATCGTCGCTGCCCTCGATGCCGCCGCGTCGTACAACGCCTCCAGTGTCTGTGACTGCACCATCCATCATCGACGCGGGCGTAGCCGCGCCATGCAGGCAGAGAAAGAAGCCGCCACAGATGTCCACGAGGTGATGCGACTACGCGGATGTCGACGAGGTAACGGCTAGGACATCCCTGCTCGCCACCATCATCGAGGAGAAGTAGGACACGGGAGGCCGCCACCGATTATATCCCATGAAGGCCATCGTCGAGGCGACGCCAGCGAAAACAACCGGTGTCTTGCATGACTCTTCTTCAGCCAGATGCTGGAGGAGGACAAAGAGATCGGGCGGCGACCATTTAGATTAGGTATATTAATTCTACCTTGCTAGTGGTAATGGGTGTATCATAAGTAGTATCATGCATGCCAACTAGGCAAATTTGATGAGGTGGTGTAGAATTAAATGAAGAAAGACAGGGTTGAGTATCTTATTATGATACCATATGGAATTAAGTTACTCCCACTGTGGTTAGTCTTAGGCCTTGTTCAGTTCAACCTCCTCCCAAGTGGTTTGGAGAGGAATGGAGGGGAATTTGGCTTGTACATGATTTAATCCCCCACAATCCCTGCTAATCTATGTATATTGTGGGCATGCTATTTGACCCCTCATTTTGTCGCGCTACGAATAGTGTGAGTGTCTGCATGCAGTACACCATCCTCTAATTTGGTGGATGCCAAGCCGGCCCGAAAAGGAGCTATAACTGTTTTTCAAGTTGAAAAATGTTACCAATGAGGAGCCATAATTAAGCTGGAGGCGTCTCTTATTTTCTTTCGAATGGGAAATAAGCTGGAGAGCTGCAGAGTGTCTCTAATGGGTTGCCTCTAATGTTAAGGCCCTCAAGTACGAAACATGGGCAGCCGACTAGGCTGATACAAAAGCCTATCCATCTTAAAGCCCATTTTTTGTGGGGAGAAGCCCATATTTCTTGAAGATGGGGCGATCCCAGAAAACCCTCCTTCCTCCTCGCATCCACTTATACTACAACTAGCTGGACTCTCCCGCTTCCGTCATCCCCCAATTCGCCCACTCCCCATCTTCCTTACTCGTACAAAAAAACCTCGCTCACCTTCTTGCTCACTCGTATAGAAAATGCCAGCTCCTCATCTTCCACTCCTACAGAAAATCCCAGCCCTCCTTCTTCCCCACTCGCACTGCCACTAGGCTCATCCCTAGCTATTCTGCTAAATCCCATGAGCTCGACGTGACGCCCGCAAGGAAAATGGAGTCGGCTGGCCCCATCACCAAGAAGATGAGGCTCCCGCCAATAGCAATGCCGGTTGTAGATCCTGCACCCGGCAGCGCGGGGAGAAGCGGCGAGCCCCCCCCACCCATATCTGAGGAACCCGTAGAATCTCCGGTGGACCGCATCAGCGATCTCCCGGATGATATGCTTGGCGAGATCATCTTGCTTCTCCCCACCAAGGATTGCTGCCGCACACAAGTCCTCTCAACTCGGTGGCGCCCTCTATGGCACACCGCGCAGTTCAATCTCGATTGTCGTCAGATATCTGTCCTTCCTGAATTTGATCTCCTCAAAGCCATTGTCTCCTCTCACCAGCAGTGCCCCGTTCAACGCCTCTGCATCCTGACACGCTACCTATTGTCCATACCTTGCATGGTGGACGCTTGGCTGACATCCCCTGAATTCGAGAAACTCCAGCAGTTTGAGTTCTACCATTACCATGAAAGTTTCATACCACGAACCGAACACCAAGAATTTGTGCCTGCACCACCATTGTCCATCTTGTGGTTTTCCTCCTCTCTCCACACCGCCACCTTTGCCCCGTGCTATCTACCAGACGATGTGGTACAAATGCTTCGACTCCCACTGCTAAAAAAAACTTTCGCTAGTGGTGGTTTATCTGTCAGAGGCCTCACTGCACAGCATCATCCACTCGAGTTGCCCTGCCCTGGAGCGCTTGTTGATTGTTTTGGGAATAGAAATCCCTATCAGTTGCCTCCAAATAAAGTCGCCTCACCTTAAAAGCATTGGAATTTCTTTTGAAGGACAGCAACTCATCATCGAAGATGCCCCGTCACTTCAAAGGTGCTCCTTCATTATTGTTATAAACTATCGCAAATAGTTGTCGTCTCTGCGCCCAAACTGGAGACCTTGGGTGTAATTAGTGATCCATTTAATGATCACAACAAGTTGGCGTTTGGCTCCTCACTTTTTCAGGTACCGTATATTATCATCTACACATTTGTAATCATAGGCTGCATTTTTCATTTGTGCGCATAAGTTTTATATTATCTTGGAGTACACTTTGTGTACTTATATTATGTTATATGCTCAATGAAGAGTTCGTCCATGGATAGACTATCAATGATTCTCGATTCTGTAAAGATCTTATATATAGGAATGTTTCGTTATGATCTGAACATGATTATTGTCTTGCTGTGATGCTTTCGATGTCTGGAGAATTTATATATAAAGGTGATGATTTCATGCACATTGAAAGCCCGTATATATTGTACTAGAATTAACCGTTCAGCTGTCTAATATGTCTCCAACGTATCTATAATTTTTGATTGTTCCATGCTATTATATTATCTGTTTTGGATGTGTATGGGCTTTATTATACACTTTTATATTATTTTTGGGACTAACCTATTGACCTAGAGCCAAGTGCCAGTTTCTGTTTTTTCCTTTTTTTAAGTACTGTAGAAAAGGAAAATCAAATGGAGTCCAAATGACCCGAGACTTCACAGAGATCATTTCTGGACCAGAAGAAGCCCACGGAGTACCGGAGGTGGGTCAGAAGAGTCCCGAGGCCACCACGAGGGTGGGGGGCACGCCCTAGCCCCCTAGGCGCGCCCCCTGCCTCATGGCCCCCTGACCAACTTCTTTCGCCTATATATATGAACACACCCTAGAAACACCGCACAACAGAATAGATCAGGAGTTCTGCCGCCAGAAGCCTCCGTAGCCATCGAAAACCAATCTAGACCTATTCCGGCACCCTGCCGGAGGGGCTGGGATGGTTCTACCTCCTGGATATTCATTGTGATTATTTATTTTACGAGCCCTTTATGTGGTGTCGCTGAGATGCCCGACTGTGGCATTGCTTGTTATTTATTTACTTTATAAGCCCTTTATGTGGTGTCGCTGAGACGCCCGACTGTGGCATTGCTTGTTATTTATTTACTTTATAAGCCCTTTATGTGGTGTCGCACAGACGCCCGACTGCGGCATTTTATTCCCACTCCATTATTGCTTATTCATGTTGCATATAAATAACATGCTTGCATGCATAACAGATGTTTTATTTGTGACTGACGATGTGATCATAGAATACTTCAGTGCATGATTATCAATTATATTATCCCAGTGTTCATAATGGTTGCGAGTACATTCAAAGTACTCACTGGCTTGTCCCTGGCTATTGTCTTGGCCAGATTTCTGCATGGAGAGGAGCGTTGCGGTGATAGCCCCGGAAACTAAGCAACGGTGATAGCAGCCTCGCGAAGATAGGAGTTGACCTGGTCAGCTGTTCCTGTGGGAAATGGAGTCCCATAGACACTGACGACTCACAAACCGCTTCCGCCATCGACGACTAGAAACCCAATTGTTGTACTCACAGGCCAGAATGGTCTTGTACTACATATTTTGTATTTTTGCTTGGAATTTCTATATCAAGTTGGTGCCTCATCAGCTAACAGTAATCCTGGGGCTGGTGAGCACGACGGCCATTTTCTGGAAATCAATGTCCGGAAAATCCGGTCGTGACAGTGTTGCGGCCAGCTTCTCTCACACGCGGCAAGATCCTTCTCCTGGGAGTTCAGCGCGGCTTGATGCTGGGCCCGATCGGCCTTAGCTGCAGCGGCCAGGTTCTTCGCCGTCTCCTGGGCCTTCTCGATGTCGGCCTGCTCCATGGTGAGCTCCACCTCACGCCTGGCCAGCTCGCCATGAGCGGCCTTCAGCTCCTCACAGGCTTGGCGATACCAAGTCTGTGCCTCGGCGACGCGTCCCTTGAGGTATGCCTCCGCCTTGTCCACCGCTGCCATCCTTGACTTGGCCTTGTCCAGGCGGGTGTGGTTGAGCGCCTGGAGCTTCTGAAAGCTGGCGCCCATGGCCTGGAGAAGCCGCTCCTCCCGAGAACCGTCACCGCTGGTGCTTGGCTCGTCGACGACCTCGAGCCCGGCAGCGGCGAGCACCTCCTCGTCGAACACCTCTCCCTCGATGGGCACCCTGGAGCTCGACGCCCCTAGAAGGTGGATGAAAAGGTTGTCGCTCACCCTCAGGTACCTGCCGGAGCCAGAGGCAGCGGAGGAGGAAGGCTGGTCATAAGCCACCTCCTCCTCGGCAGCGGGCTTGCCGGCCTCCTCGGTAGTAGCCTTGCCGGGCTCCCTGGTAGGCCCCTTGGTGGCATCCTCAGCCACACCCTTGGCGGCCTCCTCGGCGGCGATCTTCTTGGCCTCCACCTCGGCGGCCTTGGTGACGTCCTCGATGATGGTGTCTATGTCCTCCTGGTCCGCCAATGGAGGATCTGGACATCGAGAAGGGGATGAAGCAAAGCCAAGATAAAGATTCAGAAAGAAGAACAAAAGTGCAGGGATGAGAGGCAAATAATGTACCCGTGTCAGGCTGGGAAGAAGTAGCCCCTTCCTCGCCAACATTTGGCGCCAATGTGGAGCCGCCAGCGCCCAAGTTCTCCTCCTCCTCCGTGTGCATGGGCTCGGTGCTTGGCGCCCTTGCTGGGGACGCCCCTCGGGGCGGCGTGGTTGATGGAGGCTGCGTGTTGGGGGTGGCCCTCAGTGGATCCCCTGCTGCTGTCCTCCTCCTGCGATCACGGCAAGGTCAACACCAAGGATCGTACCCCCGACACATGTTGACGAGGGGCGGGTGATGAGCTTACGCTGGGGGCTGTGCTGGGGGCTGTTGTCCGAGCTGCTCACCACTACCAGTGGCGCCTTAGAGGTGCCCGCCGGGGGCTGCCCTCCCGCCGAAGACCTGGCCCTCTTCACCCTCTGGGACAGTGTCTCCGTATCCCTGCCAAGATGAAGCCAAGTCAAGAAAAGAGAGACGGCCCGGAGGGACGGAGATGACAAGAGTTGAAGCACTTACTCGTCCTCTGTTTCTTCTTCCGTTGCCTTAATCTTCCTCCTCGGGCTAAGAGACCCGAGGTCGAAGAAGACCTCTATGTCGTCACCTGCCGGAGGAGGGGAAGCAAGTGGAGTTGGGGAACACTTAGGCGAAGAAGAAGTAGATGCTTTCTTCTTCGCCATCGCGGCCTTCACCAACTTCTTCGCCGCCGCGGCCCTTGTTTGGCGCGCGGACGTCTCCTGGGCTTGCCGGGGTGGCATGGCCCTGCCGGGCCGAACCGGCTCGCCAGAGCTGGCCCGTCGCAGGACTCGCCCTTTCCCCGCGGCTGGGGGCTCGACAGCTTCAGCCTCCTCCTCGGACGGCTCGTCGTCGTTGTCGTCTCCAATAAGAGGAGCCCCAGTGCCGGCGCTGCTGGCCTCCCCAGCAGACTCCGCCCACTGGGTGAGCTCCTTCTCTTCTGCGTCCGCCGCAGCTTTGTCCTCCACGCCATCGGCACTGCCGGCCTTCCTGGCGAGCTCCGCCTTCGCCGCCCTGGCGGCGATGTAGTCCAGCTCCGCCTGGGTGGTATCCTGGATGAGCCGCGGCTCCTCGCGGATGTACTTCACCTCCAGGGTGCCAAAAAACTCCTGCACTTGATCCTCTGGCGGCTCGGCCCAATTCGGGATGAGGCCGTGCGCGTTGAACTCTAGCATCATGGCGATGATGTTGCTTCAGCGCGAGTATTGTTCAGTGGGACCACCCCCGCCGGCAACCCAAACAAGGGCCCCTTGGTGACCTTGCCAGCCTTCGTAGCCTTGCCGTCGCGGTCCACATCAAGCTGGAAGAGCCGCTGGCAGAAGTGAGCGTGCGCCAACACGGTGAAGTTGTGGTCGAGGCCGGGGCGGAGTCGCATGATGTCCGCCGCGTTCGTGAAGAGCCAGGTCGGCCTCCCCTTGTTATGCAGCGGAGCGATTCGGCGGCGGATGAAATCTGCCCCGATCATCTCAAGGGTGAGCCTGGCCTCGGTGAGGCGAAGAATCCGGGTGGTGGAGACCGTGAGCTTCGCGTCTTCAGCATCGACACTGCTCCAATCGTTTTCGCGAACCGGCGGTGCCTGGCGAACCTGGCAGAACTCTTGTGGATCATCCTCTTCAATCCAGTACCACCGGCCCCGCCACTCCTCCCGCCTCTCCTTCTGAGCGCCCTCCGGGTATGTCCCCTTGGACCTCGGGATCCAGGTGACACAACTAGAGATGGCGCCTCCCTGTTGGATCTGAGGGAAGAAGTAGTGGCGGAAGAGCGCTGTGTTGGGATGCACTCCGGCGAAGCCCTCGCAGAGATGGGCAAAGAGAGCCATGCACGCCATGGGATTTGGGGTAAAATCCAGGAGGTGGAAGCCTAAGGTATGCATGATGTTAATGAAGAAATCGGAGAAGGGGGGCCGAGGCCGAAGGAGAAGTAATCGACGAAGAACAGATACCGATTCGGGGCGGCTTTGCTGCAGTAGGCGGGGATGACGCGTGTGGAGGGATGCCCCATCGTCTCTCCCCCCATCTTGACCCCCCACAGCAGCCTGAAGTTGTCCCGAAGGTGCGCTGCATCGACCGTCGAGGGAAAGTAGGCGAGCTCCGTCCGCCGCGCTGCCAACTCATTCTCCGGCGGCTCTGCCCCTCCGGCGTTCTTGGCCGCTCCCTTGCCCTTGCCAGTCTTGGGTGCCATGGCGGCTGAGAGCGGTGGCAGGGAAAGGGAAGCGAAAGTGCAGCGGCGGTGAGCAGGGGCTTGAGGAGGAAGAAGGAAGGAACGGTGGCTCTGAGATTGGAGAAGACACAGGGGGTAAATGAGCAGCGTGCCCGCAGCCGTTTCCTTTTTACGGGGAAGGCGCGGGCCGCCTCTTTACCACGATGTGATGCATGTGTGCGGAAACCGCCCCACACATGACCCCCACGTCACGCACGACCCTCCACGTTGTGCGTTCAACGCGGGTCGTGGGGAAGCGCAGCGGAGGAGTTACTGTGGTAAAATCTGCCCCACCTGCCCGCGCACCATTCTGGGCCTAGCCCAACAACGCGGGATACTTGATAATACAAATGATGCAACGGGTTAGTCCATCACAAAATAGTAATCACGGTCCTCACAAGTCACCAGTCGGTATCCAAGTTTGGTTTAACAATTTCACCTCCGAAGACCGACACTAAGACTAACACTTGACCCATCCCAGACTGTAATCCTTAACTATGGACACGGCTAGTCGAATAGGTTTAATCTCTTCAGAGGGTGTACTCTTTACCCACGAGTAACGGATTCCTTTAGTCCATCGGGACTAATTCTGTCTACGGCCTTTTAGTTGAAAACACCCCTAACTTGCACACCAGCTTAACTCATCGGTGTCTGGAATCACCCACGACACTTGTTAAGCAAAACTCTAAGTGGGGAGGCTACAACCTCGCGTAGCATGGGATCAAATTTATATCGCGCGCTCTAAGGGGTGGCCTCCCCTCTCGGTCCCAACCGGAAACACCCATGCCCCCTGACCAGGTGGCATGCCTACCGGCTACAACCGACATCTTCCACCATGGCCTCTCTGTACGGTGTGTGCTGGAAAGGGGTTGACGACTTACTGAACCGTACCGTACCTGCGGCAGGGATGAGTGGTAGTACGAGGCAAATATGGGGGTTACTGGAACAAGACTCGATCTACGGCCGACTCTGGAGGCTTATAAGTTCCCTGCATGACATGTATATCAAATATATTTCAACCGACGAAATCACCACCCATTATACCTTACTATGCCATACCGGACATAACCGTCCCGACGGGGACCGGCGACAAGCTCACTCCTACCCAAGGCAGAGGCTTTCCCGGATTCCTTTCCGGCATGCATGCAAGGCACATGAGGATGATTACCATCACAAGTATATTCATTTCCAACAGCAAGGAAATCACTAATATGCCTTCATGCAAATGATCACATCGCCACATAAAATAACGAGTTCTCCGAAATGAGATGGTGTTATAAACGAGTCAACTAACACACCAAAAATATTATGCCGGGGTTCAGAATGCTTGCCTTCATGGTGTGGAAGGGCAGGATGCACTCCAAATCTTTTGAAAGCTTTCTTCTCTTCCAAAATCCTATTTTCAAAAATATGCAAATAACACATATTTCAAAAACAGTACAAAAAAGTTGTTTGGAAAATTTTCAAATAAATCTCAAAATAAACTAGACAGAATTTGAGGGATGTAGGAAAAAGAATCAACTCATTTGGAGTTGTATTTAAAAAGTTAAGCTCAGTCAAAGTTTTGGTCAAAATCTGTTATTTAAAATTAAAACAGAAAAAGAAAAACGTTTCGAATATACGTACACGTCGAAGGCGTATTCTGGAAACGCGCCTCCACTTATCCAGCGTGGACCGAGCGTGTGTCACTGACAGTGGGCTCGCCTGGCCCACTGGTCAGGTTTGACTAGTCCACCTTCCCTCCTCTTCCTCTGCCCGAGAGGGGGCGGAACTCCGGTGACGCTCGCTGGCGAACAGCGGCGCCGTTCGAGAAGCAGAGGTCACCCGCGGGCTCAGGGGGCCGAGGCGGTCACTCCGGTGGTCACTTTGGTCTCTGGGGTGGACGGAGCTGCCGGCGGCGAGCTCCGCAGCGGACGGTGGCCGTCGGGCGAAGTGAGTTTGGGGCTATGGTGGTTCCCGATCAAAATCGAGTAGGGGGATGGGTTCACGGGAGGAAGAGAGAGCTCCTGGTGAAGAGAACGGAGAGGGGAAGGCTCTGGTAGCGCCGGAATGGCCGGGGCAGTGGCGGCGGCTGCGGTTGCCAGAGATGGGGAAGGAGACCTCCCCGGGTCGATTGGCTGCCAATGGGGGTCCTAGGGAGATGGCTTGGGACTGCCTGCATGTGGAGACGAGCTCGGGGCTCCTTAAATAGGCGATCGGGGTCTGTTCCGACGGTGGCCGCGGATAAGGTCGCTGGCGACCGCCATTCTGTAGCTAGGGCATCGTGGCAGCGATGAGCGCTAGTGGACACGCTTGTGGATGAGCTCGCGCTGTTCCAGGGGCCAGGTGGCGAGCGGGAGAGGCTTGGGCGGCGTTGAACTGAGCAGGGGCTGTCGGCGGCCGTGGCGGCTAGCTCCTGGCCTGCCGGGGACGTGGCGAGGGCTCTTGGCGTGTTGTGGTGAGAAGGGAGCGAGTGGCGTGGCTCTGCAGTGGTGGCAAAGCCAGGGGCGCGACGCGTTGGCTCAGGCGCGGCACGTGCAAAACGCGTGCTCTGCTCGCGCCTAGAGCACGCACGGAACGTGCTCGACGGAATGCCATTGCATGATAGAGGTCTCCAAACTACAAGAGGGTTAGCAGGGTGTGGTTAAAGGCTAGGGCAAAACCATTGGACAAGCTGTGTTGGTCAGGGGATCAGGTTCACAGTGCAAACCAAAAACTCATGCCAAAACAGATCATGCCCATAAGGTGTTTGACGAAATGCCAAGGGCACTTAGGCAAGTCTTTAAGTGGTCAAAAACTCCAGATGGTGGTCTCTTTAGATGAAAGAGAGAGTGGTGAGGTCATTTGGACAAGAGGAGAAAATTGCTAGTGCAAATCTTACAAAACTTCAATTCTGGACAGGGAATAAATGGCATCATTTCATGAACCAAAAATGACCCAAAGGGTGCATGCTCCTGGACTTAAGGGTTTTGTAGGGAGGACTACAAGTAGGAAAAAGAATCAAGAGCCAAGGAGCAAGCAAAAGTATGGTTGCTGTACAAACCATCAAGTTGGTCCAGAATGAAAATGGGGTTGATACACTCATATATTTCAAATAACATCATTGGGTTTTTGCATAAAGTTGAATCATATGATACTACTAACATCCCATAATTTTGGTGGAGGCTAGAAAGAGATATTTTAATGGGTTGTAGTGCAAATTTGCACTCTGGACCAGAGAAGAGAATTGGGTGTAGAGCTCAAAATATCTCATGAATAAAAGATATTTTTGTATAAAAGTGATTTAAAAATATCACATGACAACTCCAAATTTTGGTTGGAATTTTAAGTGAATTTATCAAATGGTTGTAGTTCAAATATGGCCATATAACCTTGAAAAACCATTTTTCAAGAAAATAAAGATCAAGCAATTTAATTATGTAATTAGTTATACTGATAAAAGAAAAGTTTTTCTTGAGAGGTTAAACAAGTCCAATAACATATTTGAAAGGTTTTCACTTTAGGGAACAACTCCATGATAATAAGAAAGGAAATGTTTCAAAAAATCAAAAGGGAGTCCAAAAAATCGAAGTTTTAATTCCTGGCAAAAAATTTAATTTAATAAAACAAGGCCAAAAAAATTTTGGGGTGTCACAACACCACCCCCCTTAAGAAAAATCTCGTCCTCGAGATTTGTTCAAAGTTGTTTTAAGAAAAACTATACGCAATAAAAATGTGGCTACAGTGAGAGGGCAATAAGTGGTGAAAAACCACAGTGTGAATACTGGTGCTGCGTGGAAAAATCTACGGTTCGGGACAAAAACATGAGATTTCTACGCTGGATATAAATTTAGAATAACTTCTAAATTTAAATATACGCTGGTCGTACCCGAGAGCACAGTGCTCTCTCTAGCCGACAGGTGGACCCGGGGCCCACTGTCAGCCTCTTCTTCTCCCTCTGGTTCTCTCTTCTTCCTCTCTCCCGCGCGCTTTCCCGCGCTTTCTCCACCGGCGACGCCTAGCGTGTAGGGCATCTAGGCCGTACCGCAGTAGTGCGCGGCGTGCTAGCTGCCGGTGCAGCGTGCACTCACCTCATGGGCCAGCGCGCTGTCGGCACTGCTCGCGGATTCGTCTCCGAACACCGGCGATCGGCGACGAGCGGCGTTGGTGGACTTCGCCCACCGTACACCGAGCTCGAGCTATAAAACGGCCGGGGTGCCCCTCTCTTCTTCCTCACACCTGGCCTCACTTCTCCTCCTCCTTCTTCCTCCATTACTGATTACAAAAGCTCGGGTTAGGCTCTAATGGCGGAGGCGATGCTGGACTGGTTTGCGATCCTGATATGCGGAGGGCTGGCAACACTGCTGGGGCTCTCCGTGCTCCTGTGCGCGATGATCCTCGACGATCGTCGCGACGCTGCTGCTCGGGTGTTGGCTCTCCGCGGTGGTGGTGATCACGATGAGTAGATGGGGTGTGCCGGGTGCTAACTGTTGTTAGGGGGTGATTAGCTGGATGTAACACCGTTGCAAAGTTTTGCAAACAGTGTATGTGTTCGAATGATTATGGTTGTGAGTCTGCTGTCGTGGTGCTGTGTGAAATTAAATAATCCACGTCGTGAGAAGGTGCAGATGTAGCAACTCAGGGAAAAGAAATCTCACTCCAGGATTTCGCGAGGGAAAAACAGTTAATTTAAAGGAGCATAAACCACAACAAAAACTACACACATTAGTAGAAGCCAAATAATTGACTCATCGTACAAACTCAGGGTATCACGCATAAGTCACACACATAAATAAATGTTGCAATAATGAACACCGCAGCTATGTCTAAAATGGAAACGGTAACTGGACAGGGTCCCTAGAAAACATCTCTGGTACTGGGATACACTCCTCTTCTATCGGGGGAAGTGGATTGACCAGTCGATGCACGTGTCTCTCCTGGTCGGGCCTTAGTGCTCTGCCGATGGCGATCTGAGGATTTAAATCTGCGAGGCTCTGGAGATAACCCATCACACGTTGGGTTAAACGCTCTTGAGCGATGACGTACTAGACAAGGTTGGCCAGGACTGGGTCTCTCTCAATTCGTCCACCGGGAAAAGATGTCACTCCTCCGGGTGCTGCACGGCTCGGGAAGTAATAATACCCTCATTCGCTGGCATAGGGTACCGCGAATCGAAGGCGAGCAAGCGCTTCGTATGCAACAGCTTCTATGGCCATATGTGGGGTTGGCATAGATTTCCCCACGAAGGAGACCTCCGTTGAATCTTGGTTTGAGTTTACTGGAGGGATGTGTACTGCTGCCCAATATCTCGAGGTGGAAGGGGTGATTCTCGATTTGAACAACTCGTACTGGGGTGGCTGGGTAGCGCCCATGGTACTGCAGGTAAAATCCCACAATATCTTGACAAAACTACCCTGGGTTGCATCTGGTGTTCTCAGGTCAATGCTGGGGGTCGACATGGCAAGAAATGGTTGTGAGGGTGGTGCACAAGGTGAGAGGTGCTTGGTAACGTCACACGGTGGCCTTTTTATAGCACCGGAGCTGGGTCATTTTTACCGTGGTGAATGGTAAAGAAAATTTTCAGCTCTGTTCCAAGGGTCGGGGTCAAGCCACAGATTCACACATTTCACTATAGTGATGTGTTACTGTGGGGGTTGTCGGGGAGGTTTTTGGTAACCGTGTCTAGGATAGAAATCTTATACTGCATACTGGCGTATCCAGGCAAGGCTACTATTAAAACAGAGGCACGACAACAGGCGGCATTTAATTACAAGGCCACACGATTACAAAGCGAGGGTACACTGGGACTCGATACGACTCGGGTGACTTAGTCTACCTCGTTTACATCCAAGCGGGCGTGCCTTGTGGATGTTGAGGCTTCTCCATGGGTCTCGCCGTCGGAATTAGCTAGAGTGGGTTGAGGGGCTGCAGGCTTGGGGTAGCGATGAGGACCATCTCGGGGATTGTTGGCCACAACCCCGTTGGAGTGTGCTCCCAATATGCGACGAAGCACTTCTGGGGTTATCGCAGCACCTTGGCCGATGGCTGGGGCAGGCCTCAGGGGCTCGATCGGGTGTCCAAACAGCACGACTAGGTTGTCGGCGTTGGGCTCGTTCTCTTCTCTCGCCGGGGCTCGACGAACCAGCTCTCCACGAGCTGCGATTAGATCAATAGTGATTTGATCGCACAGTTCCTATAGTGCACTTACATAGCACACTAGGTGCAACAATGCAGGATCTGTCTCGTGATCTCCGTTGGCAACTTGGGGTGGTCTACCATACCCTTCACGTCTGGGGGTAGTAGTGGAACGAGCGACAGTGAACTCTGGGCGCAAGTGCCGGAGATGAACTATAGCTTCTCGAGCAGCTAGTTGGATGGCTTGTGGCTCAAAGGAAGTCGTTCTTCCGGTGAACTTGTAGGGGCATTCGGGTGCTAGACCCCTACCGTAGATGTGTACAGTGGCCCAGAATTGACGGTTCTCACCGCTCATGGGTCCTTGGTACACAACATATTCTGGGGGCTCTTCTAACGCATAGGCACGACGGGTGAGGTTTGCGAGTATGGTCACAAAGCCTCCAAGGTTGGTTGCCGTGGTCTCATTGTGCACGACAGGGCCAGGCATTGTAGCTTGGTTTGGGGTAGAGGCTGTGCTGTGCTGTGTTGGGGCTAGCGTGCCCCTTTTTATAGGAAAAGGGGACAGAGTCTTCCTTCGCACGTTTGCGAGAAAGGACTATTTAGGGGCCGGTTACTGGCGCGTGATCGACAGGCTTAGGTTGATAGGTTGGGCACCGACTGCCAAAAGGTGTCGGGTCACTGTGGGGCTATCTTGTATGAGAAGCTTGGTTCGGTTATGGCTTGATGGGTTGGTCTGTCTAAGTTTATTGACCTGGCTAAGATAGGATTAGCCAATGGTCAGCCTGGCTCTGATACCAAGTCTGTCACGACCGGATTTTCCGGACATTGATTTCCAGAAAATGGCTGTCATGCTCACCAGCCCCAGGATTACTGTTAGCTGATGAGGCACCAACTTGATACAGAAATTCCAAGCAAAAATACAAAATATGTAGTACAAGACCATTCTAGCCTGTGAGTACAACAATTGGGTTTCTAGTGGTCGATGGCGGAAGTGGTTTGTGAGTCGTCAGTGTCTATGGGACTCCATTTCCCACAGGAACAGCTGACCAGGTCAACTCCTATCTTCGCAAGGCTGCTATCACCGTTGCTTAGTTTCCGGGGCTGTCACCGCAACGCTCCTCTCCATGCAGAAATCTGGCCAAGACAATAGCCAGGGACAAGCCAGTGAGTACTTTGAATGTACTCGCAACCATTATGAACACTGGGATAATATAATTGATAATCATGCACTGAAGTATTCTATGATCACATCGTCAGTCACAAATAAAACATCTGTTATGCATGCAAGCATGTTATTTATATGCAACATGAATAAGCAATAATGGAGTGGGAATAAAATGCCGCAGTCGGGCGTCTGTGCGACACCACATAAAGGGCTTATAAAGTAAATAAATAACAAGCAATGCCACAATCGGGCGTCTCAGCGACACCACATAAAGGGCTTATAAAGTAAATAAATAACAAGCAATGCCACAGTCGGGCGTCTCAGTGACACCACATAAAGGGCTCGTAAAATAAATAATCACAATGAATATCCAGGAGGTAGAACCATCCCAGGGATACTCGATAATACAAATGATGCAACGGGTTAGTCCATCACAAAATAGTAATCACGGTCCTCACAAGTCACCAGTCGGTATCCAAGTTTGGTTTAACAATTTCACCTCCGAAGACCGACACTAAGACCAACACTTGACCCATCCCAGACTGTAATCCTTAACCATGGACACGGCTATTCGAATAGGTTTAATCTCTGCAGAGGGTTTACTCTTTACCCACGAGTAACGGATTCCTTTAGTCCATTGGGACTAATTCCTTCTACGGCCTTTTAGTTGAAAACACGCCTAACTTGCACACACCAGCTTAACTCATCGGTGTCTGGAATCACCCACGACACTTGTTAAGAAAAAATCTAAGTGGGGAGGCTACAACCTCGCGTAGCATGGGATCAAATTCATATCGCACGCTCTAAGGGGTGGCCTCCCCTCTCGGTCCCAACCGGAAACACCCATGCCCCCTGACCAGGTGGCATGCCTACCGGCTACAACCGACATCTTCCACCATGGCCTCTCTGTACGGTGTGTGCTGGAAAGGGGTTGACGACTTACTGAACCGTACCCTACCTGCGGCAGGGACGAGTGGTAGTACGAGGCAAATATGGGGGTTACTAGAACAAGACTCGATCTACGGCCGACTCTGGAGGCTTATAAGTTCCCTGCATGGCATGTATATCAAATATATTTCAACCGACGAAATCACCACCCATTATACCTTACTATGCCATACCGGACATAACCGTCCCGACGGGGACCGGCGACAAGCTCACTCCTACCCAAGGCAGAGGCTTTCGCGGATTCCTTTCCGACATGCATGCAAGGCACATGAGGATGATTACCATCACAAGTATATTCATTTCCAACAGCAAGGAGATCACTAATATGCCTTCATGCAAATGATCACATCGCCACACAAAATAACGAGTTCTCGAAAATGAGATGGTGTTATAAACGAGTCAACTAACACACCAAAAATATTATGCCGGGGTTCAGAATGCTTGCCTTCATGGTGTGGAAGGGCAGGGTGCACTCCAAATCTTTTGAAAGCTTTCTTCTCTTCCAAAATCCTATTTTCAAAAATATGCAAATAACACATATTTCAGAAACAGTACAAAAAGTTGTTTGGAAAATTTCAAATAAATCTCAAAATAAACTAGACAGAATTTGAGGGATGTAGGAAAAAGAATCAACTCATTTGGAGTTGTATTTAAAAAGTTAAGCTCAGTCAAAGTTTTGGTCAAAATCTGTTATTTAAAACTAAAACAGAAAAAGAAAAACGTTTCGAATATACGTACACGTCGAAGGCGTATTCTGGAAACGCGCCTCCACTTATCCAGCATGGACCGAGCGTGTGTCACTGACAGTGGGCCCGCCTGGCCCACTGGTCAGGTTTGACTAGTCCACCTTCCCTCCTCTTCCTCTGCCCGAGAGGGGGCGGAACTCCGGCAATGCTCGCCGGCGAACGGCGGCGCCGTTCGAGAAGCAGAGGTCACCCGCAGGCTCAGGGGGCCGAGGCGGTCACTCCGGTGGTCACTTTGGTCTCTGGGGTGGATGGAGCTGCCGGCGGCGAGCTCCGCAGCGGACGGTGGCCGTTGGGCGAAGTGAGTTTGGGGCTACGGTGGTTCCAGATCAAAATCGAGTAGGGGGATGGGTTCACGGGAGGAAGAGAGAGCTCCTGGTGAAGAGAACGGAGAGGGGAAGGCTCTGGTAGCGCCGGAATGGCCGGGGCAGTGGCGGCGGCTGCGGTTGCCGGAGATGGGGAAGGAGACCTCCCCGGGTCGATTGGCTGCCAATGGGGGTCCTAGGGAGATGGCTTGGGACTGCCTGCGTGCGGAGACAAGCTCGGGGCTCCTTAAATAGGCGATCGGGGTCGGTTCCGACGGTGGCCGCGGATAAGGTCGCCGGCGACCGCCATTCTGTAGCTAGGGCGTCGTGGCGGCGACGAGCGCTAGTGGACACGCTTGTGGATGAGCTCGCGCTGTTCCAGGGGCCAGGTGGCGAGCGGGAGAGGCTTGGGCGGCGTTGAACTGAGCAGGGGCTGTCGGCGGCCGTGGCGGCTAGCTCCTGGCCTGCCGGGGACGTGGCGAGGGCTCTTGGCATGTTGTGGTGAGAAGGGAGCGAGTGGCGTGGCTCTGCAGTGGTGGCAAAGCCAGGGGCGCGACGCGTCGGCTCGAGTGCGGCACGTGCAAAACGCGTGCTCTGCTCGCGCCCAGAGCACGCACGGAACGTGCTCGACGGAATGCCATTGCATGATAGAGGTCTCCAAACTACAAGAGGGTTAGCAGGGTGTGGTTAAAGGCTAGGGCAAAACCATTGGACAAGCTGGTTTGGTCAGGGGATCTGGTTCACAGTGCAAACCAAAAACTCATGCCAAAACAGATCATGCCCATAAGGTGTTTGACAAAATGCCAAGGGCACTTAGGCAAGTCTTGGAGTGGTCAAAAACTCCAGATGGTGGTCTCTTTAGATGAAAGAGAGAGTGGTGAGGTCATTTGGACAAGAGGAGAAAATTGCTAGTGCAAATCTTACAAAACTTCAATTCTGGACAGGGAATAAATGGCATCATTTCATGAACCAAAAATGACCCAAAGGGTGCATGCTCCTGGACTTACGGGTTTTGTAGGGAGGACTACAAGTAGGAAAAAGAATCAAGAGCCAAGGAGCAAGCAAAAATATGGTTGCTGTACAAACCATCAAGTTGGTCCAGAATGAAAATGGGGTTGATACACTCATATATTTCAAATAACATCATTGGGTTTTTGCATAAAGTTGAATCATATGATACTACTAACATCCCATAATTTTGGTGGAGGCTAGAAAGAGATATTTTAATGGGTTGTAGTGCAAATTTGCACTCTGGACCAGAGAAGAGAATTGGGTGTAGAGCTCAAAATATCTCATGAATAAAAGATATTTTTGTATAAAAGTGATTTAAAAATATCACATGACAACTCCAAATTTTGGTTGGAATTTTAAGTGAATTTATCAAATGGTTGTAGTTCAAATATGGCCATATAACCTTGAAAAACCATTTTTCAAGAAAATAAAGATCAAGCAATTTAATTATGTAATTAGTTATACTGATAAAAGAAAAGTTTTTCTTGAGAGGTTAAACAAGTCCAATAACATATTTGAAAGGTTTTCACTTTAGGGAACAACTCCATGATAATAAGAAAGGAAATGTTTCAAAAAATCAAAAGGGAGTCCAAAAAATCGAAGTTTTAATTCCTGGCAAAAATTTTAATTTAATAAAACAAGGCCAAAAAACTTTTGGGGTGTCACAAACACTCCGTGGCAAGGACGAGGAGGTGGAAAAGCTTGTCGTGCAGCGGACCCAGGAGCTGGAGCAGAGGCACAAGGAGGCGCTCGATGCCCAGGCTTTGGTTCACGCTGACAAGGTGAAGGAGCTGGAGGTGGAGCGGGACGAGCTGAAGGATCGGGTCCTGAAGCTGTCCAAGGAGAAGGACACGCTGAACGGTGCCCTGGTTGAGGCGCAGGGCGCAGTTCTTGACAAGGCCGGGCAGCTCTCTGAAGCCAACAACTCCATCAAAGACCTCAAGCTGAAGCTGGAGGGTCTCGAGGGGATGCTGTCGGAGGGCAAGGCCCAGGAGGAGGCCCTGTCCAAGGATCTGGAGACCGAGAAGCAGCCGCGGAAGATTGAAGCCGCCAACCACAAGGATTTTGTGGAAGGCGAGAACCGCTGGATCGGGCGTCTCGAAGGCGTTGCCGGCAGGATTACCACGCAGCTGGCTACCATGGGGATGCTAAATGTGAGGTATACCCCGGAGCACAACGTGAGTCCCAACGCCAAGCTGACCATCTTCTTCGAGGGCGTCATCGGGGCCCTGGAGCAGCTCCACTCCAACCGGGCGGCCTCCCTGGCCGATGAGTCCCGGAGGCTTTGCCGTGGTGCCATGACCAAGGTTCTCACCAAGGTGGCGCACTGGAACCCCAACCTCGACTTCGATGCCGCGCTGGAGAGCTTGCCGGAGGATGCAGACCTCGCGACGCTCAAGGAGCGTATCAAGCCCATCATCAGCTCATCGGAGGAATCGAGAGGGTGGAGGGCCAGCGCCGGGATTAGGCACCCCGTTTCTCGTTGCTGCTGTTGGTTCATGGCCAAGACAATTTATATCTTTAGTTAGAACCGCAACAACAATTGATGTAATATAACTCTATAGTACTTTTGGTACGATGCATGTTATCTTCCTGTTCGATCTTCCCTTTGTATGTTTACCCTATGTTAAACGGGTAGGCTTGCCGACGCGTAAACCTAGGGCGGCACCTTGAGGACGGATCGCCAATGGCCTACCGGGTGTGCTTGCTGCCAAGCGAACCACCTTACCGCTCTCAACGCGGCCACTCGAACTGTCGAGCTTGACTCGAGTCAGAATCGAGAGTGTTGCCAATTGCGGAAGGCTACCCTGCCACTCTCGACACGGCCGCTTGAGCTGTTGAGCAGACTCGAAACAGAACAAGGGCGTTGCCAATTGCGGCAGGCCCCCTTTGCGTGCAGGCTTTCGTACATAGGGCAGGACCTTCGAGGACAATAACCTCATATATAAAAAGGAAATTCCTTAAAGTTTCGTATGACTTAGCTTTCCTGTCGCTGCACCGGCGTCCTCCGCGCTTGCAGGCGGTGTCGTTCTCTTGGCCGTCTTCTTCTCTGGAAGCCCTGGCCATGAAAAACTGCTAAGCCGGCCGCTAAACCAGATTCTCACAACTGCACACCCCTACCTGGCGCGCCAAAGATGTCAGTGAGAACGACACCTATGGGATCACTCGGACCCCTTCTACGGTCGGCGGCATGGGGTCATGAGGAGAGCAGGTTTAGGAGCTAGCACACGGATCGTTTACCCAGGTTCAGGCCGCGAGGGTGCGTAAAACCCCAGTCCTACTTTGCTGGATGTATTGAGTGTTCTTGAGCTTTTTGAACTAGCTGTGGTGCCTATGTCGTTCCAAAAAGCCGAATCCCTCTCCTGGTCGCGTCGGGCCTCCTTTTATAGGAAAAAGGGGTTGCCACAGTGGCACATTGGAGGTGGAAAGGCCTACAGTGCGTGAGCTTATCACACGGCATTACGGGGCAAAGTGCATTAAATGCGCGACGTAGGTGTCCAATAGCTTTATCGGGGACGGGAACGAGGCCCGTCATTTCCGTCGCCGCTCCGCCTCACTTCGACACGCGCCTATGCCAGCGATCCATGCAGTGCCATGTAGGCAGGCAAGCAGCCGAGGTGGCGCGGTGGTAGGGCCTTCATTAAGATCTGCATGCCGCCACGCAGGTGCTTGCTGATTTGGCCTGGAAGCTGCATGTTGCCATGCAGGTGCCTGCCCAGCTGGTTGGGCTGGCAGCTGCATGCGAACGGCGGCGGAATCTTGGCTGGTGCGGGCCTGGCAGTGGCCTTGCTGGCGTCATCAGCAAGGGCCTTGCCGGGGCCCCGACAAGGGTCTTGCCGTGGTGTCGTAGTCGTCCCTGACAAGACGCTTGCCGGGGGTCTTGTGGATTTCCTTGGCTAGGATCCCGCCGAGGGTCGCCGTCTTCTGGTCCTCATCTGATCTCATATGTTAATGATCTTGATGAAGATTTGCATGCCACCACAGAGGCGCCTCCTGAGCCTTGATTCCAACGCAGTTGGTTAGGTTGGAGCCGGTGGGCTCAAGGGTGGCTCACTTCGCTGCCATCGGGCAAGTTTCCCTGGCAAGGCTCTTGCCGGGGCTGCGGAGGCTGCCTCGGCAAGGATCTTGCCGAGGGATTCCACCTCGCCCTCTTGTTTTCCCGCGCTTCTGGTCTTGACGTTGCCTTCGTTGCATCGTGTTTTGGCTTCCCTCCGACTTCCCCCCTTTGCCTTGCTAAGTGTGGCCATGGCGCGCGGCTCTGACTGCCCGTGCACAAGTAAAGGGGCCAAAAGGAGAGCCCCTACTTTTGTACACCGACATAAAGGCTTCTTTACTTGCATGGTCAGAGGCCCCATGCCCGAAAATGCTGACCCATCTAGTCTTCGATGGTGTTGATAGGATGAACTGTTTGAAGCCAACTTTTAGTTTGCTAAGGCTTTAGCAGCTCAAAACAAGAAGGATCTTGGGATTGACTTCAACCCAGGTCCAGCTGCTCCAAGGCCAGATGGCAGTCGCGAGGCTGAGCCCAATCTAATTGGTCCCTTTGACGACTTTGATTCATTCTTGGCACATTGTGCCGCTCAAAGGACCACTGTTGAAGAAGCTGGTGGGGAAGAACATGCTGAAATTCCAGAGCCCCCGAAGCCAAAGAAGAAGGCCAAGGCTTCAAAATCTTCTGCTGCACCAGAAGCTTCAAGTGTGAATCCATTGAAATCTGCACCACCTGAATCCAGTGTGCAGTCTGAAGACTTGTCTCGCATCTCCAAGAAGTCCAAGAAGCCTATGAAAATCTCTAGGCAAGGCCTTACTCCAGCTAGCATGTAACATCCCAAAATTCTAAATTTTGGAATGTTATATTAAATAAATATTTATGAATGTTTGCTTGAATGTTGTGTGAATTTGAGTGGAATTTGAAACTTTTTGAAAGATTGAATGACAGGGAATAAAAGGACTTCCCCAAACTATCATCCTTGCATTTCATTTCCATGAATTCAAATTCATTTCATCACAAAACCCTAGAGTGAAGATGACATGACTTCTTCCCTTAGAAATGAAGAGGGATTTCAAAATGATTTGAATTCCATTTGAAAATATTCAAAGTCATAAACTTTAAGCAACTCAATGATCCTCATGAGAGAAGATAAAATGACTTCATCAAATTTGAAGAAAGAGAGTTGTAAGTTTCATATAATCATTTGGAAAGTCATCTTGAAGTTATTTGAATTTCCAAAATTCAAATTCTCTGGAAGTTATTCAAAATGAGAGAAGTAATATGACTCTTCAAAAATTCAGAGGCATTTGAAATATATTTTGAATAAGGAAAAAACAAAAAATATTTGGAAGTGGTTTGAATTTCGAATTTAAAACCATTTAGGAGTTATTTGGTTTTTATTCAAATTATTTTGCTCCTAAAAATAGATAAACTGAAATAAGGGTAAAATGATTCCCTTCAATGGAAAATTAGGAGAAAATAAATTTGAAATCAGTTTGGTATTTAAAAAATGATTTTTATTAGCTTTTATTGCAACAACAACATTGTTTGACTTTTCTGAATTTATGTGGATTTTATTTGCCTCTGAAAATATGTTCATGTTATAGGATTTCTTTTTCTATATTTTTGATATATTATATGCCTATATAGTATTTCATTTCATTTATTTGTTCTCTTCTTTTCTTTGGTCTATATTTTAAAAAAAGCCGGCCGAAGCCCTTCTGCCCCACCTGCCAAGCAGGCAGCGAGGCCAGCCCAGCCACTCGCCCACACCACTCGCCCCCTTGCTCGCTTGCTCTCCACCACTGACATGTGGACCCCGCCTGTCATCATCGTCTTCATCACACCATGGACAGAGGTTGCACGTCGCACGCCTCACTGCCCGATTTTCTTGCGAAGATCGCTTGATCCTCCCCCCTTCAAGGGTATCTCCATATAAATACTACCCTCGCTCTCCTCTTCCAATTTTCGCAAAAATGGAGATCTTTCATGGCCTAGAGCTTCGACTCGATCTCGCCGGAGTCCACCTCTGCCACCGCCCATTTCACCCCACCACCATCCCCTCCAAACTTGCCATCCTACGCCACTTCCACCCCTCGCTCCGCCTCATTTTCTTCAAATAAAAATGCATTGCCCGAGCCCTCTCCACGCTCCGCACGAACTCGCCGGAGTTGCAAGCCCCGTCAGAACACTGCCAGCTTGCCGCGCCTCCACCCACCACTGATAGTTTCCGCCGTCACCACCCTTGGATGCGTCACGGAGTGCCACATCTTCCCGCCGACTTCACCAAGCTGGAGAACCACCAGGGACGCCGCCCGCTCGACGCCCGAGCCGCCATCGGCCACCTTCTCCGGCCACATCAACACCACCACCACTGTAAGCCGAAGGCCACTCTCCCTCTGTCCGATCTAAAATAGACGACCCAGATTAGAATAAGTGTAGGGGTAGGTTTTTAGTTTATAGATCGGTTTATTTTCTGTTAAGTCAAACCGGTTTGCTGGTTTATTTTTATTACACGCACATGCATGGTTTTGTTAATTTACGACCGAGCGCTTTATAGTTTAGATCGCCCACCTCTTAGGCCCAATAGCAGCCCGACGCGTAGCACCTGCCTGTTTTTTTGTTTCTATTTTAAAAATAGAAATAGTTTCAATTTTAGATTGCTTATATCTTTTACATTTTAAGTCCAAATTGAGTGATTCTTTTTGCATTAGTTTCAAAATTTTATAAAGTTTCTGTTGGTGCACTTTAATTTTAAATTTGAGTACTTCAGATTTGAATTTGATGAATTTTGTTCAAATCACTAATTTGGCTGTATCTTGTGTTTTGTAAAATATTTTTGGTTGACTCTTTTTGCTACTGTTTTGTTATTGTTTTGTCTATCCAGTAGCATATAGTGGTTTATTTTTAGTTTATTTTAAATTAGGTTTATTGCAAAAACAATATTGTTTTGCTTATGTAGTTGTTTTAGTCATATAATTAGTGTTTTTAATAATTATTTCTTTGTTAATTCTTTTTGTAACTTTGTACTTGTTGTTATATGTTTCTATTGGGATACAATAGATAATATTTTTTAGTTATTATTAGTGTTTAGCTACTGTTTTCGTATTTGCTTGTTTAGTTCATAGTGTTAGTTGATAGAGATAGTTTTATTAGTTTCAAAAGTAATTATTTTTGCCACTTCATTGTATGTTGTTATTAATTCTGTTATTTAGGAGTAAATTAGTTTCATAATTATTTTAGTATTGGTTAATATTGTCTTAGTGTTTTGCTATTTGTTATAGTTATTATAGTGTTAACTAGATAGTTATAATAGTTTTTATACTAGTTCCTTTTGCTAGTAAATGCTTTAGTAAATTATTTTCTGTTGTTTCATTAGAATTACATTTCTTTGCTCTACAAAAGTTATTAGACTAATTTAGTGTGTTATGAGAATATTGTGTGAGTTGGTTTCTCCCTTGTTTTCTTGAAGTTTTCTTTGGAATTCTATTTGGTTTTCTTTGATTTCATTACTGTTCTATTTATTGCGTTTTGATTGTTATTTGGATTGCTAGTATTGTTTGCTAGGATTATTTCTTATGTGAATACAATGTTTGACTATATAGATTTTCCCGGAGTGATGAATAGTTTATCAAAGTTCTCGAGAGCGTTATTATCTTCATCAACTTACCAGGCAAGTTCACTTTGATCATACTTTCATACCTATGTTTTATTGCATTTAGTGTCACCCTTTCACCAACTCCTCCAATAGTGATATTGAATCTTGTAGTTGAGTAGTATGCATGAGGTAGGAACCCATCACCCTGTTACGCCCGGGACGTTATATAGTTTTAATGCTATGCTATAGTAGACGGGGTTTGGTATGAGTGCTTAGGAGTGATGTGAGAATGGAGGACTCTACATCAACGAAGACAACTTCTTGATGGCATCTACAAGGACTACATCTTCCAGGCCTCAAGACTCGAGACAAGAATTCAATATACCTTTGGGTGGAGAATGGTTAAGAAGGGTACATGGTGCACCCAGTACTCGGTGATTCCAGAGAGGCGCCGTGATATCATGCGGAAAGCTCCACCCAGACTCAAAGAGACGGAAGAATATTTCTTGCCCGGAAGCTTATTTGTGCAACTGCAAGTCACTTTGGGCTCTGGCTTGGTTGACCCTCATGGTGACTCTAGTTGGGACGGTGCCAGCAGATGTAGAACTATGGTTGGATTGGATGGGCACCGGACAATGGTCAGAGGAACTGTTTGGAAGACCATGTTTCGATCGTCCTCTTCTCTGACGATCTGAAGTGCGAGGATGAAAAGGGAGGGATCGAATCTTGCGGGTAAAGTGTACAAACCTCTACAGAGGGTTAAAACTTAATCGATTAGTCGTGTCCCCGGTTATGGACAATGAGCCTCTGGACTTGGATCTATCTCTGAACTCCCAACACCGGACCAAAAACTTAACTGTGGGCAACTTATGATGATATGGGCTATGAGACATCGATTGACGGAACCATGTCATGATAGAAAACTCCATAGTACACACTCCGGTCATTTCCTTTGTTGTAGGGAAAATAAAACCAACTTTTATGCAAAACAAAACTCAGACACGGTCCACGAAGCAATATTGCATATAGAATAGTTTTATCATCAGCTTTCTCTTATTGTGATCTTGTCGGTACATTCAATGTACTGACCTACATGGATGCAACGTATCATGTTGCAGGATTATTTCTACAACGAGTGACTTTCGTTGTTGGGTTACAGTCTACACTCAACCTGCCGATGGCCTTGATGGGACTCCACACCCAATTGATTGTTTTCCGCTGAGACTTATCAGGTATATATCAGTTTTATGTTATTTATACATGTGATTGCACTTTGATATATACATTGATGTACTATGTGTGTGCCAGCATACTGATCCAGGGATGGCACAGATACACAGAGGCTTGACCGTTTGAGGTCTGGTCGCTACAGAGATGGTATCAGAGCCGGGATGACTGTAGGACGTGACCCTAGAAACGAGAAACCCCCTGGGAAAGGATGTCTCTAAAACTTTATTTTCAAAAGGATCCATTACTTCTCATCTTTTTCGAGTCTATCAAATATTCCCTCTTACCTCAAATAGTTAGAATATACACCTTTACCTTTTGACCACATGGAGGATCAACCGAAGCCACTTCAAGAAGGACAAGATATCAGACAACGGATGGCCTCTTTAGAGTAAAGAGTAATTTACTATATATTAGAAGAGTTGAAGCTACAACAGTTGAAGACTCCGAAGACTTGAAGAATTTGAAGAATCTGAAGATTTATTTGACCTTTAGAAGACCAAAACATGTTATATACTTACGTTAGATGTGACAGTGAGCTGTCATTTGTTTGATGTTTTCCGACAGCCACAAAATACAACCCATTTCTTCAAAACTATTGTTTGTATTGTGTGCATACCCCTCCTTTCTTCTCTCGTATCTCACCCCAAAACCTTTGGACCCAATAGATGATGAACGAAGTTGTCTGGTATTCGTTGGACCGATGACTCAGTTGGAGGCAGAGCTATGGATTCAAAACATGGAGAATCACTTCGGAAAAAAATTATTGCAAGGAAGTATGAAGTTCAAGACGCTCTTTAGTTCTTTACTGAGAGTGTTGCAACCTGGTGGAAAATGCATCAAACCATACAAGGATGCAATGGAGCAAAAACTTGTGAGGAATTCAAGAAGACTCTGTTGAGATCCCGTCATATCCAGAAGCACTATGATAACCCGAAGAAGAAACTTTGTGCCTGCAAGATTTGCGGAGAAATAGGACACACCAATGAAGAACACAAGGATGGATGCCCTCATTGTGAAGTAAATCACCCAGCTGAAGAATGCCTGACTGGGAAGGTTACTTGTTTCCTATGTGAAGGAGCTAATCATTTCCCGGCTCAGTGCCAAATCTACCCCAAGGTACAAGAAGTTACCAAGCAGCACAAAGAAGCCCTCAGGGGAAAGTTTAGAAGAATCCGTGATGGAGGAAGTTATTGAAGACCCTGATGGAGAAGGCCTAAACATATTCTACGCTCATGCCTGCTATTCATGTGGAGAAGAAGGAAATTGTTCATAGTATTGCACAGAGGGAAGAGAAGAGTATCTAGGAGACTTCCCGACAGCATAAGTGAAGCTTGACCCTCAGGAAATAGAAGCTCTGATTATTACGAAGAAACGCAGGAAGAGAAAATGAAGGCATCCCCAGAACAACCCAATTTCTGGAGAGAAGTACCTGTGTCATATCACTTGTTACAGGTGCAAGTATTTAGGTCATTACGCTGATATATGTCCAGAAAAGAAGCCAAGAACCCAAAGAGCAGACACCATCTCCAAGAAGCCCAATGACTTATCGAAAGTTATTTGTTTTCGTTGCAAGGAAGTAGGGCATTATGCTACTAAATGTCCCGACAAGATGAAACTGGAGCTAAGTAGTTGGAATTTTGATATTGGTAATAAGTGTAGTAGGAAGCAATTTTATTTTCATGAGTACGATGAGTTGAGTTATGTAATGGGTGCTCGGAGATTGTAATGAATTCATGAAATCAATAAAGTTAATGTGTTATGATTTCTTATGTTAAATTATATGAGTTGTTACTCTATGAACATAGATTTTGGACCAGTTTCGAGGATATGAGAAATATGCTCCATGGAAGAATTTGTGCACTTCAAAGGTGGTAGTACCCTGTGAGGGCACTTGACCCATGGAAAGGATAATGGTATCCCACGGAGTGGAGTTTTGACAAAATGAGTTGGAGTTTTGTTTTGATATGATGAATATGAAGAAAAAAAGTATTGATGGAATTATAGTAGGTGTAATTTTGGAATATGGAACAATTGTAACTCCCAAGATGAGTTAAGGCTATACAGGCATTGAAGTGGGCCCAAAACCCATATGCCCATGAGTCAATAAGGATCAAGCATTACCTTGTTAAATGGCGAAATCCGGAAGAAGCTATGATTCCATCAGTAGACGTTTCTTAGGAGGATACGAAAACCCGAGAGTTCTGAAGAAACGATAGATGTTTTGTTCAGCTTGAAGAATCAATGGATTTAACCGAACCTAGTTTGAGGACAAGAGAAACTCTGCAAGGCTTGTGAGAATGACCGAGTGTTAGAAATGCGAGATTCGCTAAATCTTATATAGGGTAATGATTTGTGTGCGGAATGGATTATTCACCATACCGACTTGATCTTATCATTCGCTCTTGCTATTTGGAATGGTAAATCCAGAGTGACTTACCCATAGTTGTTGGTGTTTTGGGAACCAGGGTACCCAGACTTTCCTGTCTGTGGCCCATGGCATGGCTCCATCGATGGCCTGGTATGGCCCATCTTCAGCACCAGCAAGACAAGACCCTCACGAGGGGCCTAGCCTCGCGAGGCGAAAGACATCAAGACCTCCGGAGGGAGCGGCCTCCCCAGGCTGGCTCCCGAGGAGCAGAGATTTCTATGTAGGTGCCCAGCTCATGAGGTTGAGGTGACGCCAGCCATGACGACCAAGGCCAGGCGAGCGCCAGCGGGCATAGAGGAGCAGGTTTCCTCTTTGGTGCTAAGGAGGCAAGCGCAGATGCAGGGTCTCGAGGAATCAGCTAAAGGATTCCATTCCCGTGCAACAAGACCAAGACCGCTAGGACGGATGTCATCACCGAGCCCACTGCAGCGTCACGACCAGAAGCTTTGCAGGCGAAGACCACCTTTCGTCAGGATATGATGTACTACTTGTACCCCTTCAAAATTGGCCATTGTGGGATCCCTTCCCGCCTTCGTTTGGGGGAAGAGGACCGAGGCCACTATAAATATAGCTTAGCCACCACCGAAGAGACGGAGAGACCTCACTAGCTCACACCCACGCTAGAACAGACCTCGTGAGGTTGTTCTTCCCTTGTACTAGTTCATACTTAGCCCCACGCGAGGCTAATCCGCCACAAAGCAGGAGTAGGTATTACACCGCAAGGTGGCCCGAACCTGGGTAAACTGTTGTGTCCCTCTTCTTTCTTGTTCGTCGAGAGCTAGGCCATGGGGGTGAGGAACTGGTTGGCTAGAGTGGTCGAGTCCTTCACACACGCCCTAGAGTTCGAACCTTTCTTGGGTCTGCGGAGCCCTGAATCCAACATTTGGCGCGCCAGGTAGGGGAATGTCGAAGCCTCTCTTCCGTCAGTCGCTCCACCGACGTTCCATCGTTCCCATGGCTGACGCTTGCCGTGTCTGTTCCGAGTGCCGGGCCACTCATGTCACTCATACGGCACCTGTGGGCAACGACGCGCCTCGCCACTCTTCCTCCCCGGTGGCTAACACCACCACCGACCTGCTGCCCGCGAGCAACAGGACTCATCGCTGCCATCGTCCGTGCGGCACGACGGATGCACCACAACTGGATCACCCACTCTAGTCATGGTGTCGTCTGCTCACTCTCGTCATGGGCCAGAGAACGCGCAAACTGCATTGCTCATGGCGCACAAGATCCTACGATCTTGCCCGGCCAACGACCTCTACGATGATTGGCTCGCCCGCATCGCCGAGCTCATCAGCGCCACCGGCGAGGTGATGTCTACTACACAACCTTCTTCTTGTAGACCTTGTTGGGCCTCCAAGTGCAGAGGTTTGTAGGACAGTAGCAAATTTCCCTCAAGTGGATGACCTAAGGTTTATCAATCCGTAGGAGGCGTAGGATGAAGATGGTCTCTCTCAAGCAACCCTGCAACCAAATAACAAAGAGTCTCTTGTGTCCCCAACACACCCAATACAATGGTAAATTGTATAGGTGCACTAGTTCGATGAAGAGATGGTGATACAAGTGGTATATGGATGGTAGATAAAGGTTTTTGTAATCTGAAAATATAAAAACAGCAAGGTAACTAATGATAATAGTGAGCGTAAATGGTATTGCAATGTGTTGAAACAAGGCCTAGGGTTCATACTTTCACTAGTGCAAGTTCCCTCAACAATAATAACATAATTGGATCATATAAGTATCCCTTTACATGCAACAAAGAGTCACTCCAAAGCCACTAATAGCGGAGAACAAACAAAGAGATTATGGTAGGGTACAAAACCACCTCAAAGTTATTCTTTCCAATCAATCTGTTGGGCTATTCCTATAAGTGTCACAAACATCCCTAGAGTTCATACTAGAATAACACCTTAAGACACAAATCAACCAAAACCCTAATGTCACCTAGATACTCCAATGTCACCACAAGTATCCGTGGGTATGATTATACGATATGCATCACACAATCTCATATTCATCTATTCAACCAACAAAAAAGAACTTCAAAGAGTGCCCCAAAGATTCTACCGAAGAGTCAAGACGAAAACGTGTGCCAACCCCTATGCATAGATTCCCAAGGTCACGGAACCCACAAGTTGATCACCAAAACATACATCAAGTGGATCAATAGAATACCCCATTGTCACCACGGGTATCCCAAGCAAGACATACATCAAGTGTTCTCAAATCCTTAAAGACTCAATCCGATAAGATAACTTCAAAGGGAAAACTCAATCCATTACAAGAGAGTAGAGGGGGAGAAACATCATAAGATCCAACTATAATAGCAAAGCTCACGATACATCAAGATCGTACCACCTCAAGAACACGAGAGAGAGAGAGAGATCAAACACATAGCTACTGGTACATACCCTCAGCCCCGAGGGAGAACTACTCCCTCCTCGTCATGGAGAGCACCGGGATGATGAAGATGGCCACCAGAGAAGGATTCCCCCTCCGGCAGGGTGCCGGAACGGGTCTAGATTGGTTTTCGGTGGCTACGGAGGCTTCTGGCGGCGGAACTCCCGATCTATTGTTCTCTTCGAAGTTTTTAGGGTATATGGGTATATATGGGAGGAGGAAGTACGTCGGTGGACCTCCGGGCTGTCCACGAGGCAGGGGGCGCGCCCAGGGGGGGGTGGGCACGCCCCCACCCTCGTGGGCAGCCCGGGACTCTCCTAGTCCAACTCCGATACCCCGTGGGCTTCTTCTGGTCCAAAAATAAGTTCCGTGAAGTTTCAGGTCAATTGGACTCCGTTTGATTTTTTGCTTTTCTACGATACTCTAAAACAAGGAAAAAGCAGTAACTGGCACTAGGCTCTGGGTTAATAGGTTAGTCCCAAAAATAATATAAAAGTGTGTAATAAAGCCCGTAAACATCCAAAACAGTTAATATAATAGCATGGAACAATCAAAAATTATAGATACGTTGGAGACGTATCAGCATCCCCAAGCTTAATTCCTGCTCGTCCTCGAGTAGGTAAATGATAAAAACAGAATTTTTGATGTGGAATGCTACCTAACATATATCTATAAATAGTTCTCTTCATTTTGGCATGAATGTTCAGACCCGTAAGATTCAAGACAAAAGTTTAATATTGACATAAAAATAATAATACTTCAAGCATACTAACTAAGCAATCATGTCTTCTCAAAATAACATATCCAAAGAAAGCTATCCCTACAAAATCATATAGTCTGGCTATGCTCCAACTTCACCACACAACGTATTTAAATCATGCACAACCCCAATGACAAGCCAAGCAATTGTTTCATACTTTTGATATTCTCAAACTTTTTCAATCTTCACGCAATACATGAGCACAAGCCATGGACATAGCACTATAGGTGGAATAGAATGGTGGTTGTGGAGAAGACAAAAAGGAGAAGATAGTCTCACATCAACTAGGCGTATCAACGGGCTATGGAGATGCCCATCAATAGATATCAATGTGAGTGAGTAGGGATTGCCGTGCAACAGATGCACTAGAGCTATAAGTATATGAAAGCTCAACAAAACAAACTAAGTGGGTGTGCATCCAACTCGCTTGCTCACAAAGACCTAGGGCACTTGAGGAGGCCCATTGTTGGAATATACAAGCCAACTTCTATAATGAAAATTTCCCACTAGTATATGAAAGTGACAAAACAAGAGACTGTCTATCATGAAGATCATGGTGCTACTTTGAAGCACAAGTGTGGTAAAAGGATAGTAGCATTGCCCCTTCTCTCTTTTTCTCTCATTTTTTATTTTTTTATTTGGGCCTTTTCTCTTTTTATGGCATCTTTTTTCTCTTTTTTTTATTTTTCGTCCGGAGTCTCATCCCGACTTATGGGGGAATCATAGTCTCCACCATCCTTTCCTCACTGGGACAATGCTCTAATAATGATGATCATCACACTTTTATTTACTTACAACTCAAGAATTACAACTCGATACTTAGAACAAGATATGACTCTATATGAATGCCTCCAGCGGTGTACCGGGATGTGCAATGATGCATGAGTGACATGTATGAAAGAATTATGAACGGTGGCTTTGCCACAAATACAATGTCAACTACATGATCATGCAAAGCAATATGAGAATGATGAAGCGTGTCATGATAACGGAACGGTGGAAAGTCGCATGGCAATATATCTCGGAATTGCTATGGAAATGCCATAATAGGTAGGTATGGTGGTTGTTTTGAGGAAGATATATGGTGGGTTTATGGTACCGGCGAAAGTTGCGCGGTACTAGAGAGGCTAGCAATGGTGGAAGCGTGAGAGTGCGTATAATCCATGGACTCAACATTAGTCATAAAGAACTCACATACTTATTGCAAAAATCTATTAGTTATGGAAACAAACTACTACACGCATGCTCCTAGGGGGATAGATTGGTAGGAAAATACCATCGCTCGTCCCCGACCGCCACTCATAAGGAAGACAATCAATAAATAAATCATGCTCCGACTTCTTCACATAACGGTTCACCATACGTGCATGCTACGGGAATCACAAACTTCAACAGAAGTATTTCTCAAATTCACAACTACTCAACTAGGATGACTCTAATATCACCATCTCCATATCTCAAAACAATTATGAAGTATCAAACTTCTCATAGTATTCAATGCACTTCATATGAAAGTTTTTATTATACCCATCTTGGATGGCCATCATATTAGGACTAGTTTCATAACCAAAGCAAACTACCATGCTGTTCTAAAGACTCTCAAAATAATATAAGTGAAGCATGAGAGTTCATATATTTCTTTAAAATAAAACCACCACCGTGCTCTAGAAAGATATAAGTGAAGCACTAGAGCAACAACAAACTACTCCGAAAGATATTGTAACGCCCCATATGTAACCTGCCATATTTGTATTCCAACTCTTGCCATTTCCGGCACTAAGTTATGTATTTCCTCGTTGTTTGGTTTTGTCATCGTGTTGCTTTTGTCTTTGTCATGCATCTCATATCATGTCATCATGTGCATCGCATTTGCATATGTGTTCGTCTCATGCATCCGAGCATTTTCTCCGTTGTCCGTTTTGCATTCCGGCGCTCCTATGCCCTCCGGTGTCCCCTTTTGCCTCTTTTCGTGTGCGGGTGTTAAACATTCTCGGATTGGACCGAGACTTGCCAAGCGGCCTTGGTTTACTACCGGTAGACCGCCTGTCAAGTTTTGTGCCATTTGGACTTCGCTTGAAAAGGCCTCGTGTGTGTTGCAGCCCAACACCTCCCCAAAGTGGCCCAAAGCCCACCTAAACCCCCTCCATCATCTCGGTCATTCGATCACGATCGTGTGGCCGAAAACCGTGCTCAATTTGGAGCCTCCTAGCTCCTTCTATGTATATAAAGGCACCTCCACCAAAAATCTCGGATCCATTCTACCCTAACCCTAGCTCCCTCTCCCCTCCGCGCGGCCGGACGCGTCCGCCCGCCGCCGGACAGAATCCCGCCGCCGCCACGTGTCGCCTCCCCACTCGACCACCACGCGCCCCACATCGCCGGCCCGTATGGGCCCAGGGCAGGCCCTCCCAGAGCCCCCCCCCCCGCGCGCCCCGCCGCCCGTGTCGGCCGCCGCCTCTCGCCGCCTCCTCACCGCCCCACTCCGCCTTCGCCGCCGCGCCACTCAGCCGCCGCCTCGCCATTGTCGCCGGCCGCCGCGCCACCGCACCGTCCCGCTCCTGCGCGCACCTCCCGGCCGTCCATCGCCACCCCAGCGAGCTCCCGAGCCGGATCCCGCTTCTCCGGTGACCCCCCAAGCCCCGGCCGACCTCCTCCTCGACGCCGGCATATTCTCCGGCGACTCCCCAGCGAACTTCGATCCGCGTGCACGAACCCTAGATCCAGATCTGGGAGGTTGACCTCGTTTTTCCCTAAGTCCCAGTAATTTTTACCATACTTCATCGCATCACAACTTTGCACCCGTGGCTCCATTTTGGGCGTGTAGCATAGCAAATTGTTCGTCTCGATATGTACTTCATTTCATCCCATTGCACCATGTTAATTTGAGTTCATCTTGATGCCCTAAATGCTGTTGCAAGAGTGCTATGTAATGTTAGTTTCAGATTCTTATCAGAGTTTGGACATTTGTCATTTTTGCCATGTTTAATGTGTGCCTCCTATGAATTTGAGCCCTACATGTGTTTTGAAGTATGCCATGCCATCCTTACAGGGGTGTATGCCATGTATTTTTGTGATCTTTGTGGTCACTAGCACAAGCATGCAAAGTAGCTCACGTAATGTTGCTGATTTCAGGGACTTCGAATTCTTCCAAGGTTTTTCCCTGTTAATATTTTTATGCCATGTATTCTTGTTGCTACAGGGTGATCCATGTCTCTTTTGAGCATGTTCAGTAAGGATGTTTTTGAGATATTGTTATGCTCTATCCATGCATGTCTTTGTTTGCAATTATGGAGTGCCCTAGCATGACTCAATCTTGCTCTACTTTTGCTATAAAATGTTCCTGGCAGATTGTTTACGTGTTAAGTGATTTTGCTGAGGTTGTTGTAGTTGATCCATGCATTCTATGAGAGTATTCTTGCCATGGTTAGCTTATTTATCATGTATACTTGCTGGGTGTATGCTTAGTTTGTCATGCAATGCCTTGTGGTGAGTGCATCGAGCTCGCAAACATGCCTACGTGAATCTGTTTTGCCATGTTCCAGTTTTCTGCTAAGTCTGAATCTGTTAACGAAACTTGCTATGTTTACATGGGTGCCATTGTATTTTCTGATCCCTTTTGGCTTATGGTTAGTAATGAACTTTTGTTGTATGCTTTGTGTAGTTTCATGCCATGCCTTGCTTTGCCATGATTTGTTCCTGTAGCATGTTTTTATCTTGCTCTAAACGTTGCTTCCTGATGTTAAATCCTGCCATGTTGTTATTTTCACTAAGTCTGTAACCTAATATCTTTTGCACTTTTGCCATGCTTGTTTGATCCTGCTATTGTGTGAATTAACCGTAGCTCAGTGTTCATCTTTTGTCAAGCATCTTGGGTGGATCAGTGCGATGTGCTTTGTTGTTATGTTAGAGTGCAGTAGCTTGTTGTTCTTGATGCATTTAGATGGCCTCGTGCTGTTAATCGCAGCTTTGTGCCATTATTGTTTTGCTTGCCATTTGCAAACCGTGCATCCAATTCCAGTGATGTTTATATCGATTTCGACCGAAATCAACTCATCTTTCCAGCGGCACTCTTGGTTTTCCAAGTTGAGGCCTGGTTCAATCTTTCTGTTCTGAAACATGCATATGCATCGCATATCACATCCCGCATATCATGCAATGTTTTGCATCATGTTGCTTGCGCATTGCACCGTGGTTGATTGTGTCTCCCTTTGCTTGTGTTCTTACTTTGGGTAGAGCCGGGAGACGAGTACGTGATCGAGGAACCCGTTGAGTACGCTTACGAGGATCAAGCTAATGTTAACTCGGAGAACTTTGCAGGCAAGATGACCATACCCTCGAAATCACTTCTATCTTTGCTTGCTAGATGCTCGCTCTATTGCTATGCCTGTGCTACGATACCTACCACTTGCTTATCATGTCTCCCATATTGCCATGTCAATCCTCTAACCCACCTTGTCCTAGCAAACCGTTGTTTGGCTATGTTACCGCTTTGCTCAGCCCCTCTTATAGCGTTGCTAGTTGCAGGTGAAGTTTGGAGTTTGTTCCTTGTTGGAACATGTTTATTGTTGGGATAACACTATTATATCTTGTCTACTTTAATGCATCTATACACTTGGTAAAGGGTGGAAGGCTCGGCCTTATGCCTGGTGTTTTGTTCCACTCTCGCCGCCCTAGTTTCCGTCATACCGGTGTTATGTTCCTTGATTTTGCGTTCCTTACACGGTTGTGTTATAATGGGAACCCCTTGACAGTTCGCCTTGAATAAAACTCCTCCAGTAAGGCCCAACCTTGGTTTTACCATTTGCCATCTAGCCTCTTTTCCCTTGGGTTCCGTGGACTCAAGGGTCATCTTTATTTTAAACCCCCGGGCCAGTGCTCCTCTGAGTGTTGGTACAACTTGTCAGCCGCCGATGGCCACCAGGGGAAACTCTGGGCTGGCCTACTTGAAGTTTGGACAATCCGGTGTGCCCTGAGAACAAGATATGTGCAGCTCCTATCAGGATTTGTCGGCACATTCGGGTGGTTTTGCTGGTTTAGGTTTACCATTGTCGAGATGTCTTGTAACCGGGATTCCGAGTCTGACCGGGCCGTCCTGGGAGAAGGATTATCCTTCGTTGACCGTGAGAGCTTGTGATGGGCTAAGTTGGGACACCTCTGCAGCGTTTTGAACTTTTAAAAGCCGTGCTCACGGTTATGGGCAGATGGGAATTTGTTAATGTCCGGTTGTAGAAAACCCGAAACTTAATTAAAATGAATCAACGGAGTGTGTGGCCGTGATGGTCTCTTTTCGGCGGAGTCCGGGAAGAGAACACGGTCTCGTGTTATGCTTGATCGTAGGTTGTTCTAGGATCACTTCTTGATCATAGTTTCTCGACCATGCCTTGCCTTCTCTTCTTGCTCTCATTTGCGTATGTTAGCCACCATATATGCTAGTGCTTGCTGCAGCTCCACCTCATACCTTTTACCCTACCTATAAGCTTAAATAGTCTTGATCGCGAGGGTGTGAGATTGCTGAGTCCCCATGACTCACAGATTACTTCCAAAACCAGATGCAGGGACCGATGATACCGTTCCAGGATATGCGACTGAGCTCAAGTGGGAGTTCGATGAGGACTCAGACGATACTATGTTTCCTTTCTAGACGATTAGTAGTGGAGCCCAGTTGGGGCGATCGGGGACATTATGCATTTGGGGTTGTCTTTATTTTGGTTCCGTAGTCGGACCTTGATTGTATCTGGATGATTGTAATGATATATTTATGCTATTGTGTGGCGTGGCGATTGTAAGCCAACTATGTACCTCTTTTCTTATTCAGTACATGGGATGTGTAAAGATTACCCCTCTTGCGACATTGCCTACAATGCGGTTATGCCTCTAAGTCATGCTCCGACACGTGGGAGATATAGCCGCATCGTGGGTGTTACAAGTTGGTAATTAGAGCATTCCCCGACTTAGGAGCCCCCTGCTTGATCGAATCGTTCGCGTTGTTGAGTCTAGAAAAATGTTTTGAGTCTTTTAGGATTATATATATTGGAGAGTAGGATTCTTTTTACTCCTCAGTCCCTTCGTCGCTCTGGTGAGGCATCCTGACGTAGAGTTTTGACTCTTCTCTTCTCAAATTTCACTAATTTTTTTTAGGATCATGCGGGTATCTTGGAATTGTTCCGATGGTTTTGTGATGAGAACATTGTTCTTGGTGCCTCCTGACATTTAGGGGTTGTGGCAGTGTCCCGGGGAGTTGAGGTCCGATGTGTTGTCGTCACAATTTTATCGTTGCAGTTCTGGAATACCTGAGTTTCGCCGACATCGAAAATCTCTTTTATGTAGTTGTTGGTGAGATAACCTCGACGCCACCCAGTACTCGGGAGGGAGTTCGGGAGTATTGCCATAACTAGTATAACAGATGCCTTTCGTAGGTTGAGGTAAATGATTTCCGAAGGTTTCTTGGTTATGTGTTGAAGGATGGATACAACTGGATGTAGGATTTGCTAGATTTGGGTGAGATATTATGCTTCCCCTGTATCCCCAACACCTGATTGCATAACCGGAAAAGTTCAGGAGTTTCATAGGTGGGAATTCTTGTAGCTCTAGTACTTCTTCCGCGGATATTTGGTTTGTGATTGGGTAATCCTTACCAAGTATTTGTTCTTGTCCGTACCTTGTTGTTTTATTCTTCTACCTCTATCTAAGTGGCTTCTCAATTTATGGAAGTGTGACCATTTAATTGGAATGCATTCGTTCATTCTTGTTCGAATGTTAAGACTATATGTTGCAATTTTCGATCCATTTGATTCAGCTTGAATATATGTGTCTATCAAGATGCTAACGGATGTCACCCTCTTCAGGATGGCTCCTCCAACGCGTCAGAATCCTGAACCACCGCCGCCACCACCTGCACCTCCGGAGGCATGGCAAGCTGTGATGGCCACTACCAATGCCAACACGTAGATGCTTATGCAACTCTTGCAAGAGCGCAACCAAGGAAATCGAGGCCATGGCAACAATCAGAATCAGTTTGCTACACTCAACCAGTTCCTCGCAAACTAGCCAAAGACCTTCAGCAACTGTGTCGAGGCAACAGACGCTGATGATTGGCTCGTGGATATCTGCAAGCATTTCGAGTGCAGCAACGTCAGGCCTAAGGACTTTGTCAAGTTTGCTTCGTTCCAATTCAAAGACCAAGCTGCAGAGTGGTATCAGCAATACAAAGATTCTAGAGGAGGTCGTGTGATTACCTGGGATGAATTCCGCCAAGACTTCAAAGCTCACCACATTCCTCAGAGTGTTGTTGAGAGCAAGCATGAGGAGTTCCGCAATCTGAAGCAAGGCAGCTTGTCTGTTTACCAGTATAACATCATGTTCCAGAAGCTCGCTCGTTTCTCTAAGCAAGACGCCCCTGACGAGAAGAGCATGATTTATCAGTTCAGAGGTGGCCTCAGAGAAGATCTGCAACTAGCTCTCGTGCTTTTTGAGCCGAAGAAGTACGATGAGTTCTACAATATGGCACTGAAATAGGAGACTGCTCAGCTCAAGTGCGATGCTTCCAAGAAGCGAGTCAGGGATGCAACTCCTTCTTCCTCAACTCAAGTGGCAACTAATCAGCAAAGTATTGGTTGCCTCCTCCTCCATTCCGTCAGCCTTATCAGCAGAAGAGCAAAGGTGGCAATGGATCTTCCCACCCACCCAACCCAGGCTTTCAGAACAAGACTTCGTCTCATGCTCGAAGATCAAGTGCTCCGTATCATCGTCCTCTTTTAGAGGTCACGTGCAACAAGTGTCAGCAGAAGGGTCACTATGCCAAAAAATGCTTCAATCAGAGGCGTCTTCCTCCTCCTCCTCTTGTGAGATCTGCTAGCACTGCAGTGGTCAAGCAAATCCCAAGTTTGCAAAGGTCAACATGATGAACGTAGCTCAGGCAGAGGACTCGTCAGATGTGATCATGGGTAACCTTCCTGTTAACGATATTCCTGCAAAAGTTCTTTTTGACACTGGTGCATCGCATTGTTTCATCTCGAGACCATTTGCATCTAAGCATGAGTTGGTTTTCCAAGATTTGCATAGTCCATTAGCAGTTGTCTCACCGGGTAAATGCTTGCACGCAAGCTACGTGGTTCCAGATGTTTCTATCACGTTGGGCGACTATAAGTTTCTGTCTTCTCCAATGGTCCTTGGTAACTCGGATATTGATCTTATTCTCGGAATGGACTGGCTTTCTAAGAACAAGGCTCAGCTTGATTGTGCTGCCAGGCAGATTCAATTGACACATTTGTTTGAGGATGTAATCGTTTTTGCTACTCGTGATGATACCATCTGACTGTTTTCTCTCAACGAGAAGGGCGAGTTGGATGCCATTTCTCATATTCCAGTCGTTTGCGCATATCAAGACGTCTTTCTAGAAGAGCTTCCAGGAATGCCTCCTCACCAGCCAGTTGAATTCTTCATCGATCTTGAGCCTGGCACGGAACCTGTTTGCAAACGTCCTTACAAGATTGGACCTGAAGAGTTGAAGGAGCTGAAGAAACAACTCAATATTCAAGAGCGTATGGGTCTCATCCGACCAAGTTCTTCTCCATGGGGTTGTGGAGTTCTTTTCGTCAAGAAGAAGGATGGAACGGACTGACTTTGTGTCGATTACCGTCCATTGAACAAGAAGACCATAAAGAACAAGTACCCACTTCCCAACATCAATGAGCTTTTCGAACAACTCAAAGGTGCTCAAGTTTTCTCCAAGCTTGACCTCCGTATGGGCTATCATCAGATTCACATTCGTGAAGAAGATATCCCCAAGACAACTTTCAGAATAAGCTATGGTTCATATGAATACACCGTCATGTCTTTTGGCCTTGTCAACGCCCCTCCAACATTCTCTCGCATGATGAACTTCATCTTCAACGCCTACACAAATGACTTCGTCTTGGTCTATCTTGATGACATTCTGGTCTTTTCCAAGAACAAGGAGGATCATGCCAAGCACTTGGGATTGGTGCTGGATAAACTCAGAGAACATCAGTTCTATGCGACGTTTTCAAAGTGCGAGTTTTGGCTCGATGAGGTTCTCTACCTTGGGCATATCATCTCTGCCAAGGGCATAGCTGTTAATCCTGAGAAGGTGTCTGCAATTGTGAATTGGGAACCGCCTCAGAACGTGAAGCAACTCCGCAGCTTCCTTGGGCTCGCAAGCTATTGTCGAAGGTTCATTGAGAATTTCTCTAAGATTGCGAAGCCTCTTTCCAACCTTCTCCAGAAGCATGTGAAGTATGTCTGGTCGCCTAAATGTGACGTAGCTTTCAACACCCTCAAAGAGAAGTTAGTCACTGCTCCAGTTCTGACTCCTCCTGATGAATCCAAGCCATTCGAGGTTTTCTGTGATGCTTCCCTTCAAGGTCTCGGTGCAGTGTTGATGCAAGAGAAGAAAGTTTTGGCCTATACCTCTCGCCAGTTGAAGCCCAACGAAAAGAACTACCCCACTCATGACCTCGAGTTGGCGGCAGTTGTCCATGCTCTTTTAACATGGAGACATCTCTTGTTGGGAAGAAAAGTGGACATCTTCACTTATCATAAGAGTCTCAAGTACATCTTCACTCAGCCCAACCTCAACCTCAGGCAGACTCGTTGGGTCGAAATGAATCAAGAGTATAATCCAAGTATCTAATATACTCCAGGCAAGGCCAATGTCATTGCTGACGCATTGAGCAGGAAGGCTTACTGCAACAGTTTGATTATCAAGCCCTATCAACCAAAGCTTTGTGAAGCTTTCCGCAAACTTAATCTCCAAGTTGTTCCTCAAGGATTCCTTGCCAACCTCCAAGTATCTCCTACTTTGGAAGACCAGATTCGCGAGGCTCAACTTCTTGATGCTATGGTGAAGAAGGTGAAGATTGGGATTGCCAAGAGTCAACCCAAGTACAAGTGCTATCGCCTTGATGATAAGGATACTCTATTCTTCGAGGATCACATTGTTGTTCCTAAAGGTGACCTTCGTAAAGTCATTATGAACGAAGCTCACAATTCACTCCTCTCTATTCACCCTAGAAGTACAAAGATGTACCATGACCTCAAGCAGTCGTATTGGTGGACTCGAATGAAACGTGAGATTGCTCAGTTCGTGAATGAATGTGGTGTCTGTAGAAGAGTGAAAGCAGAACACCAATGACCAGCTGGTCTCCTCCAACCTCTTGCCATTCCAGAATGGAAGTTTGACCATATTGAGATGGACTTTGTGACTAGATTTCCCAAGTCCAAGCGTGGCAATGATGCTATCTTCATTGTCATCGACAAGCTCACTAAAGTGGCTCATTTTCTGCCTATCAAAGAGTCTATCATAGCAGCTCAGTTGGCAGAGCTATATACCTCCAGGATTGTCTCTCTACACGGCATTCCGCAGTTGATATCTTCAGATCGTGGTAGCATCTTTACCTCTAAGTTCTGGGACTCCTTTCAGAAGGCCATGGGCACCAACATTCGCTTCAGCACAACTTTTCATCCTCAAACTAGTGGCCAAGTCGAGCGAGTCAATCAAATTCTTGAAGATATGCTCATGGCATGTGTCATTTCTTTCGGTATGAAGTGGGAAGATTGTCTTACATATGCCGAGTTCTCCTACAACAACAACTTCCAAGTGAGTTCGGGCAAGGCCACATTCGAGATTCTCTATGGCAGGAAGTGCCGTACTCCTCTTAACTGGTCAGAGACTGGTGAACGCCAACTTCTTGGCAATGACTTGATCATAGAGGCTGAAGAAATGTGCAAAGTCATCCGTGAAAATCTCAAAGCCGCGCAATCACGCCAGAAGAGTTACTATGATAGCTAGCATCATTATTTGGCTTTCGAGATCGGAGACCATGTCTACCTCCGCGTCTCTCCAATGAAAGGTACTCGTCGCTTCGGTATCAAAGGGAAGCTTGCCCCTAGATACGTGGGTCCTTTCAAGATCATTGGCAAAAGAGGCGATCTCGCCTATCAACTTGAGCTTCCATCCAACTTTGCAAATGTGCATGACGTGTTTCATGTGTCTTAGCTTCACAAGTGTTTCAAGACTCCTAACCGCACCATCAACTTTGAAGAGATTGATCTCCAAGAAGATCTGTCTTATCATGAGCATCCCGTTGCTATTCTTGAAGAAACTGAGCGCAAGACTCGCAACAAGTCTATCAAATTCCTGAAAGTGAAGTGGTCACATCATTCCGACCGTGAAGCCACCTGGGAATGCGAGTACCACCTCTGTTCCGAATACCCGGAGTTTTTCCAGTCCTAGATCTCGGGACGAGATCCTTTTGTAGTGGTGGAGTGTTGTAGCGCCCCATATGTAACCTGCCATATTTGTATTCCAACTCTTGCCATTTCCGGCACTAAGTTATGTATTTCCTCGTTGTTGGGTTTTGTCGTCGTGTTGCTTTTGTCTTTGTCATGCATCTCATATCATGTCATCATGTGCATCGTATTTGCATACATGTTCGTCTCATGCATCCGAGCATTTTCCCCGTTGTCCGTTTTGCATTCCGGCGCTCCTATGTCCTCCGGTGTCCCCTTTTGCCTCTTTTCGTGTGCGGGTGTTAAACGTTCTCGGATTGGACTGAGACTTGCCAAGCGGCCTTGGTTTACTACCGGTAGACCGCCTATCAAGTTTCGTGCTATTTGGACTTCGTTTGATACTCCAACAGTTAACCGAGGAACCGAAAAGGCCTCGTGTGTGTTGCAGCCCAAAACCTTCCCAAAGTGGCCCAAAGCCCACCTAAACCCCCTCCATCATCTTGGTCGTTCGATCACGATCGCATGGCCAAAAACCATGCTCAATTTGGAGCTTCCTAGCTCCTTCTATGTATATAAAGGCACCTCCAGCAAAAATCCCGGATCCATTCTACCCTAACCCTAGCTCCCTCTCCCCTCAGCGCGGCCGGACGCATCCGCCCGCCGCCGGACAGAATCCTCCCGCCGCCACGTGTCGCCTCCCCACTCGTCCACCGTGCGCACCACATCGCCGGCCCATCCAGGCCCAGGGCAGGCCCTCCCCGAGCCCGCACGCGCGCCCCGTCGCTCGCGTCGGCCGCCGCCTCGCGCCGCCTCCTCACCGCCCGCGCCGCCCCGCTCTGCCTTCGCCGCCGTGCCGCTCGTCCGCCGCCTCGCCATCGTCACCGGCCTCCGCGCCACCGTGCCGTCCCGCGCCCGCGCGCGCCTCCCCGCCATCCATCGCCGCCCCAGCGAGCTCCCGGGCCGGATCCCGCTTCTCCGGCGACCCCCAAGCCCCGGCCGACCTCCTCCTCGACGCCGGCATATTCTCCGGCGACTCCCCAGTGAACTTCGATCCGCGTGCACGAACCCTAGATCCAGATCTGGGAGGTTGACCTCGTTTTTTCCCTAAGTCCAATAATTTTTAGCATACTTCATCGCATCATAACTTTGCACCCGTGCTTCGTTTTAGGCGTGTAGCATATCAAATTGTTTGTCTCGATGTGTACTTCATTTCATCCCATTGCACCATGTTCATTTGAGTTCATCTTCATGCCCTAAATTCTGTTGCAAGAGTGCTATGTAATGTTAGTTTCAGATTCTTATCAGAGTTTGGACATTTGTCATTTTTGCCATGTTTAATGTGTGCCTCCTATGAATTTGAGCCCTACATGTGTTTTGAAGTATGCCATGCCATCCTTACAGGGGTGTATGCCATGTATTTTTGTGATCTTTGTGGTGACTAGCACAAGCATGCAAAGTAGCTCACGTAATGTTGCTGATTTCAGGGACTTCGAATTCTTCCAAGGTTTTTCCCTGTTAATATTTTTATGCCATGTATTCTTGTTGCTACAGGGTGATCCATGTCTCTTTTGAGCATGTTCAGTAAGGATGTTTTTGAGATATTGTTATGCTCTATCCATGCATGTCTTTGTTTGCAATTATGGAGTGCCCTAGCATGACTCAATCTTGCTCTACTTTTGCTATAAAATGTTCCTGGCAGATTGTTTACGTGTTAAGCGATTTTGCTGAGGTTGTTGTAGTTGATCCATGCATTCTATGAGAGTATTCTTGCCATGGTTAGCTTATTTATCATGTATACTTGCTGGGTGTATGCTTAGTTTGTCATGCAATGCCTTGTGGTGAGTGCATCGAGCTCGCACACATGCCTACGTGAATCTGTTTTGCCATGTTCCAGTTTTCTGCTAAGTCTGAATCTGTTAACGGAACTTGCTATGTCTACATGGGTGCCATTGTATTTTCTGATCCCTTTTGGCTTATGGTAAGTAAGGAACTTTTGTTGTATGCTTTGTGTAGTTTCATGCCATGCCTTGCTTTGCCATGATTTGTTCCTATAGCATGTTGTTATCTTGCTCTAAACATTGCTTCTTGATGTTAAATCCTGCCGTGTTGTTATTTTCACTAAGTCTGTAACCTGATATCTTTTGCACTTTTGCAATGCTTGTTTGAACCTTCTATTGTGTGAATTAGCCGTAGCTCAGTGTTCATCTTTTGTCAAGCGTCTTGGGTGGATCACTGCGATGTGCTTTGTTGTTATGTTAGAGTGCAGTAGCTTGTTGTTCTTGATGCATTTAGATGGCCTCGTGCTGTTAATCGCAGCTTTGTGCCATTATTGTTTTGCTTGCCATTTGCAAACCGTGCATCCGATTCCAGTGATGTTTATATCGATTTCGACCGAAATCAACTCATCTTTCCAGCGGCACTCTTGGTTTTTCCAAGTTGAGGCCTGGTTCAATCTTTCCTTTCCGAAACATACATATGCATCGCATATCACATCCCGCATATCATGCCATGTTTTGCATCATGTTGCTTGCGCATTGCATCGTGGTTGATTGTATCTCCCTTTGCTTGTGTTCTTGCTTTGGGTAGAGCCGGGTGACGAGTACGTGATCGAGGAACCCGTTGAGTACGCTTACGAGGATCAAGCTAACGTCAACTCGGAGAACTTTGCAGGAAAGATGACCATACCTTCAAAATCACTTCTATCTTTGCTTGCTAGATGCTCGCTCTATTGCTATGCCTATGCTACGATACCTACCACTTGCTTATCATGCCTCCCATATTGCCATGTCAATCCTCTAACCCACCTTGTCCTAGAAAACCGTTGTTTAGCTATGTTACCGCTTTGCTCAGCCCCTCTTATAGCGTTGCTAGTTGCAGGTGAAGATTGGAGTTTGTTCCTTGTTGGAACATGTTTATTGTTGGGATATCACTATTATATCTTGTCTACTTTAATGCATCTATACACTTGGTAAAGGGTGGAAGGCTCGGCCTTATGCCTAGTGTTTTGTTCCACTCTTGCCGCCCTAGTTTCCCTCATACCGGTGTTATGTTCCTTGATTTTGCGTTCCTTACACGGTTGGGTTATAATGGGAACCCCTTGACAGTTCGCCTTGAATAAAACTCCTCCAGCAAGGCCCAACCTTGGTTTTACCATTTGCCATCTAGCCTCTTTTTTCCTTGGGTTCCGTGGACTCAAGGGTCATCTTTATTTTAAACCCCCGGGCCAGTGCTCCTCTGAGTGTTGGTCCAACTTGTCAGCCGCCTGTGGCCACCAGAGCAACTCTGGGCTGGCCTACCGGAAGTTTGGACAATCCGATGTGCCCCGAGAATGAGATATGTACAGCTCCTATCGGGATATGTCGGCACATTCGGGTGGTTTTGCTAGTTTAGTTTTACCATTGTCAAGATGTCTTTTAACCGGGATTCCAAGTCTGATCAGGCCATCCTGGGAGAAGGATTATCCTTCGTTGACCGTGAGAGCTTGTGATGGGCTAAGTTGGGACACCCCTGTAGGGTTTTAAACTTTCGAAAGCCATGCCTGCGGTTATGGGCAGATGGGAATTTGTTAATGTCCAGTTGTAGAAAACCCGAAACTTAACTTAATTAAAATGAATCAACGGAGTGTGTGGCCGTGATGGTCTCTTTTCGGCGGAGTCCGGGAAGAGAACACGGTCTCATGTTATGCTTGATCGTAGGTTGTTCTAGGATCACTTCTTGATCATTGTTTCTCGACCGTGCCTTGCCTTCTCTTCTCGCTCTCATTTGCGTATGTTAGACACCATATATGCTAGTGCTTGCTGCAGCTCCACCTCATACCTTTTACCCTACCTATAAGCTTAAATAGTCTTGATCGCGAGGGTGTGAGATTGCTGAGTCCCCGTGACTCACAAATTACTTCCAAAACCAGATGCAGGGACCGATGATACCGTTCCAGGAGATGCGACTGAGCTCAAGTGGGATTTCGATGAGGACTCAGGACGATACTATGTTTCCTTTCCATACGATCAGTAGTGGAGCCCAGTTGGGGCGATTGGGGACATTATGCATTTGGGGTTGTCTTTGTTTTGGTTCCGTAGTCGGACCTTGATTGTATCTGGATGATTGTAACGATATATTTATGCTATTGTGTGGCATGGCGATTGTAAGCCAACTATGTACCTCTTTTCTTATTCAGTACATGGGATGTGTAAAGATTACCCCTCTTGCGAAATTGCCTACAATGCGGTTATGCCTCTAAGTCGTGCTCCGACACGTGGGAGATATAGCCGCATCGTGGGTGTTACAGATATAAGTGATGATCAATGAGTAGTCGAATAATTATGCAACTATGTGAAGACTCTCTAACATTGAAGAATTTCAGATCTTGGTATTTTATTCAAACAGCAAGCAAAACTAAATAAAATAAAATGACGCTCCAAGCAAAACACATATCATGTGGTGAATAAAAATATAGCTCCAAGTAAAGTTACCGATGAACGAAGACGAAAGAGGGGATGCCTTCCGGGGCATCCCCAAGCTTAGGCTCTTGGTTGTGCTTGAATATTACCTTGGGGTGCCTTTGGCATCCCCAAGATTAGGCTCTTGCCAGTCCTTATTCCATAGCCCATCAAATCTTTACCCAAAACTTGAAAACTTCACAACACAAAACTTAACAGAAAACTCGTAAGCTCCGTTAGCGAAAGAAAACAAAACACCACTTCAAGGTACTGTAATGAACTCATTCTTTATTTATATTGGTGTTAAACCTACTTTATTCCAACTCCTATATGGTTTATAAACTCTTTTACTAGCCATAGATTCATCAAAATAAGCAAACAACACATAGAAAACTGAATCTGTCAAAAACAGAACAGTCTGTAGTAATATGAATCAAACATATACTTCTGTAACACATAAAATTCTCAAATAAATTGCTGGACGTGAGGAATTTATTTATTAATCATCTTCAAAAAGAATTAACTAAATAGCACTCTCCAATAAAAAATGGCAGCAATTCTCATGAGCGCTAAAGTTTCTATTTTTTATAGCAAGATCAACAAGACTTTCCCCAAGTCTTCCCAACGGTTATAATTGGCAGAAACACTAATTAAAACATAAAAACTCAATCATAAAAGAGGCTAGATAAATTATTTATTGCTAACCAGGAGCAAAAATCAAGGAACAAAAATAAAGTTGGGTTGCCTCCCAACAAGCACTATCGTTTAACGCCCCTAGCTAGGCATGATGATTTCAATGATGCTCACATAAAAGGTAAGAATTGTAACATAAAGAGAGCGTCATGAAGAATATGACTAGCACATTTAAGTCTAACCCACTTCCTATGCATAGGGATTTTGTGAGCGAACAAATTGTGGGAAAAAGAATCAACTAGCATAGGAAGGCAAAACAAGCATAACTTCAAAACTTTAAGCACACAGAGAGGAAACTTGATATTATTGCAATTCCTACAAGCATATGTTCCTCCCTCATAATAATTTTTAGTAGCATCATGAATGAATTCAACAATATAACTAGAACCTAAATCATTCTTTTCATGCTCGACAAGCATAGAAATTTTATTACTCTCCACACAAGCAAAATTCTTCTCATGAATAATAGTGGGAGCAAACTCAACAAAATAATTATCATGTGAGGCATAATCCAATTGGAAATTAAAATCATGATGACAAGTTTCATGGATATCATTATTCTTTATAGCATACAAGTCATCACAATAATCATCATAGATAGCAACTTTGTTCTCATAATCAATTGGAACGTCTTCTGAAATAGTGGATTCATCACAAAATAAAGTCATGACCTCTCCAAATCCACTTTCATCAATATAATCATCATAAATAGGAGGCATGCTTTCATCATAATAAATTTTCTCATAAAAACTTGGGGGACAAAAAATATCATCTTCATCAAACATAGCTTCCCCAAGCTTGTGGCTTTGCATATCATTAGCATCATGGATATTCAAGGAATTCATACTAACAACATTGCAATCATGCTCATCATTCAAATATTTAGTGCCAAACATTCTAATGCATTCTTATTCTAGCACTTGAGCACAATTATCGAAATCCTTATTTTCATGATAGATATTAAAACGATGAAGCATATGAGGTACCCTTAATTCCATTATTTTATAATTTTCTTTTATAAACTAAGCTAGTGATAAAACAAGAAACAAAAAGATTCGATTGCAAGATCTAAAGATATACCTTCAAGCGCTAACCTCCCCGGCAACGGCGCCAGAAAAGAGCTTGATGTCTACTACAAAACCTTCTTCTTGTAGACGTTGTTGGGCCTCCAAGTGCAGAGGTTTGTAGGATAGTAGCAAATTTCCCTCAAGTGGATGACCCTAAGGTTTATCAATCCGTAGGAGGCGTAGGATGAAGATAGTCTCTCTCAAGCAACCCTGCAACCAAATAACAAAGAGTCTCTTGTGTCCCCAACACACCCAATACAATGGTAAATTGTATAGGTGCACTAGTTCGGCGAAGAGATGGTGATACAAGTGGTACATGGATGGTAGATAAAGGTTTTTGTAATCTGAAAAAATAAAAACAGCAAGGTAACTAATGATAAAAGTGAGCGTAAACGGTATTGCAATGTGTTGAAACAAGGCCTAGGGTTCATACTTTCACTAGTGCAAGTTCCCTCAACAATAATAACATAATTTGATCATATAACTATCCCTCAACATGCAACAAAGATGAAGCATTCTAATGCCAACATTGCAATCATGCTCATCATTCAAATATTTAGTGCCAAACATTCTAATGCATTCTTCTTCTAGCACTTGAGCACAATTATCGAAATCCTTATTTTCATGATAGATATTAAAAATATGAAGCATATGAGGTACCCTTAATTCCATTATTTTATAATTTTCTTTTATAAACTAAGCTAGTGATAAAACAAGAAACAAAAAGATTCGATTGCAAGATCTAAAGATATACCTTCAAGCGCTAACCTCCCCGGCAACGGCGCCAGAAAAGAGCTTGATGTCTACTAAAAAACCTTCTTCTTGTAGACGTTGTTGGGCCTCCAAGTGCAGAGGTTTGTAGGATAGTAGCAAATTTCCCTCAAGTGGATGACCCTAAGGTTTATCAATCCGTAGGAGGCGTAGGATGAAGATAGTCTCTCTCAAGCAACCCTGCAACCAAATAACAAAGAGTCTCTTGTGTCCCCAACACACCCAATACAATGGTAAATTGTATAGGTGCACTAGTTCGGCGAAGAGATGGTGATACAAGTGGTACATGGATGGTAGATAAAGGTTTTTGTAATCTGAAAATATAAAAACAGCAAGGTAACTAATGATAAAAGTGAGCGTAAACGGTATTGCAATGTGTTGAAACAAGGCCTAGGGTTCATACTTTCACTAGTGCAAGTTCCCTCAACAATAATAACATAATTTGATCATATAACTATCCCTCAACATGCAACAAAGAGTCACTCCAAAGCCACTAATAGCGGAGAACAAACGAAGAGATTATGGTAGGGTACGAAACCACCTCAAAGTTATTCTTTCCAATCAATCTGTTGGGCTATTCCTATAAGTGTCACAAAAAGCCCTAGAGTTCGCACTAGAATAACACCTTAAGACACAAATCAACCAAAACCCTAATGTCACCTAGATACTCCAATGTCACCTCAAGTATCCGTGGGTATGATTATACGATATGCATCACACAATCCCATATTCATCTATTCAACCAACACAAAGAACTTCAAAGAGTGCCCCAAAGATTCTACCGAAGAGTCAAGACGAAAACGTGTGCCAACCCCTATGCATAGATTCCAAAGGTCACGGAACCCGCAAGTTGATCACCAAAACATACATCAAGTGGATCAATAGAATACCCCATTGTCACCACGGGTATCCCATGCAAGACATACATCAAGTGTTCTCAAATCCTTAAAGACTCAATCCGATAAGATAACTTCAAAGGGAAAACTCAATCCATTACAAGAGAGTAGAGGGGGAGAAACATCATAAGATCCAACTATAATAGCAAAGCTCACGATACATCAAGATCGTACCACCTCAAGAACACGAGAGAGAGAGAGAGAGATCAAACACATAGCTACTGGTGCATACCCTCAGCCCCGAGGGAGAACTACTCCCTCCTTGTCATGGAGAGCACCGGGATGATGAAGATGGCCACCGGAGAAGGATTCCCCTCCGGCAGGGTGCCGGAACGGGTCTAGATTGGTTTTCCGTGGCTACGGAGGCTTGATATGTCCATTTTGCATCATGCTTTTGTATCGATATTTATTGCATTATGTGCTGTTATTACACATTATATCACAATACTTATGCCTATTCTCTCTTATTTTACAAGGTTTACATGAAGAGGGAGAATGCCGGCAGCTGAGATTCTGGGCTGGAAAAGGAGCAAATATTAGAGACCTATTCTGCACAGCTCCAAAAGTCCTGAAACTTCACGGAAGACGTTTTCAGAATATATAAAAAATACTCAGCGGAAGAGATTCACCGGGGGGCCACACCCTGCCCACAAGGGTGGGGGGCGCGCCCTACCCCCCTGGGCGCGCCCCCTACCTCGTGGGCCCCCTGGTGGCCCTCCGGTGGCTATCTTCTACTATATGAAGTCTTTCGATGGGAAAACAATAAGAAGCCATCTTCTCGGACGAAACTCCGCCGCCACGAGGCGGAACCTTTGCGGAACCAATCTAGGGCTCCGGGAGCTGTTCTGCTGGGGAAACTTCCCTCCCGGAGGGGGAAATCATCGCCATCGTCATCACCAACGCTCCTCTCATCGGGAGAGGGCAATCTCCATCAACATCTTCATCATCACCATCTCCTCTCAAAACCCTAGTTCATCCTTGTATCCAATTCTTGTCTCCAAGTCCGGGATTGGTGCTAGTAGGTTGCTAGTAGTGTTAATTACTCCTTGTAGTTGATGCTAGTTGGTTTAATTGGTGGAAGATCATATGTTCAGATCCTATATGCATATGAATACCCCTTTGATTATGAACAAGTTTATGCTTTGTGAGTGGTTAAGTTTGTTCCTGAGGACATGGGAGAAGTCTTGCTCTTAGTAGTCATGTGAATTTGGTATTCGTTCGATATTTTGATGAGATGTATGTTGTCATCCCTCTAGTGGTGTCATGTGAACGTCGACTACATGACACTTCACCATTATTTGGGCCTAGAGGAAGGCATTGGGAAGTAATAAGTAGATGATGGGTTTCTAGAGTGACAGAAGCTTAAACCCTAGTTTATGCGTTGCTTCATAAGGGGCTGATTTGGATCCATATGTTTCATGCTATGGTTAGGTTTACCTTAATACTTTTGTTGTACTTGCGGATGCTTGCAATAGAGGTTAATCATCAGTGGGATGCTTGTCCAAGTAAGGACAACACCCAAGCACCGGTCCACCCACATACCAAATTATAAAAGTACCGAACGCGAATCATATGAGCGTGATGAAAACTAGCTTGATGATATTCCCATGTGTCCTCGGGAGCGCTTTTCTCCATATAGGAGTTTGTCCAGGCTTGTCCTTTGCTACAAAAAGGATTGGGCCACCTTGCTGCACCTCATTTACTTTTGTTACTTGTTGCTCGTTACAAATTATCCTATCACAAAACTATCTATTACCACTTGTTTCAGTACTTGCAGAGAATACCTTGCTGGAAACCGCTTATCATTTCCTTCTGCTCCTCGTTGGGTTAGACACTCTTACTTATCGAAAGGACTACGATAGATCCCCTATACTTGTGGGTCATCAAGATTCTTTTCTGGCGCCGTTGCCGGGGAGTGAAGCGCCTTTGGTAGGTGGAATTTGGTAAGGAAAAATTTATATAGTGTGCTAAAATTTACTGTCACTTGTTACTATGGAAAGTAATCCTATGAGGGGCTTGTTCGGGGTATCTTCACCCCGACCAGTAGAGCAAAGAGTTGCTCCTCAACCTACTGAAAATGAAAATGTTTGCTTTGAAATTCCTTCGGGTATGATAGAAAAACTGCTAGCTAATTCCTTTTTAGGAGATGGAACAAAATATCCTGATGAGCATCTAATATATGTGGATGAAGTTTGTGGATTATTTAAGCTTGCAGGTGTACCCGAAGATGTTGTTAAGAAGGTCTTCCCTTTATCTTTGGAGGGAGATGCATCGACATGGTATAGGCTATGTGATGATATGGGGTCTTGGAATTACAAACGATTGAAATTGGAATTTCATCATAAGTTTTATCCTATGCATCTTGTTCATCGATCGCAATTATATATATAATTTTTGGCCTCACAAAGGATAAAGCATCGCTCAAGCTTGGGGGAGGCTTAAATCAATGTTATATTCATGCCCCAATCATGAGCTCTCAAGAGAAATGATTATTCAAAATTTTTATGCTCGGCTTTCTGATAGTAATCACACCATGCTTGATACTTCTTATGCTGGCTCTTTTATGATGAAGACTATTGAATTCAAATGGGATTTATTGGAAAGAATTAAACGCAACTCTGAAGATCGGGACCTCGACAAAGGTAAGGAGTCAGGTATGACACCTAGTTTTGATTGTGTTAAATCTTTTATGGATACCGATGTTTTCCGTAAATTTAGCACTAAATATGGACTTGACTCTGAGATAGTAGCTTCTTTCTGTGAATCTTTTGCTGCCTATGTTGATTTCCCCAAGGAGAAGTGGTTTAAATATCATCCTCCCATAGAAGTAAAAGTAGCTGGACCTATTAAAGTTGAAGAAAAGATTGTCACTTATAATGATCCTATTGTTCCTACTTCTTATGTTGAGAAACCACCTTTTCCTGTTAGGATAAAGGATCATGCTAAAGCGTCAACTGTGGTTCGTAAAAGCAATATTAAAACTTATACACCTCATGAGCAAATTAAAGTTGAACCTGATATTGCTATTGTTAAAGATCTCTTGTCTGATAATATTGATGGTCATGTTATTTATTTCTGTGATGAAACTGCTAGAATTGCTAAACCTTGTGCTAAAGATAAACCTAGACCTGTAGTAGGCATGCCTGTTATTTCTGTTAAAATAGGAGATCATTGTTATCATGGTTTATGTGATATGGGTGCAGTTGCTGATAGTCAGTGGGTAAGTCCTGTCCATTGTGTCCCTGAGAAGGGAGGTATTACTGTCGTTCCTAATGATAAAGATGAATTGATGCCTCAAAGAATTATTACAGGTTATAGGATGGTAATTGATTTTCGCAAATTAAATAAGGCAACTAAAAAGGATCATTACCCCTTACTTTTTATCGATCAAATGCTAGAAAGACTATCCAAACATACACATTTTTGCTTTCTAGATGGTTATTCTGGTTTCTCTCAAATACCTGTGTCAGCCAAAGATCAATCGAAGACTACTTTTACTTGCCCTTTTGGTACTTTTGCTTATAGACGTATGCCTTTTGGTTTATGTAATGCACCTGCTACCTTTCAAAGATGCACGATGGCTATATTCTCTGACTTTTGTGAAAAGATTTGTGAGGTATTCATGGACGATTTCTCCGTCTATGGATCTTCTTTTGATGATTGCTTGAGCAACCTTGATCGAGTTTTGCAGAGATGTGAAGAAACTAATCTTGTCTTGAATTGGGAAAAGTGCCAGTTTATGGTTAATGAAGGTATTGTCTTGGGGCATAAAGTTTCTGAAAGAGGTATTGAGGTTGATAAAGCCAAGGTTGATGCTATTGAGAAGATGCCATGTCCCAAGGACATCAGAGGTATAAGAAGTTTCCTTGGTCATGTCGGATTTTATAGGAGGTTCATTAATGACTTCTCAAAAATTTCTTGGCCTCTGACTAATTTATTACAAAAAGATATACCATTTGTTTTTGATGATGATTGTGTAGAAGCATTTGATATACTTAAGAAAGCATTGATCCCTGCACCTATCGTTCAGCCACCTGGTTGGAATTTACCATTTGAAATTATGTGTGATGCTAGTGATTATGCTGTAGGTGCTGTTCTAGGGCAAAGAGTTGATAAGAAACTAAATGTTATTCAATATGCTAGCAAAACCCTAGACAATGCTCAAAGAAATTATGCTACTACTGAAAAAGAATTCTTAGCAGTTGTATTTGCTTGTGATAAGTTCAGACCTTATATTGTTGATTCTAAAGTAACTATTCACACTGATCATGATGCTATTAAATATCTCATGGAAAAGAAATATGCTAAACCTAGACTTATTAGATGGGTTCTCTTGCTACAAGAATTTGACTTACATATTGTTGATAGAAAGGGAGCTGAGAACCCCGTTGCAGACAACTTGTCTAGGTTAGAAAATGTGCTTGATGACCCACTACCTATTGATGATAGCTTTCCTGATGAGCAATTAAATGTCATAAATGCTTCTCATACTGCTCCATGGTATGCTGAGTATGCTAATTACATTGTTGCTAAGTTTATACCACCTAGTTTCACATATCAGCAAAAGAAAAAGTTCTTCTATGATTTGAGGCATTACTTTTGGGATGACCCACATCTTTATAAAGAAGGAGTAGATGGTGTTATTAGACGTTGTGTACCTGAGCATGAACATGAACAGATCCTACGCAAGTGTCACTCTGAAGCTTATGGAGGACACCATGCTGGAGATAGAACTACACATAAGGTATTGCAATCTGGTTTTTATTGGCCTACTCTCTTCAAGGATGCCCGTAAGTTTGTCTTATCTTGTGATGAATGTCAAAGAATTTGTAATATTTGTCGGCGTTCCGGGAACGGGGGTCCCCAGACTTGCCTGCCTGCAGCCTGCAGCATGGCTCAAGCGGGGGCCCAGCGCGGCCCATCTTCATCAGCTCAAGCTCAAAGACCCTCGCGAGGGGCCAAGCCTCATGGGGCGGACGACAAGAAGCTTCCTCAGAGGAAGCCTCATCAGGCAGGCTCGCGAGGAGGCGGAGAGATCAAGGCAGGGGTACCTCACGAGGAACCCGTGACGCAAGCCATGACGATCGAGACCAGGCAGGCGCCGGCCAGCACAGTGTCCTTGTTTCCCCTTTGGTGCAAAGGGGGCAAGCACAGGCCAAGGCATCAGGCAAAGGTTACCATTCCGGTGCAACGAGACCAAGACCAGCCGGACGGCAGGACGGAGGTCACCGTGGAGCCCAAGACGGCGTCATCGCCAGTGCTTTTGGCAGCCGAAGACCACCTTTGGTTAGGATAACTTGTACTAGATGTTCCCCTTCGAAATGGCCAATTGTTGGTGCCCTTCCCGCTCATTATTTGGGGAGAGGCCCAGGGCCTCTATAAATAGAGCTAGCCACCACATAGTAGACATGACCTAGACATCTAGAGATCATCTAGACATCTAGACACCCCAAGAACATGGAGAGATCTGGTAGAACCCTATCAGAGAGAGAGAGAGGCGATGAACTCACCCTAGCAGTTCATCGCACCAACTCAAGAACACCTCTCGCGAGGCTGTTCTTCCCTTGTACTGTCCATCATCAGCCCCAGAGGCAATCCACCACACCACACACTGGAGTAGGGTATTACACCACAACGGTGGCCCGAACCAGTATAAACCTCGTGTCTCTTGTGTTTTTCATCATTTCCATCTTAGTTCGCACGAGACGATCAGACGTAGACAGGTAGGGGAGAGATCTCCGCGCGCACCCTAGTGTTCGAACCTCAAGGGTCTGCCGGTACCCCAAACCCGACATTTGGCGCGCCAGGTAGGGGTTTGCCGGAGTCCTCCTTCCTGACGACCCGCTCTCCCCTGACATAGCATCCCGCCCTCATGGCGGACAACGTGCCGCCCGCTCCAGCAACGGATGCCGACACTGGGGCCAGGGGGCTCCGGGCCTTGGCCCCCGCTTGCGGTAAGTGCAGTGGCCGCGCAAGTTCAGGCCCAAGATGCCGCCGCGCTACGACGGCGTGACGGACCCGATGATTTTCCTGCTGGTGTATGAGGAGGCCGTCCTCGGAGGCGGGGGCGACGATCGAGTGATGGCCAACTGGTTACCCATGGCCCTCACCGGCGTCCCGCGCGCGTGGCTCCTTGACCTGCCGACGGCCTCTGTCACCTCCTGGGAGTAAGGATGGCAATGGGTCGGGTTTGGATCGGGTTGAACAATCTCAAATCCATATCCATGTCTTTGAAGACAGTCTTTGCCCGCCCATGAAAAAATCCATGGGTGAAAAATTGTGTCCATGTCCAAATCCGATGGATATCCATACCCATTGGATATCCATTGGGTCCTCTTGAGACATATAAATGAGACATAACACAATATTAACATAAACTCTTCCATTCTTCAGCTCGTGGTAGGCTAGGCTTCACTTATGGTAAATCAACATCCACTAACAACCTAAGATCATTTAGTATTTTTCTAACAGATGAGAATGACGAGTCATTTAAGAAGGAGGTAAAAATAAGGGAAGGGGTGTTGGAGTATGTTACAGAGGGGATTGAATGTCAACTAAAAAAACTTACGATGGGGATTGTGTAATTTCTTATGCATATTTTAGATGAAAAAGTATAAAATTGTTGTGGGGCATACGACCGTGGGGCGGGGATAGCAGATTTTACCCCATTAAGTCATACTATCGGGTTGGGTTTGGGTATATCCATGGGTACAAGATTATATCCATGCCCTATCCATGAACAATCGGGTCGGGTTTGGGCGCCGCCCATGGACACAAAAGCATATCCAAACCCTATCCATTCGGATCGGATATCCATGGATATCCATGTCCATAGATAAAATTGCCATCCTTACCTGGGAGGAGCTGCGCGACCTCTTCCTCGCCCATTTCGCCGCACCAGCGTCGCCCGTCGTCGCAGCTCTCCTAGGTGGCTCCCAGGCACCGCCCTCGATCCATCACGTCAAGCCATTCACCCGCCGATCAACACCGCCTCCAAGCGTCGAGAAGCCCCCCGGACTGGGTGGCGCCCGAGGCCGATCTAACCTTCGACTCAGAGGACCACCCCTTCAACCCCATTGGTTCGGGCGCGCTCCCGATGCTATGCACCCCCACCATCTGCCAAGTGGCCGTCACCAGGACCCTCATCGACGGTGGTGCCGGCCTCAACGTGCTCTCGATGGAGGCCCTCAGCCTCCTCCACGTACCGCTGGAGCGGCTCCGACCCAGCAGGCCTTTCTCGGGCATCGGAGCTGGTTCCACCGCCTCCTTGGGGCAGGTCCGCCTTCCAGTGACCTTCGGCACCTGCGACAACTTCCGCACGGAGCTGATCGACTTCGACATAGCCCCCATCGGCCTCCCCTACAACGCCATCCTCGGCTATCCGGCCCTAGCTCAGTTCATGGCAGCAACTCACCCGGCGTACAACCTCATGAAGATGCCTGGGAGCAGCGGCGTCCTCACCGTGTCAGGAGACACAAAGGATGCACTGCAGGTGCTCCAGCTTGTTTTCAGGGCGGCCACGGTGGCACAGCCCACTGGCACCGACGCCCTCGAACCCAAGGGGGCTGCGCCGGCTAAAAAGAAGCAGATGTTCACCCAAGACAAGGCAGAAACCAAGCAGGTACCAGCCGACGAGGACGGGTCCGCTAGCGCCACCTTCACCATAGGGGCCAACCTCGAGCCCGAGCAAGAGAAAGCCCTGATCGGTTTCCTGTGTGCGAACAAGAAGGTGTTTGCGTGGGAACCTGATCAGTTAGCAGGGGTCCCAAGGGAAGTGATTGAGCATCACCTCAACGTGTGCCCCAATGTGCGCCCCGTGAAGCAGAAGACAAGGCGGCAGTCTACTGAGAAACAAGCTTTCATCGTCCAAGAGACCCAGAAGCTAGAGGCGGCAGGAGTTATCCGCGAGGTCCGCTACCCTGATTGGTTGGCTAATCCGGTCGTTGTGCCGAAAAAAGGAGGAAAGGAGCGCATGTGTGTCGACTTCACCAACCTCAACAAGGCCTGCCCGCAGGATCCATTTCTACTCCCCCGCATTGACCAGATAGTCAACTCCACCGCGGAGTGTGACCTATTGTGCTTCCTAGATGCCTTCTCGGGCTATCACCAGATCAAGATGGCGGTAGAAGACGTGGAGAAGATGACCTTCCTGACCCTGTGTGGAGTGTACTGCTATACGTGCATGCCGTTTGGGTTGCGCAACGCAGGCGCGACCTTTCAGCGGCTGATGCACATCGCCTTAGGCCGGCAGCTCGGGAGGAACACAGAAGCTTACGTCGATGACATTGTGGTTAAGTCTCGTGAGGCAAGGACCCTGATACAGGACCTGGAAGAAACCTTCGCGAGCCTCAACGAGGTGGACCTACGGCTGAACCTGGAGAAGTGCGTGTTTGGAGTCCCCTCAGGCAAGCTCCCGGGTTTCCTCGTATCCCACAGGGGTATCGAGGCCAACCCGGAGAAGGTCAAGGTAGTCGAAGACATGAGCCCACCAAGGACCCTCAGAGAAATGCATAAGCTCACCGGGCGTGTAACTGCGCTGGGGCGTTTCATCTCCAAGCTGGGGGAACAAGCGCTGCCCTTCTTCAAGCTGATGAAGAAAAAGGGCCCCTTCGAGTGGACTGAAGAGGCCGACAAGGCATTCCAAGACCTCAAGAGTTACCTTACCAGTCCACCAGTGATGGTAGCTCCGCGTCCTCGGGAGCCCTTGGTGCTCTACCTCGCGGCCACCCCCTACTCCGCTAGCACAGCCCTGGTAGCGGTCAGGGAGGAGCGCCGTGCCAAGGCCGCATCAACCGTCCGAACTGAAGTGAAATAGAGCCAGGAGGGCCTCGTGAAGGCCACAACCGCAGCCGGAAAGGAACATCCACGGCAGGAGAACGCACCCGGAGCAGGAGAGGCCCCCTCAGGCGACCAAGCACTGGGAGCTCCGTCGTCTCAAGAGTGGCCTCGACCTCCGGAGGACACAAGCAGTACCAGCACCCCTCAACCTCATCGAGCACCCCGTGTATTTCGTCAGCACAGTGCTACAGGACGCGAGGGCGCGGTACCCCATGCCTCAAAAGCTCCTCCTCGCGCTATTGGTGTCCTCACGCAAGCTGCGGCATTACTTCCAAGGCCACCCCATCAAGGTCGTCTCGGCATAACCCTTGGAGAGGGTACTCAGGAGCCCCAACTCAGCTGGAAGGGTTGCTGAATGGAACATCGAGCTGCAGGCATTTCAGCTAGAATTTAGTACGACCAGATTCATCAAGGGAGCCGCGTTTGCAGATTTCGTGGCAGAATGGGCAGAAGTGCTGGGTCTCAAGGCAGGCGAAGACCGGTCACTTTCCCCGGGAAGTGAAGCACCGGATGGCTGGGTCATGTACTTTGATGTGGCGTTCTCCCGACACGGTGCGGGAGCTGGCGTAGTGCTCGTATCTCCTACCCAGGACAAACTCTACATGCCGTGCAACTTTGCTTCCAGCACGGAGAAAAGGTCTCCAACAACATAGCGGAGTACGAAGGCCTAATAGCCGGCTTGAAGGCTGCAGCTGCCTTAGGGGTGAAGCGCCTCATCAGCAAGGGCGATTCGCAGCTCCTCGTCAACTTCTCCAACAAGATATACGAGCCAAAGGACGAGCACATGGAGGCCTACCTCGCTGAGGTCCGCAAGATGGAGAAACAGTTCTGGGGACTGGAGTTGCAGCATGTGCCTTGTGGCACCAATCAGGAGGCTGACGACATTGCCAAGAGGGCATCTAGGCGGATGCCTCAGGAGCCCGGCGTCTTTGAGGAACGGCTCTTCAAACCCTTGGCGGTGCCGTCTCTGTCCAGCACGGCACAACCGAGGGAGGAGCTCCCTCAGCCGCCTGCCTCGGGAGCTCCGGTCTGCGGCCCGGCATCAGGGGCACGCCTGCTCCTGGCGTAGGAGCCTCAGGAGGGATGTTGGATCCCAGAGCTCAAGGACAACCTAATGCAAGGGATTCTGCCGGAGAACAAGGAGGAGGCGGAGCGTGTGGCACGACAGGCCACGGCTTATTGCATCCAGGATGGCGAGCTCTACAGGAAGCGGCCAAATGACGTGTCCCTACGTTGCATTTCTAGGGAGCAAGGAAAGGAACTGCTGCGGACATACACAACGGAGACTGCGGGCACCACTCGTCGTCACGAACCCTCGTCGGCAAGGCGTTCCGCAGCGGGTTCTACTGGCCCACAGCACTCAGCGACGTCGTTGAGCTGGTGAAGGCTTGCGAGGCCTGCCAGTTTCACGCTAAACAGATCCATCAGCCTGCGGGGGGTCTGCAGGCCATACCCCTCTCCTAGCCGTTCGGAGTTTGGGGGTTGGACATTTTGGGCCCGTTCCCTCGGGCGCCAGGGGGCTATCACTACCTCTACGTCGCCGTGGACAAGTTCACCATGTGGGCCGAGGTGGAAGCTGTCCGCACAATCCCGGCAGGCTCGGCCGTCAAGTTCATCAAGGGTCTCGTGAGCCGGATTGGGGTGCCTAACCGCATCATCACTGACAACGGTTCGCAATTCACCAGTAATCTCTTCAAAACGTACTATGCTAACCTTGGAACGCAGATATGCTACGCTTCGGTAGCACACCCCCGGAGTAATGGCCAGGTTGAACGAGCCAATGCAGAGGTCCCGAGGGGCCTCAAGGCCAGGACCTTCAAGAAGAAGCTGGAGGCATGTGGCAGGGGCTAGCACGACGAGCTCCAGTCCATGCTATGGTCAATCCGCACGACAGCGACCAAGCCGACTAGCGAGACCCCGTTCTTCCTTGTCTACGGAGCGGAGGCTGTTCTCCTTCATGAGGTCAGACGTCGCTCCGCATGGGTCCTGGCATTCGACGAGGCTCAGTAGGACGCCCTGCGGGGGACGAACCTCGTACTGGGGGAGGAACGCCGTCGGGAAGCCGCACTGCGAGCGGCAAGGTATCAACAGGCGCTACGACGATACCACAGCCGCAACATCCGCCCCAGGACCCTTGAGGTAGGGGATCTCATGCTCAGAAGGGTTCTCTCCAGGGAGGGGCTGCACAAGCTCTCTCCCATGTGGGAGGGCCCGTTCAAGGTTGTTCATGTTTCCAGGCCGGGCTCCACGCGCTTGGGGACTCCGGAGGGAGTACCCATCGAGAACCCATGGAACATTCAACATCTCCGGAGGTTCTACCCCTGAGTGAAGCCGCTGCATTTTGGAAAAGGCCCGGTGCCTGTGAAGAAGGCGAATGCCTGTGAAGCCACTGCGTTTTTGAAAAGGCCCGGTGCCTGTGAAGAAGGCGAATGCCTGTGAAGCCGCTCCGTTTTTGAAAAGGCCCGGTGCCTATGAAGAAGGCGAATGCCTATGAAGCCACTGCGTTTTTGAAAAGGCCCGGTGCCTGTGAAGAAGGCGAATGCCTGTGAAGCTGCTGCGTTTTGGAAAAGGCCCGGTGCCTGTGAAGAAGGCGAATGCCTGTGAAGCTGCTGCATTCTGGAAAAGGCCCGGTGCCTGTGAAGAAGGCGAATGCCTATGAAGCTGCCGCATTTCAAGAAAGGCCCAGTGCCTGTGAAGTAGGCCAACGCCTGTGAAGCTCGCCGCCCGTGACACTCTCACGTAATAATGAGTGGGGCTGTACACGCCCCGGAGTCTCCGGAGTGCCGCCCTCGGGCCTCGGGGGCTCCCGCCCACGCCCAGTGGCAGCACTTAGCTCCGCGCTGGTGAGAAGACGTCGAAGACTAGAATAGGCGCCGGACGCGGCTTTCCCATTTGCTTTCTGCAGTTGGCTTGTTTATTCCCGTTTGAAGTTTTTATTGGAGTTGCTGATGTTCCTGGCTTATGGCTCTTTGTCTTTCTCGCTCTCTCACCTCGTTTTCTCTTGTGAAGTCTCGCGAGGGAGGATCGCGGGCGCCCTCGCGAGTGTTTTCTGCCCCCATCGCTTGGAGCTTTCCTTTCTGAGTCCTCTGCGGGAGCACCCCTCCCAGTCCGTGCCCCACGGGCATCGCGACACGAGCGCAGGACCTGGGCCGATCACCCCCATAGCTAAGACCATAAGTTACCCCTCCTACTGATCCTTGTAGGGCACGAAGCGCGCGAGAAGGCCACGGCCTCGGGAGGCGAGGACCGCGCCAAGCCCTACCGAGCTAAAATAGTTCCCGCACATGGGAGCGCGGCACGAGAACACGGCGCAGAAATAGCGGAAACGGCGCGATGGTTAAACAACAACAGTTCTAATACGCCCCCGCGGAGCCCTACATTACTTACTATTTTTGCGCAGGATAAGAAAGAAAATAAAACGGGCGCGATTCGTCATGCGCCAACCCACAGCGAAGGCTTGAGCTGCTCCTGGGACTCAGGCGGATCCCTCCTCTCGCTTCACTGGGGCGCAACGGCGGGCTGACCCGCTACCTTCACCCAAGCGGGCGCGACGGCGAGGAGGCTGGTCGCGGCCACCGTTGGAGGAGCTGCTGCCTGAGAGGGGGTTGCTGAAGCACGGCGGACCCCGAGCACCGCCACCTGTACGCCAGTTGCCATCTTCATCCTGGTCAGAGCCAGGGCTGGGCAGGCGGCCGCGGTCGTCGTCTTCAGGGCAACACCCGGCACGGCGACCGTCTTCCCCAAACACCCTCACGTACAGGGTGGCGTCGCCATCAAACTTGAAGTACGGGGTGCACCACCGGCTTAGGCCACACGCGCGGGCAAACGTTTGCCAGCCGCGTGTCAGAGCCACGTTCCCAGAAACGGAGACCTCCAGCGGCGCCCAGGAGGCCCTGCTGCAGCATCCGTCTGCCTGGAGCCAGAAGCCGCACCGGGCGCTGGCCGGCAGCTCATCTACGAAGAAATGGGGGAGCTGGAGCCTGGTGTTGGATGGGTCTGCCAACCACATGACGAACTCCGGCAGCACCTCCGCAGAGCGAAAGCGTGGCCTAGGGGGGCGCACACCCACGGCGTGCCCCCCGTCGGCAACCTGGTGCTCACCACCGCGCCGGGAACCGCCTCCATGGCCGCGGGAGGCCACCACGGGGACCGTGGTATACTTGCAAGGGCGGCCTCGGCCGCGCTTAGCTAGGGGGCAGTCAGGCCCAGCCTGGGGGGCCTTCCCTTTCTCCACGGCCGAGAATCTCTTTGGAGCCATGGGAGCGACGGGTAATCGGGAAGAAGGAAAGGAGCAGCAAGAAGGGACGGGCCGAAGGGGGTCGCCCAGCCCCGTACTTATAGCCGGAGGAGGCCAACCGCCTTGCACCACGATCGCGGGTAATCATGACCGGTTTCTCTGCATGCAGGGACTTATCAAGTCATGCGGTAGCCGAGGCATCATGGGGAAGCGCAGTCGCCCACGTCCAATCAATCCCATGCCGCGCCGAAGGCCGCAGGCTGTTAGGGCCCCCCGGCGCTTTGTGCTTGCCCCTTTGCTTCTCTGCTAAGCCAAGCCTGCGCGCGCCTTGGGACCGGGGGCTACTGTCGGCGTTCTAGGAACGGGGGTCCCCAGACTTGCCTGCCTGCGGCCTGCGGCGTGGCTCAAGCGGGGGCCCAGCGCGGCCCATCTTCATCAGCTCAAGCTCAAAGACCCTCGTGAGGGGCCAAGCCACGCGGGGCGGATGCCAGGAAGCTTCCTCAGAGGCAGCCTCATCAAGCAGGCCCGCGAGGAGGCGGAGAGATCAAGGCAGGGGTACCTCACGAGGAACCCGTGACGCAAGCCATGACGATAGAGACCAGGCGGGCGCCGGCCAGCGCAGTGTCCTTGTTTCCCCTTTGGTGCAAAGGGGGCAAGCACAGGCCAAGGCATCAGGCAAAGGTTACCATTCCGGTGCAACGAGACCAAGACCAGCCGGACGGCAGGACGGAGGTCACCGTGGAGCCTAAGACGGCGTCATCGCCAGTGCTTTTGGCAGCCGAAGACCACCTTTGGTCAGGATAACTTGTACTAGATGTTCCCTTTTGAAATGGCCAATTGTTGGTGCCCTTCCAGCTCATTATTTGGGGAGAGTCCTAGCGCCTCTATAAATAGAGCTAGCCACCAGAGAGTAGACATGACCTAGACATCTACAGATCATCTAGACATATAGACACCCCAAGAACATCGAGAGATCTGGTAGAACCCTAGCAGAGAGAGAGAGAGAGAGAGAGAGAGAGGCGATGAACTCACCCTAGCAGTTCATCGCACCAACTCAAGAACACTTCTCGCGAGGCTGTTCTTCCCTTGTACTGTCCACCATCAGCCCCAGAGGCAATCCATCACACCACACACTGGAGTAGGGTCCACAACGGTGGCCCGAACCAGTATAAACCTCGTGTCTCTTGTGTTGTTCATCATTTCCATCTTAGTTCCCATGAGCGGAATAGATGTAGATGAAGGAAATATGCCCTAGAGGCAATAATAAAGTTATTATTTATTTCCTTATATCATGATAAATGTTTATTATTCATGCTAGAATTGTATTAACCGGAAACATAATACATGTGTGAATACATAGACAAACAGAGTGTCACTAGTATGCCTCTACTTGACTAGCTCATTAATCAAAGATGGTTATGTTTCCTAACCATGGACAAAGAGTTGTTATTTGATTAACGAGGTCACATCATTAGTTGAATGATCTGATTGACATGACCCATTCCATTAGCTTAGCACCCGATCGTTTAGTATGTTGCTATTGCTTTCTTCATGACTTATACATGTTCCTTTAACTATGAGATTATGCAACTCCCGTTTACCGGAGGAACACTTTGGGTGCTACCAAACGTCACAACGTAACTGGGTGATTATAAAGGAGCATTACAGGTGTCTCCAAAGGTAGATGTTGGGTTGGCGTATTTCGAGATTAGTATTTGTCACTCCGATTGTCGGAGAGGTATCTCTGGGCCCTCTCGGTAATGCACATCACATAAGCCTTGCAAGCATTGCAACTAATGAGTTAGTTGCGAGATGATGTATTATGGAACGAGTAAAGAGACTTGCCGGTAACGAGATTGAACTAGGTATTGGATACCGACGATCGAATCTCGGGCAAGTAACATACCGATGACAAAGGGAACAACGTATGTTGTTATGCGGTCTGACCGATAAAGATCTTCGTAGAATATGTAGGAGCCAATATGGGCATCCAGGTCCCGCTATTGGTTATTGACCGAAGACGTGTCTCGGTCATGTCTACATTGTTCTCGAACCGTAGGGTCCGCACGCTTAACGTTACGATGACAATTATTATGAGTTTATGCATTTTGATGTACCGAAGGTTGTTCGGAGTCCCGGATGTGATCACGGACATGACGAGGAGTCTCGAAATGGTTGAGACATAAAGATTGATATATTGGAAGCCTATATTTGAACATCGGAAGCGTTCCGGGTGAAATCAAGATTTTACCGGATTACCGGGAGGTTACCGGAACCCCCCGGGAATCATATGGGCCTTAGTGGGCCTTAGTGGAAAGGTGAAAGGGCTACCCATAAGGGCTGCGCGCCTCCCCCCTCCCCTAGTCCTATTAGGACTAGGAGAGGTGGCCGGCCGCCCCTCTCCCTCTTTCCCCCTTGGGAGTCCTATTTGGAATAGGATTGGGGGGGAGTCCTACTCCCGGTAGGAGTAGGACTCCTCCTGCGCCTCCATAGGGCTGGCCGCACCCCTCCCCCTTGGCTCCTTTATATACGGAGGCAGGGGGCACCTCTAGACACACAAGTTGATCCTTGAGATCGTTCCTTAGCCGTGTGCGGTGCCCCCTGCCACCATATTCCACCTCGATCATATTGTAGCGGTGCTTAGGCGAAGCCCTGCGACGGTAGAACATCAAGATCGTCACCATGCCGTCGTGCTGACGGAACTTTTCCCCGACGCTTTGCTGGATCGGAGCCCGGGGATCGTCATCGAGCTGTACGTGTGCTAAGAACTCGGAGGTGCCAGAGTAATGGTGCTTGGATCGGTTGGATCGGGAAGAAGACGTACAACTACTTCCTCTACGTTGTGTCAATGCTTCCGTTGCGATCTACAAGGGTACGTAGATCATACTCTCCCCTCGTTGCTATGCATCACCATGATCTTGCGTGTGCGTAGGAAATTTTTGAAATTACTACGTTCCCCAACAGTGGTATCAGAGCCTAGGTTTTTATGGTTTGATGTTATTTGCACGAGTAGAACACAAGTGAGTTGTGGGCGATATAAGTCATACTGCCTACCAGCATGTCATACTTTGGTTCGGCGGTATTGTTGGACGAGACGACCCGGACCAACCTTACGCGTACGCTTACGCGAGACCGGTTCCCTCGACGTGCTTTGCACATAGATGGCTTGCGGGCGACTGTCTCTCCAACTTTAGTTGAACCAAGTGTGGCTACGCCCGGTCCTTGCGAAGGTTAAAACGGAGTCTATTTGACAAACTATCATTGTGGTTTTGATGCGTAGGTGAGATTGGTTCTTGCTTAAGCCCATAGCAACCACGTAAAACTTGCAACAACAAAGTAGAGGACGTCTAACTTGTTTTTGCAGGGCATGTTGTGATGTGATATGGTCAAAACGTGATGAGATATAAGTTGTTGTATGAGATGATCATGTTTTGTTAAAGTTATCGGCAACTGGCAAAAGCCTTATGGTTGTCTCTTTATTGCATAAGATGCAAGCGCCAAATAATTGCTTTACTTTATCGCTATGCGATAGCAATAGTTGCAAGAGCAATAGTTGGCAAGACGTCCACGTGACGACACATTGATATAGATCAAGATGATGGAGATCATGGTGTCATGCCGGTGACGATATAGATCATGACAGTACTTTGGAGATGGAGATCAAAGAAGCAAGATGATGATGGCCATATCATGTCACATATTTTGATTGCATATGATGTTTATCTTTTATACATCTTATTTTGCTTAGTTTGACGGTAGCATTTTAAGATGATCTCTCACTAATTATCAAGAAGTGTTCTCCCTGAGTATGCACCGTTGCGAAAGTTCTTCGTGCTGAGACACCACGTGATGATCGGGTGTGATAGGCTCTACGTTCAAATACAACGGGTGCAAAACAGTTGCACACGCGGAATACTCAGGTTATACTTGACGAGCCTAGCATATGCAGATATGGCCTCGGAACACGGAGACCGAAAGGTCGAGCGTGAATCATATAGTAGATATGATCAACATAGTGATGTTCACCAATGAAACTGCTCTATCTCACGTGATGATCGGACATGGTTTAGTTGATTTGGATCACGTGATCACTTAGAGGATTAGAGGGATGTCTATCTAAGTGGGAGTTCTTAAGTAATATGATTAAATTGAACTTAAATTTATCATGAACTTAGTCCTGGTAGTATTTTGCAAATTATGTTGTAGATCAATAGCTCACGTTGTTGCTTCCCTGTGTTTATTTTGATATGTTCCTAGAGAAAATTGTGTTGAAAGATGTTGGTAGCAATGATGCGGATTGGATCCGTGATCTGAGGTTTATCCTCATTGCTGCACAGAAGAATTATGTCCTTGATGCACCGCTAGGTGACGGACCTATTGCAGGAGCAGATGCAGACGTTATGAACGTTTGGCTAGCTCAATATGATGACTACTTGATAGTTTAGTGCACCATGCTTAATGGCTTAGAATCGGGCCTTCAAAGACGTTTTGAACGTCATGGAGCATATGAGATGTTCCAGGAGTTGAAGTTAATATTTCAAGCAAATACCCGAGTTGAGAGATATGAAGTCTCCAACAAGTTCTATAGCTAAAAGATGGAGGAGAATCGCTCAACTAGTGAGCATGTGCCCAGATTGTCTGAGTACTACAATCGCTTGAATCAAGTGGGAGTTCATCTTCCAGATAAGATAGTGATTGACAGAATTCTCTAGTCACCATCACCAAGTTAGTAGAACTTCATGATGAACTATAATATGCAAGGGATAACGGAAACAACTCCCAAGCTCTTCATGATGCTGAAATCAACGAAGGCAGAAATCAAGAAAAAACATCAAGTGTTGATGGTTGACAAGACCACTAGTTTCAAGAAAAAGGCAAAGGGAAGAAGGGGAACTTCAAGAAGAACGGCAAGCAAGTTGCTGCTCAAGTGAAGAAGCCCAAGTCTGGTCCTAAGCCTGAGACTAAGTGCTACTACTGCAAAGGGACTGGTCACTGGAAGCGGAACCACCCCAAGTGATTGGCGGATAAGAAGGATGGAAAAGTGAACATAAGTATATTTGATATACATGTTATTGATGTGTACTTTACTAGTGTTTATAGCAAACCCTCAGTATTTGATACTAGTTCAGTTGCTAATATTAGTAACTCGAAACAGGAGTTGCAAAATAAACAGAGACTAGTTAAGGGTGAAGTGACGATGTGTGTTGGAAGTGGTTCCAAGATTGATATGATCATCATCGTACACTCCCTATAATTTCGGGATTAGTGTTGAACCTAAATAAGTGTTATTTGGTGTTTGCGTTGAGCATGAATATGATTTGATCATGTTTATTGTAATACGGTTATTCATTTAAGTAAGAGAATAAATTGTTGTTCTGTTTACATGAATAAAACCTTATATGGTTACACACCCAATGAAAATAGTTCGTTGGATCTCGATCGTAGTGATACACATAATCATAATATTGAAACCAAAAGATGCAAAGTTAATAATGATAGTGCAACTTATTTGTAGCACTGCCGTTTAGGTCATATTGGTGTAAAGCGCATGAAGAAACTCCATGCTGATGGGCTTTTGGAATCACTTGATTATGAATCAGTTGATGCTTGCGAACCATGCCTCATGGGCAAGATGACTAAGACTCTGTTCTTCGGAACAATGGAGCGAGCAACAGATTTGTTGGAAATCATACATACTGATGTATGTGGTCCGATGAATATTGAGGCTCGCGACAGGTATCATTATTTTCTGATCTTCATAGATGATTTGAGTAGATATGAGTATATCTACTTGATGAAACATAAGTCTGAAACATTTGAAAAGTTCAAAGAATTTCAGAGTGAAATGAAAAATCATCGTAACAAGAAAATAAAGTTTCTATGATCTAATCGTAGAGAAGAGTATTTGAGTTACGAGTTTGGCCTTCAGTTAAAAACAATGTGAAATAGTTTCACTACTCATGCCACCTGGCACACCACAATGTAATGGTGTGTCCGAACGTCATAACCATACTTTATTAGATATGGTGCGATCTATGATGTCTCTTACCGATCTACCACTATCGTTTTGGGTTTATGCATTAGAGACAGCTGCATTCACGTTAAATAGGGCACCATCTAAATCCGTTGAGACGACACCGTATGAACTAAGGTTTGGCAAGAAACCTAAGCTGTCGTTTCTTAAAGTTTGAGGTTGCAATGCTTATGTGAAAAAGTTTCAACCTGATAAGCTCAAACCCAAATCGGAGAAATGTGTCTTCATAGGATATCCAAAAGAAACTATTGGATACACCTTCTATCACAAGACCGAAGGCAAGACTTTTGTTGCTAAATTCGGAAACTTTCTGGAGAAGGAGTTTCTCTCGAAAGAAGTGAGTGGGAGGAAAGTAGAAAACTTGATAAGGTAATTGTACCTTCTCCCTTATTGGAAAGTAGTTCATCACAGAAATCTGTTCTTGTGACTACTACACCAATTAGTGAGGAAGCTAATGATGATGATCATGTAACTTCAGATCAAGTTACTACTGAATCTCGTAGGTAAACCAGAGTGAAATGCACACCAGAGTGGTACGGTAATCCTGTTCTGGAAGTCATGTTACTAGACCATGACAAACTTGCGAACTATGAGGAAGCGATGATGAGCCCAGATTCCGCAAAATGGCTTGAGGCCATGAAATCTGAGATGAGATCCATGTATGAGAACAAAGTATGGACTTTGATTGACTTGCCCAATGATCGGCGAGCCATTGAGATTAAATGGATCTTCAAGAGGAAGACGGACGCTGATAGTAGTGTTACTATCTACAAAGCTAGAATTGTCGCAAAAGGTTTTCGACAAGTTCAAGGTGTTGACTACGATGAGATTTTCTCACTCGTATCTATGCTTAAGTCTGTCCGAATCATGTTAGCAATTGCCGCATTTTATGAAATCTGGCAAATGGATAAACAAAACTGCATTCCTTAATGGATTTACTAAAGAAGAGTTGTATACGATGCAACTAGAAGGTTTTGTCGATCCTAAAGGTGTTAACTAAATATGCAAGCTCCAGCGATCCATCTATGGACTGGTGCAAGAATCTCGGAGTTGGAATATACGCTTTGATAAGTTGATCAAGGCATATAGTTTTATACAGACTTGCGGTGAAGCCTGTATTTACAAGAAAGTGAGTGGGAGCACTACATCATTTTTGATAAGTATATGTGTATGACATATTGTTGATCGGAAATAATGTAGAATTATTCTGCAAAGCATAAAGGAGTGTTTAAAAGGAGTTTTTCAAAGAAAGACCTCGGTAAAGCTGCTTACATATTGAGTATCAAGATCTATAGAGATAGATCAAGACGCTTGATAAGTTTTTCAATGAGTACATACCTTGACAAGATTTTGAAGTAATTCAAAATGGAACAGTCAAAGAAAAAGTTTCTTGCCTGTGTTACAAGGTGTGAAATTGAGTAAGACTCGAAGCCCGACCACGGCAGAAGATAGAAATAGAATGAAAGTCATTCCCTATGCCTCAGCCATAGATTCTATAAAGTATGCCATGCTGTGTACCAGATCTATTGTATACCCTACACTAATTGGCATGGGAGTACAATAGTGATCTAGGAGTAGATCACTGGACAGCGGTCAAAATTATCCTTAGTGGAATAAGGATATGTGTCTCGATTATGGAGGTGACAAAAAGGTTCGTCGTAAAAGGTTACGTCGATGCAAGCTTTCACACAGATCTGGATGACTCTAAGTCTCGATCTAGATACATATTGAAAGTGGGAGCAATTAGCTAGAGTAGCTCCGTGCAGAGCATTGTAGACATAGAATTTTGCAAAATACATGCGGATCTGAATGTGGCAGACCCGTTGACTAAACTTCTCTCACAAGCAAAACATGATCACTTTTTGGGTCTTAATCACATAGCGATGTGAACTAGATTATTGAATCTAGTAAACCCTTTGGGTGTTAGTCACATGGAGATGTGAACCAATCACATAAAGATGTGAACTATTGATGTTAAATCACATGGCGATGTGATCTAGATTATTGACTCTAGTGCAAGTGGGAGACTGAAGGAAATATGCCCTAGAGGCAATAATAAAGTTATTATTTTTTTCCTTATATCATGATAAATGTTTATTATTCATGCTAGAATTGTATTAACCGTAAACTTAATACATGTGTGAATACATAGACAAACAGAGTGTCACTAGTATGCCTCTACTTGACTAGCTCGTTAATCAAAGATGGTTATGTTTCCTAACCATGGACAAAGAGTTGTTATTTGATTAACGAGGTCACATCATTAGTTGAATGATCTGATTGACATGACCCATTCCATTAGCTTAGCACCCGATCGTTTAGTATGTTGCTATTGCTTTCTTCATGACTTATACATGTTCCTATAACTATGAGATTATGCAACTCCCATTTACCGTAGGAACACTTTGGGTGCTACCAAACGTCACAACGTAACTGGGTGATTATAAAGGAGCATTATAGGTGTCTCCAAAGGTAGATGTTGCGTTGGCGTATTTCGAGATTAGGATTTGTCACTCCGATTGTCGGAGAGGTATCTCTGGGCCCTCTCGGTAATGCACATCACATAAGCCTTGCAAGCATTGCAACTAATGAGTTAGTTGCGAGATGATGTATTACAGAACGAGTAAAGAGACTTGCCGGTAACGATATTGAACTAGGTATTGGATACCGACGATCGAATCTCGGGCAAGTAACATACCGATGACAAAGGGAACAACGTATGTTGTTATGCGGTCTGACCGATAAAGATCTTCGTAGAATATGTAGGAGCCAATATGGGCATCCAGGTCCCGCTATTGGTTATTGACCGGAGACGTGTCTCGGTCATTGCTACATTGTTCTCGAACCGTAGGGTCCGCACGCTTAACGTTACGATGACAGTTATTATGAGTTTATGCATTTTGATGTACCGAAGGTTGTTCGGAGTCCCGGATGTGATCACGAACATGACGAGGAGTCTTGAAATGGTCGAGACATAAAGATTGATATATTGGAACCCTATATTTGAACATCGGAAGCGTTCCGGGTGAAATCAGGATTTTACCGGATTACCGGGAGGTTACCGGAACCCCCGGGAATCATATGGGCCTTAGTGGGCCTTAGTGGAAAGGTGAAAGGGCTGCGCGCCTCCCCCCTCCCCTAGTCCTATTAGGACTAGGAGAGGTGGCCGGCCACCCCTCTCCCTCTTTCCCCCTTGGGAGTCCTATTCGGAATAGGATTGGGGGGGGGGTCCTACTCCCGGTAGGAGTAGGACTCCTCCTGCGCCTCCATAGGGCTGGCCGCACCCCTCCCCCTTGGCTCCTTTATATACGGAGGCAGGGGGCACCTCTAGACACACAAGTTGATCCTTGAGATCGTTCCTTAGCCGTGTGCAGTGCCCCCTGCCACCATATTCCACCTCGATCATATTGTAGCAGTGCTTAGGCGAAGCCCTGCGATGGTAGAACATCAAGATCGTCACCACGCTGTCGTGCTGACGGAACTCTTCCCCGACGCTTTGCTGGATCGGAGCCCGGGGATCGTCATCGAGCTGTACGTGTGCTAAGAACTCGGAGGTGCCGGAGTAACGGTGCTTGGATCGGTTGGATCGGGAAGAAGACGTACGACTACTTCCTCTACGTTGTGTCAACGCTTCCGTTGCGATCTACAAGGGTACGTAGATCATACTCTCTCCTCGTTGCTATGCATCACCATGATCTTGCGTGTGCGTAGGAAATTTTTGAAATTACTACGTTCCCCAACAGTAGATAGGTAGGGGAGAGATCTCCGCGTGCACCCCAGTGTTCGAACCTCAAGGGTCTGCCGGAACCCCAAACCCGACAATATTAGTAGACGTCAAGAAATGCCTATGAATTATTCACTTGTTATTGAACCATTTGATGTTTGGGTCTTTGACTATATGGGACCCTTTCCTTCCTCTAATGGATATACACATATTTTAGTTGTTGTTGTTGATTACGTTACTAAGTGGGTAGAAGCTATTCCAACTAGTAGTGATGATCATAAAACTTCTATTAAAATGCTTAAAGAAGTTATTTTTCCAAGATTTGGAGTCCCTAGATATTTAATGACTGATGGTGGTTCACATTTTATTCATGGTGCTTTTCGTTAAATGCTTGCTAAGTATGATGTTAATCATAGAATTGCATCTCCTTATCACCCACAGTCTAGTCGTCAAGTAGAATTGATTAATAGAGAGCTCAAATTAATTTTGCAAAAGACTGTCAATAGGTCTAGAAAGAATTGGTCCAAGAAACTTGATGATGCATTATGGGCCTACAGAACTGCATATAAAAATCCCATGGTTATGTCTCCGTATAAAATGGTTTAGGGAAAAACATGTCACTTATCTCTTGAACTAGAACACAAGGCATATTGGGCTATTAAAGAACTCAATTATGATTTCAAACTTGCCGGTGAGAAGAGGTTATTTGATATTAACTCACTTGATGAATGGAGAACCCAAGCCTATGAAAATGCCAAGTTGTTTAAAGAAAAAGTTAAAAGATGGCATGACAAAAGAATACAAAAGCATGAGTTTAATGTAGGTGATTATGTATTGCTATACAACTCTCGTTTAAGATTTTTTGCAGGAAAACTTCTCTCTAAATGGGAGGGTCCTTACGTTATCGAGGAGGTCTATCGTTTCGGTGCCATAAAAATCAACAACTTCGAAGGCATAAATCCGAAGGTGGTGAACGGTCAAAGAATCAAACATTATATCTCAGGTAATCCCATAATTGTTGAAACCAATGTTATTGAAACCGTAACCCCAGAGGAATACATAAGGGACACTTTCCGGAACGCTCCAGACTCCGAAAAGGAATAGGTATGTGGTACGGTAAGTAAACCGACTCCAAAACAGTTTTTAAGCAATATTTCTCCGTTTTGGAATATTTAGAAAAATAGAAAAATAAGAAGCAGCCCGGGAAGGACACGAGGGCTCCACGAGGGTGGAGGGCGCGCCCTACCCCCTAGGCGCGCCCCCTACCTTGTGGGCACCTCGTGCGCTCTTCGGACTCCGTTTTCTTACACGACACGTATTTTGGTCGGTAAAAATTCATTATATAATCTCCCGTGGGTTTTAACTCTCGTATCACGCAAAAATATCCTGTTTTTGTTTCGAGCTGTTTTTCTGACAGATCCAGGTCGTCATGTCGTCTTCAAGCGCCCCCAAGGACCAGTTCTTCGAGAAGGTCATCAACCCCTATCTCGTAGAAGTGTTGCAACTCCCTCAAACCATTGAGATGCGCGAGGGGTTGTTGCACATCCGCGATGCTGAGGGACCAAGGAAGACCGGAAGCACAAAGGCAAGGCTCGAGGCATTGGAGCAAGAATTTTTCAAGTGTTAGGAGATGGTGGAGCGTGGACTCGATTCCAATCACATTATGATCACGGAGTTCACCAACAACCACAAGCTGGATGTCAAGGACATTGGGGAGGCCATCTTCAAGCTTCATGAGAAAAACGAGCACCTCTAATACCAGATCTATGACTTGCAAAATCAAAACTATGAGAATGAATATATATTCAAGAGGATGAGTTTGGTTGTAGATTTGAGGTTTCAGGAGACTCGATCATCCTTCTATGATGGTTAGCCTATGCCTTGGAAGAAGGACGACAAGCCTACGCCATCAACAAAACCATCACCTTCTCCACCAACAAAGAAGAATTGAGTATCTGGTATGGGCACTCCCCTTGGCAACTGCCAAGCTTGGGGGAGTGCCCTGGTATCGTATCACCATCACTTTTATCTTCACCGTTTTTCTTAGTTCGATCCTTTTGGTAATATCTTGATCTAGTAGAATAAAAGTTCTTAGTATGATCTAGTTGTGAGTTTTGCTTTATAATTCTTCTATGTAATCGAGTCCCTGAGCTATATAATAAAGATTAGTGTTGAGTCAAGGGCTTGCTTATTTTTCCATGATCCTAAGGGAACAAAAGAAAAGAGAAAGAAATGAAAAGAAACAAAGAGATCATGTGAGTCTTATGGAGAGTAATGAGCTCACATAGAGAAAGTATGATGAATAAAAGTTGTTGAGAGTTGACAAACATAGTTTTGGTCATCGTTGTAATTAATAGGAAGTAATAAAGAAAGAGAGGTCTTCACAAATAGATATACTATCTTGGACATCTTTTATGATTGTGAGCACTCATTAAAATATGACATGCTAAAGAGTTGACATTGGACAAGGAAGACAATGTAATGGGTTATGTTTTCTTACATCTGAGATAAATTATATTGTCATGGATCATCCAACATGGTTGAGCTTGCCTTTCCCCCTCATTCTAGCCAAATTCATCACACCAAGTAGAGATACTACTTGTGCTTCCAAATACCCTTAAACCAGTTTTGCCATGAGAGTCCACTATACCTACCTATGGATTGAGTAAGATCCTCTAAGTAAGTTTTCATCGGTGCAAGCAATCAATATTGCTCTCTAAATATGTATGACTTATTAGTGTGGGAGAAATTAAGCTTTATACGATCGTGTGATATGGAAGAAATAAAAGCGACAAACTGCATAATAAAGGTCCATATCACAAGTGAAAATATAAAGTGACGTTCTCTTGCACTAAGATTTTGTGCATCAAACCATGAAAGCGCACGACAACCTCTGCTTCCCTCTGCAAAGGGCCTATATTTTACTTTTATCTCCTACCTTGCATAAGAGTCATGGTGATCTTCACCCTTCCTTTTTACATTTTATCCTTTGGCAAGCACAGCATGTTGGAAAAATCCTGATATATATGGCTAATTGGATGTGAGTTTTCCTGAACTATTATTGTTGACATTACCCTTGAGGTAAAAGATTGGGAGGCAAAACTATAAGCCCCTATATTTCTCTGTGTCTGATTAAAACTCCATACCCATAAGTATTGCGTGAGTGTCAGCAATTGTGAAAGACTATATGATAGTTGAGTATGCGGACTTGCTGAAAAGCTCTTATATATTGACTCTTTCCTATGTTATGATAAATTGCAATTGCTCCAATGACTAAGATTATAGCTTTTTAGTTTTCAATGAAGTTTATGATTCATACTTGAAATTTTGATTGAATTATTACTCTAGCATAAGAAATCATATGACAAAAATTATGTAAGTTGCTGTTCTAAGAATGATCATGATGCCCTCATGTCCGTAATTTATTTTTATCGACACCTCTATCTCTAAACATGTGGACATATTTTTCGATTTCGGCTTTTCGCTTGAGGACAAGCGAGGTCTAAGCTTGGGGAAGTTGATACGTCCATTTTGCATCATGCTTTTATATCGATATTTATTGCATTATGGGCTGTTATTACACATTATGTCACAATACTTATGCCTATTCTCTCTTATTTTACAAGGTTTACATGAAGAGGGAGAATGTCGGCAGCTGGGATTCTGGGATGGAATATTAGAGACCTATTCCGCACAGCTCCAAAAGTCCCGAAACTTCACGGAAGATGTTTTCAGAATATATAAAAAATACTTAGCGGAAGAGATTCACCAGGGGGGCCACACCCTACCCACGAGGGTGGGGGGCGCACCATACCCCCCTGGGCGTGCCCCCCTACCTCGTGGGCCCCCTGGTGGCTCTCCGATGGCCATCTTCTGCTATATGAAGTCTTTCGATGGAAAAAAATAAGAAGCCATCTTCTCGGACGAAACTCCGCCGCCACGAGGAGGAACCTTGGCGGAACCAATCTAGGGCTCCGGCTGAGCTGTTCTGCCGGGGAAACTTCCCTCCCGGAGGGGGAAATCATCACCATCGTCATCACCCACGCTCCTCTCATCGGGAGAGGGCAATCTCCGTCAACATCTTCATCAGTACCATCTCCTCTCAAAACCCTAGTTCATCTCTTGTATCCAATTCTTGTCTCCAAGTCCGGGATTGGTGCTAGTAGGTTGCTAGTAGTGTTAATTACTCCTTGTAGTTGATGCTAGTTGGTTTAATTGGTGGAAGATCATATGTTCAGATCCTATATGCATATTAATACCCCTCTGACTATGAACATGTTTATGCTTTATGAGTAGTTACGTTTATTCTTGAGGACATGGGTGAAGTCTTGCTATTAGTAGTCATGTGAATTTGGTATTCGTTCGATATTTTGATGAGATGTATGTTGTCATCCCTCTAGTGGTGTCATGTGAACATAGACTACATGACACATCACCATTATTTGGGCCTAGAGGAAGGCATTGTGAATTAATAAGTAGATGATGGGTTGCTAGAGTGACAGATGCTCAAACCCTACTTAATGCGTTGCTTCGTAAGGGGCTGATTTGGATCCATATGTTTCATGCTATGGTTAGGTTTACCTTAATACTTTTGTTGTAGTTGCGGATGCTTGCAATAGAGGTTAATCATTAGTGGGATGCTTGTCCAAGAAAGGCAGCACCCAAGCACCGGTCCACCCACATACTAAATTATCAAAGTACCGAACGCGAATCATATGAGCGTGATGAAAACTAGCTTGATGATATTCCCATGTGTCCTCGGGAGCGCTTTTCTCTATATAGGAGTTTGTCCAGGCTTGTCCTTTGCTACAAAAAGGATTGGGCCACCTTGCTGCACCTTATTTACTTTAGTTACTTGTTGCTCATTACAAATTATCCTATCACAAAACTATCTGTTACCACTTGTTTCAGTACTTGCAGAGAATACCTTGCTGGAAACCGCTTATCATTTCCTTCTACTCCTTGTTGGGTTCGACACTCTTACTTATCGAAAGGACTACGATAGATCCCCTATACTTGTGGTTCATCAAGGCTTCTGGCGGCGGAACTCCCGATCTATTGTGCTCTCTGAAGTTTTTAGGGTATATGGGAGGAAGAAGTACGTCGGTGGACCTCCGGGCTGTCCATGAGGCAGGGGGGCACGCCCAGGGGGTGGGCGCGCCCCCACCCTCGTGGGAAGCCCGGGACTCTCCTGGTCCAACTCCAATACTCCGTGGGCTTCTTCTGGTCCAAAAATAAGTTCCGTGAAGTTCAGGTCAATTGGACTCCGTTTGATTTTCCTTTTCTGCGATACTCTAAAACAAGGAAAAAACAGAAACTGGCACTGGGCTCTGGGTTAATAGGTTAGTCCCAAAAATAATATAAAAGTGTATAATAAAGCCCATAAACATCCAAAACAGTTAATATAATGGAACACTCAAAAATTATAGATACGTTGGAGACGTATCACGAGGCACCTACACCATCCCGCTCGCTTCGTCCCCCGCCATCCCTCGCGGGCGACGTGGCTCACGACGCGCCTCCTCCTCCTCCTCTGCATGGCGTAGACCCCGAGCCAAGGCGTGAGGCTCCCTAGCATGACCCACCGCATAGGGCGCCGACGCGTGATGGAGAAAGCTGCCAGGTGGTGCAGCGGCCCCAAGGAGAAGCGCACGCGCTTCCAGCACCGCCACGTCAAGACTGTGCCAGAGGTGGAAGCGTGCTAGCGACAAGACTAGGCTCCTCCTCTGAGGCTGGCCTCTGTGAGTGCGGCAGGTTGCCATGCTTTTGTGACGCCCCCGATTTGACCGTACACTAATCATACACGCAAATGTGTACGATCAAGATCAAGGACTCACGGGAACATATCACAACACAACTCTAGACACAAATTAAAATAATACAAGCTTTATATTAGAAGCCAGGGGCCTCGAGGGCTCGAATACACAAGAGTCAACGGAAGCATCAATATCTGAGAACATATATAAGTTAAACAAGTTTGCCTTAAGAAGGCTAGCACAAAAACAACAACGATCAAAAAGGCAAGGCCTCTTGCCTGGGAGCCTCCTAACTACTCCAAGTCATCAGCGGCCGTCACGTAGTAGTAGGCACCCTCGGGGTAGCAGTAGTCTTCAGTGGTGTCGTCTGGCTCCTGAGATCCGTCATCTGGTCACAACAATCGGGTATGTGGGAAAGAGGTAGCAAAGCAGCTGTGAGTACTCATCCAAAGTACTCCCAAGACTTACATCAGATCTAAACTAAGTATGCATATGTATCAAAGGAAATGGGCTGTATCTGTGGACTAAACTGCAGAATGCCAGAATAGAGGAAAGGCTTAGTCCTATCGATTACTAACATCTTCTGGAAACCACCATCTTGCAGCAACAGGAGGGGGTAGAGTAGCATAAAGTAAAGTAGCAGTAGTGTTATCAACCTCGGCCAGAGATCCTTTCTCGACTCCCAGCGAGAAAGCAATGCCAGAGCCATACTATCCATTTCTCATATCCATTCATTTCTCATCACAAGTATCCAGTTCTAGTTGTATCGATCGGGATACAACTCCAAGTGTCCGTTACCGTAGGACATGCTATCAATAGATGTTTTCTTCCCTGCAGGGGTGCACCAACTTACCCACCACGCTCGATTAACTTCGGCCGGACACAATTTCCTGGGTCATGCCCGGCCTTGGCCAAACAATACGCCGCAACCCGACCTAGGCTTAATAGAGAGGCCAGCACGCCGGACTAAACCTATGCCCCCAGGGGTCATGGGCCATCGCCCCGGGAACTCCTGCACATTGCGTGGCGGCCGGTGAGCAGACCTAGCTACCTCCTTCAACAAGGCAGGAGCTTACACAGTCCAACCTGGCGTGCGCCGCTCAGTCACTGGCGTCTATTAAGCTTCGGCTGATGTGTACGACGCAGAACGCCCATACTATGCCCATGTGATGGTTAGTGCTATCAGGCCAGAGGCCCCTCGGATCAAATATCCAAATCGTAATTTATTAGGAGCACGCGGTAACGAGCAAAGACTCATGATCGACGTGACCCCGTCGCCCCGTCTCGAGTACTTGCAGTAAGGGCTAAGAATGCCCGGCCACGCCTCGTAAGTATCTCGCGGGCACCTTCCAGGTCAACCCGACTCCACATCACTCACTATTAAGCTCGCGCGGGTACCCCTCAGAGCCGACCCGTATTTAGTAACATGGCTCAGTGCAATGTCATAGTAACCATAGTAACTGTGTGTCTAACACCAAGGGGAAAACCCGAGGAATCACCCCCGGTGAATTCCACCCGATGTTGTCATCAAGGTGAACGTAAGAGGATCCACCCTCGAGGTTCACACTTGAGGGGTTGCACGACAGAGCCGTAGCAGAAGTGGTTAAGGAGGAAATCACCCTCGATGACCACGGCCGAATAGCTACAGTACAGAGATCTCATCAGGAGTGATGTAAGAGGTTCCACCCTCGGCACTCGATGGTAACTCTGCAGAGTTGTACACTAGGGGGGGTGATGTGAAGTGTCGGGGCCTGGACATCGATCACGTTGATCGAGTCATCAATCATAAAGCGGGGAAACTGGGACAAGGTGGGGGTCACTGATGGATCACTAACCAACCTATACTAAGAAGTTTAGAATAAGCAGGTAAGGTATGAAAGCAGGTAACAAAAATGGGCTATGCATCAGAGTAGGATCATACAGAAAGCAGTAGCAGTTCTAATGCAAGCATGAGAGAGAAGAAATGGGTGATATCGGAATGCTCAAGGGGGGTTTGCTTGCCTGGTTGCTCTGGCAAGGAGGGGTCGTCATCGACGTAGTCGATCATAGGGGCAACATCGGTCTCCGGGTCTAGAGAAGAGAAGAGGGGGAAGAAACAGCAAATATAAAGCAACATAGCACCACAAAGCATAACAAGGCAATTAGATGTGCTAGGTGTGACCTAACGTATGGCTACACGATAAAGGTGAAGGGGGAAAACAGATGGGAATGTTTTCCCGGTTCCGGACCTGTGTCAGACAGATGACCGGAGGGGGAAAGTTCCATGTTCAGATAGTTAGAGGCATCTGACATGCATGTGGGTAGTGTATTCGGGTTCGTCTCGTCGTTCTGAGCAACTTTCATATATAAACTTTTTCGATCCGAGCTACAGTTAATTTTCTATGATTTTTCAAAGATTTAACAATATTCTGAAATTACTATTAATTCGAAAATAATCAGGAAATTGCTAGGTGTACCCAGCCCTGTGTACACAGATTGTGCACAGAGACTGACAAGTGGGCCAGGGGGTCCCGATTGACCAGTCAACATTTGATTGGTCAACAGGGGGTGGGGCCCTCCTGTCATTGACTGTTTCGTTAACTAACTAGTTAATTTAGTCTAATTAGGCTATTAGGCTAAGTAACTTCAATTAGGTTAATTAAACCTAATTAACTAATTAATTAATTATATTTATTATTATTTATTTTTTAAATCTTTTAAAAAAACAGGGGAAGGGCCCCACTGCTCAGTGGCCCATTAGGCCACTAGAGTGGGTGGTTAACGGGGCGGGCGCTGCCCCGGGCAGAGGCCAAACCCGCCCAGGTGTGGGGCGAGCCCGGCGGGGCGCCGGCGAGGCGCAGCAGGCTGGAGCCGGAGCGAGGCGAGGTGCGAGGCTGCAGAGGCGGGGTGCGAGGGCCACGGCGGGCGAAGCCGGTAGCCCCGGTCGGCGGGACGGGGCACAGCGGAGCACGGGGTGGGGCTCGCGCGCGGTAGCGGCGTGACGGCAGCCACGGCGGCCACGGCGCTCCGCCGGCAGTCAATGGTGGCAGGAGCGGGCACGCCAGTGACTCACCACGGCGCTCTGCCTGCCCCCTGGGCGCGCCCCCTGCCTCGTGGGCCCCCTGGTGCTCCACCGACCTCAACTCCAACTCCATATATTCGTGTTCAGGGAGAAAAAATAAGGGAGAAAGATACATCACGTTTTACGATACGGAGCTACCGCCAAGCTCTAAACTCTTTCGGGAGGGCTGATCTGGAGTCCGTTCGGGGCTCCGGAGAGGGGAATCCGCCGCCGTCGTCATCATCAACCATCCTCCATCACCAATTTCATGATGCTCACTACCGTGCGTGAGTAATTCCATCGTAGGATTGCTGGACGGTGATGGGTTGGATGAGATTTATCATGTAATCGAGTTAGTTTTGTTAGGGTTTGATCCCTAGTATCCACTATGTTCTGAGATTGATGTTGCTATGACTTTTCTTTGCTTAATGCTTGTCACTAGGGCCCGAGTGCCATGATTTCAGATCTAAACCTATTATGTTTTCATGAATATATGTGAGTTCTTGATCCTATCTTGCAAGTCTATAATCACCTACTATGTGTTATGATCCGGCAACCCCGAATTGAAAATAATCGGGACCACTCCTTGTGATGACCATAGTTTGAGGAGTTCATGTATTCGCCATGTATTAATGCTTTCGCCCGGTACTCTATTAAAAGGAGGCCTTAGTATCCCTTAGTTTCTGCTAGGGCCCCGCTGCCACGGGAGGGTAGGACAAAAGATGTCATGCAAGTTCTTTTCCATAAGCACGTATGACTATATTCGGAATACATGCCTACATTATATTGATGAATTGGAGCTAGTTCCGTGTCACCAAATGTTATGATTGTTACATGATGAACCGCATCCGGCATAATTCTCCATCACCGATCCAATGCCTACGAGCTTTCACATATTGTTCTCCGCTTATTTACTTTTCCGTTGCTACTATTACAATTACTATAAAACCCCAAAATATTACTTTTGTTATCATTACCGTTACTTCCATATTACTTTGCTACTAAATACTTTGCTGCAGATACTAAGTTACCCATGTGTGGTTGAATTGACAACTCAACTGCTAATACTTGAGAATATTCTTTGGCTCCCCTTGTGTCGAATCAATAAATTTGGGTTCAATACTCTACCCTCGAAAACCGTTGCGATCCCCTATACTTGTGGGTTATCAGGCCATCATTTCAGCGTTCACTGATGGCGTCCAGGATGTCAAGATGAAGGAAGGGCTCGCCATACATGAGGACCTGTGCTCGGCTCTGGAGATGTTCAACATGGCAACCAGATGTGCGAGGGCAGAGGAAGGTCGCCTCGCCCTCCTGGAGCTCCCGGAGGCCGATCCTGAAGACAAGAAAGCCAAGGCTATGGACGTGAAGTGCAAGGGCTCTGCTGTGCTCATGGCTGAACCTTAGATGAAGCGCGACTGCGGCCATGCTGAGTCCTCCAAGGGCAGCCGCCCGTTCTGCATCTTCCACAATGTTCACAACCACAACACCAATGACTGCCAAGAGCTCAGGGCCATCCATGACGGGCGCCTTGGCCGCCGTCCTGAGCGCAACAACCGTGGCTTCGCCCCCGGAGCAGGGCGCAGTGGAGGTCGCTGGGACAACCGCGACCCTCGCCAGGACTGGCGTGACCAGCCTCATGAGGACCATTGGCAAGGCTAGCCTTGCGATGGCCCCTGGAGGGACCAGCCTCGTGAGGACCGTCCTCAGGGCAACGCCGGCCTCCCTCCGCTACCGCCGCCGCCGAGGAGGAACGACGACCACCACCAAGATGATGGGGCCGGGGGCTTCCAAGAGCCTCTCGCCGTTGCCTGCATCCTGGTTGGCACTCAGGACCCCGCCTCTCATCGCATCTTCAAGCAATTTGATCGTGAGGTGAACGCGGCCCATCCCAGGATCGGGGCGTCGCATCCCCTTAGGTGGTCCAAGTACGCCGTCACCTTCGACTCTATAGACCAGCTCAAGTGCTCAGCTGCCGCTAATGCACTCCCAATGCTCTACTCACCGACTATCAGCAACGTCCTCGTCACCAAGACACTCATTGACGGTGGAGCGGGACTCAACGTCCTCCCTGCCGAGACGTTTGAAAGGCTCCAGGTGCCCTACGACCAGCTCCTCCCCACTAAGGCCTTCTCAGGGGTGACCGATGGCTCCATCGTTCCCCTGGGACAGATTCGTCTCCCTGTCACCTTGAGCAAGCGCGACAACTACCGCACCGAGCTCATCGACTTCGACGTCGCCCACATTCGCCTCCCATGCAACGCCATCCTCGGGTAACCGGCCCTCGCTAAGTTCATGGCTGTGACTCACCACGGCTACAATGTCCTCAAGATGACAGGAAGTGGTGGCATCATCACATTCGCCTGTGACAAGAAGGATGCGGTGTCCTCCCTTGAGCGCCTACCAAGCCGCAGCGGTCGAGAACTCAGATGACGAGGGTGCCATCCGTCCTCCCGAGGCTGTCCCCAAGAAGAAGAAGCATCTCCTCCTCAGAGGCCCTCAGGAGGCCGTGGCGTCCAACGATCGCGCCTCAGGCCCCGTGCCCACTACTGGGGCGCCTTTCCCCCTTGCATATGAAGGCGCGCCCGACGTCCCTCTTAGGACGGGCTCGGGGGCTCTCGTCTGGAGGGCCTCTGACCTGACCAACGTCACGAGGGAGGCGTTCGGGCACCATGTGGAGGCATGCTTCAACGCACGCTTCCGTGAGCAGGGCGCAGGGCGCCAGGCACTTAGGAGTTCATCACCAGGGCAATCGAAGAGCTTCAGGAGGCGCCAGCCATCACGGCGAGCGCCGCCCCGCACCACCTAGTGCAGCTGCCAGCCCTGACATGGGTGGCGAGCTGTGCGTCTGCGTCAACATCCCAGGCCTCAACAGGGTCGCCTCTCAGGAGCTCTTCTGGCGTCCTGCATCCGCCGGAGTGGGGGCTGCCCCCGCAGCTATGTCCGCATTTCGTTCGGCCTGCTGAACATGGCTGCCACACACCAGCGCTACATGCAGGGTGTCTTGGCGGCTCACAAGGCTAGGCATCAGGCAATCTTGATGGAGGATAGATGGACCCTCCCGAGCCTCCTGAACCTCCGAGTCCCCGAGACTCAGGAGCCAGGCGACTCATGAGGAACGACCTCTTCAGCGCACGTCTTCAGCTACTCCAACACTTCTACAACGACTTTACCAGGTGCCTTTTTCGTTTGTTCAGTTGAGGGCACCCCTCGGGCTGCATCATCCTCAAGCTGTTAGGGCCAGCCCCACAGCCGCACCATTTTGATTCATGTACTCTGGACCAGTATGCATGCTTGTGTTATCGTGGTTGTTGACGTTACCCATGCTGTCTCATTGTCTATGGAGTCGCCCCTTGTAGCCTCTGCGCGTTTCTAACCCGCCTCTTGCTCATCCCACAATGGGGGCTGCTGGCACGACGCATGTGCTCGGGTCTGTCCCTGCAGCGCTGTCGGCATTCTGGGAATGGGGGTCCCCAGACTTGCCTGCCCGCAGCCCACGGCGTGGCTGAGCTAGCAGGTCTGTACGGCCCATCTTCATCGATGAGGTATTCAAGACCCTCGCGAGGGGGATGACGCAAGACCTCCTCAGGAGCGGCCTCGCCAGGCAGGTTCATGAGGGGCGGAGAGATCAAGGCAAGGCAAACCTCGCGAGGTCCTCGTGACATGAGCCATGACGATCGAGACCAGGCGGGTGCCAGCGCGCGCAGTGTCCTTGCTTCCTCTTTGGTGCCAAGGGGGCAAGCGTAGGCGCGGAGTACTGAGGCATCAAGCAAAGGTTTCCATATCGGTGCAATGAGACCAAGACCAGCAGGACGGCAAGATGGAGGTCACCATGGAGCCCAAGACGCCGTCACCACCAGAGCCTTTTGCAGGCGAAGACTACTTTTGTCAGGATAAGCTATACTAGCTGTCCTCTTTCAAATTGGCCGTTGTTGGCTTCCTTCCCGCTCAATATTTGGGGAGAGGACCAGGGCCTATATAAGTAGAACTAGCCACCACAGTAAAGAGACGGGACTAGAGAAGGAAGAACTCATTCAGAGGCATCTCACCCGCACAAGTTCGCCAAGCACAAGAACACCTCAACCTTAGGAGGCTGTTCTTGCCCTTGTACTGTTCATCAGCAGCCCAAGAGGCAATCCACCACCACCACACTGCAGTAGGGTATTACACCACAACGGTGGCCCGGACCAGTATAAATCTTGTGTCTTTCTGTTGCAAGTTCTAGGAGTTCATCCGCGACATCTTAGCGAGCTAGGGCGTGGATCGATAGGGACAAAACCTTCACGCGCACCCCAGTGTTCGAACCTCGAGGGTTTTTGCCGGAACCCGTGATCTGACATTTGGCGCGCCAGGTAGGGGTGCGCCGAAGCTTCCTTCCATCGCTCCGCGCCCCGTTGCTCCGTCGTCTCCATGGCAGACGCGCGCCGCGCTCGTGCTGAGCGCGGGCTACCCTCGCCGCCCGCGTCGCTCTGACGGCTCCCATTGGCGGGCCACCTCGTTGTTCCCCGTCGCCTGCCTCCAACACCGCCACCGGCCCGGCGGGGAACGAGCAGCAAGCATCCTCGCTGCACCCCTCGGTGCGGCCGGACGGCCGCACCGCCAGTCCATCGCTGACCCCGACCGGTTCTTCTTCCCATGCACGTCGCCCTCCCATGGACGCACGGGCCGCGCTCCTCATGGCACACGAGCTACTGCGCTACTGACTGGTCGACGACCTCTACGAGGACTGGCTCGACCACATCGCCAAGCTTGTCTGCGCCGCAGGGGGCTCCCCTGTGACGTCCCTCTCTCCGCCTCGCCCTCCGCCAGCTACGGGCGACGTAGCTCACGGAGCGCCTCCACCACCTCTGCCCCAAGACGGCGCCCTGGCGCCAAGGCGCGCGGCTCCACGACGCGACCCGCCGTGTCCCGCGCCCGCACGTGAAGAAAGAAGCTGTCAAGAAGTCCCTCGACCGCAATAAAATGCTCCGCCGCTCCTCGCGCCACCGCGCCAGGACCGGCTGTTGCGGCAAGACCACGCGTCATCTGTAGCGGCAGGGCGCGGACCCCATCAAGACCAAGCTCCACCCCCAAGGCGGGCTCCGGTGACAACAGCCGGCTCGCTTTCACCCCCGAGCTGCGTAGCGTCGCCTGGCTGGGCAAGTTCAAGCTGGATCTGCCTCCTCGCTACGACGGCACGCCCGACCCCGCGGAGTTCTTGCAGCTCTACGAGCTGAGCATCAAAGCGGCCAACGGCGACGAGAAAGTCAGGGCGAACTGGTTTCCCATGGCTCTCAAGGATGGCGCCCGCTCCTGGCTCCTGAACCTACCACTGGGCTCGATCTCCTCCTGGGACTAGATGCGCAACCGCTTCATCGCCAACTTCCAGTGCACTCACGACCGCCCGCCGGCTGCGGGTGACCTGCGCCGCGTCAAGCAACAACCGGGAGAGACCCTCCAGAAGTACATCCAGCGCTTCAGCAACGTCCGCCTCAAGATCCCCAAGGTGACGGACGAGGCCATCATCTCTGCTTTCTCTAATGGCGTCCGCGACGTCAAGATGAAGGAAGAGCTCGCTATCAACCAGGAGCTATGCACGTCCCTGGAGTTGTTCAACCTGGCGACCAAGTGTGCAAGAGCTGAGGAGGGGTGCCTGTCCCTCCTCGAGCTCCCAGCCGCAGACCTGGAGGAGAAGAAAGTCAAGGCCAAGGACGTGAAGTGCAAGGGAGCAGCCGTGCTCGCAGCGGAACCAGACACCAAGCGTGGCAGAGACCAACCAGAGTCATCCAAGGGCAGCCGTCTGTTCTGTGCCTTCCACAACGTGAATACCCACAACACCAACAACTGTCAAGAGCTCAGAGCCATTCGCGAAGGACGCTTCGGTCAACGCCCCGAGCGCGGCGACCGGGGCTACGGCCGAGGAGGAGGACGTGGTGGCAGACGTTGGAATGACCGTGGCCCGCGCCAGGAGTGGCGCGACCGGCCTCGTGAGGACCGCTGGCAGGATCAGTCTCGCGAGGGCGCCTGGAGGGATCAGCCTCGTGAGGATAGTCCTCAAGGCAACGCCGAACTCCTTCCGTTGCCGCCACTGCCAAGAAGGAATGACGAACACCATCAAGACGAGGGGGCTGGGGGCTTCCAGGAACCGCGTGCTATCGCCTGCATCTTGGGCGGAGCCCAGGCCCCAGCCTCACAGCGTATCTTCAAGCAGTTTGCTCGTGAAGTGAATGCAGTCCTCCCCAAGCTCGAAGCCACACACCCACTCAGATGGTCCCAGTGCCCCATCATGTCCAACTCGGCAAATCAGCTCAATTGCGCAGCTACCACTGGCGCCCTCCTGATGCTTTGCTCCCCAGTCATCAGCAACGTGCAAGTTACCAAGACCCTCATCGACGGTGGCGCAGGGTTCAACGTCCTGTCCGTCGACACATTCGACAACCTCCAAGTTCCATATGACCAGCTTCAGCCTACCAAGCCTTTCTCAGGAGTGACCGACGGTTCCACCACACCGATAGGGCAGGTCCGCCTCCCTGTCACCTTCGAGGAACGCAAGAACTACCACACCGAGTTCATCGACTTCGACATTGCGCACATCCGTCTGCCGGACTCGGGTATCCAGCCCTGGCCAAGTTCATGGCGGTGACCCATCACGGCTACAATGTCCTCAAGATGCCGGGAAGCGGCGGGATCATCATGGTCCCATGTGAAGAAAGAGATGCGGTGTGCTCCCTCGAGCGTGCCTTCCAAGCTGCAGCAATTGACGACCCCGACAGCAAGGGCGAGGGCCCTCCTGAGGTCATCCCCAAGAAGAAGAAGAAGAAGCTGCGTCGTGCAGGACCTCAGAAGGGTGGCGTCACAGCCGGAGCCTCGTCAGGATCAGCACCTGCTCCCGGGGCGCCTCTCTCCATAGCATAGGAAGGCGCGCCCGGCGCCCTTCTCGGGCAAGGCTCGGGGGCTTTCTTTTGGAAGGCCTCAGACCTTGCCCACATCACAAGGGAGGCGCTTGGGCACCACCTAGAGGTGCGCTTCACGGCATGTTTCCCTCAGGAGGGCACATGGCAAGGATCGCCCACCGTTCAGGAGTTCGTCACCAAGACCAACCAGGAATTGCAAGACGCAAGGGCCATGCGCGGCGACCGCCGCTCACGAGGCACGGGTTCCCATCCAGGTGAGGATGTCGGGCTGCGCGTCTGCATTGACGTTCCAGGGCCCAACAGGGCCGCTTCTTAGGAGCTTTTATGGCCTTCGCGCATGGGACGCAGCGAGGACCCACCGCACAGCTACATTCGCATGCCCTTCAGCCTGCCGAGCGTGTCGTCTGCCTACCAGCGCAACTTGCGGTGCATCCTAGCAGCTCAGGAGGCCAGGCACCACGCCGTCCTGATGGAGATGGAGACGGTCCTCAAGGAACCACCTAAGCCCCAGAGCCTCCTGAGGCTCAGGGCCCCGGTGGCTCGTGAGGAGCAACCCCTTCGCTACGCACCTTCAGCTGCCCCAAGTCTCCTTCGTCAACATAACCAGGTGACATTTTCCAAGTTCATTTAGCTGGGAGCATCCCTCAGGCTACATCATTCCCATGTCGCGTGGGTCCATCCCTGTGGCACGTATCCCTTTTTATGTCTTTAGTTTACCTTGTTGGGAGCACCACTCGGGCTGCATCATCCCCAAGCCGCTCGGGCAGATGCAGTGGCACGTATCTCCCATGCACTTACTTGAGCCTGCTACTCTCATGTTTAATCTACCTATGATTACTACTTGCTCGATCGCCACCCATCTTGGGGACCGCGCGCCGGCCATCTTTCTTCGGCACCCTTCGCGTGAGTAAGTTGAGCACGGCGTCTGTGCTCGGGCCCGTCCCTGCAGCGTCGATAAATCCAACGACTGAGCTCTGTCTCGCGGGCCGGCCCCATTTACGTCACCTCCTGGGGTCGTTGGTGCTTGGCTTTCCCATGCGATAACGTCAGGAGATTCGTTCGGCGCAGGTTGTCTGACCACCTCGCAGGACCAGCATAGCGAACAAGAACCAAGACTAGGCGCAACCTGCCTTGAGGTAGGGCCTCGTGAGTCCCGCGCTGGCTCACGAGTGCCCATATACACCTCGTCTAGCCCTGTCGTGCAAGCCACATGTCAGGGCGGGGCTGTATACACCCCGGGGGCTCTCCGCAGAGGGAGCCCCCCTCCCACGCACAAGTGGAAGCACCATGCTCCGCGCTGGCCGTCGACACTGCCGAGGAGCGGCTATGCCCGTGCACAAGCGGAAGCACTATGCTCTGCGCTGGTGGTAAACAACCGAGGGCGGCTTCACGTTCGTACCAACCTCAGGGAGCCATAGAGCTTAGCGTACGGCCTCATCGCAACGCCTCCCCTCGGGAGAGCCGCGCGAGGGGGCTGGGCACGGGGGCTGCGCTCGGGTCACGCCCAAGCGTATGCCACCCAACCAGGTCTCCCGGACCTGGGGGCTGTGCTCGGGTCACGCCCAAGTGCACGCCACCCAACCAGGTCTCCCGGACCTAGTCGTCACACGCCCCTCCTGAGCCGAGCCTCGGCGAGGGCAAAGGTATAGAGATTGTTTGCACGTCAAGGGGGACTCATGAGCATCGCGACTCAGGAGCCTAACTGGTCACGTATCCCCTCACTCCTTGGTCCGTCTTGGTATCCGGTCGGCCCAACGGTGGTTGAGGTATGCGCGGGGCCGGGCTCTGCCGATGTAGAACATTAACCTATCCTCACATACTCTCCCTGTAAGCTGTTTGCGCATCAAGGGGGATTCCTGAGCATCGCGACTCAGGAGCCTAACTGGTCACGTAGCTCCTCACTCCCTGGTCCGTCCTGTTCTCCGGTCGGCCCAACGGCAGTTGAGGTATGCACGGGGCCGGGCTCTGCCAACGCAGAACACAAAGCAAATAGGATGAAAATCGCAAAATCTCAAAGCAAATATTACAAGACATATTGTCCTCACAATATCAAATGGAAGTTTTAACGCCTCCACGAGGCCTGATGCGTATTGCAGGAATGAAACAGGAAAGCAGCTGCAGGTCACCCCTGGACACCGCCATCGCCTACAGAAGGTACTCCGCCCTTGGTAGCGTCGTCTTCACATGCACCGCCAGCTGCAGGATCGGTGGCATCGCCGGTCGAGGGTGCGAGGACGAAGCCGCGAAACTTCTTCAGTAGGGCCTCCACCTAACCTTTCACGGCTGCGGCGGTGGCCGCATAATGTTCATCAGCTATAGGCTCCAGCTGCTTGTCGAGACAAGCATTGGGGTTGCGAAGGTACAGATGGCTGAAGATACGCATCAGCGCAGCTGAAGAAAGGACACGAGCCTCTGCCTCAGCCATGGGACCGATGCCCTCCACGGCTTCCTCAAGCGCCTTCACCAAGTGGGGAAGCAGCTGACCAGGGCCATCCTCGTCGGTGGTCAGCGGCTTCTCCAGGCCCTTCTTGTACAGTGACTTCAGCACCACGCTGGACCTCTTCTCATGAAGCGAGAAGGCCACGCGGTCTTCGGCCAGGACCTTCGCCTTGGTTTCGAGCTCGGCCTCCCTCGCCTTCTCCTTCCGCTCTAGCTCCTCTAGTCGGCTGCGCTCCCTGGCCTGTGCCTTCGTTAGCTCCCCCAACTCGGTATCGCGGCCCTTGATGGCGTCCTCCTGAGCCTTCATCTCCTCCTCCTTTGCTTTGCGGTAACGTGTTTCTTTTGTGCGCTCATCGCACAGGCTCTTCAGCTCACCCTCCAGCTTTTGGCAGTGGTTGCGGGCGGCCTCGGCGTCCTTCGGCGCCGCCTCGCAATCGGCCGCAGCTCTGGCAGCGGCCTGCTTCTCCTTCTCGGAGGCCGCCGCGGCCTGGCTCAGCGACGCTCGAACTGCCAAGTCAGAATGAAGCCAGCCTGAGGCCAGTTCCAGGCGCCCGACCACTAGGTGCGGGTCCACGCCTAGGAGGTCTTCCCGCAGCTTGGCCATCCCCGAGAAGACACGCTGCAAGACTACGGAGGGAGCAGAAGAATTTGGGGCCAGAGGCGCAGGAGCAGGAGGAGGCGACGTCGTTACCAGAGCCTATAAGATCAAGGGCTCCGGAGCCCTTGGGACCTCATCAGCCGAGCGGGTGCCGGCACTTCCGGAGCCGGCGGGGCCATGGGGGCTGATTCCTCCTGCCGATGCTCCTCTTGGCCTCGCAAGGGCGACCAGGCCAGAGAGGTGCGGGTGCTGTCGCCTCTCTTCTCCGCAGAGGGGGGCACGGCCACGGCATCCTCCTTCCTCTTCTTTGCTGAAGACACCGGCCTGATCAAGCAAGGGCGAATGCCAGAAAATAGCAAGTACAAGCAGGAACAAGACAAAGCTCGAAGCACTTACTAATCCACTATGACAAAGTCTACCTTACGCTTGGGGAGCCTGAAACCCAAAAGTGTCGGGGCCTGAGGAGTGGGCACACGGGCTCCGGGGCCAGAAGACGGCGCATCAGAAGGGCCGGAGCCGGCTCCAGGCGGTGTCAAGTTAGAGGCAGCATCTCAAGAGACTAGCGACGATCCACCCCTTGTCGGGATGAGGGGCAGCTCCCTCTCCTCCTGGTGGGCGTCGACCTCGGCGTCGTCTGGCAGAGCGCGGAGGATGTCGGCCTTGCTCAAGGAGGATTTCTCCCCCATCTCCTCGGGGGTCTCCTTCGAGTCCTCCTCCCCCTCTTCCTCCCCGCGGGACTCGTCAGAAGACACCTCCACCGGCTTCGGCGTTGCAGAGGCCCCAGCAAGCGCCGGCGGCACCAGCCCACGCACGTCAAAGGTCGGCCTGGAGGCAACGAATTGCTCCCAGTCCTTGCAATGGAACAAAGGAAGAAAGGCGCTCGGCGGGTACTCTTGGTTATCCCCAACCAAGAGGCGCAGAACTGCAGTCAGCTCGTCATCACGCAAGGCCACCGAGCTCAGACGAATATTGTCTTCTTCATCTCCAAGCTTCCACAAAGGGAGCGCATGCCCCTGAAGTGGAGCAACACGCAGCATCAAGAATTCCTTTAGGAGCATGGCCCCTGTCACCTTGGCCTCCTTCGCATCGCCTGGCTTCAAATCGATCTTCATCTGCTCCAACACCGACGACGCCCTCTCGTCGGTGAGCTCTACAGGAGACCACCCCTTGTCAGACTAGGGCGCCTCCATCGGCAGTTCCAAGCGTGGATGGACGCACTTGGCACTCATCATGACCCATTTGGCCCTGATGTTGTCAACCCTCTCCCGGTGTTCGAGATCAAGTTGGCCTGGCCGGCCACGATGAAGTTGGCACACCCGGAGATATGGCCGACGGTGAGGCGGAGGAAGAAGTGGCGCAACAGTGCCACAGGCGGCATCACGCCCTGGTACGCCTCGAAATAGTAGGCGGATATAGACAAGAGAAGAATGGAGTTGGGATGGAGATGCAGCGCCTGCAGCCCGAAGTGGTCGAGGACCTCGAAAAAGAAATCAGAAAAAGGGGGGAACCAACCCGGCGGCGATGCTGCTCGTGAAGAAAGGGAAGAAGGTGCTTCCCTCAGGCTCCGGCGCGTCAGAGGCAAGCCAGAGCTCCGTCTTCCCCCTGTCGTTGCTCTCCCCTGCTGTCAGCAAGTGCGTGGAGGGCTAGGTTCTTCTCCGTGACATTGGGCGCATCGAGGGCTGGCTCGAACCAAGCCAGCGCCGAGGAGGACTTGACCTTGCGCGGCGCCATTGGTCGCAGGTGCAGAGCGAGGTTGGAGCAGATCTGGAGGTTTCGGCAGCATGGAGCAAGAAAGGGGATCTGGAGCTAGGCGAGGAAGAAGCAATGAAGGCAAGCACTGTCTGCGCCAGCCTTTTTGTCAAGATGGGCAGTTGCCGAGGCAGCGTGGGGAAGTGGAGACGCCCATGTCCAATCAACTGCTACGCATCAACCGAGGCCGCATGCTTTTGGGGCCCGCGGCGCTCCGCGCTTGACCTTTGGCTTCGCCTTGAAGCCAAGCCCGAGCGTGCCTTGGGCCCGAGGGCTACCGTCGGCGTTCTGGGAACGGGGTTCCCCAGACTTGCCTGACTGCGGCCCACGGCATGGCTGAGCTAGCAGGTCTGTACGGCCCATCTTCATCGACGAGGTATTCAAGACCCTCGCGAGGCGGACGACGCAAGACCTCCTCAGGAGCGCCCTCGCCAGGCAGGCTCACGAGGGGCGGAGAGATCAAGGCAAGGCAAACCTCGCGAGGTCCTCGTGACGTGAGCCATGATGATCGAGACCAGGCGGGCGCCAGGTGGGCGCCAGCGCGTGCAGTGTCCTTGCTTCCTCTTTGGTGCCAAGGGGCCAAGCGCAGGCGCGGAGTACCGAGGCATCAAGCAAAGGTTTCCATATTGGTGCAACGAGACCAAGACCAGCAGGATGGCAAGACGGAGGTCACCATGGAGCCCAAGACGGCGTCACCACCAGAGCCTTTTGCAGGCAAAGACTACTTTTGTTAGGATAAGCTGTACTAGTTGCCCCCTTTCAAATTGGCCGCTGTTGGCTCCCTTCCCGCTCAATATTTGGGGAGAGGACCATGGCCTATATAAGTACAACTAGCCATCACAGTAAAGAGACGGGACGAGAGAAGGAAGAACTCATTCAGAGGCATCTCACCCGCACAAGTTCGCCAAGCACAAGAACATCTCAACCTCCGGAGGTTGTTCTTCCCCTTGTACTGTTCATCATTAGCCCAAGAGGAAATCCACCACCAGCACACTGGAGTAGGGTATTACACCACAACGGTGGCCCGAACCAGTACAAATCTTGTGTCTTTGTGTTGCAAGTTCATGGAGTTCATCCGCGAGATCTTAGCGAGCTAGGGCGTGGATCGATAGGGAGAAAACCTTCGCGCGCACCCCAGTGTTCGAACCTCGAGGGTTTTTGCCGGAACCCGTGATCCGACAAGCGCTGATAAACCTAAGAGACCGAGCTCTGGCTCACGGCTGGCCCCGCGCACGTCACCTCACTAGGTCCTTAGTGCCTTCGTCTTCTTGCGGAAAGATCACCTACAGGATAGCAAGCACGACTGTGTGCTATGTTTTCTTTCTTCGGCTAACTCGCAGGAATCTCCGGAGCCGGGACCACGAGCGGCCCCGCCAGCACCTTGAGGCACAACCCCTCCTAGGCACCCTCTCAAAGCCAACCACTCTTTTTTCACGGAAATTGCTTGTACATTAAAGGGGGCCCCCCTGAGCACCGTGCCTCAGGGGCTCCTACTGGCTCTCGAGCCCTCATCCCCTGGCCTTGACCACAACATCGCAACCTGGCATACCAGCGGCGACTGAGCCTCGCTCGAGGGCCAGGACCCGAGGACGTAGAGCATCCAAACGAGTGGGAAGGATGGGGTCGGCATGAGTCCTTCCTAGGGGCGCCACCAGGAGAAGGACATAGTCTGACATCGCACAGGAAGCTGTCCTCGCGGCGAAGGAATCACCGCAGGCTCGCCAAGATAAGTCGCCTTACACGCGCAGGCGTGAACCCTATGATCAGCGCTTTGTCTCTAGCGATCTCGCTCGGGCAAGGATGTCTCCCTTTTAGTCCTTTCGGAGCCGCTTGCGTGCCAAAGGGGACCCCCTGAGCATCGCGCCTCAGGGGCTCTTACCGGACCTCGGGCCGCTCACCTCCTGACCTTGACCACGGGATCGCGACCTGGCATACCAGCGACGGCCGAAGCTTGCCTAGGGACTGGGTCCTGCCGGCGTAGAGCACCAAGCTACCGCAAGAATGAAAGGGGGAACCATGCCAAAGCAAGAAGTGCAAACACGACATTGATTGGGAATAATAAGATTAAGACAAAAGTATCACAGTTTTTACATACCCCCGCAGGGCCCTTCATGGTTTTCCGTAGGAACAAAGCAAAATGAAAAGGGTCTCCCGAGGACCATGGCCCAAACAACGTCACCCGTGGCGTCAGGCTGGCGCCTTGCCTCCAGTAGGCCCGGGCACTGCGGCGCGACAACTCATAGCTGTTGTCGTCGCTCGAGCCATGTCCGGAGGATGCGCTGCTGCTGTCAGAAGAGTCGCGGACAAGTCCAAGGGCAATTTCACCGCAGGTGGCCCTGCTGCCTTGAACTCCTCCCCGGGGCAGCACTCCAGGTGTTGGCCATCCTCTCCGAAGACCTTGAAGAAGACCAATGACGCCCCATCATACTTGAAGTGGATGGCGTGACCTCCCTCCGGGCAGCAGGCGCGGGTGATCGCGCCCCATCCTCGAGTCATGAAGACATTGCCAGATTCGATGACCTCGACTTCCGCTTCTGAAGCTAGCTACAACAACCGTCGTGCTTCAACCATAGATCGACGGGCCCGCTCGATGGTATCTCCCTCGCCAGGGACCGCAGGAGCCGGAGCCATGTGCGCGGTGGCATTGCAGCCAACACCACGAACTCGCGTGCCGTGCCCTCGGCATGGGTCCGCAGGCGAGGTGGCCATACGGCCACCACATGTTCTTTTCCACGACCCCGCTCCTTGCAGTGGCCGCGGCAGCTCCCATGGGAGGGGCTTTGCGCGCGGGCATACACATGGACCAAAAAGCCCAGCGGAGCGCATTCATGCCAAGGCCGTGTCACCATGGGTACCACGGGCGTCATAGACACTCTGGGAAGATGGCGGGATGAAGAGGAAGAAGGAGGAGCGAGCGGCGAGAAGATGAAGAAGAGAAAGGGGCTCCACCCCCTTTCGCATTTATAGGGGAGGGAGGCCAATCGCTGGCCTCTCGTGATTCCAAGCAATGATGGTTTTTCTGCTTGCATCAGGTAGTTGTCAAGTTGGGAAGTTGCCGAGGGAGCATGGGGAAGTGGAGACGCTCACGCCCCATCAAGCTCCATGCGTCGACTCGGTCCTTAGGCGATTGGGGCCAGCGGCGCTTCAGCCTGGCCCTTTGGCTTCGCCCCAAAGCCATGTCCGAGCGCGCCTTGGGCCCGGGGGCTACTGTCGGCATTCTGGGAACCAGGGTACCCAGACTTGCCTGCCTGCGGACCACGGCATGGCTCCATCGACGGCCCAGTACTGCATCTTCAGCGCCTCCAAGACAAGACCCTCGCGAGGGACCAAACCTTGTGAGGTAGACGACATCAAGACCTCCAGAGGGAGCGGCCTCCCTAGGCTGGCTCCTGAGGAGCAGAGATTTCTATGCAAGCGCCCATCTCATGAGGTTGAGGTGACGCCAGCCATGACTAACAAGGCCAGGCGGGCGCCAATGGGCGCAGAGGAGCATGTTTCCTCTTTGGTGCAAAGGAGGCAAGCACATGCGCGGGGTCCCGAGGAATCAGCCAGAGGTTTCCATTCCCGTGCAACAAGACCAAGACCGCCAGGACGTCAGGACGGATGTCATCACTAAGCCCACTGCGGCGTCATGACCAGATGCTTTGCAGGTGAAGACATCCTTTCGTCATGATAGGATGTACTAGTTGCCCCCCTTAAAAATTGTGCACTGTGGGATCCCTTCCCTCCTTCATTTGGGGGAAGAGGACCGAGGGCACTATAAATATAGCTTAGCCACCACCAAAGAGAGGGAGAGACCACACTAGCTCACACCCACGCTAGAACAGACCTCGTGAGGTTGTTCTTCCCTTGTACTAGTTCATACTCAGCCCCCCACGAGGCTAATACACCACAAAGCAGGAGTAGGGTCTTACACCGCAAGGTGGACCGAACTTGGTTAAACTATTGTGTCCCTCTTCTTTCTTGTTCATCGAGTTAGTCTGTCAGGTTGCTCAACTGGTTGGCTGGAGAGGTCGAGTCCTTCATACACGCCCCAGATTTCGAACCTTTCTTGGGTCGAGTCCTTCGCACACGCTCCAGCTAGGCTGTCGCCTCGGAGACAAGCTAGGCGTGGGACGCCTGGGCCTTGTCCACCTCCTCCTTCAGCTTGCCCAGGCGGTCCCGCTCCATGGCTTGGTCCTTGGTTGCCTGGGCTAGCTCGGCGTCACGGTCGACAAGCGCCACCTCACGGGCCTTGAACTCCTCCTCTTACTTTTGGAGCCGTTGGCTGTGGGCGGCCTGCCCCTCACGGAGAGTCTTCGGCTCCGCCTCCACCCCACTGCAGCGCTCCTTGGAAGACGTTGTGTCGGCTAGCACCACGTCACGAGCCATGGTGGCCTCACTGGCCTCCTTCCAGCTCTCTGCGGCAGCAGCCTCGGCCCGGCCCCAGGCCGTCCTAATAGACGCGTTGGCCTGGAGCCACCCCGAGATCAGCCCCATCTGTCCCATCACCATGACCCTGTCGGCGTCCTAAAGATCGGTCCGGAGCTGATCCAACACGGTGAAGGCTTTCGCCAGAGCCTTGGGCCTAGCGAGGGGGCCGCAGTTCACCGACACAAGGGCCTAGGGAGGAGGCAGCGTAGGCGCATGAGCGGGTGTTGCCGCCGCAGCAGGGGCAGCCGGGGGCTCTGGAGCCTCCGAACCCCCCGTGGGTGTGTCACAGCCTGATTTTTTGGCCCTATCATTTTCTTTTGTTTCTCTGAGATTTTTTCTTGAGTTTTCTTTTTCCGTGGCTTTGTGCTTTGGAAACTGAAGAAGATGACCTCTTCTTTCTTTCCAGAGTGGCTTGTCATTCTCAAACCCTTCCCAAGATCTTGCCATTTTCATCCTAGCCAAACCCCAATATTCTTTTCCTTGGAAATATTCTTTTCTATTAAAGGAATAACCCAATTTCCCCTAGGTTGTGAAGCAACCTATATTTCTATCACTCCTAAAATTCCCAAATAATTCTCATAAATTGTTTGGGTCCTATCTTCCTCAAATAAGGCAAAATATTTCATTGGCCATGTTTCCCATCACGCTCAATTAGTTCTTTTGCTACTCTGTCCTGAATGACAGATTGTGAAGCAACTGCCATTTATCTTTGCCCAATTGACCCCAAACTTTTTAAACACCTTTTCTCATCCAAATAATTACCTCATGCGAAAATTCAACTTAATTTGCCTAGAAAATATTCCTGGGCAATTTTTCAAAGTTCATGTATAAGGGAATTGGTTGTGAAGGAAGTACTAGCTAGGTTAATCCAATTGAGTTGAATTTTTGCATGGTCCTTTATTTTATCAAATCAAAGCCCTCCTCAAGATTTGAGCTCATGCAATGCATCCATGTGAGCTGAGCATCAATTCTTTGTTTCTGTCCAAATTTTCAGTTAGTGAAGCAAGTATATTTTATCTTGCTCCATTATGTCTGAAAATTTTCCTAGGCCTCCTCTACCTATATAAGTTATCTCCACAAGATTTGGTCTCATTTCATCTGTCCATTTTCCCTCTAGATTTTTCCTAAGTTTCTGTATAGAGAGGTGATGTATGAACGAAGTACCATTCTAGCTTGGCCAAATGGCATGAAATTTTTATGGCCCTCTCATATGACCGTATAACCCTGCCATGTTCATTTTCATCTAAATTCATCACTCTATGTGAGTGCTTCTTCCTGTTCTCTTTTCTAGACCTATTTATGTGGTTGTTAAGCAACTATATTAAATGCTTGTCCTAATCATCTCATAATTAACAGGACTATAGTCCTTCCTAAGCTACACACCCCAGAGAACTCACGTGCCTCTTAGAATCACTCTGATGATCACTATGTAATGATCAAGTTTGCAACAGCAAACTTCAGAGCTCAATTACCATATAACCACAGAGCCTTTAACAAAGCTACCACCACAGTTGAAACCTCCCCTGGAAGAACTTACCCCTAGCAACAATTTCCAGCCATTTGGCTCTTCTTCATGCTAGCTCACGCGGTGACCACGGGGCGGACGTGCCAAACCGACGCGCTCTGGAAACCGCAGCACTGTTCTCGTTTGTTCCCTCCTCGTCTCGACTCAAAGCCATGTCTAGTAGCCTCCTCGTGATCGACCGCGTCGCCCTGACTTCACTCCCCCTCCGTCCGCTTCCTCGTCGGCGCTCGTCACCGCGCGCCCACGGGCGCACAGTGCCGACATGGCATTAATGGCGCCCCGGCCGCTTCCTTCCCGTGCCCGTTGGCCCTCTCTACCCCGTGAGCCCTCCTCTGTTGCTCCTCGTCACCGTCCACCGAGCTCGCCGGCGTGCACACGCGTACACGGACGTGCCCGAGCTGCGGCTACGCGTCAGCGGCCTCCCCTCCTTGGCCACGCCTATATAAAGGCCACCCCGAGCCACTCCGTGCTCATCAGCCTCGTCACCGCGCTCCTCTAGGCCCTCCCCACCTCTAGCCCGAGCTCTAGAGCCTCTCCTCGACCCCCATGGCGCAGTGCCTCTTGCCGGAGCCCGGCTGAACTAGCCCGAAGGCGAGCCCCTCTCTTCCGTCCACCACCACCAGAGGCCTCCGCACTACCCACCAAGCCTCCCCCTCCCCTAAACTAGTCGCTAGAGTAGTTGTGGCCGTTGTCCTCAAGATCGGCCGCCGCCTCCCTTTCTTGATGTTACCGCGCACTGCCGCCGTTCTGTCCCTCCCCGGCGCGTGATTCCCCTCTGGATGGATGTGGTGGGCCAAGCCTCGCTCGTCGGCGCCATCCCCACGGCCGAAGGCGGCCGAAGCCGGTCAGGCCGGACGCCAGCCGAGCCAGCCCCGCCTCTCCTTTGTTCTCTGTCGGGCGCGAGGAAGAAGCCAGGAGAGAAAGAGATGGATAAGGCAGGCCCCACTCGTCAGCCGCACAGCGCCACGGGCCCCCACTGCCACGCTGGATAAGTGGAAACATACTTTCCAAAAGTATGTTTTCGTCTTCAGAAAGCATATTGCTCTTCTGCTCCAGCTGTAAGTGCGCTATGCTAGTTTGAAAACGTAGTCTCTCCTTAGGCATTTTCTGTTTTCTCATTCACGGGCCTATTTGTAGAAATCTTTTTACAGATTGGTCTCTGGACTTCGTCGGGTTATAACTTTTTGCTCGAGACTTCGATTGAGGTGAGCCCAACGCCCTCATTTTCATCTCGTCGAGCCCATTCCGCTCACATCATTTTCACTTTGGTTTGACACTGTGAAAATGACCTATTTGCCCTTGCCCCTAATCAGACCCCTTCGAGAGAGAATCGTTTCCGATGAATCTTTCCACGGCTTCAACGCACTTCTCCCCAGAGCCTTCTTCATCCCCAGGCAAGCCACAACCACCATTTGCATGACAGCCATGCGGTAGCATTGGTTTTCAACTTGAACCTTCAATAACTGTATGTTTGTTTTGCTACTGCTGTCGTTATTTTTTTTATGCATATGGATCGGTGATTACCGTCATGCTATGTTTTCTTGCACCCAGTTATCATCTTCTACTTGCTAGTATTACTTTCATATTGCCATGCTTGATAGTAGTACATGTTGGGTTGGTCATGTTCTTCGGTGCATGACTAACTTCGGTTACCGAGTACCGTTGATATGCATTGTTCCTTTGCTTTAGTTGGTTAAGTGTTTACTCGGTAATATTATTGATGTGTTATGGCATGTTATTTATTGTTAATCTTAGTGGTCATGTTATACTATGAGTAGTATTGTACTTGTGATATTCATGCTCGTCATTATGCCATGCTCAGTTCGATATGATTCATTGTTGATATGGTTGATATTTATGTTGTACCCTCATGCTCATGTTGATATCATGCTCATGCATTGTAATTTGATACGTCTCCAACGTATCTATAATTTTTGATTGCTCCATGCTATATTATCTACTGTTTTGGACATTATTGTGCTTTATTATCCAGTTTTATATTATTTTCGGGACTAACCTACTAACCGGTGGCCCAGCCCAGAATTGTTGTTTTTTCCTATTTTAGGGTTTCGAAGAAAAGGAATATCAAACGGAGTCCCAACGGAATGAAACCTTCGGGAACGTGATTTTCTCAACGAACAAGACCCAGGAGACTTGGACCCTACGCCAAGACACAAAAGAGGAGGCCACGAGGTAGGGGGCCCACCTACCCCCCAGGCGCGCCCTCCACCCTCGTGGGCCCCTGTTGCTCTATCGACGTACTCCTTCCTCCTATATATACCTACGTACCCCCAAACGATCAGATACGGAGCCAAAACCCTAATTCCACCACCGTAAATTTCTGTATCCACGAGATCCCATCTTGGGGCCTGTTTCGGAGCTCCGCCGGAGGGGGCATCGATCACGGAGGGCTTCTACATCAACACCGTAGCCCCTCCGATGAAGTGCGAGTAGTTCACCTCAGACCTACGGGTCCATAGTTAGTAGCTAGATGGCCTCTTCTCTGTTTTTGGATCTCAGTACAATGTTATCCCCCTCTCTTGTGGAGAACTATTCGATGTAATCTTCTTTTTGCGGTGTGTTTGTTGAGACCGATGAATTGTGGGTTTATGATCAAGTCTATCTACGAACAATATTTGAATCTTCTCTGAATTACTTAATGTATGATTGGTTATCTTTGCAAGTCTCTTCGAATTATCAGTTTGGTTTGGCCTACTAGATTGATCTTTCTTGCAATGGGAGAAGTGCTTAGCTTTGGGTTCAATCTTGCAGTGTCCTTTCCTAGTGATAGTAGGGGCAGCAAGGCACGTATTGTATTGTTGTCATCGAGGATAACAAGATGGGGTTTTCATCATATTGCATGAGTTTATCCCTCTACATCATGTCATCTTGCTTAAGGCGTTACTCTGTTTTCATTAACTTAATACTCTAGATGCATGCTGGATAGCAGTCGATGAGTGGAGTAATAGTAGTAGATGCAGGCAGGAGTCTGTCTACTTGTCTCGAACGTGATGCCTATAGACATGATCATACCTAGATATTCTCATAACTATGCTCAATTCTGTCAATTGCTCAACAGTAATTTGTTCACCCACCGTAGAATACTTATGCACTCGAGAGAAGCCACTAGTGAAACCTATGGCCCCCGGGTCTATCTTCATCATATTAATCTCCCAATACTTAGTTATTTCCTTTGCTTTTACTTTGCTTTTATTTTACTTCACATCTTTATCACAAAAATACCAAAAATATTATCTTATCATATCTATCAGATCTCACTCTCGTAAGTGGCCGTGTAGGGATTGACAACCCCTTATCGCGTTGGTTGCGAGGATTTATTTGTTTTGTGCAGGTACGAGGGACTGGCGCGTAGCCTCCCACTGGATTGATACCTTGGTTCTCAAAAACTGAGGGAAATACTTACGCTACTTTGTTGCATCATCCCGTCCTCTTCGGGGAAAACCAACGCAGTGCTCAAGAGGTAGCAAGAAGGATTTCTGGCGCCGTTGTCGGGGAGTGAAGCGCCTTTGGTAGGTCGAATTTGGTAAGGAAAAATTTATATAGTGTGTTGAAATTTACTGTCACTTGTTACCATGGAAAGTAATCCTCTTAGGGGCTTGTTCGGGGTATCTTCACCCCAACCAGTAGAGCAAAAAGAGTTGCTCCTCAACCTACTGAATCTACTGAAAATGAAAATGTCTGCTTTGAAATTCCTTCGGGTATGATAGAAAAACTGCTAGCTAATCCTTTTTTAGGAGATGCAACAAAGCATCCTGATGAGCATCTAATATATGTGGATGAAGTTTGTGGATTATTTAAGCTTGCAGGTGTACCCGGATATGTTGTTAAGAAGAAGGTCTTCCCTTTATCTTTGAAGGGAGATGCATCGACATGGTATAGGCTATGTGATGATATGGGGTCTTGGAATTACAAACGATTGAAATTGGAATTTCATCAGAAGTTTTATCCTATGCATCTTGTTCATCATGATCACAATTATATATATAATTTTTGTCCTTGCGAAGGAGAAAGCATCACTCAAGCTTGGAGGAGGCTTAAATCAATGTTATATTCATGCCCCAATCATGACCTCTCAAGAGAAATGATTATTCAAAATTTTTATGCTCGACTTTATGATAGCAATCGCACCATGCTTGATACTTCTTGTGCTGGCTCCTTTGTGATGGAGACTATTGAATTCAAATGGGATTTATTGGAAAGAATTAAACACAACTCTAAAGATTGGGACCTCGACAATGGTAAGGAGTCAGTTATGACACCTAGTTTTGATTGTGTTAAATCTTTTATGGATATTGATGTTTTCCGTAAGTTTAGCACTAAACATGGACTTGACTCTGAGATAGTAGCTTCTTTCTGTGAATATTTTGCTACTTATGTTGATCTCCCCAAGGAGAAGTGGTTTAAATATCATCCTCCCATAGAAGTAAAAGTAGCTGCACCTATTAAAGTTGAAGAAAAGATTGTCACGTATAATGATCCTATTGTTCCTATTTCTTATGTTGAGAAACCACCTTTTCCTGTTAGGATAAAGGATCATGCTAAAGCTTCAACTGTGGTTCGTAAAAGCAATATTAAAACTTATACACCTCATGAGCAAATTAAAGTTGAACCAAATATTTCTATTGTTAAAGATATCTTGTCTAATAATATTGATGGGCATGTTATTTATTTCTACGATGGAATTGCTAGAATTGCTAAACCTTGTGCTAAAGATAAACCTAGACCTGTGGTAGGCATGCCTGTTATTTCTGTTAAAATAGGAGATCATTGTTATCATGGCTTATGTGATATGGGTGCCAGTGCTAGTGCAATACCTATTAGCCTATATAGAGAAATTATGCATGATATTGCACCTGTTGAGTTAGAAGATATTGATGTCACAATTAAACTTGCCAATAGAGATACTATTTCACCAATGGGAATTGTTAGAGATGTTGAAGTCTTGTGTGGGAAAACTAAATATCCTACGGATTTTCTGGTTCTTGCTTCCCCACAAGATAGATTTTGTCCCATTATATTTGGTAGACCCTTCTTAAACACTGTTAATGCTACCATAGATTGCAAATGGGATGTTGTTACTATCGGTTTAGATGATATGACTCATGAATTTAATTTCTCCAAATTTAGTAGACAACACCGTGAAGAAGAATTACCTAGTAAGGATGAAATTATTGGTCTTGCTTCTATTGCCGTACCTCCTAGTGATCCTTTAGAACAATATTTGCTAGACCATGAAAATGACATGTTTATGAATGAAAGAAGGGAAATAGATGAAGTATTCTTTAAACAGGAACCTATTCTAAAACACAATTTGCCTGTTGAAATCCTAGGGGATCCTCCTCCACCCAAGGGTGATCCCGTGTTTGAGCTTAAACCGTTACCTGATACTCTTAAATATGCTTATGTTGATGAGAAAAAGATATATCCTGTTATTATTAGTGCTAACCTTTTAGAGCATGGGGAGGAGAGATTATTGAAAACTCTAAAGAAGCACCGTGCTGCTATTGGGTATACTCTTGATGATCTTAAGGGCATTAGTTCCACTCTATGTCAACATAAAATTAATTTGGAACCAGTTCGTGATCATCAACGATGGCTGAATCCTAAAATGAAAGAAGTGGTAAGAAAAGAAATACTAAAGCTCCTTGAGGCAGGTATAATTTATCCCGTTGCTGATAGTCAGTGGGTAAGTCCTGTTCATTGTATCCCTAAGAAGGGAGGTATTACTGTCGTTCCTAATGATAAAGATGAATTGATTCCTCAAAGAATTATTACAGGTTATAGGATGGTAATTAATTTCCGCAAATTAAATAAGGCAACTAAAAAGGATCATTACCCCTTACCTTTTATCGATCAAATGCTAGAAAGACTATCCAAACATACACATTTTTGCTTTCTAGATGGTTATTATGGTTTCTCTCAAATACCTGTGTCAGCCAAAGATCAATCAAAGACTACTTTTACTTGCCCTTTTGGTACTTTTGCTTATAGACGTATGCCTTTTGGTCTATGTAATGCACCTGCTACCTTTCAAAGATGCATGATGGCTATATTCTCTGACTTTTTTGAAAAGATTTGTGAGGTTTTCATGGACGATTTCTCCGTCTATGGATCTTCTTTTGATGATTGCTTGAGCAACCTTGATTGAGTTTTGCAGAGATGTGAAGAAACTAATCTTGTCTTGAATTGGGAAAAGTGCCACTTTATGGTTAATGAAGGTATTGTCTTAGGGCTCAAAGTTTCTGAAAAAGGTATTGAGGTTTATAAAGCCAAAGTTGATGCTATTGAGAAGATGCCATGTCCCAAGGACATCAAAGGTATAAGAAGTTTCCTTGGCCATGCCGGATTTTATAGGAGGTTCATTAAGGACTTATCAAAAATTTCCCGGCCTCTGACTAATTTATTACAAAAAGATATACCATTTGTTTTTGATGATGATTGTGTAGAAGCATTTGAAATACTTAAGAAAGCATTGATCTCTACACCTATTGTTCAGCCACCTGATTGGAATTTACCCTTTGAAATTATGTGTGATGCTAGTGATTATGCTGTAGGTGTTGTTCTAGGGAAAAGAGTTGATAAGAAATTAAATGTTATTCAATATGCTAGCAAAACCCTAGACAATGCTCAAAGAAATTATGCTACTACTGAAAAAGAATTCTTAGCAGTTGTATTTGCTTGTGATAAGTTCAGACCTTATATTGTTGATTCTAAAGTAACTATTCACACTGATCATGATGGTATTAAATATATTATGGAAAAGAAATATGCTAAACCTAGACTTATTAGATGGGTTCTCTTGCTACAAGAATTTGACTTACATATTGTTGATAGAAAGGGAGCTGAGAACCCCGTTGCAGACAACTTGTCTAGGTTAGAAAATGTGCTTGATGACCCACTACCTATTGATGATAGCTTTCCTGATGAGCAATTAAATGTCATAAATGCTTCTCATACTACTCCATGGTATGCTGATTATGCTAATTACATTGTTGCTAAGTTTATACCACCTAGTTTTACATACCAGCAAAAGAAAAAGTTCTTCTATGATTTGAGGCATTACTTTTGGGATGACCCACATCTTTATAAAGGAGTAGACGGTGTTATTAGACATTGTGTACCTGAGCATGAACAGGAACAGATCCTACGCAAGTGTCACTCCGAAGCTTATGGAGGACACCATGCTGGAGATAGGACTGCACATAAGGTATTGCAATCTGGTTTTTATTGGCCTACTCTCTTCAAGGATGTCCGTAAGTTTGTCTTATCTTGTGATGAATGTCAAAGAATTGTTAATATTAGTTGACGTCAAGAAATGCCTATGAATTATTCACTTGTTATTGAACCATTTGATGTTTGGGGCTTTGACTATATGGGACCTTTTCCTTCCTCTAATGGATATACACATATTTTAGTTGTTGTTGATTACGTTACTAAGTGGATAGAAGCTATTCCAACTAGTAGTGCTGATCATAATATTTCTATTAAAATGCTTAAAGAAGTTATTTCCCAAGATTTGGAGTCCCTAGATATTTAATGACTAAGGGTGGTTCACATTTTATTCATGGTGCTTTCCGTAAAATGCTTGCTAAATATGATGTTAATCATAGAATTGCATCTCCTTATCACCCACAGTCTAGTGGTCAAGTAGAATTGCGTAATAGGGAGCTCAAATTAATTTTGCAAAAGACTGTTAATAGATCTAGAAAGAATTGGTCCAAGAAACTTGATGATGCATTATGGGCCTATAGAACTGCATATAAAAATCATATGGGTATGTCTCTGTATAAAATGGTTTATGGAAAAGCATGTCACTTACCTCTCGAACTAGAACACAAGGCATATTGGGCAATTGAAGAGATCAATTATGATTTTAAACTTGCCGGTGAGAAGAGGTTATTTGATATTAGCTCACTCGATGTAACACCCTCGATGCGGCTATATCTCCCACGCGTCGGAGCACGACATAGAGGCATAACCGCATTGAAGGCAATGTCGCAAGTGGGGTAATCTTCACACAACCCATGTACTGAATAAAGAAAGAGATACATAGTTGGCTTACACTCGCCATGTCACACAATAGAATAAATAACATAACATCCATCCAGATACAAACAAGGTCCGACTACGGAACCAAAATAAAGACAACCCCAAAGGCAACAATGTCCCCGATCGCCCCAACTGGGCTCCACTACTGATCAACTGGAAACGAAACAACACAACTAACACGGTCTTCATCGAGCTCCTCCTTGAGCTCGGTTGCGTCACCTGCACGGTATCATCGGCACCTGCAACTGGTTTTGGAAGTAAACTATGAGTCACGGGGACTCAGCAATCTCACACCCTCGCGATCAAGACTATTTAAGCTTATGGGTAGGGAAAAGGTATGAGGTGGAGCTGCAGCAAGCACTAGCATATATGGTGGCTAACATACGCAAAAGAGAGCGAGGAGAGAAGGCAAAGCACGGTCATGAACTAGAAGTGATCAAGAAGTGATCCTAGACTACTTACGTTCAAACATAACTCCAACACCGTGTTCACTTCCCGGACCCCGCCGAGAAGAGACCATCACGGCTACACACGCGGTTGATGCATTTTAATTAAGTTAAGTTTCAGGTTCTCTACAACCGGACATTAACAAATTCCCATCTGCCCATAACCACGGGCACGGCTTTCGAAAGTTCAAAACCCTGCAGGGGTGTCCCAACTTAGCCCATCACAAGCTCTCACGGTCAATGAAGGATATTCCTTCTCCCAGGAAGACCCGATCAGGCTCGGAATCCCGGTTACAAGACATCTCGACAATGGTAAAACTAAACCAGCAAAGTCGCCTCATGCGCCGACATCCTGATAGGAGCTGCACATATCTCGTTCTTAGGGAAACACCGGATAGGTCAAGCTATGAGTAAAACCAACCCTCAAGTTTTCCCGAGGTGGCCCCGCAGGCTGCCCGTTTCAGACCAACACTTAGAGAAGCACTGGCCCGGGGGGGGGGGGGGGGGTTAAAATAAAGATGACCCTTGGGTTGGCCGACCCAAGGGAAGGGTAATAGGTTGTTAGTGCAAATGGTAAAACCAAGGTTGGGCCTTGCTGGAGGAGTTTTATTCAAGGTGAACTGTCAAGGGGTTACCATTATAACCCAACCGTGTAAGGAACGCAAAATCAAGGAACATAACACCGGTATGATGGAAACTAGGGCGGCAAGAGTGGAACAAAACACCAGGAATAAGGCCGAGCCTTCCACCCTTTACCAAGTATATAGATGCATTAATTAAATAAGAGATATTGTGATATCCCAACAAATATCTATGTTCCAACATGGAACAAACTCCAGTCTTCACCTGCAACTAACAACGCTATAAGAGGGGCTGAGCAAAGCGGTAACATAGCCAAACAACGGTTTGCTAGGACAAGGTGGGTTAGAGGCTTGACATGGCAATATGGGAGGCATGATAAAGCATGTGATAGGTATCGCAGCATAGGCATAGCAATAGAGCGAGCAACTAGCAAGCAAAGATAGAAGTGATTTCGAGGGTCTGGTCATCTTGCCTAAGATCCCGCAAGGAAGAAGAACGAGTCCATGAAGAAGACAAACGGACGTAGAAGAACGGATCCTCACAAACACGACGTTATCGGAACTAATCCGAAGAAGCAATACCGGAAAGAAGCAAACAACATGGTAAACAACCATCACATAAACATGGCATGATGCACAACCAAGTATGATGCATGTCCGGTTTAAAGCAGCATGGCATGGTAAAGGGCACAAACAAAACTACAAGTTAAGTGGAGCTCAATATGCAACGAGTTGCATATTGACAGAACACCACATGACTTATTTAGTTATCTCTCGGTTATGTACCCAACAATATTAAGTTTTGTTAAACATGGCAAGGGGTGAAACATGAGTAGAAAACATAGTTAGGCATTTTAAATGATGCCGGAAACAACAACAATTCCGGTAAATCCCCATATGCATTTAGCAAATTAATGCAAACAACAATTTAAACATTCTTGACGTTGTTATCATGTTGCGGATGACGTTGCAAGTTTTATGAAAATGTTGATAAGAGCATTATATGAATCATTTGTCATCGTGGCGGAAACGAAAAGGGGTGCCAAGGCAACGATAACGAAACGGTGCCACGGCAACGTTCCGGTTCCGACAACTCATTGAGACGCCGGTGCAAAAGAAAGTGACGGGAGCGTGTCATGCAAGGAAGGTGGGGTGCTCCTGATTACCGGGTTTCCACATGTCGATGGCAAGACAAAAGAGGGACAACATGCACCGATAGTTCAGACTCGAGGCAAAACTAGGGTGCATCTCATACAACATGCATTCATTCATTCACGGGCGTCATCTCGAGGTTATAACTTCGAAGCGTGCATTATCGAAATGGATCAAGTTTGTAGAGGGAAGTAGGCGTTCTCGCGACGGCGGTAGTGGAAGTAGTCGTTCTCGCTTTGCAGATGTTCACACTCTGTAGGTGTTCGGGGTCAAAACAAGGAACTTGACGTCCACGGGTCTTCGAGGGTAGACGGTACATGTTCTGTAGATGTTCGAGCGACGGTAGTTGTACACGTTCACGGAGTAGTCGTACACGTTGTTGGTAGTTTGTTCACTCAACGACCGTCATCGGCAGTAGTGGAAGTAGTTGTACATGGTTGCGACGGTAACCAAACTTGGCGATCCGACGGATTACACTGGTCGTCGTGGGAACTTGGTGAATCCGAGGTCTTCGGGATTGACGGTAGTTGTACATCTCATAGTGGAACTTGATGGATCTGATGCCTTCGGACGTAGTGGTACATGTTCGTTTTTTGGAGAGATACTTGGCGTTCTTCGGTCATAGGTACTTGACATTTTTGCTACCCGGGTCTTCGGCGACAGTACTCGTACACACTCCGTAGATGTTCCGGGTCGTCACCGATCATAGTCGACGTAGTCTACATCATGGTACTTGGTATCTTGGCGCCCTCTTGGGCTTGACATCGATGAAATGGACGTGACGATGCATACTCCGTGTCCAGCGGCAGCAACAGGATGGTACACGGGGCAGGGGTCTTCGGCGACAATGTGTACAAGGACGGCGAGGTGGAGCTCGGGGAAGGAGCATGGCGCGGCAGAGGAGGGTCCCCAGCGTGCGGGGTAGCTACCTGGAGCTGCTCCGGTGACCTGCAGCTCGCAGCCGACGGCTGAAGCGAGCGCTCCGCTCGGGAAGGGATCCTGCTCGATCCAAACGAGAGGAGGCGAGCGTGGAGGGAGGAACGGGCGATGGGGCCGCCGGAGTTTGCTGCCTGAAGGACGAGCAGGGAAGGGACGAGGCTGGCGGATCCGGCTAGGAACAGGCGCCAGCGGCAGGGAGGCGGCGATCTCGCGAGGATGGAGGGGGCAGGGTCAGAGCGAGGGGATCGGGAGAGATGGATGTGCGTGCATGCGCTCCCTGGTGACAGCGCTAGGAGGAAGGAGGCAGGGGAGATGGGTCGAGAGGAAGATGGGATCGGGCAGCGGTTCCCTGGCGGCGCAAGGGAACAAGGAGGACGGGCGCAGGGGATCGAGCGGGAGGCCTAGGGTTACGGGGGGTGTGTGACTGGGCCTTAGGGAGGCCGGCCCAGGGAGAGGGAAGGCTGCGCCTAGGGAGGTTTGGGCCGGAAGAAGTTGGGCTGGCACTCTTCTCTCTCCCTCTATTTTCCTTTAATAGAAAAACAATTAGAAATAAGAAAAAGAAAGAGAGGATTAGGGAATATTTTGAGCATGCAGATAATTTTCCTGGACTCATAAAAATGAGTTTGTACCGAGAAAAATAGAAAAGGCCAAGATTGAAGGATGTAAATTCGAACTCATTTGAATTTAATTCAAATGGGTTTGACTAGAACTTGGATTTAGCAGTGCCCAAAAATGTTCGGATTTTTGGAGGAACCTCGGAATATGATGAAAGAATAAATAGCAACGTTAGAGGCCAAGAGTTGTGATAACAAAGGCATTGAGGTTTATTTTGCAAGTGTGTTTCGGTTAATTTCAACAAATGGAATATTTAATATAGCTCCCTAATATCGGGAAGGATATGTTATAAAGAGAATCACCATGTGAATTCCCTCGGTTTAAATGGATCAAAGACCCATGCCATTTATTTAGTTGAGTTAAGAAAAAGAAATGACATGATGGCATGATGACATGATGCAATGATGAATGCAATGAACCAAACAAATCACACGACGAAACCCGGAAACCCTAGAAGGCATCTGAAGCTCCGGTCTTGGGGCGTTACAACACTCCACCACTATGAGAGGATCTCGTCCCGAGATCTAGAATGGCACAGGAGGGAAAAAGGAAGAGGAAGAGAAAAGGTAAAACTAAGTTGCTTCTTTGACAAACGAGTGAAACCAAAGAACCTTGCGAGGTTTAGTAAATTGTAAGAAAGAAGGCAACGGTGATGAACGAAGTTGAAAACACTCTGTTAGAAAAAATTAACAAGGAACACTACGAGAACCTTGTAGGTTGAAAAGCACAAGAAAAGGGGTTGCAATGGACGAGAAGTACATGCAAGCACTCCAGTTGAAACGAGATGTGAAACTTAATAAGATGAAAAGAAGTTGAAGAGATGACACATCACTCCAGATAAAAGGATAAGCATGAAAAGAACACGATCCTCACAACTTGAGATGAAGAGAGGAGTGAGAAACATCACAATGCCTCCGGATGAAGGAATAAAAGGTAGATCGTCGGAACAAAAGAACGGAGAAGAAAATGGCAACTTCTGCCTCCAAAGAGCTTGGAAAGCAACCTTGCAAGAATGGTATAACGAAATTGTTGGAAAACCAACAACGAAACAAATAAACTTGTAGTTGGCTTATGAAAAAAACTTCTTAAAATTATGAGGTGAAATTCTGCCACTAACGGAAAACAATAGATTGCATAGATATGAACAAGGAGACGAGAAACTTATTCACCGGAAGGATAAATGAAGAACTTGGGTCATTTATGAGCACCATAAATAGGAACAATCCTTAGGGAAAGCTTTAGGTGAAACATGACACAAGATAACTCCAACGAAGAGGTTGATTGGTTGAAAAGATGTCTTGAGCGAAGAGAAAATGATGGGTTTAGATATGTCACTCTTGAAAACCTGTGAATCATGAAACACGGAGGGAAATTATCAACAATGACATAACACCACCTCAGATGATAAGGTAGAAAGAATTGCATTTTGGAATGCAAGATGAAGAATACTTGAGCTCCTCAAGACAAAACATGTATTGAGCACCCTGTTTATTTGAGAGTAAAGCTTGGCGGATCATGACTTCGAGAGAAATCTTGAAGAACAAATGAAGAATGAAAATAATCATTGATGAACCACCATGTAGAACCTCCATGAAGAAACTCCGGTAACAAAATGATGATAAAAAAAAGAGAAGTTGAAAACACAAGGTGAAGCCTTGTAATGATTTAGATGGATCTCCGAGAAAGAAAAAAATGAAACAATTGAAAACCGAGATCTTGATGAGTCTCCGGAATAAGGAATTGAATTTACTCGATGAAACAAGAATAAGAATTATATTATGCTTATCCTTCACCAATTAAATTGAAGACAAGCAACGGATTTGGCATACTACTTATTCTTCTTGAAAAAGGATTGAGGAGAGATATAGCGCAAACTTGCGGAAGGTCTTCAACGAACCACCGGTAGGATTTGGGAGCAATGAATGAATAAATATAATAGGAACGGAAGAGAATTCTTGAACGAACCACCATAAGAATTGAACAAGAAAAGTAGCAAAAGCACAATTCACCGGGAAGAATTGGAAAATGAATGAAGATACTTGAGAGAATTTTTTAGATACAAGCGAAATGAAGAGATCCTGAGCTGATTTGGGAATATTTGAATGATGCACCGGTAAGATTTGGAGAATGAGAGCTGAAAGCTGAGAATGAATAAATTCTGAGATGATGGGCTTCGGAGAATCAAACTGAAAAGACTCCTGAATTGCTCCGGAAGGATGAAAAGAATTCCTACAATCGAAAACAATTATGAGAGGAAGGCAACAAGCTAGAACCACGAATCTTTGTAAGAACGCATAAGATTTAAGAGGAACCCTTCTTCGGTCTTCAAATGCAGAGAATAACAATGAGAAACACCACCATGAATTATTGAGACACTTCGGGATAATGAAGAATAGAAAGGTTGAGCCAATGGTGATAAGAATTTGACAGGTCTTGGAGAAAATACATAAGACTGATGATAATTCATTCTTACGTCAAACTTCGAAAAGAATTTGAGAAGCTCCGGGAAAATTAGAAGAGTCAGGTAAGATCCTGGGAAAGACCTGTGGGTTAGGGCCCACTCAAAAGAAACACCGTTGAACAATTTAAAAGAGAGATTGCGCCGGTTGAAATAAATGGCTTGAATGAGGTAACATCCTCGCAAAAGATGGAACGAAAGCAGAGTGGAAACACGAATCTCCGAGATATCTTGAGCACTCCGGAACAATTCAATAGCGAGAAGTGGATGATTAAGAGGTGCACCGGCACGAGAAAACATTTGAAACCAGGAAAAGAATGTGATCAAACACCGAAAGCTTGAATTGAAACCACCGAAGAAGAAAAAGAATGGAGAATGATGAACGAGTAGAGCATCTTCAAGAGAACCACCGGGTAAGAACGTTGATTGAAAAGAATGGAGAGACTTCACATCCATAAAATGGATAACGAATTAAGAAATCTGAGTCCTTGAAGAAAAAGTGTGGGAGGGCAGGAAAACAAGGCAATTTAGGACGGATGAAGCAAACACCGTTGACGAAAACTGAGAGTTGGTCTTGCGGATGTTGACAATGATCGGATCCACTCGAAGAGGAGCACACCGGTTGAAAAGGATTGACATGACAATCTCGATTATCATGAAGGATTAGTATTTCCATAGGAGTATGAGAACACCGCTTCGGAAAGGTATGGAATCAACACTTGACTTCGAAGCAACTCTGAAAGTGTTAGTGATCGACTAGAGGGGGGGTGAATAGGCGATTTTTATGAAAGTCTTCAAAACATGTAAGTTTCGAAGATAAGCGATAGAAATAAACCTATTATCATGCAGCGGAAGGTAGACTACACTAGGCAAACCATAGTCATGTATTCAATGAAGTGAAAGCACAATGACAAATAGCAGCTATGCAGTAAGGATCAGGTAGGAAGATGTTGAGAAGCCAATCAGTACACGTAATCGCTTAGTGAAGTCGAATGGTGACGCTATCGTACAATGACTTCACAAGAACCAACAGTAAGTAAAGGGAAGGGAAGGATGAAACTAGTGACTCATTGAAGATAGTGATTTGTTGGACTAGTTCCAGTTGCTGTGACAACTGTACGTCTGGTTAGGGAGGCTAAGATTCAACTCAGAAGACCTCGTCTTCACCTTATTCCCCTTGAGCTAAGGACACCCAGTCCTCGCCCAATTACTCTAGTAAGTCTTCAAGGTAGACTTCCAAACCTTCAAAGACTTCGTTCACCGGCGATCCACAATGACTCTTGGATGCTCAGAACGCGAGGCCTAACCGGCTGGAGGATTCATAGTCCTCAAGTGTAATAAGTCTTCAGATCACACAGACAAGAAAACTTAAGTGATGCCTAACACTCTTTGGCTCTGGGTGGTTAGGGCTTTATCCTCTCAAGGAATTCTCTCTCAAAGGCTTCGAGGTGGGTTGCTCTCAAATGACAAAAGCCGTACTTTAACTCTGAGCAGCCAACCGGTTATGGTTGTAGGGGGTGGGCTATTTATAGCCACTAGGCAACCCGACCTGATTTGTCCGAAATGACCCTGGGTCACTAAGGAACTAACACGTGTTCCAACGGTCAGATTTCAAACACACACGGCAACTTTACTTGGGCTACAAGCAAAGCTGACTTGTCCAACTCTGAACAAGATTCGCTCTCATAGTCTTCACTCGAAGACATAGGATTTTGGTTAAGCATCAAATCAGTCATTCTGACTAGTTTTCTTGGACACCACTTAACAGTATGGTGGTTCCTATGACTCAACAAAGAAGAAAAAGAACTATGAAAGATCTAAGTCTTCGCGCTCCATAATCTTCATGCGATGTCTTCTCTTGTCATAGTCTTCAAGGTGAATGTCTTCACATACCACCTTTGACTTCAATGTCTTCATACATTTTTATTGGTCATCTCTGGTAGGAAAACCGAATCAATGAGGGACTTCTACTTGTGTTATCCTGCAATTCTCACAAACACATTAGTCCCTCAACTAGGTTTGTCGTCAATACTCCAAAACCAACTAGGGGTGGCACTAGATGCACTTACAATCTCCCCCTTTTTGGTGATTGATGACAAACTAGTTGAAGTTTTCAACGGGGAATATAATATGTGAAATTGTAAAGGATAAGGAATTGTCTTCATAAGTTGCAAGGGCTCCCCCTGAAGATGTGCATATAAGTAATTTGCTTTTGGAATGCAAATGCACATGGCAGGTTGTACTTGTGGAGATCCTCTTCAACTTATGATGACAATTCATCATGCATGAAAGGTATGTGAAGATAATGACATGCATAATGAAAAATGGATGTCTGCAAAATGATCTAAGTGCGGAATTTATCATCGCACATGCGGAATTTATCATCGCATCACAAAATAGCAAATAAGTAGCAGACGACCATCGAGTTTAAGTGTTACAACTCAAAGAACCAAATGTATCAAAACGAGAGTTGTAAACACTAGGCAAAACATAATGTAACCGCCCATATGGACCCGCTTGAAGACTATCAAACTCATATGCTTCTCCCCCTTTTGTCAGTGAGGACCAAAAAGGTTTGAAGACATAGAGCATCTACTCGTTCCCATGAAGAGTAGGTGAAGCAGCAAGGTCGTCGGTGGTGTTTGGCGGTGCAGAAGAACTTGGAGCAGTGTCGATGCGTGTAGAAGTAGGGGGCGGTGAAGTGGCATCATCTTCGTCCTCGATCACTCTGGCATTCACAGTTGCCACAGAGGAAGAGAACTTAGAGTCTTCAAGAGATGGAGTTTGTCGCAGCACAGTCCTTCGGGGAGGTGTGGAGTCAAACTTGAAACATTTAGAGAAGCCATCCTCTTGAGGATAATCCTCAGAACACATAAGCGTCAGCTCTTTCCATGTACGCCGACAGGTTTCATGGGCAACAAAGGCATTCTTTGTGGCAAGATTGCGAATGCGGTTGACATCCACCAAGAGGCTTTGCATTTGGCGCTTCAGCCAGTCATGATGCCTATCCTGTTTCTGATGAAGAGCAACCAGAAGCTCTCGGTCATTGAGAACACAAGATCGCTTCTTGGGTCATTGGGCAATAGTGCTGTCAGTGGCTTCAGTAAGGGCACGATGAGGTGCACGTGTAGTACCAGCCAGAGGATAAACACGAGTGACTGCTTCAACTCCTTCAATGTTCTAAGTGAAACTTTGATGCTCCGCATTCTGAAGACTAAGAGGTTCCTTGGCAGGCTCTGGATAAATGGCTTCAATGGACATATCCACATCAGGCAGAAATATCCGATGACTGCGAGCAGATGGCTGATATGAGATAGCTGAGTGGAGTTTAATCAGTCGCATTATCCATGGAGCGTAGAACTTCAAGCCAAAAAGATCAGATCCTGATGCAGCAAGTTGGCGGATGAGGAAGTCTTGTGCATTGAAGCATTTGCCATGAAGAATATAGAAGACCAAAGTCTTCATTGCACCTTCCAGCTTTGCATGTGGAGAATGTCCTTTGATGGGCCAGAGAGTTTGCCTTATAATGTGATAGATAGTCCTTGGCAGATACTCAAGGTCTTCAACAAAGAACTCCTTAGGATATGCAGCATCTTGTGGCAAAGGCTTCATCATACTGAGCATCTGACTCATGTTCGGTTCAGGCTTCTGAAAGATGCTCTCCATAGCTTCACTATGAAGTTGACATCCAGGTTCATAGAGATCTCCAGGAGTGGGTAGACCAGTGAGCTCAATGATATCAAAGGCTTTAGCTTCGTAATGAACATTTCCTGTCATCCACTCAAGGACCCAAGTCTTCGGATCTTTGTTGTAACCACGTATGTGAAGTGTGGCATAAAATTGGAGCAGCAACTCTTTGTTCCAGTGCTCTTGGTCGGTGATGAAAGGCAACAATCCAACCTCTTTGAAGCAATCCAGAGCTTCTTCCAAGCAGGGCAGACCAGTTATTGCTTCGGTGTCAAGACGCATATGAGGGAAGATGCGACCTTGATTGTACATAATGCATGAGTAATAACTTCGCTGCGGATAGCTCCAGAACCGATCAGAAGATATTCTTTCCCTTGAGTAGGGGTTCTTGGAGCTATTGAAGAAGGTGTTGTCTGCTTTGAAGCCGTTGACATTAAAGGATCCAGGTGCTGATGCAGGACCTGGAAACCTGGGCAACCTTGGCATTGGCTTCTGTACCTGAGGCCTATGCTCAATATGATAGTCAAACTGAGGACCAGCAGCAGGCGCAGGAACAGAAGCAGTAGCATCATTGGCTTCGCTGACTTCTGGTTCATGGGTTGGTGTAGGCTCCGCATTTGCTTTAGCCATGACAACGTCAGTGGCTTCATTGGTGTTGGTGGTGGCAGCCTCAAGATTTTCTACCTCCACTTGATGAGCTGGAGGGTCGGGCATAGACACGTTCTCCTTGAGAACAGCTTCTTCAGTAGTTGGGGGAGTAGGGACACGTTCTTCTTCTTGGGTGTCATCGGCTGATGCAGCCGGAATGTCTTCAGCAGTTTTAGCCTTAGACTCGGAGACTTGAGACCTTGGTCCTTTGCGAAGCCTGCGTAACGCTGGCGACGCCTTTGGAGATGGAGTTGGCTGGGCCTCAAAGTCATCATCTTCTTCTTGCCGAGGTGGTGTGACTTGTTGTTGTGGGTGATCAGCTCATGATGCATCCTGAGCAATTGGCGTCAGAGGACGACCAATGCTGATGAGTTTGCTGTGCGTGAGCACAGGCGATGATACCTGTTGGTGCTCGATCTGAGGAAGAACTACATCATCTTCAACATTGTCATGGTGACCAATGTCTTCAGCAGTGGTGGGATCAACTGCTGGAATGTCTTCAGCTGTATGAGCCTCTGTGGAAGCAGGCTCATGGACAATCAGTTGGCGCTCTTGGTGTGTAGATGCAGGGCGAACCATTGAGATAGGTTCAACAACCAGGGGCTCTGTGGGAGCAGCCCGATCCTTCTTGGTCTTGCGCTTCTTCTTGGAAGGAGCAGCAACAGAGGCTTCAGGATGTTTCCTCTTTCTGGCTTCAGCCTCAGCAGTCCTCGTCTTCTTCAGTTCTGAAGCGGTAGATCTGGCTTTTGGCTTCGAGCCAGTCATGCTGGTTGGGAAGACAATGGGATGTGCTTCCTGCCTTGGTGCGTCGGGTTCGGCCATAGCGGGGTTCTTCTTCTTCCTTGCAGCCATCCTGGGGTTGATGCTAAGACGACCAAGGACCTTGCACTTCTCAGCCTCATTGTAGGCTTGCACACTCTTGTCAGCCAGGATCTTCATGCGCTCACAAGAACCTTGAGCTTATGCATGTTTCTTGAGAAAGGCTTCTTTGAGCTCGTGCAGCATAGTCTTAAAGTTTTTCACCTCTTGCACGCTGAGCTTGGCCATATGCTTCTTGAACTGAGCTTTCTCAAAGTCAATCTTTTGCTTCAGTTCGACGATGCGCTGAGCTAGAGCTAGCTCTGAAGCAATGGCGCCATGGAAGGCGACACTGAGGCCAATGGGAAGTTGCAGATCTTCAAAGCTGAGGTTGGGCGTGTCAAACCACTCATCAATGAAGTTGTGGATGATTGCCACATCAAAGAGAGGCAGATCATTGAAGATTTCTGCTTCTTCTTTGCTCTTGATCAGTTGCTCAAGAGCGTCATCTGCAAGATCTTCATCACTGGACAGATCAATGGCATCGTTGCGCAGAATAGCAGTAGTAGTCAGTTCTTGGCTGGTGTGTGGCAGAGGCATCTTGACTCTCGGGGGCTTGGAGATGCGTGACAGATCTTCAGACTGCACACTGTCTTCAGGAGGTGCAGTAGCCAGTGGCTTCGCCCGTGAGATTTTTGGTGCTGAGGCAGGCTTTGAAGCTTTAGGCTGCTTTGGCTTCTGCGGTTTTGGAGTAGGACCTGGGGCTTCATCAGTGTCAGCATCATCATCAGAATGATCCACTTTGGCACCTTGAACTGAGATGTGAGTGATGAGGCCATCCAGGTTGTAGAACAGACTGATGACATTGGGTTCTGCATCACGTGTGCCGTTAGCACGGGGAGCAGAGGGACCAGGGTTGAAGTCTAGTCCCAATGACTTCTTGTTCTGCTTCGCTGAATTCTGGGCAAACTGGAAGTTGTGCTTGAACAGATTGTCATCACGACACCATAGCGATGACGATGGGTCAGCATCCGCAGGCTGTGGTCCATGGACCATGCAGGGATAGAAGCCTTGTTCAATGGCTTCATCTCTGGACCTGGGTTGAAGATTTCTGTATAGGATGTCTCCCCATGGTCGCTTGATGGCATTCTTCTCAGCATATTCCTTTGTCAAAAACCTGTACTTGAACCACTGTTCTGCCCAATATCGTCGAATCCATTGGATTCGTGTCTTACGCTGATTGTAATCCTCTTCTGGATCTGTCTTGTACAGTTCTGAGAGGTCATCGGGCATATCTCTTGTTGTTTCACCTTGACGCTTTCTGCCACCCTTCCTTGCTGATTTCTCTGCAGCCATGAACTTTAAACTGAATGGCTTCAATACGTTCAAAGGCTTCAAGGGCTTTCGCTTGCTGGACAAACAGGAACTGGCTTCGGGAGAATTTATATGATGCTGTAAGAATTCTGCAAATGAATGCAGACTATGAGAACCAAGGGATTCTCCCACGGACATGTACCTGTGACAGCATTAAGGTGCGAGGGAAGGGGAAGAGGTCATATGCATTCTCAGAAGATTTTGAAGATAAATCAGTTTAGAAGACATTGACCTCATCGTGCGAAGACATTCACTCATTGATAAGGAGTTGGTTCCAGATTTGTACGAATCCACGGATCAGTACAAGTGAGGAATCTAACTACTTTGTGAAGCATAAGTGAACATACTAGGCATATTATGAGATGCGGTATGAGATAGATCCAACTTGTGTGAACAGAAACTGCTTGTGGTAGAAAGTGACGAATCTATAGGATCAAAGGGGCCGTAAAAAGGAAGTTTTATTTACCACACAAGGAACTGCTAGACGGAGTGGAAGAGGAGGCCGAGCAGTTCGATCGTCCGTGCCCTAACTTGGCGACGGAGGACACCTACGGCGACGACGGAGAAGACGATGTCCGCGGCCGGCGTGAAGACGGCGTCGGAGAGGTCGCGGAAGCTAAGCGCTTCATCGCTGGCGTCGTCGAGGGCTAGCGGTGGCGCTAGGGTTCGTGCGAGAGTGCAAGAAAGGATAATGACTGTGGTGCGGCATGTATTTATAGGGACAGGGACGGCACAACGTTATTACACAGGTGCCCCTAGCGATTCACATCTGAAGAACACGTGGCCATCATGCAACATATCGGAGGTTGTTCCACGTTCCCACGCATGCCTGGATTGTCGGGTGGTCGTTCCCACTTCTCCGGGTTTCAGGTGAAGGAATTAGCATTGAAAATGGACTTAATGTTTGTCTCTGTATCTTCTGCTGACAAGGGCACAGAGAAGATATTCGACATTTTCAATAGAATGCATATGATTTGGAGAGATAGAGTTTGAGATAGAAAGCATAGAGAGGTTAGGGTCCGATCACATTCACTTCGTTCAAAAGATTCAACAAGAAGACATAGCTATAAGTGAATGCTGTAGAGGACAGAACACTAGTATATATATATATGATCGACATAATGAAGATAATCATGAAGACATGTTGAGATTGAAGCCAAACCAGACGTGAAGGCACAGCAAATGTAACACCATGGGTAAAACACTTCAAACAGACGAATTTTGTGGTGGCGTTACCCACCGTATAGGAACTATTAGACCCAGACACGGCGCACAATTATCGTGGTGCTCCGAAGTCAAATTCCACATTAATGTATTCACACTTAGAATGTATGTCTTCATTGATTGAAGATATACTTTACTTCGTGTGTTGCACATCTAAGTCATCAATATGCATAAGTATTAGGATGTGTGCCTGATCACAGGACATTTGAGGATTCCAAGATATTTAGATCACACCATAACTTGCAAAATCTCTTCTCATCCAAGGGCTTGGTGAAGATATCTGCCAATTGCTCTTTAGTGTTGACGTGTATGATATCAATATCTTCCTTCACAACATGATCTCTGAGAAAGTGATGATGAATTTCAATGTGCTTTGTCTTCGAGTGCTGAACTGGGTTGTTGGCAATCTTGATGGCGCTTTCATTGTTGCAGTAAAGTGGCACTTGCTTCAGATGAATGCCATAGTCTTTGAGTGTTTGCTTCATCCACAGAAGCTGAGTGCAGCAAGATCCAGCAGCAATGTATTCAGATTCAGCAGTGGAGAGAGATACACAGTTCTGCTTCTTTGAAGACCAACATACAAGTGATCGTCCCAGAAAATGACATGTGCCTGATGTAGACTTGCGATCCACCTTGTCACCAGCATAATCAGCATCCGAGAATCCAACCAGATCAAACTCTGAGCCCTTTGGATACCATAATCCTAGAGTTGGGGTGTAAGCCAAATATCGAAGAATTCGCTTCACAGCTAAGTGATGCGATTCCTTTGGTGCCGCTTGGAATCGAGCACACATGCAAACACTAAGAATAATATCTGGCCTAGATGCACATAGATAAAGTAAAGAACCAATCATGGAGAGGTATACCTTTTGATCAAACTCTTTACCATTGTCGTCGGGACCCAGATGATGTTTGGCTGGCATTGGCGTTGTGAAGCCTTTGCAGTCTTGCATACCAAACTTCTTCAGGCAATCTTTGAGATACTTCTCTTGAGATATAAAGATGCCGTTGCGTTGCTGACGTATTTGAAGACCAAGGAAGAACTTCAGCTCACCCATCATGGACATCTGATATTGCTCTTGCATCATATATAAAAACTCTTCACTGTATTTCTGATTGGTGCAGCCGAAGATAATGTCATCCACATATATTTGGCACACAAACAGTTCACCATCATATGTCTTCGTGAAGAGAGTGGGGTCGAGGGAACCAGATTTGAAGCCTTTGCTCTTCAGGAAGTCTTTGAGTGTGTCATACCAAGCCCGAGGGGCTTGTTTGAGGCCATACAGTGCCTTGTTGAGCTTGTATACCATGTCAGGATGTTTTGGATCTTCAAAGCCAGGTGGTTGTGCAACATACACTTCTTCTTCAATCTTGCCATTGAGAAAAGCGCTCTTCACATCCATTTTATATAGAAGTATGTTATGATGATTTCCATAGGCCAGCAGTATGCGTATGGCTTCAAGTCTAGCCACAGGAGCAAATGTTTCATTGAAGTCAATCCCTTCAACTTTAGTGTATCCTTGAGCAACGAAACGAGCTTTGTTTCTGACAACTTGACCATGCTCATCTTGCTTGTTGCGATATATCCATTTGGTGCCTATTATATTGTGCTTCCGAGGATCAGGACGCTTAACCAGTTCTCATACATTATTCAGCTCAAACTGTTGAAGCTCTTCTTGCATAGCTTGAATCCATTCAGGTTCCATGAAGGTTTCTTCAACTTTCTTGGGTTCTGTTATTGAGACGAATGCGAAGTGCCCACAGAAATTTACTAGCTGTGTTGCCCTTGAACGAGTGAGTGGACCTGGTGCATTGATGCTATCGATTATTCTCTCAATCTGCACTTCATTTGCAACACGAGGATGTACAGGACGAAGATTTTGCTCTTGTTGATCATTGTCATTGTTAGAGGGATTATCTTCAGGCTGAGCATTGTCTTCAGGTTGATCAGGTGCGGAGATGATAAGTTCTTCTTCAGGTTGAGCTTCAGAAGGTATGATTTCTTCAGTTCCCATAAGTTTGATTGATTCATTGGATGGAACTTCATCTAGCACATTTGGCAGGTGCTCTCTTTGTGAGCCGTTAGTCTCATCGAACCGCACATCCACTGTTTCAACCACTTTGTAATGAAAAAGATTGAAGACTCTGTAGGAGTGCGAATCCTTTCCATATCCAAGCATAAAACCCTCATGTGCTTTTGGTGCAAATTTTGAAGTGTGATGTGGATCATTGATCCAACACCTGGCGCCAAATACTCTGAAGTAACTGACATTTGGCTTCTTGCCAGTAAGGAGCTCATAGGATGTCTTGTTCAGAAGCTTGTGAAGATAAACACGGTTGATGATATGGCATGTAGTGTCAATGGCTTCATGCCAGAATTTTCTTGGAGTCTTGTATTCATCAAGCATCGTCCGAGCCATCTCAATAAGTGTTCTATTCTTGCGTTCGAGGACGCCATTCTGCTGTGGCGTGTACGGAGCTGAGAATTCATGTGTGATGCCCAAAGTATCAAGATATGTATCTAGGCCAGTGTTCTTGAATTCAGTGCCATTGTCACTTCTGATGTGCTTTATCTTGGCGCCATAGTTGTTCATTGCTCGATTGGCGAAGCGTCTGAAGACATCCTGCACTTCAGTCTTGTAAAGGATTATATGCACCCAAGTATATCTTGAATAATCATCAACAATGGCAAAGCCATAGAGACAAGCAGTAGTAGTAAGAGTTGAGTAATGAGTGGGACCGAAAAGATCCATGTGTAGCAGTTCGAAGGGTTGAGTCATTGTCATGATTGTCTTCGAGGGATGCTTGGCCCTCGTCATCTTTCCTGCTTCACAGGCACTGCATAAGTGATCCTTCTTGAACTTGACGCCCTCGATGCCTATGACATGCTTCTTCCTTGCAAGGGTGTGGAGGTTCCTCATGCCAGCATGCCCTAGCCTTCGATGCCAGAGCCAGCATTCAGAAGCTTTTGCTAGAAGACATACTGCAAGTTGTGGTCCTGATGAGAAATCTACAACATACAAATAATCTTTTCGATACCCTTCAAACACTAGAGACTTGTCAGATTCCATAGGCAACGATATTTTCCAAACATCACAATCATGTTTAAATCGCAAAGCATTGAGACAGACATTAAGTTGAAACCAAGGGATTCAACAAGCATGACTTTATCCATGTGTTGATCCTTTGAGATTGCAACTCTACCTAGACCCAATACTTTGCTTTTACCAGTGTCAGCAAATGTGATGTGACTTTTGTCAGATGGACGTAAAGTTGAGTCCATGAGAAGGCTTCGCTTGACAGTCATGTGATTTGTACACCCACTATCAATAATCCATTCTGAAGCAGCTGGCGTCGTACCCTATAGTGCAGTTAGGGGGATAGGCTTCACGTAGAGAATTGTGAAGCAAAAACATTTGACGAACCAGTGGATTATTAAAGCTTGGATCGAGATTAGGACTGATAGAGCAAGTTGCAAGCGATTCAGAAAAAAAGTACATAGTAAGACCATTTTGGGCATTTGATCTTGCGCCCTACAAGATGTATAAGGTCCCCAACAATAGTGTCAGACAATTTTGGTTTTTGGCTGGAGACCTTTCCCTGCAAAAGAGAGTTAAGCTTTCTTAGCCACCCACATCTTCAGGGGTGGCTTCGAAGCAATAAGTCTAAGTGCAGTATCTGAGAACTTTGGCTTTGGAGCCCTAGCAAAAAGTCTTGCAGGTGGACAATAGTATTCATAAGAATAAGCATAATAGTTCTTGGTCTTATGAACATGGCGGTTTGATGAACCGCGCTCATATTCATAGGCCTGAGTATGGCTTCCTTGCAAAACATTTGCGTTAGTATGACTCAGGTGAGTCCTCTATCTGTATGAAGCCTTTGGACCGTATGAAGCCTGTGGTCTGGGGTTTGTCTTCTTCACCTGTGGTGTCCTGATGACATTCACAGGAAGATTCTCCAAACTCCTTTTCGGCACCCAGATCTTCTTCATAGGCGGTCCATTCCTGCAGTTAGTACCAATATACCTGGCAAACACTTCACCATTCTGATTCTTAAACAGTTTATAGTTTGCATCAAAGGATTCATCAATAACAATGGGGTTAGCACAAGTGAAGCCAGATAGAGTGGATGGATCTGCTGAAGGTTCCTTTGCAGCAACCCATGTGGTCATGGGGTACTTGTCGGTGTTCTGGGAACGGGGGTCCCCAGACTTGCCTGCCTACGGCCTGCGGCGTGGCTCAAAAGGGGGCCCAGCGCGGCCCATCTTCACCAACACAAACCCAAGACCCTCGCGAGGGGCCAAGCCTCGTGGGGCGGATGACGCGGAGCTTCCTCAGGCACGGCCTCGTCAGGCTGGCTCACGAGGAGGCGGAGAGACCAAGGCAGGATACCTCACGAGGTGCCTGTGACGCAAGCCGTTACGACCAAGGGCGCTAGGCGGGTGCCAGCCCGCGTAGTGTCCTCCTTTCCTCTTTGGTGCAAAGGGGGCAAGCACAGCCGCGGAGTACCGAGGCATCAGGCAAAGGTTGCCATTTCGGTGCAACGAGACCAAGACCAGGAGGACTACGAGACGGAGGTCACCGTGGAGCCCAAGACGGCGTCATCACCAGAGCTTTGCGCAGGCGAAGACTACTTTTGTCAGGATAGCTGATACTAGCTGTCCCCCTTCAAATTAGCCCGCCATTGTTGGCTCCCTTCCCGCTCGATATTTGGGAAGAGGACCAGGGCCTCTATAAATAGGACCAGCCACCCACATGGCAAAGGGGGGTGGAAGAAGGAAGGAGGCTCTTTAGAGAAAGGTTTCGATCAAAAAGAGAGAGAGAGAAAGGTGACTGAACTCCTCCCAGCAGTTCATCGCCCCAGCCAAGAACTGACCCTCGCGAGGCTGTTCTTCCTTGTATTGTTCATCATCATCAGCCCAAGAGGCAATCCACCACACACTGGAGTAGGGTATTACACCACAACGGTGGCCCAAACCAGTATAAACCCTGTGTCTCATGTGTTGTTCTTTCCTTAGCTTAGATCCTAGCAAGGCGGAGGGGTGCAGGTAGGTAGGTGGCGAAATCTCCACGCGCACCCCAGTGTTCGAACCTCAAGGGTCTACCGGAACCCGAAATCCGACATTTGGCGCGCCAGGTAGGGGTGCACCGGAGTTTTCTCTTCCGCCACTGCCACGGCCCGCCTCGCGATGGGTAGCGCGTCGCCCGCTCCGGCCGCCGGCGCCAGCGCGGGGGCCAGGGGGCTCCGAGCCCTGGCCCCAGCCCTGCAACGGGTACGGTGGCCGGACAAGCTCAAGCCAACGACGCCGCCGCGCGACGGCGGCACGACAGATCCGCTGGCCTTCTTGCTGGCGAGCGACGAGGCCCTCCTCGAAGCCGGAGGTGACGATAGGGTCGTGGCCGACTGGCTCCCCATGGCCCTCATCGGCGCCACGCACACATGGCTGCTCCACCCGCTGGCAGCCTCCGTGGCTTCTCGGGAAGAGCCCCGCAACCTCTTCCCCGCCCATCTCGCTGCACCAACACCCCCGGTCGTCACGGCCCTCTTGGGCGGCTCGCAGGCGCCACCTACAAGTCACCACGTCAAGCCGTTCATCCGCCGGGTCAGCGCCGCTTCCACGCGGCAGGGGGCTCCCCTGGACCGGGCGGCGCCCGAGACCGGCTTGACCTTCAGCTCGGAGGACCACCCCTCCAACTTGGCCTGCTCGGGTGCGCTCCCCATGCTGTGCACCCCCACCATCTGCCAGGTGGCCGTCACCAGAACCCTCATTGATGGCGGCGCGGGCCTCAGCATGCTCTCGGTCGAGGCCTTCAACCTCCTCTGCATACCCCTGGAACGGCTGCAACCCAGCCGGCCCTTCTCAGGCATTGGGGGCGAGTCGTCCAGCTCCTTGGGACAGATCCGACTCCCAGTAACCTTCGGCACCTACGACAACTTCCGCACGGAGCTGGTCGACTTCGACATCGCCCCCATCGGCCTCCCCTACAACGCCATCCTCGGCTACCCAGCACTGGCCCAGTTCATGGCCGCGACGCACCCGGCGTACAACCTCATGAAGATACCCGGGAGCAGCGGTGTCCTCACTGTGCACGGGGACACCGGGGACGCGCTGCGGGTGCTCAAGCTCGCCTTCAAGACGGCGGTGTCGGCATAGCCCGCCGACTTGGAGACCCCCGAGCCCAAGGGGGCTGCACCCGCCAAGAAGAAACAGTTGTTCACCCAAGACAAGGCAGAAACCAAGCAGATACCCGTCGATGAGGACGGGTCCACCAACGCCACTTTCACCATAGGCGCCCACCTCAAACCTGAGCAGGAGGAGGCCCTGGTCGGGTTCCTGCGCGCAAACAAGAAGGTATTCGCTTGGGAGCCTGACCAGTTGGCAGGGATCCCTAGGAGTGTAATCGAGCATCACCTCAACGTGTGCCCCAACGTGCGCCCTGTGAAGCAGAAGGCCAGGCGGCCGTCCATAGAAAAGCAGGCCTTCATCATCCAAGAGACCCGCAAATTAGAAGCCGTTGGGGTCATTCGCGAGGTCCGATACCCGGATTGGTTAGCCAACCTTGTTGTTGTGCCAAAGAAGGGAGGGAAGGAGCGCATGTGTGTCGACTTCACCAACCTCAACAAAGCATGCCCGCAAGATCCATTCCTGCTCCCCCCAATCGACCAGATCGTCGATTCCACTGCGGAATGCAACCTGTTATGCTTCTTGGATGCCTTCTCTGGGTATCACCAGATCAAGATGGCGGTAGAAGACGTCGAGAAGACAGCCTTCCTAACCCCGTGTGGGGTGTACTGCTACACATGCATGCCATTCGGGCTGCGTAACGCAGGGGCGACCTTTCAGCGGCTGATGCACATCACCTTGGGCCCGCAGCTCGGGAAGAATGTTGAAGCTTACGTCGATGACATTGTGGTAATGTCTCAGGAGGCCAGGACCTTGATACAAGACCTGGAGGAAACCTTCGCGAGCCTCAACGCAGTGAACCTACGGCTCAACCCAGAGAAGTGTGTGTTCGGAGTCCCCTCGGGCAAGCTCTTGGGTTTCCTCGTGTCCCACCGAGGCATTGAGGCTAACCCAGAGAAGGTCAAGGCGGTGGAAGACATGAGCCCGCCAAAGACCCTCAGAGAAATGCAGAAGCTCACGGGGCATGTGACCGCGCTAGGGCGCTTCATCTCCAAGTTGGGGGAACGAGTGCTGCCCTTCTTCCAGCTAATGAAGAAAAAGGGGCCCTTCGAGTGGACTGAAGAGGCCGACAAGGCGTTCCAGGATCTCAAGAGATACCTGACCAGCCCACCGGTCATGGTGGCTCCACGCCCTCAAGAGCCCCTGGTGCTTTACCTCGCCGCCACTCCCTACTCCGCCAGCGCAGCCTTGGTGGCAGTCAGAGGGGAGCGCTGAATCAAAACTGCGGCAGCAGCCCGGGACAAGGCAGAACAGGGACAAGAAAGGCCCACAGAAACTGCCACCGCGGCTGAGGAGGATCAGCCACCGCAGAGGGGCGCATCGGAGGCAGAAGAGGCCCCTCTCCCAGATGGCTAGTCTCAGGAGGCCTCATTGCCTCAAGAGGCGCCATGGTCTCCGAAGGGAGCCACCAGCACTGACGCACTCCACCTCGTTGAGCACCCAGTGTACTTCGTCAGCACGGTGTTGTGGGATGCAAGGGCACGGTACCCCATGCCTCAGAAACTCCTCCTCGCGCTACTGGTGGCCTCGCGCAAGCTGCGACACTATTTTCAGGGTCACCCCATCAAGGTCGTCTCGTCATACCCCCTGGAGAGAGTGCTCAGGAGCCCTAATTCAGCTGGAAGGGTCGCTGAGTGGAACATAGAACTGCAAGCGTTTCAGCTCGAATTCAGCACGACCAGAGTCATCAAGGGAGCAGCGTTGGCAGATTTTGTGGCAGAATGGACGGAGGCGCCAGGCCTGAAGGCCAACGAGGATCGGTCCCTGTCCCCGGGAAGCGAGGCGCCAGAAGGCTAGGTCATGTACTTCGATGGGGCGTTCTCCGGGCATGGCGCTGGGGCCGGGGCGGTGCTTATATCGCCCACTCAGGACAAGCTCTATTACGCCGTGCAGCTCTGTTTCCAGCAAGGTGAAAAGGTCTCCAACAACATAGCGGAGTGTGAAGGTTTAATAGCGGGCTTGAAGGCCGCGGCTGCCCTGGGGGTGAAACGCCTCACCATCAAGGGCGATTCGCAGCTCCTTGTCAATTTCTCCAACAAGGTGTATGAGCCGAAGGATGAGCACATGGAAGCCTACCTTGCGGAGGTCCGCAGGATGGAGAAGCAGTTCTGGGGGTTGGAGTTGCAGCATGTGCCCCGTGGCACCAATCAGGAGGCCGACGACATCGCCAAACGGAGATCCAGGCGGTTACCTCAGGAGCCTATCGTTTTCGAGGAGCGGCTCTTCAAGCCCTCAACCCTGCCGTCATTATCGAACACGGCTCAGCCCCGGGAGGAGCTCCCCCAGCCACCTGCCTCAGGGGCTCCGGCTTGTGGCCCGGCCTCAGGAGCACGCCTGCTCCTGACGATGGAACCTCAGGAGGGATGTTGGATCGTGGAGCTCCGGAGTTACCTAATGCAAGGGACCCTGCCGGAGAAGGAGGAGGAAGCGGAGCGAGTAGCACGCCAGGCCATGGCATACTGCATCAAGGATGGAGAGCTCTATCGGAAGCGACCAAACGATGTGTCCCTGCACTGCATCTCCAGGGAGCAAGGGAAGGAACTGCTGGAAGATATACACGGCGGAGACTGTGGACATCATTCATCATCACGGACCCTCGTTGGCAAGGCGTTCTGCAGTGGGTTTTATTGGCCCACCATGCTCAATGACGCCGTCGAACTAGTGAAAGCTTGTGAGGCCTGCCAGTTCCATGCCAAGCAGATCCATCAGCCAGCAGGAGGCTTGCAGACTATACCCCTTTCATGGCCATTCGCAGTCTGGGGACTGGACATCTTGGGCCCGTTTCCTCGGGCGCCCGGGGGCTACCGCTACCTCTACGTCGTCATGGACAAGTTCACCAAGTGGGCTGAAGTAGAGGCTGTCCGCACCATTCCCGCGGGTTCCGCGGTCAAGTTCATCAAGGGCATCGTGAGCCGGTTTGGGGTGCCGAATCGCATCATCACGGACAACGGTTCGCAGTTCACCAGTAACCTCTTCAAAACATACTGTGCTAACCTTGGAACGCAGATATGCTACACTTCGGTGGCACACCCCCGAAGCAACGGCCAGGCCGAGCGAGCCAACGCGGAGGTCCTGAGGGGCCTCAAGACCAGGACGTTCAAGAAGAAGCTGGAGGCCTACGGCAGAGGTTGGTACGACGAGCTTCAATCCGTGTTGTGGTCCATCCGCACAACCGCGACCAAGCCGACTGGAGAGACCCCGTTCTTCCTGGTCTACGGAGCCAAAGCGGTCCTCCCTCACGAGGTCAGACGTCGCTCCGCGCGGGTCCTAGCGTTCGACGAGGCGCAGCAGGACGCCATGCGTGGGATGGACCTCGTGCTGGGGGAGGAACGTCGCCGAGAAGCCGCGCTACGAGCGGCGAGGTACCAACAAGCACTGTGGCGATATCACTGCCGCAACATCCGCCCCAGAACTCTCGAGGTAGGAGACCTCGTGCTCAGGCGGGTCCTCTCTAGGGAGGGGCTGCACAAGCTCTCTCCCATGTGGGAGGGCCCATTCAAAGTTGTTCATGTTTCCAGGCCTGGATCCGCGCACTTGGAGACTCGGGAGGGGGTGCCAGTCCAGAACGCATGGAACATCCAGCACCTCCGAAGGTTCTACCCCTAAAAAGGCCCAGAGCCTGTGAAGAAGGCGAATGCCTGTGAAGCTATCACGTTTTGGAAAAGGCCCAGAGCCTGTGAAGAAGGCGAATGCCTGTGAAGCTATCACGTTTTGGAAAAGGCCCGGAGCCTGTGAAGAAGGCGAATGCCTGTGAAGCTATCACGTTTTGGAAAAGGCCCGGAGCCTGTGAAGAAGGCGAATGCCTGTGAAGCTATCACGTTTTGGAAAAGGCCCGGAGCCTGTGAAGAAGGCGAATGCCTGTGAAGCTATCGCGTTTTGGAAAAGGCCCGGAGCCTGTGAAGAAGGCGAATGCCTGTGAAGCTATCGCGTTTTGGAAAAGGCCCAGAGCCTGTGAAGAAGGCCAACGCCTGTGAAGCTCGCCGCCCATGACACTCTCACGTAATAATGAGTTGGGGCTGTACACGCCCCGGAGTCTCAGGAGCGCCGGCCTCAGGCCCTAGGGCTCCTTCCCACGCCCAGTGGCAGCACTTAGCTCCACGCTGGTGAGAAGACGTCGAAGACTAGATTAGGTGCTGGATGCGGCTTTTCATTTGCTTTCCGCAGTTGGCTTGTTCCTTCTCATTCGAAGTTTTATTGAAGTTGTTGTCGTCTTTGGCTTGTGGTTCTTCGACTTTTCACTCTCCTGCCTCGATTTCTCTTGTGCAAGGCCTCGCGAGGGGGGCTGCCGAGCGCCCTCGCGAGTGTTCCTATCCTAGTCATTCAAAGGTTTCGCGACCTGGGCCCATTACAGGAGCACCCCTCCAGTCCGTGCCCCACGGGCACCGCGACACAAACAAAGGGCCTGGGTCGGTCGCCCCCCACGGCCGGGGCCGGGAACTATCCACGCGTGGGCATGTAGCCGGAAGGTACGATAACGAAAGCAAAACGATGATTAACAGCAATAACCCAAACACGCCGCCGCGGGGCTCCACACTATTGTCTTTGTTATGCAGGAAAAAGGAAAAGAAAGAACAAATCTGGTGCGGCTCGCCTCACACCGGCCCGCAGGGAAGGCCCGAGCTGCCTCCGGAGCTCAGGCGGACTCCCTCTCGCGCTTCACCAGGGCGCGACGGCGGGCGGACACGTTACCACCTCCCAAGTAGATACGGCGGCGTGGAGGCTGACCGCGGCCGCCGCTTCTAGTCGCTGCCTGAAGAAGAACCGGAGAAGCTTGAGGAACCCTGAGCGCCGCCAGCCGTGCGAGAGCTGCCCTCTCCATCATCGCCGGAGCTGGGTTCCCAGCCGCGGTCGTCACCCTCGGGGCAACACCCTGCGCGGCGACCATCTTCCCCAAACACCCTCACGTAGAGGGTGGCATCGCCGTCGAACTTGAAGTGTAGGGTGCACCGACGGCTCAGGCCACGTGCGCGGGCAAACGTCTGCCAATCGTGGGCCAGGGACAGGCTCCCGGCCGCGGAGACCTCCAGTGAGACCCATGAGGCCCGGCTGCAGCAGCCGTCGGCTTGAAGCCAGAGGCCGTCCGAGGCGCCGGCCGGGAGCTCGCCAAGGAGGAAGCGAGGAAGTGGAAGCCGGGTGCTAGTCGGCTCCGCCGACCATATGACGAACTCCGGCAGCACTTCAGCAGCGCGAAAGCGCGGCCTAGGGGGACGCGCAGCCGGAGCGCGCCCCGGCCGCAGCAATCCGCCCGTCGCTGTGCTAAAAATCGCCTCCACGGCCGCGGGGAGCTACTGTGGTGGCCACAGGATGTATGCGAGGGCGCCCTCGGCCGCGCCTGGGCGGGGGAGAGGCGGGCTCAACCTGGCGAGCCTTCCCCTTCTCTGCTGTAACGCCCTCGATGCGGCTATATCTCCCACGTGTCGAGGCACGACTTAGAGGCATAACCGCATTGAAAGCAATGTCGCAAGTTGGGAAATAATTACACATCCCATGTACATAAATAATATAAAGGGGAGAAACATAGTTGGCTTACACTCGCCACGTCACATCAAAGTACATAAATAACATCCATCATACAAATCACTCATGGCCCGACTACGGTGCCAAAATAGAAAAGACCCCAAACCTGCAACAAGGCCCTGAATCGATAACCCCAACTAGGCACCACTACTGATCATCTGGAAAAGACACGTAGTATCGTTGAGAGTCCTCGTCGAACTCCCACTTGAGCTCGTAATCGTCAACTGGAGCGGAAACACCTGGACCTGCATCTGGAGTTGTAGTATCTGTGAGCCACAGGGACTCAGCAATCTCACACCCACGCGATCAAGACTATTTAAGCTTATAGGAAGGTTAAGGCAAGTGTAGGTGGAGCTGCAGCAAGCGACTAGCATATATGGTGGCTAACTTATACGCAAATGAGAGCGAGAAGAGAAGGCGAAGCACGAGCAAGAAGCTAAAGGAACATCCTGCGCAAGCATAACTCCAACACCGTGTCCACTTCCCGGACTCCGCCGAGAAGGGGCCATCACGGTAACACACACGGTTGATTCATTTTAATTAAGTTTAGTTGAAGTTATCTACAACCGGACATTAACAAATTCCCATCTGCCCATAACCGTGGGCACGGCTTTCGAAAGATCAATCCCTGCAGGGGAGTCCCAACTTAGCCCATAACAAGCTCTCACGGTCAACGAAGGAATAGACCTCCACCCAAGACACACCGATCAGACTCGGTAGCTCGGTACAACAAGATGATTCGACAGGTTAAAACAAGTCCAGCAACACCGCCCGAATGTGCCGACAAATCCCGATAGGAGCTGCACATATCTCTTTCTCAGGGCACACTCAGATGAGCAATCCGTACAACTAAAACCAGCCCTTGAGTTTCCCCGAGGTGGCGCTGCACAGGGCTCTAGTTCGGACCAACACTCAGAGGAGCACTGGCCCGTGGGGGGGCTAAAATAAAGATGACCCTCGGGCTCCGGAAACCCAAAGGAAAAGGGGGTAGGCGGCAAATGATAAAACCAATGTTGGGCATTGCTGGAAAAGCTTTAATCAAGGCGAACTATCAAGGGGTTCCCATTATAGCCCAACCGCGTAAGGGACGCAACAATCCGGGAACATAACACCGATATGACGGAAACTAGGGCGGCAAGAGTGGAACAAAACACTAGGCGAGAGGCCGAGCCTTCCACCCTTTACCAAGTATATAGATGCATTAAGATGACATAGCAATATAATGATATCCCAACAAGTAAATAAATGTTCCAACAAGGAACGGCTCCAATCTTCACCTGCAACTAACAACGCTATAAGAAGGGCTGAGCAAAGCGGTAACATAGCCAATCAACGGTTTGCTAGGACAATGGTAGGTTAGAGGTTCAATCATGCAATTGGGAGGCTAACAAGCAAGTGGTAGGCATCGTAGCAGTGGCAAAGCAAAAGAGCGAGCAAACTAGCATAGCAAAGATAGTAGTGATTTCGAGGGTATGATCATCTTGCCTGCAAAGCTGTCAGAGTTGACTGGATCCTCAAAAGCACACTCAACGGGCTCCTCGTTAGCAAACTCGTCTCCCGGCCCTACCCAACAACACAAACAAGCAACAAGAATACATTCAACCACGTGCAAGGACAAGCAATAAGATGCAAAGATGATATGCGATGCGGGATGCGATGCGGGATGCAAAATGCAAGACGTTACAGAAAATGCATGAGCTTGGCCTCAACTTGGAAAACCAAGTGTTCCACTGGATAGAGGGGATGAAATCACCTGAAAACGATATAAAGATCATAGGAATCGGAGCAACGGTGTGGAAATGGCGAGCGTTTTACGAAACGAACCGATCTGCGATATACAGCAAGTAGGCTCCTAAATGCAACGAAATGAACATGCTAGAGCCACCAAACATGAAAAGAAAATACATGGCAGTGATTTACACAAGATGTTTAACAAAACACTAGCATTGAGCCATAGGCAAATTCATCCATTCAGAGGTTCAAACAAGCATGGCAAAAATGAATATGCAAAACAGATTCCAGACTTAGTGAAATTAACACTAGCCTGAAATTTCAGATCACGAGGCCCTCTTCGGAGCAGCAAAACAACATGATACAAAACCTGAACATGACAAGTAAGAACATGGAATGGAGCTACTCAACAAGCTTAACAAAACACCCAAAGTGACCTGGGGCCAAAAGGGTTCACAAAATACTCTACCGAGCTCACGAACATAGCTCGAACACAATCAGTTTTCAGACTTAGTGAAAACTGAGACATGCAGAAATTTAACTCACGAAGGCATGTAAACGAGCTCGATGCACTCACTACGGTGCAAGTCATGGCAAGGAAAGCATATAACCAGCAAGAAGGCACAATATGATAGCTACACATGGCAAGAACAAAGGCATAGCATGCATGGAACACTAACGGTAGCATCGGCAAAATCGCAAACAAGTTGATGATCTGCCCAGATTAACAACGAAGCAAAAGTTGAGCTCGATTGAGTCAACCTAGAGCACTCCATATATGCAAACAAAGACATGGATGGATAGAGCATAACATAAATATCAAAACTCCCTTAATGATCATCCTCAAAAGAGGCACGGATCACTAGGAAACAAGCTGGACATATAGCATCATGAACTAAAATATCCCAGACTTAGTGAAAATCACTAAGTCCCTGAAATCAGCAATCTCAGGTACCTCTCTTCGCAAGCTTGCACAAGACAACACACACATCCTAAAAATGCATGGGTGGCACCTCTGGAAAGAAGAAAAAATACTTAACAATTCATCCCAAAGGGGCACAGGCATATCATGCACGGATTAACCATGGCAAAAATGACAAAAGTGCATGATGAACTAACGGATCTGCAATTTAACTCACGAAGCCTCCTTCTAACAGCATTTTGGGCAATAAGATGACCACAAATGCAAATGATGCAATGGGATTAAATGATGTACATGTCGAGACGAAGATTTTGATATATCATACACCCAAAACGGAGCTACGGTTACGGAGATACAAGCAGTCAAAGGTAGCACGAAAAATAGGGTTTCGGGGGAGAGGGGTCAACCCAGATCTAGATCCAGCGGCACGGATTACGAGGCGGCCGGGGCACTGTAGCACGAGTCGCCGGAGGAGCTCGTCGCCGGAGCCGGTGGAGGAGGGGAGGCCGGCGAGGCGGCGGGGAGAGGCCGGGGCGGCGCCGGGGAGGCCGGGGGAGGCCGGTGGCGGCGCCCGGCGGCGGTGGACGCGGCCCGCGCGCCGGCGAGGGGCGGCGGCGGCCGGCGCCGATGCGGGCGGCGGCGGGGCGCGCCGGCGACGAGGGCGGCGGCCGGCGGAGCGTCGGGCGGCGGCGGCCTCGGGCGAAGGAGGCGGCGGCGGATCGGGCCTCGGGGGCCGGCGCTGGGCCTCGGGCCCGCGTCGGTGGCGGCGACGAACTGGTCCCGCGGGGACACGTGGCGGCGGCCGGTTGGATGGCGGCGGCGGGCGGACGTTGTCCGGTCGGATCCGGACACGTCCGTCGGTGGCGGGGTTGATCTGGTTTTTTTTTAGGAGGAGGACGGGGAGGAAGACGAGATCCGAAATGGGGGGGTGTATATATAGGCATAAGTGGAGCTAGGAGAGCCCAAATGAGGTGCGGTTTTCGCCCACACGATCGTGATCGAACGCTCTAGGACATGGAGCAGAGTTTGGTGGGTTTTGGGACAAATTTGGGGGGTGTTGGGCTGCAACACACACGAGGCCTTTTCGGTCCCTCGGTTAACCGTAGGAGTATCAAACGAAGTCCAAATGACCCGAAACTTGACAGGCGGTCTACCGGTAGTAAACCAAGGCCGCATGGCAAGTCTCGGTCCAGTCCGGAAATATTTGAACCCCACACACGAAAGAAAGCTAGAAATGGCCACCGGAGGAGAACGAAGCGCCGGAATGCAAAACGGACAACGGGAAAAATGCTCGAATGCATGAGATGAACATGTATGCAAATGCAATGCACGAGATGACATGATATGAGATGCACGAAAAGAAAAACAACACACGGAGACAAAGACCCGAACCCAAGAAATAAATATAACTTAGCGCCGGAAACGGCAAGAGTTAGATACAAATATGGAAAGTTACATCCGGGGTGTTACATCTGCGGCCGAGAACCTCCTCGACGGGGCCATGAAGAAGAAGGAGAAGCAAGGGGGGATGAACTGGAAGGGCGCACGCCGATCTGTACTTATAGCTGGCGAGGGCCAACCAACGGCCCCCACGATCGCAGGTAATTATGACCCGCTTTGCATGCAGGGACTTGTCCAATCCGTGCAGTTGCCGAGGCGCCATGGGGAAGTGGAGACGCCCACGTCCAATCAACCGCCACGTGGCGCACAAGGCCGCAGGCTGTTAGGGCCAGCGGCGCTTCGCTCTTGCCCTTCCGCCTCCCTGCACGGCCAAGTCCGGGCGCGCCTCGGGCCCGGGAGCTACTGTCGGCGTTCTAGGAACGGGGGTCCCCAGACTTGCCTGCCTGCGGCCTGCGGTGTGGCTCAAAAGGGGGCCCAACGCGGCCCATCTTCACCAACACAAACCCAAGACCCTCGCGAGGGGCCAAGCCTCGCGGGGCGGACGACGCGGAGCTTCCTCAGTCACGGCCTCGTCAGGCTGGCTCATGAGGAGGCGGAGAGACCAAGGCAGGATACCTCACGAGGTGCCCGTGATGCAAGCCGTGACGACCAAGGGCGCCAGGCGGGTGCCAGCCCGCGCAGTGTCCTCCTTTCCTCTTTGGTGCAAAGGGGGCAAGCGCAGCCGTGGAGTACCGAGGCATCAGGCAAAGGTTGCCATTTCGGTGCAACGAGACCAAGACCAGGAGGACTACGAGATGGAGCTCACCGTGGAGCCCAAGACGGCGTCATCACTAGAGCTTTGCGTAGGCGAATACTACTTTTGTCAGGATAGCTGATACTAGCTGTCCCCCTTCAAATTAGCCCGCCATTGTTGGCTCCCTTCCCGCTCGATATTTGGGAAGAGGACCAGGGCCTCTATAAATAGGACCAGCCACCCACAGGGCAAAGGGGGTGGAAGAAGGAAGGAGGCTCTTTAGAGAAAGGTTTCGATCAAAAATAGAGAGAGAGAAAGGTGACTGAACTCCTCCCAGCAGTTCATCGCCCCAGCCAAGAACTGACCCTCGCGAGGCTGTTCTTCCTTGTATTGTTCATCATCATCAGCCCAAGAGGCAATCCACCACACACTGGAGTAGGGTATTACACCACAACGGTGGCCCGAACCAGTATAAACCCTGTGTCTCTTGTGTTGTTCTTTCCTTAGCTTAGATCCTAGCAAGGCGGAGGGGTGCAGGTAGGTAGGAGGCGAAATCTCCGTGCGCACCCCAGTGTTCGAACCTCAAGGGTCTGCCGGAACTCGAAATCCGACAGTACTGCTCATGTTTCCAGTAAGAGCCATCAGCATTCATTTTCCTTACGAACCCAACACCCTCTTTCCTAGGGTTTCAGTTCAGGATCTGCCTTTTGAGGACATCACATAGTGTTTGATGCCCTTTGAGACTTTTGTACATCCCTGTTTCAAGTAGTGTCTTCAACCTAGCATTCTCATCAGCAATATCAGTGGTGTCCTCAGCAGAGGGGTTAGTTTCCACATCAACAGTTGAAGATATTGCAACAGTAGTAGTTGTAGAACATTCAGCAACAGAAGTAGTGTTATCATGCTCAATGCATTTAAGACATGGTGGTTCAAATCCTTTCTAAGCTGAACTGATCTGTTCGGCGCGAAGTGACTCGTTTTCTTTTTGAAGATCTTCATGAGCCGCTCTCCATTTCTCAAGATCTTGCTTCCTTTGAAGATAATCATAGGAAAGCCTTTCATGAGCTATTGAGAGCGTTTCATGACGACTTTCAAGTTCCTCATACTTAACGTGAAGATTTTTTATGTCTTCAATTAAGGACTGAGATCGAGTCATTTCAGCGTCTAACAGATCATCGCTTTGGTCTAACAGTTTTTGAATGTGTTCCATGGTTTTCTGTTGTTCAGTTGCAATTTTAGCAAGTGTTTTGTAGGTGGGTTTGGAACCACAATCAAAGTCATCGTCACTAGATGTTTGATAGTGAGTAGTGCGTGTGTTTACCTTGCCACCGCGTGCCATGAAGCAGTAGGAAGTAGCGGAGTAGTCCTTGTCATTTGCATCGGTGTCGGTGATGAAGTCATTTTCTTCAGTGTTGAAGATGGACTTGGCAACGTATGCTGTAGCTAGACTTGCAACGCCAGAATCGGACTCCTCCTCAGACTCCACCTCCGCCTCCTCAGAACTCATCCTCAGAGTCCATTTCCTTGCCAACAAACGCACGTGCCTTGCCAGATGAGCTCTTCTTGTGTGATGAAGACTTGGAGGAAGACTTGGAAGAAGATTTTGAGTATTTCTTCTTCTTCTTGTCGTCAGAGTCATACTCCTTGCTCTTCTTCTTCTTGTTGTTCTCATTGTACCACTGTGGACACTCAGAGATGTAGTGGCCAGGTTTCTTGCACTTGCGACATGTTCTCTTCTTGTAGTCATGAGCAGAAGCTTCATCATTCCTTGAGCTTGATCGTGAAGACTTTCTGAAGCCTTTCTTCTTGGTGAATTTTTGGAACCTCTTCACAAGCATAGCAAGCTCCCTTCCAATGTCTTCAGGATCATCAGAACTGCTATCAGACTCTTCTTCAGATGAGGAGACAGCCTTTGCCTTCAAGGCACGAGTTCGCCCATAGTAGGGACCATAGATGTCTCTTTTCTCAGAAAGCTGAAACTCGTGTGTGTTGAGCCTCTCAAGTATGTCAGACGGATCGAGTGTCTTGAAATCAGGACGTTCTTGAATCATCAGGGTTAGGGTGTCAAACGAACTGTCAAGTGATCTTAGGAGTGTCTTGACAACTTCATGCTTGGCGATCTCAGTAGCGCCAAGGGCTTGAAGTTCATTTGTGATGTTAGTGAGTCGATCAAACGTGAGCTGGACATTCTCATTGTCATTTCTCTTGAAGCGGTTGAAGAGGTTGCGAAGGACACTGATTCTCTGATCTCTCTGGGTTGAGACGCCTTCATTGACCTTGGATAGCCAGTCCAGACTAGCTTAGATGTTTCCAAAGCACTCAGCGACCATACTGTCCTTTGGTCAGATGACCACAGATGACATTCTTGGCAGTAGAGTCCAGTTGAACGAACTTCCTGACATCAGCGGCAGTGACACCTTCTCCAGCCTTGGGAACGCCGTTCTTGACGACATACCATAGGTCGACATCAATGCCTTCAAGATGCATGCGCATCTTATTCTTCCAGTAGGGATATTCAGTTCCATCAAAGACGGGGCATGCAGTGGAGACTTTAATTATCCCTGCAGTCGACATAGCTAAAACTCCAGGTAGTTAAACCGAATCACACAGAAAAAGGGAGTACCTTGCTCTGATACCAATTGAAATTGCTATTGATCGACTAGAGGGGGGTGAATAGGCGATTTTTATGAAAGTCTTCAAAACATGTAAGTTTCGAAGACAACCGATAGAAATAAACCTATTATCATGCAGCGGAAGGTAGACTACACTAGGCAAACCATAGTCATGTATTCAATGAAGTGAAAGCACAATGACAAATAGCAGCTAGGCAGTAAGGATCAGGTAGGAAGATGTTGAGAAGCCAATCAGTACACGTAATCACTTAGTGAAGTCGAATGGTGATGCTATCGTACAATTACTTCACAAGAACCAACAGTAAGTAAAGGGAAGGGAAGGATGAAACCAGTGACTCGTTGAAGACAATGATTTGTTGGACCAGTTCCAGTTGCTGTGACAACTGTACGTCTGGTTAGGGAGGCTAAGATTCAACTCAGAAGACCTTGTCTTCACCTTATTCCCCTTGAGCTAAGGACACCCAGTCCTCGCCCAATTACTCTGGTAAGTCTTCAAGGTAGACTTCCAAACCTTCACAGACTTTGTTCACCGGTGATCCACAATGACTCTTGGATGCTCAGAACGTGATGCCTAACCGGCTGGAGGATTCACAGTCCTCAAGTGTAATAAGTCTTCAGATCACACAGACAAGAAGACTTAAGTGATGCCTAACACTCTTTGGCTCTGGGTGGTTAGGGCTTTATCCTCTCAAGGAATTCTCTCTCAAAGGCTTCAAGGTGGGTTGCTCTCAAACGACAAAAGCCATACTTTAACTCTGAGCAGCCAACCGTTTATGGTTGTAGGGGGTGGGCTATTTATAGCCACTAGGCAACCCGACCTGATTTGTCCGAAATGACGCTGGGTCACTAAGGAACTGACATGTGTGCCAACGGTCAGATTTCAAACACACACGACAACTTTACTTGGGCTACAAGCAAAGCTGACTTGTCCAACTCTGAACAAGATTCGCTCTCATAGTCTTCACTCGAAGACATAGGATTTTGGTTAAGCATCAAATCAGTCATTCTGACTGGTTTTCTTGGACCCCACTTAACAGTACGGTGGTTCCTATGACTCAACAAAGAAGAAAAAGAACTACGAAAGATCTAAGTCTTCGCGCTCCATAGTCTTCATGTGATGTCTTCTCTTGTCATAGTCTTCAAGGTGAATGTCTTCACATACCACCTTTGACTTCAATGTCTTCATACATTTTTAGGGGTCATCTCTGGTAGGAAAACCGAATCAATGAGGGACTTCTACCTGTGTTATCCTACAATTCTCACAAACACATTAGTCCCTCAACTAGGTTTGTCGTCAATACTCCAAAACCAACTAGGGGTGGCACTAGATGCACTTACAAACTCGAATACCACAACTCAAAACAAAACAAAGGATTGGCGTGCAAAATAAGTCGGAACAAACATATGATAGGGATTTCGTCCGAAGTTTTCGTGGTAGGGCCCACACGGGCTCGATCGTACAGCACCATCATGTACAGGGCAGTGCACATGACATATGAAGCGTCCCCGAATCAGCATAGCCGAGGACTCTTTAAGACACAATGAGACCACTGTAAAACCAACCGTGGATAGGCGGACCACTAGACGTCGAACCCCCATTTCATATCATACATTTGTCGAAAAGATATCCTAAGAGCTACTTGAATTCCCACTTATAAACTCCCGAAGCCTCCCGGTTATGCAATCAGGTGTTGGGGATACAGGGGAAGCATAATATCTCACCCAAAGCTAGCAAATCCTACATCCAGCTATATCCATCCTTCAACACATAACCAAGAAACCTTCGGAAATCATTTACCTCAACCTTCGAAAAGCATCCATTATACGAGTTATGGCGATACTCCCGAACTCCCGCCCCAGTACTTGGTGGCGTCAAGGTTATCTCACCAACAACTGCATAAAGGAGATTTTCGATGTCGGCGAAACTCAGGTATTCCAGAACTGCAATGATAAAATTGTGACGACAACACCTCGGAGCTCAACTCCCCGGGACACTGCCACAACCCCTAAATGTCAGGAGGCACCAAGAACAATGTTCTCATCACAAAACCATCAGAACGATTCCAAGATACCTGCGTGATCCTAAAAAAATTAGTGAAATTTGAGAAGAGAATAGTCAAAACTCTACGTCAGGATGCCTCACCAGAGCGATGAAGGTACTGAGGAGTAAAAAGAATCCTACTCTCCGATATATATATAATCCTAAATGACTCAAAACATTTTTCTAGACTCAACAACGCCAGCGATTTGATTAAGCAGGGGGCTCCTAAGTCGGGGATGGCTCTGATACCAACTTGTAACACCCTCAATGCGGCTATATCTCCCATGTATTGGAGCACGACTTAGAGGCATAACCGCATTGAAGGCAATGTCGCAAGTGGGGTAATCTTCACACAACCCATGTACTGAATAAAGAAAGAGATACATAGTTGGTTTACACTCGCCACGTCACACAATAGCATAAATAACATTACATCCATCCAGATACAAACAAGGTCCGACTACGGAACCAAAATAAAGACAACCCCAAATGCAACAATGTCCCCGATCGCCCCAACTGGGCTCCACTACTGATCAACTGGAAACGAAACAACACAACTAACACGGTCTTCGTCGAGCTCCTCCTTGAGCTCGGTTGCGTCACCTGCATGGTATCGTCGGCACCTGCAACTGGTTTTGGAAGTAAACTGTGAGTCACGGGGACTCAGCAATCTCACACCCTCGCGATCAAGACTATTTAAGCTTATGGGTAGGGAAAAGGTATGAGGTGGAGCTGCAGCAAGCACTAGCATATATGGTGGCTAACATACGCAAAAGAGAGCGAGGAGAGAAGGCAAAGCACGGTCATGAACTAGAAGTGATCAAGAAGTGATCAAGACTACTTACGTTCAAGCATAACTCCAACACCGTGTTCACTTCCCGGACCCCGCCGAGAAGAGACCATCACGGCTACACGCGCGGTTGATGCATTTTAATTAAGTTAAGTTTCAGGTTCTCTACAACCGGACATTAACAAATTCCCATCTGCCCATAACCGTGGGCACGGCTTTCGAAAGTTCAAAACCCTGCAAGGGTGTCCCAACTTAGCCCATCACAAGCTCTCATGGTCAACGAAGGATATTCCTTCTCCCAGGAAGACCCGATCAGGCTCGGAATCCCGGTTACAAGACATCTCGACAATGGTAAAACTAAACCAGCAAAGCCGCCCGATGCGCCGACATCCTGATAGGAGCTGCACATATCTCGTTCTCAGGGCAACACCGGATAGGTCAAGCTACGAGTAAAACCAACCCTAAAGTTTCCCCGAGGTGGCCCCGCAGGCTGCCCGTTTCGGACCAACACTTAGAGAAGCACTGGCCCGGGGGGGGGGGTTAAAATAAAGATGACCCTTGGGTTGGCCGACCTAAGGGAAGGGTAATAGGTTGTTAGTGCAAATGGTAAAACCAAGGTTGGGCCTTTCTGGAGGAGTTTTATTCAAGGCGAACCGTCAATGGGTTCCCATTATAACCCAACCGTGTAAGGAACACAAAATCAAGGAACATAACACCGGTATGACGGAAACTAGGGTGGCAAGAGTGGAACAAAACACCAGGCATAAGGCCGAGCCTTCCACCCTTTACCAAGTATATAGATGCATTAATTAAATAAGAGATATTGTGATATCCCAACAAATATCCATGTTCCAACATGGAACAAACTCCAATCTTCACCTGCAACTAACAATGCTATAAGAGGGGCTGAGCAAAGCGGTAACATAGCCAAACAACGGTTTGCTAGGACAAGGTGGGTTAGAGGCTTGACATGGCAATATGGGAGGCATGATAAAGCATGTGGTAGGTATCACAGCATAGGCGTAGCAATAGAGCGAGCAACTAGCAAGCAAAGATAGAAGTGATTTCGAGGGTATGGTCATCTTTCCTGAGATCCCGCAAGGAAGAAGAACGAGTCCATGAAGAAGACAAACGGACGTAGACGAACGGATCCTCACAAACACGACGTTATCGGAACTAACCCGAAGAAGCAATACCAGAAAGAAGCAAACAACATGGTAAACAACCATCACATAAACATGGCATGATGCACAACCAAGTATGATGCATCTCTGGTTTAAAGAGGCATGGCATGGTAAAGGGCACAAACAAAACTACAAGTTAAGTGGAGCTCAATATGCAACGAGTTGCATATTGACGGAACACCACATGACTTATTTAGTTATCTCTCAGTTATGTACCCAACAATATTAAATGTTGTTAAACATGGCAAGAGGTGAAACATGAGTAGAAAACATAGTTAGGCTTTTTAAATTAGGCCGGAAACAACAACAACAATTTCGGTAAATCCCCATATGCATTTAGCAAATTAATGCAAACAGCAATTTAAACATTCTTGATGTTGTTATCATGATGCGGATGACGTTGCAAGTTTTATGAAAATGTTGATAAGAGCATTATATGAAGCATTTGTCATCATGGCGGAAACGAAATGGGGTGCCATGGCAACGATAACGAAACGGTGCCACGGCAACGTTCCGGTTCCGACAACTCATTGAGACGTCGGTGCAAAAGAAAGTGACGGGAGCGTGTCATGCAAGGAAGGTCGGGTGCTCCCGATTACCGGGTTTCCACATGTCGGTGGCAAGGCAAAAAAGGGGCAACGTGCACCGATAGTTCAGACTCGAGGCAAAACTAGGGTGCATCTCATACAACATGCATTCATTCGTTCATGGGCGTTGTCTCGAGGTTATACCTTCGAAGCGTGCATTATCGGAACAGATCAAGTTCGTAGAGGGAAGTAGGCGTTGTTGCGACGGCGGTAGTGGAAGTAGTCGTTCTCGCTTCGCAGATGTCCACACTCTGTAGGTGTTCGGGGTCAAAACAAGGAACTTGACGTCCACGGGTCTTCGAGGGTCGACGATACATGTTCTGTAGAAGTTCGAGCGGCGGTAGTGGTACACGTTCACGGAGTAGTCGTACACGTCGTCGGTAGTTTGTTCACTCCACGACCTTCATCGGCGGTAGTGGAAGTAGTTGTACATGGTTGCGACGGTAATCGAACTTGGCGATCCGACGGGTTACACTGGTCGTCGTGGGAACTTGGTGAATCCGAGGTCTTCGGGGTCAACGATAGTTGTACATCTCATAGTGGAACTTGACGGATCCGATGCCTCCGTACGTAGTGGTACATGTTCGTTTTTCGGAGAGGTACTTGGTGTTCTTCGGTCATAGGTACTTGACATTTTTGCTACCCGGGTCTTCGGCGACAGTACTCGTACACACTCCGTAGATGTTCCGGGTCGTCACCGATCATAGTCGATGTAGTTGAACTTGATGGTCGTCGACGTCGTGGTACTTGGTATCTTGGCGCCCTCTTGGGCTTGACATCGACGAAACGGACGTGACGATGCATACTCCTTGTCCAGCGGCAGCAACCGGATGGTACACGGGGCAGGGGTCTTCGGCGACAATGTGTAGAAGGACGGCTAGGTGGAGCTCGGGGAAGGAGCATGGCGTGGTAGAGGAGGGTCCCCAGCGTGCGGGGTAGCTTCCTGGAGCTGCTCCGGTGACCTGCAGCTCGCAGCCGACGGCTGAAACGAGCGCTCCACTCGGGAAGGGATCCTGCTCGATCCAAACGAGAGGAGGCGAGCGTGGAGGGAGGAACGGGCGATGGGGCCGCCGTAGTTTGCTGCCTGAAGGACGAGCGGGGAAGGGACGAGGCTAGCGGATCCGGCCAGGAACAGGCGCTGGCGGCAGGGAGGCGTTGATCTCGCGAGGATGGAGGGGGCAGGGTTAGAGCGACGGGATCAGGAGAGATGGATGCGCGTGCGTGCACTCCCTGGTGACGGCGCTAGGAGGAAGGAGGCAGGGGAGATGGGTCGAGAGGAAGATGGGATCGGGCAGCGGTTCCCTGGTGGCGCTAGGGAACGAGGAGGACGGGCGTAGGTGATCGAGTGGGAGGCCTAGGGTTACGGGGGGAGTGTGACTGGGCCTTAGGGAGGCTGGCCGAGGGAGAGGGAAGGCTGCGCCTAGGGAGGTTTGGGCCGGAAGAAGTTGGGCTGGCACTCTTCTCTCTCCCTCTATTTTCCTTTAACAGAAAAACAATTAGAAATAAGAAAAAGAAAGAGAGGATTAAGGAAAATTTTGAGCAAGCAGATAATTTTCCTGGACTCATAAAAATGAGTTTGTACCGAGAAAAATAGAAAAGGCCAAGATTGAAGGATGTAAATTCGAACTCATTTGGATTTAATTCAAATGGGTTTGAACTAGAACTTGGATTTAGCAGTGCCCAAAAATGTTTGGATTTTTGGAGGAAGCTCGGAATATGATGAAAGAATAAATAGCAAAGTTAGAGGCCAAGAGTTGTGATAACAAAGGCATTGAGATTTATTTTGCAAGTGTGTTCCAGTTAATTTCAACAAATGGAATATTTAATATAGCTCCCTAATATCGGGAAGGATATGTTATAAAGAGAATCACCATGTGAATTCCCTCGGTTCAAATGGATCAAAGCCCCATGCCATTTATTTAGTTGAGTTAAGAAAAAGAAATGACATGATGGCATGATGACATGATGCAATGCACATGATGCAATGATGAATGCAATGAACCAAACAAATCAGACGACGAAACCCGGAAACCCTGGAAGGCATCTGAAGCTCCGGTCTTGGGGCGTTACACTCGATGAATGGAGAACCCAAGCTTATGAAAATGCCAAGTTGTTTAAAGAAAAAGTTAAAAGATGGCATGATAAAAGGATACAAAAGCATGAGTTTAATGTAGGTAACTATGTATTGCTATACAACTCTCGTCTAAGATTTTTTGTTGGAAAACTTCTCTCTAAATGGGAAGGTCCTTACATTATCGAGGAGGTCTATCGTTCCGGTGCCATAAAAATCAACAACTTCGAAGGCACAAATCCGAACTTGGTGAACGGTCAAAGAATCAAACATTATATCTCAGGTAAACCAATAAATGTTGAAACCAATGTTATTGAAACCGTAACCCTGGAGGAATATATAAGGGACACTTTCCGGAACGTTTCAGACTCCGAAAAGGAATAGGTACGTGGTACGGTAAGTAAACCGACTCCAAAACAGTTTGTAAGGTAATATTTCTCCATTTTGGAATATTTAGAAAAATAGAAAAATAAGAAGCAGTCCAGGAAGGACACGAGGGCTCCACGAGGGTGGATGGTGCGCCCTACCCACCTGGGCGCGCCCCCTACCTCATGGGCACCTCGTGTGCTCTCCGGACTCCGTTTTCGTACACGACACGTATTTTGGTCGGTAAAAATTCATTATATAATCTCCCGGGGGTTTTGACCTCTGTATCACGCAAAAATCCCTTGTTCTTGTTTTGAGCTGTTTTCTGCCAGGGTTTTCGAAGCTAAGCATCGTGTCGTCTCCCTCCTCCTCCAATAATGAGGGCAACGATGCTTGGCTAATGAAGATAGAGCTGAAGAGAGAAGAACCCATGGAGACCCACAAGGATGGAGGGATCAAGAAGGCCACGGAGGATCAAGCTCCGGCAACAGAAGACATCCTTCAACTTGATCACAATCTTTTTACCCCAACAGAGATCGAAACTTTCAAGATGATTGAGTTAGCTCGTATACAAAATAAGTATCTCACACATGAAAATATTTTGTTGAAGGAGCATATCATCGCACTCAAGGGTATTATTCACAAGTTAGAAGACCTCCTACGCTCGATGTGCGACTATCCATCATCAACAACTCCACCTTCTTCACCAACAAAGGAGACATAATCACATGGGTATGGGCACTCCCCTTGGCAACTGCCAAGCTTGGGGGAGTGCCCCGGTATCGTATCACCATCACTTTTACCTTTATCGTTTTTCTTAGTTCGATCCTTTTGGTAATATCTTGATCTAGTAGAATAAAAGTTCTTAGTATGATCTAGTTGTGAGTTTTGCTTTATGATTCCTCTATGTAATCGAGTCCGTGAGCTATATATATAATAAAGATTAGTGTTGAGTCAAGGGCTTGATTATTTTGCCATGATCCTAAGGGAATAAAAGAAAAGAGAAAGAAATAAAAAAGAAACAAAGAGATCATGTGAGTCTTATGGAGAGTAATGATCTCACATAGAAAAAAAGTATGATGAATAAAAGTTGTTGAGGGTTGACAAACATAGTTTTGGTCATCATTGCAATTAATAGGAAGTAATAAAAAAGAGAGGGCTTCACATATAAATATACTATCTTGGACATCTTTTATGATTGTGAGCACTCATTAAAATATGACATGCTAAAGAGTTGACGTTGGATAAGGAAGACAACGTAATAGGTTATGTTTTCTTACATCTGAGATAAATTATATTGTCATGGATCATCCAACATGGTTGATCTTGCCTTTCTCCCTCATGCTAGCCAAATTCATCGCACCAAGTAGAGATACTACTTGTGCTTCCAAATACCCTTAAACCAGTTTTGCCATGAGAGTCCACCATATCTACCTATGGATTGAGTAAGATCCTCCAAGTAAGTTGTCATCGGTGCAAGCAATAAAAATTGCTCTCTAAATATGTATGACCTATTAGCGTGGGAGAAAATAAGCTTTATACGGTCATGTGATATGGAAGAAATAAAAGCGACAGACTGCATAATAAAGGTCCATATCACAAGTGGCAATATAAAGTGACGTTCTTTCGCATTAAGATTTTGTGCATCCAACTACAAAAGCGCATGACAACCTCTGCTTCCCTCTGCGAAGGGCTTATCTTTTACTTTTATCCCCTACATTGCATAAGAGTCATGGTGATCTTCACCCTTCCTTTTTACATTTTATCCTTTGGCAAGCACAGTATGTTAGAAAGATCCTGGTATATATGGCTAATTGGATGTGAGTTTTCATGAACTATTATTTTTGACATTACACTTGAGGTAAAACGTTGGGAGGCAAAACTATAAGCCCCTATCTTTCTCTGTGTCCGATTAAAACTCCATACCCATAAGTATTGCATGAGTGTCAGCAATTGTGAAAGACTATATGATAGTTGAGTATGTGGACTTGCTGAAAAGCTCTTATACATTGACTCTTTCCTATGTTATGATAAATTGCAATTGCTCCAATGACAGAGATTATAGTTTGTTAGTTTTCAATGAAGTTTATGATTCATACTTGAAATTGTGATTGAATTATTACTCTAGCATAAGAAATCATATGACAAGAATTATATAAGTTGTTGTTCTAAGAATGATCATGATGCCCTCATGTCCTTATTTTATTTTTATCGACACCTCTATCTCTAAACATGTGGACATATTTTTCGATTTCGGCTTTCGCTTGAGGACAAGCGAGGTCTAAGCTTGGGGGAGTTGATACGTCCATTTTGCATCATGCTTTTATATCGATATTTATTGCATTATGGGCTGTTATTACACATTATGTCACAATACTTATGCCTATTCTCTCTTATTTTACAAGGTTTACATCAAGAGGGAGAATGCCGGCAGCTGGGATTCTGGGCTAGAAAAGGAGCAAATATTAGAGACCTATTCTGCACAGCTCCAAAAGTCCTCAAACTTCACAGAAGACATTTTCAGAATATATAAAAAATACTCAGCGGGAGAGATTCACCAGGGGGGCCAAAGCCTGCCCACGAGGGTGGGGGGCGCGCCCTACCCCCTGGGCGCACCCCCAACCCCGTGGGCCCACTGGTGGCCCTCCGGTGGCCATCTTCTGCTATATGAAGTCTTTCGATGGGAAAAAAATAAGAAGCCATCTTCTCGGACGAAACTCCGCCGCCACGAGGCGGAACCTTGGCGGAACCAATCTAGGGCTCTGGTAGAGCTGTTTTGCCGGGGAAACTTCCCTCCCGGAGGGGGAAATCATCGCCGTCGTCATCACCAACGCTCCTCTCATCGGGAGAGGGAAATCTCCATCAACATCTTCATCAGCACCATCTCCTCTCAAAACCCTAGTTCATCTCTTGTATCCAATTCTTGTCTCCAAGTCCGGGATTGGTGCTAGTAGGTTGCTAGTAGTGTTAATTACTCCTTTTAGTTGATGCTAGTTGGTTTATTTGGTGGATGATCATATGTTCAGATCCTATATGCATATTAATACCCCTCTGATTATGAACATGTTTATGCTTTGTGAGTAGTTACGTTTGTTCCTGAGGACACAGGAGAAGTCTTGCTATTAGTTGTCATGTGAATTTGGTATTCGTTCGATATTTTGATGAGATGTATGTTGTCTCTCCTCTAGTGGTGTTATGTGAACGTCGACTACATGACACTTCACCATTGTTTGGGCCTAGAGGAAGGCATTGGGGAGTAATAAGTAGATGATGGGTTGCTAGAGTGACAGAAGCTTAAACCCTAGTTTATGCGTTGCTTCATAAGGGGCTGATTTGGATCCATATGTTTCATGCTATGGTTAGATTTACCTTAATACTTTTGTTGTAGTTGCGGATGCTTACAATAGAGGTTAATCATAAGTGGGATGCTTGTCCAAGTAAGTACAAAACCCAAGCACCGGTCCACCCACATACCAAATTATCAAAGTACCGAACGCGAATCATATGAGCGTGATGAAAACTAGCTTGACGATATTCCCATGTGTCCTCGGGAGCGCTTTTCTCTATATAAGAGTTTGCCCAGGCTTGTCCTTTGCTACAAAAGGATTGGGCCACCTTGCTGCACTTTATTTACTTTTGTTACTTGTTGCTCGTTACAAATTGTCCGATCACAAAACTATCTATTACCACTTATTTCAGTACTTGCAGAGAATACCTTGCTGCAAACCACTTATCTTTTCCTTCTGCTCCTCGTTGGGTTCGACACTCTTACTTATCGAAAGGACACCATAAATCCTCGCAACCAACGCGATAAGGGGTTGTCAATCCCTACACGGCCACTTACGAGAGTGAGATCTGATAGATATGATAAGATAATATTTTTGGTATTTTTGTGATAAAGATGCGAAGTAAAATAAAAGCAAAGTAAAAGCAAAGGAAATAACTAAGTATTGGGAGATTATTATGATGAAGATAGACCCGGCGGCCATAGGTTTCACTAGTGGCTTCTCTCGAGAGCATAAGTATTCTATGGTGGGTGAACAAATGACTGTTGAGCAATTGACAGAATTGAGCATAGTTATGAGAATATCTAGGTATGATCATGTATATAGGCATCATGTCCGAGACAAGTAGACCGACTCCTGCCTGCATCTACTACTATTATTCCACTCATCGACCGCTATCCAGCATGCATCTAGAGTATTAAGTTAATGAAAATAGAGTAACGCCTTAAGCAAGATGACATGATGTACAGGGATAAACTCATGCAATATGATGAAAACCCCATCTTGTTATCCTCGATGGCAACAATACAATACGTGCCTTGCTGCCCCTACTGTCACTGGGAAAGGACACTGCAAGATTGAACCCAAAGCTAAGCACTTCTCCCATTGCAAGAAAGATCAATCTAGTAGACCAAACCAAACTGATAATTTGAATAGACTTGCAAAGATAACCAATCATACATAAAAGAATGCAGAGAAGATTCAAATATTGTTCATAGATAGACTTGATCATAAACCCACAATTCATCGGTCTCAACAAACACACCGCAAAAAGAAGATTACATCGAATAGTTCTCCACAAGAGAGGGGGAGAACATTGTATTGAGACCCAAAAAGAGAGAAGAAGCCATCTAGCTACTAACTATGGACCCGTAGGTCTGAGGTGAACTACTCACACTTCATCGAAGGGGCTATGGTGTTGATGTAGAAGCCCTCCGTGATCGATGCCCCCTTTGGCGGAGCTCCGGAACAGGCCCCAAGATGGGATCTCGTGGATACAGAAAGTTACGATAGTGGAATTAGGGTTTTGGCTCCATATCTAATCGTTAGGGGGTACGTAGGTATATATAGGAGGAAGGAGTATGTCCGTGGAGCAACAGGGGGCCCACGAGGGTGGAGGGCGCGCCTGGGGGGGGTAGGCGCGCCCCCTACCTCGTGGCCTCCTCTTTTGTGTCTAGACGTAGGGTCCAAGTCTCCTGGGTCTTGTTCGTTGAGAAAATCACATTCCCGAAGGTTTCATTCCGTTTGGACTCCGTTTGATATTCCTTTTCTTCGAAACCCTAAAATAGGACAAAAAACAGCAATTCTGGGCTGGGCCTCCGGTTAGTAGGTTAGTCCCAAAAATAATATAAAAGTGGATAATAAAGCCCAACAATGTCCAAAACAGTAGATAATATAGCATGGAGCAATCAAAAATTATAGATACGTTGGAGACGTATCAAGCATCCCCAAGCTTAATTCCTGCTCGTCCTCGAGTAGGTAAATGATAAAAACAGAATTTTTGATGCGGAGTTCTACTTGGCATAATTTTAATGTAATTCTTCTTAATTGTGGTATGAATATTCAGGTCCAAAAGATTCAAGATAAAAGTTTAATATTGACATAAAAATAATAATACTACAAGCATACTAACAAAGCAGTCACGTCTTCTCAAAATAGCATGGCCAAAGAAAGTTATCCCTACAAAATCATATAGTCTGGCTATGCTCCATCTTCACCACACAAAATATTTAAATCATGCACAACCCCGATGACAAGCCAAACAATTGTTTCATACTTTTGGTGTTCTCAAACTTTTTCAATCTTCACGCAGTACATGAGCGTGAGCCATGGATATAGCACTATAAGTGGAATAGAATGGTGGTTGTGGAGAAGACAAAAAGGGAGAAGATAGTCTCACATCAACTAGGCGTATCAACAAAAGTAGGGATTGCCATGCAAATGCACTAGAGCTATAAGTATATGAAAGCTCAACAAAAGAAACTAAGTGGGTGTGCATCCAAGTTGCTTGCTTATGAAGACCTAGGGCATTTTGAGGAAGCCCATCATTGGAATATACAAGCCAAGTTCTATAATGAAAAATTCCCACTGGTATATGAAAGTGATAACATAGAAGACTCTATCATGAATATCATGGTGCTACTTTGAAGCACAAGTGTGGTAACAGGATAGTAACATTGTCCCTTCTCTCTTTTTCTCTCATTTTTTTATTTGGGCCTTTTCTCTTTTTTTTATGGCCTCTTTTCTTTCTTTCTTTTTCGTCCGGAGTCTCATCCCGACTTGTGGGGGAATCATAGTCTCCATCATCCTTTCCTCACCGGGACAATGCTCTAATAATGATGATCATCACACTTTTATTTTTCTTACAACTCAACAATTACAACTCGATACTTAGAACAAAATATGACTCTATATGAATGCCTCCGGCGGTGTACCAGGATGTGCAATGAATCAAGAGTGACACGTATGAAAGAATTATGAATGGTGGCTTTGCCACAAATACGATGTCAACTACATGATCATGCTAAGCAATATGACAATGATGGAGTGTGTCATAATAAACGGAATGGTGGAAATTTGCATGGCAATATATCTCGGAATGGCTATGGAAATGCCATAATAGGTAGGTATGGTGGCTGTTTTGAGGAAGTTATATGGTGGGTGTATGATACCGGCGAAAGGTGCACGGTATTAGAGAGGCTAGCAAAGGTGGAAGAGTGAGAAAAGTGCGTATAATCCATGTACTTATTGCAAAAATCTACAAGTTATCAAAGCAAAGTATTACGCGCATGCTCCTAGGGGGATAGATTCATAGGAAAAGAGCATCGCTCGTCCCCGACCGCCACTCATAAGGAAGACAATCAAAAAATAAAGCATGCTTCGACTTCATCACATAACAGTTCACGATACGTGCATGCTACGGGAATCACAAACTTTAACACAAGTATTTCTCAAATTCATAACTACTCAACTAGCATAACTCTAATATCACCATCTTCATATCTCAAAACAATTATCAAGCATCAAACTTCTCATAGCATTCAACACACTCATAAGGAAGTTCTTTTACTATTCTTGAATTCCAAGCATATTAGGATTATTTAAGAAAATTACCATGCTATTTAAGACTCTCAAAATAATCTAAGTGAAGCATGAGATACCAATAGTTTCTATAAAACAAATCCACCACCGTGCTCTAAAAGATATAAGTGAAGTACTAGAGCAAAACTATATAACTCAAATGATATAAGTGAAGCACATAGAGTATTCTAACAAATTCCAAATCATGTATGACTCTCTCAAAAGGTGTGTACAACAAGGATGATTGTGGTAAACTAAAAAGTAAAGACTCAAATCATACAAGACGCTCCAAGCAAAACACATATCATGTGGCGAATAAAAATATAGCTCCAGACCAAAGGTCAATCCAACAGCTTGATTCCAGCGACTATGGTAAAGCATCACACAGCCTACTATCCCCATGGATATGCCGACAGAATGAATAAGCAGAGGATGAAAAACAAAATTCTTCTGCCAGAACCACCGTCAGTCAAGACCGCGGATATTATCATATAAGGTCATACCCCTTATGCTGGCGTCAGGCGACAATCAAATATTTGGTACGAATCTAATACTCAAGACAGTGGAATCAGTCAAGATGATTCAAAAGCTCCTGCGAGAAGTCAGAATCCCCCAGGAAAACGGTTATGACTCATCTCACTGCTTTGAACCCAGAAAACCCATACTTAGTATAGGAACCCAATGCAAGGAGTACGTGCTTGGGTGTTCATCGGGAAAAATCTGATCACCAATTCATGGAAGTTTGTCAGTACATCCACAACAATCAGAAATCACTCTCAGTTTTGTGCAACGAGCATATATTTCAGTCATGATAACAAATCACACTCAGCTAAGTCAGCAGATATGAAAAGAATTGGAGCTAGTATAAGCATGCAAATGTGAGGTAAGATCTGTCAGGATATGGATACAAGCAAACCACCCCAGAGCCAGTCAGGTAAGTCAGATGAAGAATTTAATGGGAATAATCAATAAAGGAAAAAGGATACCCGAGTTGGAAACGGTCTCCTTAAGTCAGTATATGCATACTTGTTCCCCAAGCAACCAAATCTCGAGGAAGAGATTTCTTTAAGGGGGGAAGAGTTGTCACAGCCTCATTTTTTGCCCCTTTCTTTTTCTTTTATTTCTCTGAGATTTTTGCTTGAGTTTTCTTTTTCCATGGCTTTGTGGTCTGGAAACTAAAGAAGATGACCTCTTCTTTGTTTCCAGAGTGGCTTGTCATCGTCAAACCCTTCCCAAGACCTTGCCATTTTTATCCTAGCCAAACTCCAATATTCTTTTCCTTGGGAATATTCCTTTTCTATTAAAGGAATAACCCAATTTGTCCTCATCACCTATATTTCTATCACTCCTAAAATTCCCAAATAATTCTCATAAATTGTTTGGGTCCTATCTTCCTCAAATATGGCAAAATATTTCATTGGCCGAGTTCCCCATCATGCTCAATTAATTCTTTTCCTACTTTGTCCTGAATGGCAGATTGTGAAGCAACTGCCATTTACCTTTGCCCAATTGACCCCAAACTTTTTGGAAACCTTTTCATGTCCAAATAATTACCTCATGCCAAAATACAACTTAATTTGCCTAGAAAATATTCCTGAGCCATATTTCAAAGTTCCTGTCTAAGGGAATTGGTTGTGAAGGAAGTACTAGCTAGGTTAATCCAATTGAGTTGAATTTTCCTAGGCCTCCTCCTACCTCTATAACTTATCTCCACACGATTTGCTCTCATTTCATCTGGCCATTTTCCCTCAGGATTTTTCCTAAGTTTCTGTCCAGAGAGGTGATGTATGAAGGAAGTACCATTCTGGCTTGGCCAAATGGCATCCAATTTTTATGGCCCTCTCATATGACCATATAACCCTGCCATGTTCATTTTCAGCTCAATTCATCACTCTATGTGAGTGCTTCTTCATGTTCTTGTTTCTGGACCAATTTATGTGGTTGTTAAGCTACTATATTAAATGATTGTCCTAATCATCTCATAATTAATAGGACTATAGTCCTTCCTAACCTAAACAACCCAGACAACTCACTTGCCTCTTAGAATGACTCTGATGATCACTTCATAATGATCAACTTTGCAACAGCAAACTTCAGAGGTCAATTACCATTTTAACCACAAAGCCTTTAACCGAGCTACCACCGCAGTTGAAACCTCCCCTGGAAGAACTTACCCCTAGACAACAATTTCCAGCCATTTGGCTCTTTTCATGCCAGCTCACGCGGTGACCACGGGGCAGACGTGCCAAACTGACGCGCTCTGGAAACTGCAGCATTGTGCTCGTCCGTTATCTCCTTGTCTCGACTCAAAGCCATGTCCATTAGCCTCCTCGTGATCGACCGCGTCGCCTTGACCTCACTCCCACTCCGTCCGCTTCCTCGTCGGCGCTCGTTGTCGCGCACCCACGGGTGCACAGTGCCGACATGGTATTAATGGCGCCCTGACCGCTCCCTCCCCGTGCCCGTTGGCCCTCTCTACCCCGTGATCCCTCCTATATTGCTCCTCGTCGCCGCCCGTCGAGCTCGCTGGCGTGCACACGCATACGCAGCCGTGCCCAAGCCGCGGCCTCCCCTCCTTAGCCATGCCTATATAAAGGCCACCCCGAGACACTCCGAGCTCATCAGCCTCCTCACCACGCTCCTATAGGCCCTCCCCACCTTTAGCCCGAGCTCTAGAACCTCTCCTCAACCCCCATGGCCGCAATGCCTCTCGCCGGAGCCCAGCTAAACTAGCCCAATGCCGAGCCCCTCTCTTCCGTCCACCACCACCAGAGGCCTCCCCACTACCTTCCAAGCCTCCCCCTCCACTCAACTAGTCGTCGGAGTAGCTGTGGCCGTCGTCCTGAAGATCGGCCGCCACCTCCCTTGGTTGCTGTTACCACGCGGTGCCGCTGTTCTGTCCCTCCCCGACACCTGATTCCCCTCTGGATGGACGCGGTGGGCCAAACCTCGCTCGCCGGCGCCATCCCCACGGCCAGAGACGGCCGGAGCCGGTTTAGGCCAGATGCCAGCCGAGCCAGCCCGCCTCTCCTTTGTTCTCTGTCGGGTGCGAGGAAGAAGAGTTGGATAAGGCGGGCCCCACTCGTCAGCCTCACAGCGCCACAGGCCCCCACTGCCACGCTGGATAAGTGGAAACATACTTTCCAAAAGTACGTTTTCATCTTCAGAAAGCGTATTCCTCTTCTGCTCTAGCCGTAAGTGCACTTTCCTAGTTTGAAAACGTATTCTCTCCTTAGGCGTTTTCTGTTTTCTCATTCAGGGGCCTGTTTGTAGAAATCTTTTTATAGATTGGTCCCTGGACTTCGTCGGGTTATAAATTTTTGCTCGAGACTCCGATTGAGGTGAATCCAACGCCCACGTCTTTGTCTCGTCGAGCCCGTTCTGTTCACATCATTTTAACTATGGTTTTACACTGTGAAAATGACCTTTTTTACCTTGCCCCTAATCAGCCCCCTCCGAGAGAGAATCGTTTCTGGCGAATCTTTCCGTGGCTTCACCGCACTTCTCCCTGGAGCCTTCTTCATCCCTAGGCAAGCCACAACCACCATTTGCATGATAGCCATACAGTAGCATTGGTTTTCAACTTGAATCTATAATAACCGTATGTTTGTTTTGCTACCATTGTCATTATTTCGGTTATGCTTATGGATCGGTGATTACCGTCATGCTATGTTTTCTTGCACTCAGTTATCATGTTCTACTTGCTAGTATTACTTTATATTGCCATGCTTCATAGTAGTACATGTTGGGGTGGTCATGTTCTTCGGTGCATGACTAACATCGGTTATCGAGTACCGTTGATATGCATTGTTCCTTTGCTGTTAGTTGGTTAAGTGTTTACTCGGTAATATTATTGATGTGTTATGGCATGGTATTTATTGTTGATGTTAGTGGACATGTTATACTATGAGTAGTGTTGTACTTGTGATATTCATGCTCTTCATTATGCCATGCTTAGTTGGATATGATTCATTGTTGATATGGTTGATAGTTATGTTGTACCCTCATGCTCATGTTGATATCATGCTCATGCATTGTAATTGCATCATGTTATTTTATCATGGCTCAGCATATTGCATTCAAGTTTAACCGGATTAATTTGAACTTGAACAACTGTTGGCCGAGTCATGGTGCCACCATATCGAGCTGATCAGTGCAACCACACTTGCCTTTATGGGAGGATCCTAACTGGGTCTATTATTATGCCTCTCGTCGGTGCCTCCAATGAGGGAAGGTTATGCGCGGGCGCTACCCTGGCCAGGTAGGACGACATAAGCCCTGTGAGCCCGAGTTAGGTTATGTGCACATGTCCACGTTTGGGACCATTTTTGTTTTGCCACAACGGTGGCCGTTTTGCCACGATGGTGGCTGTCGTGGAATTGTCATGGCAGATGTCCTAGTGTGAGCACTTAGTTGTGGAGGCATTGCATTGAGGTTATCTTAAAGGGGTTAATCAGGATAAAGGACACGAGGAGTTTATACTGGTTCGACCCCTTACAATGAAGGTAAAAGCCTAGTCCAGTTTGTAGTTGGTATTGCTAGGGTTTTGATGAGCTGGGGGCGAATACGCTTGACCCGGCTCTCGATCTGTTCTCTCTTGCCCTAAGCCGCCACTAGGTCGTCCCCTTATATAAACGGGTTGACGCCCTGCGGCCCTCAGAGTCCCGGACGGTTTATACAACGTACCCGGCTCGGTGACCTATCTCTTATGCCTTACAATACAAGTTTTACATACATGGCGGTTTATAATCATGGGCCTTAATCGCCTTCGGGTCTGGGCCCTCTACCAAGCCTATCTATGAACCGCCATACGATCTTGGGCTTCATCAGAACGAATCATCATAGGGATGACCCGGCCCCTCCTGTGCGGGTCATACCTAATAGTTATATCCCCAACATTAGGCCCCAGGTTGATTTGAAGTTTTTAATGTTAATCTCCAAGACTTAGAAAAAGCCTTCCATATTCACTGCAACAACTTTGTAACCCGCCATAACGTCATCTCCAAGAATCTCGGAAACCCACCATGATGTCATCTTTAACGGATCTTTATCTTAATGTCTTCCCAAAAATCAAGGCGTCCAATTAGCTGGATAACCATCATTTGACCTCCTCGTCTTTCGCGCCTGCCTGTTTCCTGTCTCCTTATAAATAGGACCCGAAAGCCATCTTCCATTCTTCTCCTTCTTCTTTCTTCCTCCTCGCAACGCAACATCCTATACGAACCTTGCCGCCGTCGACCTCCGTCTTCGACCTCAACTCCGGCCGCTGCATCGCCCTGAGTGGACCAGAGAAACGCAGCGCCACTCCGCTGTCTGAACAGCATCGGTAAGCTTTCCATTCCTCATAATGGATCCTTCATTAGGGTTTGTTGGTGTTCTCCGATGTTCGTCGGTGTTCATCACTATCCTTCGTTTTTCTTTGTTTTAGGTCCATAGGTTAGATCCAAAAGCTATAGGAATCTTGTACGGTAGAAGTTTCAGTACTTGTTTTAATACTAGAACATATCCTCACCGCGACAGATCTTCTCTAGGGCTCCTCTGCTCTCCTTCTGTCACTTTTTGTAGATGAATTTATCCCCCTTTTCGGAACAACGATAGATCCAAATTTATAACCTCGGTCTGCGGAACCTGTTTGGCCCAACACTTAGCAAATTCTGTTTTCAATAACTCTTGAATATTTTAGTCGTGGCGGCTTACTCTGCCGGCTTATGTTTACTTCATATACCATTAGCCCTCGCTTAAGCCGCCATTATAAACATGTATTGTAATCATTAACTTGCAATCCCATCAACTGATTTGAAATAGGCCAATTATTTCCTTTTAGATTACCCTTTCACCATGCTGCCGAAGACGATGACAACTTGCAACTGGGTTCCTTCCACAGTCACCGAGAGTACTCTGAAGGATTTTGTCACGGTGGGATTCTTACCAGAAAAAAGTGTCATGCATTATCATGCTCCTAACCCGGCTGAAGAGAGACCTCAGCTGAAGGACGGTGAAATTATCGTCTTCACTGATCATATGAACCGGGGCTTCTCGCCGCCCGGATCAAAATTCTTTAGAGATGTTTTGCATTTTTTCAAATTCCATCCACAAGATATCGGACCCAATTCTATATCAAACATCTGTAACTTCCAAGTTTTCTGTGAAGTGTACCTTCAAGAAGAACCTACTGTTGAACTCTTCAGGGAATACTTCTACCTGAACCGCCAGAACGAGTACACCAATGGTCCCAGCTTAGAACTTGGCGGGATTTGAATTCAATGCAGAAGAGATGCCATCTTTCCTCTAGTAGTACTGCCAAGCCATCCCAAGGACTGGAATCAAACATGGTTCTACTTCAAAGATACGTCATTGTATGATGAAAACCAGATGTCGGGTTATCGCGTTGATCGTCTTGATGCAAAGCACCCGCTTCCTGATAAACTCACCCCTGCTGAACGCAAGAAGCTCGCCCCAAAATCAGAAAAGTTCAAGCCTTGTTAGGAAATGGCCTAACCGGAGTTGACTTGATTCACTGCTGGGTCGCATGGCGGATCATACCTTTAAGCCGCCGATCCGTCTTGATGTGTTCATACACCGGAGGAACTGATGATCCTTTACGTTATAGCTCTATGCGTTTGACTGAAGAGGCCATTGTTGAGATGGCAACCACACTTAGCAATAGCAAATATGAAGACTGCTGCCTCGTGGGTTTGAACCCTTTCTGCATGCTTAACCCGGCTCTAGAGGTAAATCTTTTGACTCTTTTTTCCTTCAGCAATTTAGACATCGCATAAACTTCAATATATTATCCTTCCATAGGCCAAATCTGACTTCTGGAAAGCCAAGTATGACCATGAGCCAGCTAAAAAAGCTAGAGCTACTGCGAGAGCCGCCAAGAAAACCATTAGAAAATCTAAAAGAAGCCAACTGCCTCTGATTTACTCAAGCTAGATGACACCTCTGAGTCAGAGGTAGCCCTGGACTCTCTTGGCCTGTTTTTTAACCACCTTATTGACACTGACTATTGCCAGGATGACACGGGGGCTAGCTAGGCAGTTGAAGAAGAGGTAAATATTATTTCCTCCGACTCAGAACCTTTACCAAGGCAGAAAACTCGGCGGGTAACCCAGAAAATAAGGTTTTCGCACCCCTTGGCTTATTTAGATCCTCATTTTCTTTTGTAACGACAACAACATGAGAGCCGCCGCCAGATCCGAACCGGTGGAGATGACGACTTACCCTCCGGCTTACCGAACGCTCCTCGGAAACGCCAGAATGAGGTTCTTCTTAACCTTTAATCCTTGTAATTATTCAGCGAATTACCTTCATCACTCAATTTTGATTTCATCCTTGTAGGAGATTTCTCGTTCCTCCTCTGGCGATTCATCACAAACTCAATTGTCGGCCTTCAAGACCGCCCCCGGGTAAAGATAACTACCCTTCTTAGGTACCTTTATATACGCATCATTATACTGACTTGTCTAAATCCTTTTTAGCGGTCAAGCAAAGCCCAAGAAAGCAAGGGTGACAAAGCCGGCTGAGGATCCAAAAACCACTGAACTGGAGCAGCCAACCCTCGTACCGAAACATCCTGAAGAACCGGAGCAGTCAACCTTTGTGCTAGAACACACTGAACAGCCAGAAGACCCTGCTTTCAACATTCAACTGGATATCCCTGAGCCGTCTGCAGATGAAACTGCTATTGACCCATCAAGTATTGAGTCGTCAAGCTCAGCTAACCCACCGGAGAGGCACGATGATGATGTTTTAATCACTGGCACCAGCTTCGTTGAACCGGGGAACCCAACTGTCTTAGCCAGACACTGTGCCAAACAAGAAGTTATAGAAAGGCGGAAGGTGAGGTTTGACGTCTCCCACTATGCTCACCTGAGTATTAGTGAAGTGCTATCTGGTTATCTCAGTCAAGTGCACTCCAGCCGTGATTCAGAAATTGAGATGGTCAAACAGATGCACCAAAAATATGAGGTACGTTCTCTGGCTTATATAAGTTATATACCCTGTCAGCCTCCAAGGACCGGTTTAATCAGTATGAATGAGCCGGTCCTACTAGTCATTGCATAGAACTAAACCTTATAGCCCTCATAAGCCGGCTAAGACTGTTGAGAACTTATCTGGCTCATTTGTAGAAAAATTCAAGCAATATGCATTAGCCCCCAAGCGCCAAGTGTTCTTGCCTGCAAAACACTTGGGACTTTTAGAAAGAACGATTTCCTTTGAAAAATTTGTGCTGACAGACATTAGTCCCCAAGTGCCAAGTGTTATTGCTTGCAAAGCACTTGGGAATTGTTTTTTATAATCTTCCATGAAACTGAAACAACCTTATGCTGTATGCAGGCTGCGGCCGCGGAACTGGAATCCCAATTGTCCGAGGCCAAGACCCGGCTGGCGACTCAAGAGATTGAGACCAAGAAAGCTGATTCCAAATTCTAGTTGAGTGTGTCTGAGGAAGAGAAACTAAAGACCAGCTTCACTGCGGAGAAAGAGTCTTGGGCCAATGAGAAGACCGCCTTGACGCAGCATGCTGAGAGGGCCGAAGCGGCTCTAGAAAAGGTTACCACTGAACTCACCGGTTTAAAGAACCGTGTGTCTTAGATGGTTTCTGCAATCTTCGGTAAGTCACCTTGTTGTTTACTCAGATTAAATATTTGTCATCATAATATGAGCCACTATTTATGCAATTGTGGAAACCTTGCAGGTCCCAGGAGTAGCAACCTGAGCTGAGACACGTTGGTTAAGCTCAAGGCGGTTTACATGCTCATTGAGCAATTATACACTGGGGCTTAGCGGACTCTTGCCACTATCTCCCCCGTGAATCAAGGGCCGACTCTATTAAGTGACGTCTTGAAGAAGCTGTCCATCTTGCCCGCTCGGTTCCAGGAAATCAAGCGATCTTGTGCTAGAGCCGGAGCTGTAACAGCTTTAAGCCGTGCCAAGGCCTGGGTGCCGGAGTTAGACCCGGAAGATGTAGCCAGTGGATATCCCAGCCTCAAAGAAGATGGAACTCCTTTCGACCAAGAAGATTTTGCTGCTTGTGTCAAGGAAATTCACCCTCATGCTGCCATCGTTGCCGAAGAGACCAACCTTACCAAGTACCAGCTGGGTTATGACACAGAAAATCAGAAGGTGTCAACTCCGTCATATAAAGTGATGGACTTAATCCCACCGATCCATAAGCACACTTTCGCCCCCGATATCAATCCGTCCGGTGTAATTGATGACGAGGCTGAATTTGTCGCCCTTCATGGCTTTGACTGGTCCAAACCCAACTTCCAGACGATGGAGGAGGAGGATGATCCGGCAAGGGATGAGCCACAATCTTCAACTCAGCCGGGTTAAGGTTCATGAACCGGGGCCAGTTTATCATCTGCTATACGGGAGACTGAAAAAACAGTATCATTTTGGGCTCCAAGCGCCTTGTAATTGGCTAGCTTTAAACTTCTTGTTCTGCTATGCCATCATGCATATTGTGCTTCTTATAACACTTATTTATCCGTTATGTGAAGATATGCTATATATCCCTGATGATATTAACAATTTTGAATCTGTTCTTGCGTACAACAGATAAAAAATGTCCTGGCGGTTTACCGCTGTGATATTTGATCACACTTGTTGATTTTACCAAGCTAGTGTAGTAAGGGTGATAACCCAAGACTTTGGATGATGGTAGTTATCAGAGATTGCCGGCTTATGAACAAAATCGGACCGGGTTAATAAACACCGGATATTTACCTTTATTTTATACTGGCGACTTATAGTCGAAGACCAGGCCGGGTTTAATAAACACTAGTTAATGTCATATATGACTCACAAGGCATTATAAACCTTATTGTTTTTCAACCATGTATTACGATGTCACAAAAGAAAAAAATCTCAAAAAGACATTCAAATGAAAACAACAGAAAAAATCCGAGGCTTTCGTAGGCCACCAAGCCAAAATATCTTCTTCAATGAAACTAGCATTAGCCACTGGAAGGTACGCGCTTTCCGTGAGCCAGCCCTCATTGACCCAATCGACATTTTAACCTGGATAAGTTCAGTTCTTATTTTAAGATAGACTTATCAGGAGTACGCGGGGTTAGAGCAGCATCGTGCATCACATGCCGATTTATCCAAGTTTCAAGGAAGGCAGCTTTACAGCCTGAGCTTCTCCTTGCTATCCGTAAACCGTGCCCTCTCATGAAAAACCGGCATTTTAACCTTAACGAGTTAAGGGTCCTGTTTAAAAGATTGACTGTTAAGAGTTCAGCGAGTCAATCAGGATTACCTGATGGAGAAGCATCTGGCATACAGGAGGATAACCTGGGGTTTTAGGTGAATACACCTGGCTTCCAAGCCTGGCTTTTGTAGCCTATAACAAGGTTATGAACTCTTTGTTCTTTAGAACAAAAGAGCCCCCAAGTGATATTTTGAGTTGTGCTCAATGGGTACCTATGTTTGAGTTGTGATTTTGCAACAGACTCTCTTTAGTCCCTTTAAACTAGGTAGTAATGCTATGTTCTCTTTGGTGAATACACCTATGTTTGAATAGGAAGCCCCCAAGTTTTTATGTGTGGCCTATAAGCCGGATCAAAGGGTAATAATAACCTTTCCTGTATAAAGTAGAAGCCCCCATGTGACCAAACAACTCATTATTTAAAGAGACGACAGAGACCCTACTTTAACAGGGATGCCGGCTTTATTATATTGATCATAATATATACATTATCAAAATATGTACATTGAAGGAGTTGGTGGCTCAGGTGTAGTATGGCCTAAGCTGAGCAATATTCCAGGGCCGGCGGGTCTCCTCCTCCGACGTGTGTGAGTCCTTGTGGTCTCAAACATCAATAAGGTAATATGACCCGTTGTTTAGATTCTTGCTGACCACAAAGGGTCCTTCCCAAGGTGGGGATAACTTGTGCATATTCGTCTGATCCTGGATAAGCCAGAGCACTAGGTCGCCTTCTTGAAAAGTTATGGTTTTAACCCGGCGGCTGTGATAACGGCGCAGATATGCTGGTAAATCGCCGAACGAGCTGCTGCTATCTCACACTCCTCATCCAACAGATCAAGTGCTTCTTGACGTGCTCTTTCATTGTCCGCTTCAACATAAGCCGCCACACGAGGCGAGTCATGACGAATGTCGCTAGGAAGAACTGCCTGTGCTCCGTAAACCATGAAAAAAGGCGTGTATCCCATAGATCTGTCAGGGGTGGTGTTGATGCTCCATAACACGGAAGGTAACTCTTCCACCCAACAACCCGACGTCCTCTGCATGGGAACCATAAGCCGGGGTTTGATGCCCTTCAAAATCTCTTGGTTCGCTCTTTCAGCTTGACCATTGGATTGCGGGTGAGCCACTGATGATACATCGAGCCAGATATGCTAACGTTGACAAAATTCTTCCATAGCACATTTAGAGAGATTAGTGCCATTGTCTGTTATAATGCTGTGTGGAAAGCCAAAACGGAAGATCACCTTCTTCATGAATTGAACCGCCGTTGTTGCATCACACTTATTGACCGGCTCTGCCTCTACCCACTTAGTGAACTTATCAACCGCCACCAAAAGGTCGGTGTTCTTATCCTTGGATCTTTTGAAAGGCCCAACCATATCGAGCCCCCAAACTGCGAACGGCCAAGTAATTGGGATCATCCTCAATTCTTGAGCCGGCACATGGGCTCGGCGTGCAAATTTCTGACATCCATCACACCTGCTGACGAGGTCCTCTGCATCAGCATGAGCTGATAGCCAGTAAAACCCATGACGGAAAGCTTTAGCCACAAGGGACTTTGAACCGACATGATGACCAAAATCTCCTTCATGAATTTCTCGTAAGATCTCACAGCCCTCTTCTGGAGAAACACAACGTTGAAACACCCCTGTGACACTGTGATGATGTAATTCTCCATTAACAATCGTCATTGACTTAGACCGCCGGGTTATCTGCCTGGCTAAGGTTTCATCCTCAGGTAACTCGCCCCGGGTCATATAGGGCAAGTAAGTGACTGTCCAATCTGGGATTAGATGAAGAGCCGCCACCAACTGAGCCTTCGGGTCAGGAATAGCCAAATCCTCCTTTCTAGGAATCTTAACCGACGGGTTATGCAAAACATCAGGAAAAACATTGAGCGGTACCAGCTTGCGTTGAGAACCCAACCGGCTTAAAGCATGTGCCGCTTCATTTTTCCTCCGATCAACATGCTCAACTTGATAACCCTTGAAGTGACCAGCAATTACATCCACCTCTCGCTGATAAGCCGCCATGATTGGATCCTTAGAATCCCAAGTACCAGAAACTTGCTGAGCTACCAAGTCTAAGTCGCCGAAGCACCTAACCCGGCTTAAGTTCATCTCCTTAGCCATCCGAAGACCATGGAGCAAGGCCTCGTACTCAGCTGCATTATTAGTGCAAGGAAACATTAAATAGAGAACATAACAAAATTTATCACCTCGAGGGGAAGCTGAGATAACTCCAGCCCCGAGCCCTCCAATTGCCCGGACCCATCAAAGTGAATAGTCCAATACGTGTTATCCGGCTTTTCCTTAGGCATCTGCAGCTCTATCCAATCATTGATGAAATCCGCCAGCATATGAGACTTGATGGCCGTGCGAGGCACATATTTTAACCCGTGAGGTCCAAGCTCAATAACCCACTTAGCAACCCAGCTAGTTGCCTCCCTATTTTGGATGATATCTCCCAAAGGAGCAGAGCTGACCATAGTGATGGGATGACCCAGAAAATAGTGTTTAAGCTTCCGGCTGGCCAAGAACGCCCCATATACAAGCTTCTAACAGTGTGGATACCTCTGCTTGGACTCAATAAGTACCTCACTGATATAGTAAACCGGCCTTTGAACCGGATATTCCTTGCCTGCTTCCTTTCTTTCTACCACAATAGCAACACTGACAGCCCGGCTATTGGCAGCCACATATAGCAACAAAGGCTCCTTATTAACAGGGGCTGCAAGCACGGGCGGCTCAGCCAGCTGCTTCCTCAAATCCTCAAACACTGTATTAGCAGCATCACTCCAGACGAAGTTATTTGTCTTTTTGATCATCTGATATAGAGGTATAGCCTTCTCTCCCAACCGGCTTATGAACCGGCTCAACGCCGCTATACGACCCGCCAGGCATTGCACATCATTGCTACACACCGGCTTAGCCAGCAAAGTGATGGATTTAATCTTCTCCGGGTTAGCTTCAATACCTCTGTTAGACAACAAAAACCCCAAGAGTTTGCCTGCCGGCACACTGAAGACACACTTGGCCTGGTTAAGCATCATCTTGTAAACCCGAAGATTATCAAAGGTTTCGCTCAAATCATCTATCAATGTTTCCTTCTCTCTGGATTTCACCACAATATCATCCACATAAGCATGGACATTGCTCCCAATTTGGTTATGGAGGCAATTTTTCACACATCTCTGATAAGTTGCCTGGGCACTCTTGAGCCCAAAGGGCATAGACACGTAGCAGAAGGCTCCAAAGGGAGTTATGAAAGCTGTCTTCTCCTGGTCCTTAACTGCCATCTTGATCTGATGATAACCAGAATAAGCATCTAAAAAACTTAAATGCTCACAACCCGCCGTAGCATCAATATTCCGATCAATATGAGGGAGAGCAAAAGGATCAGTCGGACAAGCCTTGTTTCAATCCATGTAGTCCACACACATACGCCAAGTGCCGTTTTTCTTAAGCACGAGCACCGGGTTAGCCAACCACTCAGGATGGAAAACTTCAATGATAAACCCAGCTGCCAAAAGCCGGGCCACTTCTTCTCCTATGGCCTTTCATCTCTCCTCATTAAAATGGTGAAGAAACTGTTTGACCGGCTTAAACTTTGGATCAATATTAAGAGTGTTCTCAACGAGTTCTCTCGGTACACCCGGCATGTCTGAAGGCTTCCATGCAAAGATGTCCCGGTTCTCACGGATGAACTCAATGAGCGCGCTTTCCTATTTCGGACCCAGATTAGCACTGATGCTGAACTTCTTGGATGAGTCACCAGGAACAAAATCAACCATCTTAGTATCATCTGCCGACTTAAACTTTAAAACCAGATCATGCTCTGTGGTTGGCTTTTTCAAAGACGTCATATCTGTCGGGTCAACATTATCCTTGTAAAATCAACTCCTCCGTTGCACAAACTGACTCAGCATAAGCCGCATCGCCCTCTTCACACTCTAGAACTATCTTATGGCTCCCATGCACTGTAATGGTTCCTTTGTGACCTGGCATCTTGAGCTGCAGATACACGTAACACGGCCACGCCATGAACTTGGCATAAGCCGGCCATCCAAACAGAGCGTGATATGGGATGTGGATCTTGACCACTTCAAAGGTCAACTCTCCGACCTGGAGTCATGATCATCTCCAAAAACAATTTCCAGAGCTATCTTACCGACTGGATATGCCATGAAAAATAGTGTTTGATGGCTTAAGAATTTTATCAATCAACCCCATGCGACGGAAAGTTTCATAATACAAAATATTGATGCTGCTCCCTCCGTCCATGAGTACTTTGGTAAATTTATACCCTCCGACTTGCGGTGCCACCACCAAAGCCAAATGACCCGGATTATCAACCCGGGGCGGGTGACCCTCCCGACTCCATACGATGGGCTGCTCAGACCAACGCAGATAACGAGGAACTGCCGGCTCAACAGCATTTACTAATCTCTTATGAAGCTTCTGGTCACGCTTACACAAGCTAGTGGTAAACACATGATATTGCCCACTATTCAACTGCTTCGGGTTGCTCTGGTAACTAGACTGTTGCTGTTGCTGACCCCCTTGATTACTCTGCTGGTTGTAACAACCCTGGTCGTTGTGATTACCTTGATTTCCTTGAAAAACAGAGTTAGAACTGCCACCGCCATAACCCGGACCGTGAGAGCCGGTCCCAGAACCGCCACCTGGCCCATGGATGTCATGGAAAAGATTTGAATTTTTGCACTCCTTCATGATGTGACAATGCTTCCATAGATGCCCGGATGGTCTTTCTTTCATACCATCTCGTGGGCAGGGCTGATTTAACATATGCTCAAGATTGATACCGGATCCGCCGGCTTGTGGGGGCGGTTTACCCTTACGATGCTGACCATTATACTGTGCATTGGTGTTAGCCACAAAATCGAAACTATTATCAGCTTTGCACTTACCGTTGCCTCCCGGGTTATACTGCCGCCCTTTAGTGTTGTTGCTCCTCTTTCCCTTCCCCGCTTTATCATCATCAGAATCGAGGTTTTGGTACTATCAGAGTCAGCATATTTAACCAGAGCCGCCATGAGTGTCCCCATGTCATTGAAGTGGCGTTTGAGCCGCCCTAGTTTCTGCTTCAAGGGTGTGAAGCGGCAATTGTTCTCTAACATCAACACAGCCGAGTCGGCATTGATGCGATCCGACGATGCAAGATCGTTGAGACTTGGCACACCCAATGGGTTGTTTATTCACCTTCTTCTTGAACACAGACGGCCAGATCCACAATCAACATGGGCTGCTTACATGTATCTTTGAAGTTCTGGATAAACCGGGCTTTTAACTCGGCCCATGACCCAATGGAATTGGCAGGGAGCCCCTTCAACCAGGTGCGGGCCGTTCCTTCTAGCATCAGGGGAAAATACTTAGCACACGCAGCCTCGCTGACATCCAGCAACTCCATGGCCATCTCATAACTCTCAATCCATGCCTCAGGACTTAAATCAACTATATACTTTGGCACCTTGCGAGGTCCTTTGGAATCTTTGGGCATATGCTCATTATGTAGATCCGGTACCAAGCATGGTACGCCCAAGTTTCTAAAGGTTACACTTGGCTCCGCAGAGGTGGTCGGACGAACTAGAGTTGGTTGACGAGCCACATACTAAGCCGCCAGCTCGGCCTCTCGATGGGCTCTACCTTGATCCACCACGTCCTGAGCGTTTGCACCACCGCCCGCCGGGTCATGCCCACGGGGCGGGTTACGGTTCTGCCCACTACTTGATACAGCCGGCTCATCAAGATGCTTGCTGTAACTCCGGCTCGGACGAGGGGTAGAATGAACTCGATCACGGCTGTAAGAATAAGCCTACTGTTGAAGCAAAGCTATCTGAAGAAGATCTCTAGCCCTTCGTGTCTCGACTACCGCTGGTGATTCACCTTCAACCGGGATAGCTGCCAATCGAGATGCCGCAGCGATCATGTTATCCAAAGGGTTGGAGTAATGACCCGGTGGCGTCGGCACGTGCTGTGGCGGGTTGTTGTTCTAACGAGGTGGATCCATCACGCGCGGTTGAATCGATGTATCCGTCCCAGGTGCTTCGACTCGGTTTACCCCTACTGGGTTACTGGTTCCTGCTCCTGGCGTGTTAAAAAGATTTCTTGCTTCATAGACCGACGACAGATGGTCCTGATGCCTCCTCCTCATGACATCGTTTGGAGCATTTTGATCCAACATGAGCCGGTAAGACTCCGCCTGAATCCGTTGTGACTGGGCGTCCAAAGCAGCCCGTTTTTCGGCCATCTTAGTTCTTTTTGCATTTAGCTCCTCCTTAGCCTGTGCTATCTCATCGTGCAATCTTGTGATCACCGCGTTATGTTGATCTTGATCCACCGGGTTAACCACCGATGTCAACAACGTCGTCAATTTATCCAGCAAATCAGTTAAAGCCTGAGCCGGCGGGCGCTCAGGGCCTCCTGTCTCGGCAGCCGCTGCTACCCCTGACCCGGAAACCAGCTCCGCCGTAGTTGATGAGTGTTGCACGGCCTGTGTACCGGCCATGAAAATTGCAACTCGATTCGGCGGTTCATAGGGGTCCAGAGTACTGTTGCCATCGGAACAGCCCCCAAGCCAGCCCTCAAGCAGTTGATACAGTGCCTCGGTCTCACCAGTGAATGACTCGTCATCAGAGTAGACGACGGACTCATCACCAGATGCTGGTTTGTCCTCAGATTCCACTCCATGGATAAATCCCACGAAGGCACAATTCATGGCAGGCCGAACCCGGGCGGGTCTCGCACGCTGAGCCATCTCGACGATGTCGGTGCAGATGTCCGACTCAGGGCCCGGTTCACCGATCTTGCCGATGAAGACATGTATTCCACCGAAGGGGACCCGGTACACGTACTCAATTGAGACGACCTCGGGGCCCCAGCTTGCGTCGTCGATGTAGAGCTTGCCGCGGCGACTCTTGGTCATCCGACCCACAGTGTATCCCTTGATCCCTTCGAAGCTGCCCTTTAAGAACTCGAAACCATCGTGCGATAGCCCCATGGTGGGCGCCAACTATCGTGGAATTGTCACGACAGATGTCCTAGTGTGAGGACTTAGTCGTGGAGCCATCACGTTGAGGTTAGCTTAAAGGGGTTAATCAGGACAAAGGACACGAGGAGTTTATACTAGTTCGGCCCCTTATGATGAAGGTAAAAGCCTAGTCCAGTTTTTAGTTGGTATTGCTAGGGTTTCGATGAGCTGGGGGCGAATACTCTTGACCCGGCTCTCGGTCTGTTCTCTCTTGCCCTAAGTCGCCGCTAGGTCGTCCCCTTATATACACGGGTTGACGCCCTGCGGCCCTCAGAGTCCTGACCGGTTTATACAACGTACCCGGCTCGGTGACCTATCTCTTATGCCTTACAATACAAGTTTTACATACATAGCGGTTTATAATCATGGGCCTTAAGCCGCCTTCGGATCTGGGCCCTCTATCAAGCCTATCTATGAACCTCCATACGTTCTAGGGCTTCATCAGAACAGATCATCATAGGGATGACCCAGCCCCTCCTAGATGGGTCATACCTAATAGTTATATCCCCAACAGTGGTCGTTTTGCCACGACGGTGGCCGTGATTCCTTTGGTAGGCACAGGGCCACCCAGGACTGAGCCCCAAGGGGGTGTGGGTCGGAGTGGCCGGGAGAGTGTGATGGCAGTAGGACAGTTTTGTTGGAACGCCGTTGGTCCACCCGAATGGGAGTGCGAGGCCATGTGTTCTGTGGTGTGGGTAAAGTGCGCTACCTCTGCAGAGTGTTTATTAAATCCATCGATAGCCGCGCCCCTGGATAAATGCCTAGTTCGTAGTTGGTCACACTGTGGGTCAATAGTAATAATAACAACTTGCTGAAAAACAACCTTGGTTCAATAATGAGAAAGAGATTGATTGTGATCGTGAGATTATCACAGTGGTATCGAGGATACCGAGTTGATGAATAATTGTGGGTGTGATCATGAGATGATCACCGTGGTATCAAGGATACCGAGTTGATGGATATTTGTGGTTGTGATCGTGAGATGATCTCCGTGGTATCGAGGATAAGGAGTTGATGGATATTTGTGGTGTTATGCGAGAGTCAAGGGAGAAGATCAAGCTCCTTGTGGTCATGTAATGATTACTACGGTATTGTTAATACCAAGCTTGATTGGATCCTGAGATGATCGTGTGATGTTCGTGACGGTTACGAGGTAACCTGAACAGAGTAAGTTGGTGCATGATAACGTCATCATGTTGCATGATAGAGTCATCATGTCTATATGTTCATGCCATGCTTGTATTGTTCTACCTGTATCATGTTGTTCTGGTAGTATCATGATAATCCTGGTTAACTTGTAATTGCCATGCTGTTGTATGCCTTAATTGCTTTGGTTGCTGTGAGCTTGCAAGTACATTCAATGTACTAACCTGGCGTGTCATGCCAGTTTGTAGGTCATGCTGGATTTGATTGCTTGTTTGCCGTGGATCCCTTATTTGCGAGCTAGGATAAGCGTTCCAGCCAGAGTCTCTGCGGAGTGGAGTTCATCACTGTCGTCACTGTTCTGCTGCTAGAGTTATTCCGCTGCATCCTGTTGTTCTGCTGCTTGCATGGAGCAACCGTGGCAGGCGTACTATCGCCGTGCCGATGTAATCCCCCTTGTACCCACATAGCTTGTAATAAAGAGTTGATTTGTTTTACGCTAAGCAGTGCCATATTCTGGAAGACTTCTCCTCGATCTCTGGGCTGGAATACGGGGCATTCCGGTTTCTCTGAGCCAGGGTGCCACAGGGTGCAACGGGGACGGGTGGCTCCGGAGCCTGCCGGCCCATGGAGGAAGCTGCCTCCTGAGGCTCCACCACCATGCTTTGAGGGACCGCTCCGTGATGGGGGAGCGTGAGCCGACCTCCTCCGTCTGCGCCACAGTCACCACGGCCGTGGCGAGCGGTGGTACCTATGGCTTCCAGGTTTCCTCCTTCCTCTTCTTCACTGGGGTCTCCATCCTGGTCACTAGGAGGGGAGTATGGTGGGAACGACATCAAGGATGGCAAACAAAGTTAAAGTAAGATGCATACTCACCAGCAAGGATGTACGCCCTCTTCCTGGCCGGGCCAGGGCACCCCTAATCTTCCTGAGCACGGGCTTCGCCACATCTTGAGGATTGGCAGGGCGCACGACGACTAGCCTTGGTGCAACGTTAACCGTTGGCACGGCTGAGGCGTCGCCTCGGAGAGGGGAATTCGCACCGCTTTTCTTCGGGGTCATCCGGCCTGGCCTCCGCTGGGCCGGAGGAGTGGCTCCCGACCTCGTCACCACGCCCGCGAAGCATGGGGGATCCACGACCGGGGGCTCAATGGCGTCGTCATCGTTGGAGAGGACACGAAGAAACACGCCGTGAGATGGGGGGAGATCTCCACCACATTGTCCAAGGTCGCCTCCGAGTCGTCCTCATCCTCTTCCCTGGAGTCATCGTCGGAAGACACGGGCACCAGAGGGTTGGGGAGCTCGGGTGGCATGAGCCCTAGCTTGCTGAAGGTGGGCATGGCGGCGACCTGCGCCGCCCCATCGGCACGACAGTACAACAGGATGTAGGCCGTCGGGAGGCTTCCCGGGTCCTTCTCAAGTAGGGTGTGCATGGCCTTGACCAGTTCCTCACACGCCAAGCTCCCTGAGCGCACCCGAATGTCGTCCTCGGCGCCTTTGAGCTCACACATGGGACGTGTGTGCGCCTAGAGCGGGGCCAGTCGCTGCATCAGTAACTCCTTGACGAGCATGCCCCCCGGCAGCGCCCCGGTCTCCATGTCTACCCTCATATTCCTCAGGACTAGCGCCGCCCGGGGGTCGGTGAGCATCTCATGACCCCACTGGTCTAGCTTCTCCGGCAGCCCAATTGGCAATTCTAGCTGCGCGTGGAGGCCCCTAGCGTCCATGAAGACCCACTTGCGCGGGAAGTTCTCCACCTTCTTCCCTGCCCACATGAGCGCGTTGCAGCTGTGGACCATGGCGACGGAGACACAGTCTGAGCGCTGGTTCAGGTCGTGCAACCAAAGGTAGAAGAAGTGGCAGAGGAGCGCGACGGAGGGCATCACGCCCACGAATGCTTCGCAGTAGAAGACGAAGATGGACAAGAGAAGGATGGAGTTGGGCTAGAGGCGTAGAGCCTGAACCTGGCAGTGGTCGAGGACGGTGGTGAAGAACCCAGAGAAAGGCGGAACGAGCCCCACAAAGACGATGTGGAGGAAGAAGGGATATAACATCTCCGCCAAGGTCCTAGGGTCGGTGGAGTTGACCAGGAGCACCATCTCATTCTACTCATTGTGGTTACTCACCGTCAGCGGGAGCGCGGCGGCGAGGTGTCTCTCCTCGGTGATGGAGGACGTGCTGAGGGTCTGTGCCGAAGAAGAGGAGGAACCTACGGCCTGCGCGGCCGTCTTCGCCTTTCCGGATTCCATCTGCGCAATCTTGGAAGGAAGGACGTGGAAAGGGGGTGAAATTCCACCAGATCTGCTATCAGGACCCCGATCCAAATCACACCGACCTAGCATGTAACACATCATATCACTTTGCGGCCTCACATACGGTATCCCCATGGGTGCCACCTTACCTATCCTGGGACTGTTTGCGCCTTTTTGGCTCACATATATGATAGTGTCGCTAGCATCCATATGATAGAGAACCCGGGCCGACATGACTAGTCGTAAACCCAAGGTGGCACTAACTTACAGGGACATGCATACATGACCCCACAATGCACGTGTCGGTGAGCAGCGAGTGAAACCAGGCTATAGAAAGCTAGCAGGACTCTGGTAAGAACCGTGTGACATTTCCCCATAGGGACAGACAGCGGAGCAAAGAAGGACACATGCAGATCATCCCATGTATTCCGGAGCAGTAGCAAGCTACCATGGCTCAGTGGAAGCACTAGGAGACATTTTCCCATAAGAGAGGCTACCATGAATAAACAACTAGGTGTCAGATCCCACACATAGCAGTACACGTTACACATACGCATAACATGCAAGTATGTGCTATACAACATGGCATGACAACTTAACTGAACAACTCATATAGATAAAGGCCCAGAAGAGCCACATAGCATTTATTACAAACAGGGGTCACATGACCCAACATACAAATCATACCAACAACGGAAGCATAACATGTCTGAGTACAGACAACTACAAATGAAAAAGGGCAGAGAAGCCTGGCTATCTACGAGACCCTCCCAAGGGTACAAGATCGTAGTTGAGGTAACAAGCTAAATATTGAAGTCCACGCGGAACTACTAGTGAGACTGAAGTATCCTCTGCAAAAACATAAATTAAGCGAACATGCGTACAATTGTACCCAGCAAGACTTACATCGGAACTAGCTACATATGCATCAGTATCAACAAAGGGGGTGGTGGAGTTTAACTGCAGCAAGCCAACTTTGACTCAGCGGCTATCCTATCACTGGTATAGCGACGTCCTAAACAAACAGTTTAAAACCCCTTTCCGCGATGGCATTTGGAACCATCGCCAAGTGAGTGTGGGCGATAGGGGGGTCCTTCCCACACGACCCAGAAATCGTCAGGGATAGGCCCTTATGGGACCCAGGCTAGGGCCGTGTGCGATCGGGCGAGGCATGGAAACCCAATCATTTCCGTAGGTATGTACATCCCACACGGTGAATCTCAGAAATCATTTCCGTAGGTATGTACATCCCACACGGTGAATCCCAGAAATCATTTCCGTAGGTATGTACATCCCACATGGTGAATCCCAGAAATCATTTTTGTAGGTATGTACATCCCACACGGTGAATCCCAGAAATCATTTCCGTAGGTATGTACATCCCGCACGGTGAATCCCAGAAAATCATTTTCGTAGGTATGTACATCCCACACAGTTCTTTGTGTGGAAACGTGTGTGCAAGGTGGCCTAACACAAACATTTCGCTGCCGGAAGCCGTGTGTGACTGTTAGTTGATCGAACACGCCAACTTTCTAGAAACCGTGCGGGTTGTTTGAGTTCATCGCCCATGGTGCTGTCTGAGTAACCGTTTGCAATAGAAAACCCCAATAAGCAGGCTGATTAGCCTATTATTGATAATCCATGTACTAATCAAACTGATATTTCTTATAAAACACGCCAGATATTATATATCTGCATAAAAGCAACCAGGATTTCATAATCGAATTACATCAGATAGCTTCGGCACTCAGTTACGCCATTACACAACAGCACCAAGTTTCACATGCAGCATCAAAAACCTTTGGAAAGTAGCATCATACACGGTAAATAGACAGATGAATCTCATATGGGAAACTGCAGAAGAGGAAGGCAAATAATGAGCCTTCAGTGATGTTGAATGTCCTTGCAACTTTAGGCCAATGGCTATGGATAATTACCCGCCCAACCTTCGTCCTCTTCAGCAAGACATCAATATTGTACCGTGGGTGTTGAATGAATACCTTCCTTGCCTCTTGACCATGCAGGTGGTTTGAGAGGTAATCATCGGTGAACTGCTTTGAAAAGTACTGAAAACAAAGCTATGCATAAATTGCTGTTGTAAATTTTGAAATGGCGCAAGGGGTAAAAACAAGGTAAAAGAGTTGGCACCATCCTATAGTTGACTGATGTCTTCTTCATTGTGCAAACAAAGATCTTGCTGTTATTCGTCGCAAGTTTCTTCATCCTAACAATCTTTCTGAGTTTGTTGACTTGACTGGTATTCATGGACATCTCATTTCCCCATATGCAAAATGGGTCGAATAGTGGGTCTAAGCCTATGATAGTAGGACCTACATGTGCAAGACCAAATTGTAAACCTAAATATTAGAATAATTCCTGCAACTGCACAATAATGTGCTATTAGCCAAAGGACCCTGCTTGAACAAACCTCAATGGTAAACCGCAGTGTCTCCCATTGTTTCCCTACAACACACATAAGGACGATCTTGATCAGGTTAACTGAGAGTTGCCATACTATCAGTAGAATATGTATTGAGTACAGCCAAATTAGATTGGTGTCACATGCATAACAATACAAAATTGTACCCATAGCAAATGAGAATCAAATTGCAGAATTGAACCAAACAGTTAAATGGACAGCAGACCAAATGAACCAAATAGTTCACTGAGCACGATATTGCAGAATACAAACATGTACAAGAAGATAAGACGGTTAACAAAACAAAGAATGCTTGGGAGCAGTACTACGAAATGTAGCAATTGTTGGACCAAACTATTAACTGAACATCAGATTGCATATTAACATTACAGAGGACAAATCACTAGAAGGCACTGGCAGTGGCCTCGAGAAAACATCACGAACTATATTTTAAAGTAGACAACCGCGCGGCGGTGTCGACGGTGGCCTCGAAGATGAGGTGCTCCTCCAAGATTTGGTGGTCCATACGCATGTCAGCCATAGTGATGCGGAGCATCCCATGGTCATGGACCTACCTTAGCCTCACCAAGTGCCTAGTGGACCCATGACACGAGCACGTGCAAGAGCTCTCGAAACTGAGGTGACATCTCTCCTCTCACACTTCCACTTTGATACACATGAGACATGGCTACTACCTCAAACGGAGACATTGTGCATACTCAGGTATCTAGGAGTTGGCCATGGAGAAGCTAAGGAGCAAGGAGAAGAAGAAGAAGAAGAAGAAGAAGAGGAAGATGGACATGAAGATGGAGAAGAAGGAGAGCTGGAGAAGAGGTCCCAGCCACCGGACGACCGGTCAGGATCGGACGCGCGGAGCTAGAAGCCCCAGCCGAGCTACAGCGATCGGACGTCCGGCCCTGACCGGACGACCGGCGACACCGTACCCGAGCCAAACGAGCGGAAGTCCGACGCCATCGGACGTCCGGCGACCGGACAACCGGCCCCTTCCGGAAATCCGCAACATCCACATTCGAGCCAGAACCAGCGGACGACCGACCACTACCGGACGTCCGGCCGCCCGTGAGCCACCGAACGACCGGCCCCCAGCGGACGTCCGGTACCTCGCTGTGTCCAGTTTCGGGCCCGAAGCCCATGTACCCCCTCCTTTCGCCCCCCATTTGCACTAAGACTATAAATAGACACCCTATTCATCCTAGCTAGGGTTAGCATTGGTTTAGCTCATATTTAGAGATAGAGCATTGCTCATCCACATCTGATCTACTCCACAAGAGAGACCGTGACCCCTCTTCGGAGAAGATCCCTTTGGATTCAAGACCTCCTTGCGGAGAAGATCCCCTCGTTGGATTCAAGACCTCATCATGGAGAAGACCGGTTACCTCGTGTATCGTTCGTTGTTGACTTTGGATCTTGTATCTCCCTTTGTGTTCGTGGATCTAGCGCATGTGTGACCATACTTGTTTGTTTGAGTGTTCTCTTGTGTCCCCCTTGTGATTTTCCCCTCGTTTCCCTCCTCGTGTTCTTCGTGTTCTTCGCAGGATCTTCTCCTTTCGTGAAAGATCGACCGATTAGGGTTCCTACGATACATCATCTTGGTATCAGAGCCACATTGATCACGATTTCGGAGCCTCCCCTCTTCGTTTTCTAGTTTGATTTTGTTGTGTTCTTTCCTAAATTCGAAATTTCCCCACAAAAATAGCCCCCAATTTTTTTTGTGATTTGTCAGTGTGTTGAAATTTTGTTGGATTTGATCCGTGGATTTGCTTTGCCTTGAGTGGATCTAGCTTTTCCCCCCTTTCCCCACCGTTTCCATCCACAAATCCGCCCGGATTCGAAGAATTTCGACCTCTCCATCACGAACACCGCCAGTTCATCCCGTGCCTGAGATTCGCCCAGGCATCGGACGTCCGACGGCCAGCGGACGTACGATGACCGGATGACCGGCCCTTACCGGACGTCCGGAGTACCCTTACGGAACTGAATTCTTTTCAGTTTAGTCACCACCACCGCCCCACATTTCTGCCTACGCACTCCTACCACCTATACACCATCACCACTTCCGCATACCACCACCTTTGCTTACCCGTTTCACACTCCGACACGTGTTGCCACTTCGAGCTTTGAGAATTTGAGTTGCGGTTCCGTATCCTTTTGTGTTTCGGCTATCTAGGTACGGTTCAACATCAACATCACCGCCGCTCATCTTCGCCACGGACTCGTCATCAACAACGACCACCTCGACTACATCTTGGTATTCGTGCCACCCATTTGATCACCGTCATCCGTTCTTGCTTACGGATGAGGAACCAAAGAACGGTAACCTCACCTTGGTATTGGACTTATCACTCTTGCCATTACATTGATAGGCATCATAGCCTTACTCCTTTGCGTTGCTTACCCATCGAGACTAGCCATTGAGTATTGCTAGCAATGAGACTTGCGCACATTAGTGATCATACTTCCCATAGCATACATACATCATTGTTGCATATCTTGGTATCATCTCTTGTGTCACAAGGTTGTCATCGCATACACACTTGCTATCTTGGTTTGTCAAGCATTTCATGAGAAAAGAGCTCAAATAACAAAGAGCCAAACAAGCTTTTAAGCAAAAGGAAAAGATAAGAAAAGAGCTTTTAAGCAAGCACCATAGCATCATACAACATTAAGATTGTCATATTAGATCATCTTGGATCATATCATAGAAACACCTTGCATAGAGCATACTTGGGATAGAAGTCGTTGCATTTTTGCTTAGTAGGTTGTGCACAAGTCTTTGTATCCGCCTATTGTACAATCGTGCTAGCCTCTCTCTAGTGTTGTGCAACAAGAGCATTTTTGTGGATTCCACATTTTTGCTCAACCTTGGTTACCCAACCCCACTTATCTCTTTCCGTGTGTGTTTCCATGTACATTACATTACTTGGTCTACTTGTTGCATTGCAATCTTGCGAATATTTTCCAAAATTATTGAAGCTCACTTACAATTGCATTAAATTTTGTGCCACCATCCTAACCAAGCTCAACCATAAGCTTTTACTTGTGTAGGTGTGAGAAACCGACAAGAATTGGCACCAATTATGCTATTTCCTTGTCCACATTAGAGTGATCATTGATCCACTTTCAACTTCGGTCAAGGTACATTTGGATGCGGAGCATCCTATGGACATCACCATGTCAAGAGTCCATTTGGCAAGTGAAACATGCCACATCTACTCCATACATACAAAGGTGAATCATCTCCTTTACACGTGTCCACTTGTACCTTTCGAGGATGGTATACTACTTGACCCCTCTCCCGTGTGCATACATAGGTGTGAGCGGAGCTACACATTCATTGAGGAGGAGTCCAAGAAGAAGAGAACATCTACACCGTCCAAGAGGGAAGCCTAGAAGTGGAGAAGGAAGCGCCAAGAAGAAGGCAACAACTCCCGGGCGACCCCGTGCGCACGGGCCCCTCCGACCCCGTGTCCACGGGCCTCCCAGGCTGGCGGTCCTGAAGACCCCGTGCGCACGGGCGTGTACCATGCCCATGGGACCCCCGTGCCCACGTGATGAGAGCACGACCTCAGACGTGCCGATGATTTGTCCTGATATTTTATGATGCAATAACCTCCAAGATCCATCGATAAAAAATACTCCCAATTACACGAGCAGTACGCGTAACCTGAAGCAGGGGTGACGACGACCAACGGACAATCCCTCGACACACAAGGAACTTCCGCCGTAGTAGATGTTACCAGCGCGCAACCCGTCGATGACGAAGGACCTCGAGCCAAGCGCAACTTCCACACAGAAAAATCACGCGAGATAAATAGCAGCAACACCCAAAGAGGGCCTCTTTATAATGGATACAATATTCTGTCTAAACTCTCAAAAAAATAGCCTCCGTACATTGGCCGTAGCCTGCCCTTTTTATAGGCGCCACACACCTGATGGAACCGACCCAACATGCAAGATACGAACGATCTATCTCTCTTTTCTAGTTAAACTAAACGAAGCTTACCTAATTAATAAACCGGCAAGATTGATCACATAAGGACCTAGGACTCAAAAGAAAGTCTACGTAAGTAGGACTACTGGATAAAATATAATCTTGACCCTCATGTTGCCATGTAGAGCCTGAATTGGAATTCTTTCCAATGAAAAACCAACTACACGGAGGCGTTCTGAAATTAGGCTTGATCGCCTCTTCCTTTGGTTGAGCTGTTGATGGAAACTTTACGAGAACAGATCCAATATAAAGCACATGTTCACTGACTGGCTGCACTTGGACGTCTTGTACCTCGGCCATATTTCTCTTCTCCGCGATACATTTTTCTGATACTTGTGGCATTGAATTCCAATGATCCAAGTTCTTGTCCTTCTATTTAGAGCATGAAATAACCTGAAATATTTTTGGACGTGAAACAATATCTTTGGAACCAGTTGTCACATCATCCTCCCCTGCTTGAAACGAAGTCGTCCTCGGCTTCGTGGTGGCTTTATGGACCTTCTTATTTACTGAAAGAATATCACCCCCTCCACTTGAAGAGACACCATAGTTGGTTTCGTATTTTTCTTGTCAGCCCTCTCCTTTTGCACTGTTAATATCACATCTAAGCAAATTAATTTCTCAGCCATCGGCTTAAGTGTCATTTGCTTCCTGGAATGAACAAATGTATAAGTATTGGACCTGCCAGCATGCATGGCATTACGATCGTGCTGCCATGGTCGTCCAAGTAGTAAACCACAAACTTCCAGTGGTAAAACATCGCATTCCACATCATCAACATACTGTCCAACTGAAAATGGTACACACACTTTATGTGTAATTTTGAGCTTCCCACAATTGTTCAACCACTCTAAATGATATGGTTCGTCATATCGCCATGTGGACAAACCAAGCTTCTCCATCAACATCTTGCTAATGTCATTAGTGCAACTGCCTCCATCAATAATTAACTTGCACGCCACACCTTTAATGTCACACTGAGTTTGAAATAACTCATGCGCTGACCTTTGTCCACTGTCAAGTCATCTTCATCATGTACCCTCTTAAGTTGCATATTCAGCCCACTCGTTGGTACTGCTGGTTTCTCTTTGTTCTTCTCATGTGAAGAAATATTTTTAGTTCCAACAAGACTATCCTCCTCCTTTTTCTTTTCTAGCAAGATCTGTTCTACTTCTTTCTTTGCATTAATTGCAGCATGTGCTCGGTCTCTTCTCTTACGATCTTCCAAATATTGTTCGGAAGAGTATGCTTCAAAATAAATCCATCGACCATTACGAAAAATCTGAAATTTCCTCCAAGAAAAATAGCCAGATTTATCAATCTGTAGCTCCCTCTTTTTTGTCCAAGATTTACCAAGTATCAAGCTACACATATACATATGATATGGAAGAACATCACAGAAAACTGAATTGGTAAATCCACAAAATCCAATGGTCACCTCTACTTGATGTTTTATTGTCACAAATTTTCCCTGCCATCTGAGCTTATATGGGTCTGGATGCTCTATTACTACTAGCTTCAATGCATCAACCAAGGTTTGACTCACCAAATTTATTTCTGAAGAACGATCAAACATTGCAGCACAAGTAATTGGCCCAACCTTCACTCTTGTGTAGATTTGAAACCATGAAAGGGCTCGTGACGGATCCTTCTCACATTGGGACATCTCACCATCAAAATAATACTCCATCCTCATCGCAGTTTTAGAATCTGTATGAACAAATTAAAGAGAAAATTTTCACCATAATAAACCCAGTAATCTGATACCAACTGATGAGAGCACGACTTCAGACGTGCCGACGATTTGTCCCGATCTTTTACGATGCAATAACCTCCAAGATCCATCGATAAAAAATACTCCCAATTACACGAGCAGTATGCATAACCTGAAGCAAGGGTGACGACGACCAACGGACAATCCCTCAACGCACAAGGAACTTCCGTCGTAGTAGACGTTACCAGCGCGCAACCCGTCGATGACGATGGACCTTGAGCCAAGCGCAAGTTCCACATAGAAAAATCACGCGAGATAAATAGCAGCGACACCCAAAGAGGGCCACTTCATAATGGATACAATATTCTATCTAAACTCTCAAAAAAATAGCCTCCGTACATTGGCCGTAGCCTGCCCTTTTTATAGGCGCCACACACGTGATGGAACTGACCCAACATGCAAGATACGAATGATCTATCTCTCTTTTCTAGTTAAACTAAACGAAGCTTACCTAATTAATAAACCAGCAAGATTGATCACGTAAGGACCTAGGACTCAAAAGAAAGTCTACGTAAGTAGGACTACTGGATAAAATATAAACTTGACCCTCACGTTGCCATGTAGAGCCTGAATTGGAATTCTTTCCAACGAAAAACCAACTACACGGGGGCGTTCTAAAATTAGGCTTGATCGCCTCTTCCTTTGGTTCAGCTGTTGATGGAAACTTTACGAGAACAAATCCAATATAAAACACATGTTCACTGACTGGCTGCTATTGGATGTCTTGTACCTCGGCCATATTTCTCTTCTCCGCGATACATTTTTCGGATACTTGTGGCATCGAATTCCAATAATCCAAGTTCTTGTCCTTCTGTTTAGAGCATGAAATAACCTGAAATATTTTTGGACGAGAAACAATATCTTTGGAACCAGTTGTCACATCACCACGGGCCTCCCGGACCCCATGTGCACGGGCTCATGCGCCAGGTCTCTGGATACCCCGTGCGCACGGGCTCCACTTACCCCGTGCACACGGGCCCCCTATGCGTGGCTGTTGGGCTTGGCCCTTGTATCCCCATCTCGTCCCTACTTACCCCTTCATCCCTTGGACCTATATATACTCCCCTTCCTCCTCCATTTAGACTTAGCTAAGAATAGACACAAATCATAGAGCTTAGCTCATGTATCTCCCCTTGTGGGTTTCCTCCTAAGGGAGAAGGATCCCTAGCATCATCAAGCCCTCCTAAGGGAGAAGGATTCCCCAAGTGAATCATCAAGCCCTCATCTCCTTCATAGGATTTGGGATGAACTCTACCATGTATCTTGTTTCCCTTTGATTGTTCATGTACCTTGTGGATCTTGTGTGTTTGTTGGTCTAGTGGTTGTGTGATTGGACTTGTTCTTGAGTGTTCCTCTTGTTTTCTCTCTTGTGTTCATCTTGTTCTTGGGGATTCCCCCTCCAATTCGTGAAAGATCTTCACTTAGGGTTCCACCCTACAACATGTTGGTATCATGAGCAAGGTTAATTGATTCACATCTTGGTAGCAGAGCCATGGTTTCTCATGTAATTGGAGCCCCCCTTCTTAGTTTTCTACCCTAATTTTGCTTGTTCTTGCCCAATTTCAAAAATCCCCACAAAAAGAGCCATGCGAAATTTTTTGTGATTTGAAGTTTTTTTGAGTTTTTGTTGATTTTGATCCGTGGATCTGATGTATAGCAAGTATATCTACCCCCCTCTTGCGTCCCCATACCCAAATTTTTCTTACCCCCATCGATTTTGACAAGAAAATCACGAAATTTCTGCCTACCCCGTGCCCACGGGCTCCCAGCCCCATGCCCACGGGCCCCCGCGTAGTCCCAGGTGACCCCGTGCCCTCAGTATGTGTACCGTGCGCACGAGACCCCATGTCCATGGGCCTTTGACCCTGTGTGCACGGCCCTCCCAGAATCAGCTGCGTCCACTTTACGTTTTCGGTCATAACTTCCACTCCTGAACTCCGATTTGGCTGTTCTTTGGCTCGTTGAAAAGCTAGGGACGTGACCGAGCTGCTCATATTGGTTTCACCACCCTTTGACTCCATCAAATTTTGTCCATTTTTCAATCTTTGCCTAGGCCCTCCACCATATCATCCGCAAAACCACCATAGCCTTCTGCAACATAACCCTTTTTGCTCCATATAGCATTTGTGATTTTTTAAGCGGTGACTTGAGTCTCCTAAGGTGTTTCGGCTACTTAGGGACGGTCGCTTATTCATCAACCACCACCACCACTTCCGCATTGCCATCTCCGCTTCCACCATTTGACCTTTTCCATATGAGATTTTGAGTTTGCGGTTTTTACCGTTTCCTAAGGTGTTTCGGCTACTTAGGGACGAGTCTACATCGTATTGGTATCTACATCAAGAACACCGCCACTCATCATCGCCACGAGGTCGTCATCGACATTGACCATTTCACCATTTTGACAACCTAACCGTAAGCAAGAACGGTAACCTCTATATCATCTTGGTATCGTGGTATCCCATCATTGTACATTCTTGCCATTACATTGTTAACCCCATAGCCCATTTTGCGTCACTTGCCTATCGAGACTAGCCATTTGAGTATTTCCGGCAACGTTACTTGTGCACATTAGTGATCCGTATCTTCCATTGCATACATACCATATCATATTGGTATCATCTTGGCATCATAACATCTCTTGTGTCACAAGATTGTTCCTGCATATACAAAATTGCTATCTTGGTTCGTGCATTTCGCATAGTGGCCATATCAAAAAAAAAGAATAAGCTTTTAAGCAAAAAGAGAGCAAAGAAGCTTGTAAGCAAGAGCCATAGCATCGCCACATTGCATACCATACTACCATATTGATCATCTTGGATGATCGTATGCGAAACACCGGAACATCATACACATAGCATACTTGGGATAGAAAGCTCATACATTTTGCATCTTATAGGTTGTGCACAAGTGTCTTATCCGCCTATTGAGCAATTGTGCTAGCGTCTCTCTTGAGTTGTGCAACACGAGCATTTTCCGTGGATTCCACATTTTGCGCTCATTCCTTGGTTGCATGATCCCATTTATCTATCCGTGTGTGGGTTTCCGTGTGCCACATATTGCTATTGGTCTACTTGTTTCACTTGCGAATTTGTGAATCTTTTCCAACATTATTGACTCTTGCTAACAATTTGCATCAAATTTTTGTGCCACTATCCTCATCGAGCTCCACCATAAGCTTCTACTTGTAGGTGTGAGAAACAAACCCGGTTCCAATTCTACTATTGTGGCATTACATTGAGTGACACTTGTTACATCCTCAATCCTCGCAAAAGGTAACTTCGGTATTGTTCTCTTATTTTCCTACTCACTCCACTTGGTTATGATGGATAGGCCAACTTCGTCGATGAACCCGCTTTTCGAGGAGCAAGAAGGTGATCACGACTACATCCCCAACACGCCCATCTTCGGACCACAACGAGCAATACGAGGCATTGAGCAACTCACCGTCGATATTCACCAACGCGAAGCACGGACAAGGGAGTACATCGACACCAAGTTGGACGCACAAGTGGATGACATCCGACACGTGTGGGCCAACTAAAAGTCTTCTTCATCTTCGTCATCTTCAAGGCGGAGACACTCAAGTCACAAGTCTTCGTTACGGACACGCGATGCAAGTACCACGCGGCACCGTCATCATCTTCGAGGTGACCGCCAAGACTACAGACAAGACCATGAGGAGCAACCTTCGGGATGAGAGATGGCTTATCTGCCACCCCCATGCACACGGGCCTTGGACCCCTGTGCACACGGGACCCCATGCACACGGCCTCCAACGACCTCGTGTGCACGGGCCTTACAGAACCACAACATCGACAACAAAGTCGTGGCCTCTTCAACAACTGTGGCAGCTTCACCTTTGGACGTACGGCATCTTTGCCTACTTCCCACAAGGACACCTACTTCGACATCTTCAAGTCCAAGGCGATCACCCACGAGCGAGGGCAACACTTCCATCTTCAGAAGCCCCTCATGGAAGACGGCCGAGCATGGGAACTTCCCTTTGGTCATGGAGATGAGCCATGAGGTCCCACATTATATGGACTTCATACAAGACGATGACAAGCCAGTCGAGCATGGGCCATCCCCTTCGACAACGGCGACAAGCGCGAACCTCTTCAACAACACGAAGACGCCGCCCCATTGGGACTCATACTCCGAGTCTCGTTATGACACCGCACATGAGACCTTATGTTTGGTCTTGGAGGAGAGTGATGACGTGCCATCTTTGGCCTTCATCCACGGCTACGACCACGACATGATTGAGCATGGAGACATTTGCACCTACATCTCTCCGACAGCCACATATGACGAGATGCCCCATTTCCTATGTGAGGAGAGCCACCCTACCATGAGTGATATGAGTGACTCCACCATATGTGACATTGAGAGCATTTCCTATGAGAGATGAGTGTGAACACCACTAGTCCCACACATGAGTTTATGCCACACATCCTATGTGAGGTTGAGAGCCATTTGAGTAAATCCACCAACCAAATGAGTGAGAGCATCTTACCGGGAGTGAGTGAGCCACAACACTTAGTGAGTGAGGTAGTTGACATGACATGTGAGGCCACTAGGATTTCTAACGAATTAACCTCTACTCCGAATGTGCTTTCTTCTTTGGTGCTAGGTCTCCCACATGACGACATGCCTACCCTCGACGATTCCATACCTCCAACGATGACGACGATGGCCATGGTGGAATACGATGATGCACCCCCACATGGTTCCATCATGATGAAGATGACCACGACTCGGTCTTCAACACGTCACCTACACCACATGAGTGGAGCTCCAAAGGTAACATAGGTGATGGTGTTTCTCTTGTCCCACTAGTGGACTATATTAACAATGATTGCTTGCATGATGTTGACACACCTATTACCATACTTCATGCTAGTGCGACTTCATCATGTCATGACTTACCTATTTATGATGAATATGATGATGAGCATGTTGAGTTGCCTAGTTGTGATGCTATGCTCCATAGGATATCATGTGAAAATTCTTTTGGTCATATCATGTTTGACAATCCATTGAACTTGTCATATGCTATGCGTGAGATATCCCATATTGCATCTTTTCAATCTCAACATAGTAACTATGCTTGCCCCATTAAAATAAATCCCATTTGCACTTATGGCATAGATGACGAGATGATGGTCATTGGCTTTTGTTTTTCATGTGATGATATTGCCATGCTTCCTTTACATGATTTGCACAATTCATCTACTATACCATGCCATGATCACGTTGTTCCAAATATGCTTTGTTTTGGATGTTGTCAATATTCTCCAAGAGATGTTTCCATTAATGCTCACTAGCACATATGCCCGTGCATTGCACCGGAGAAAAGTTGACCATCCAACCAAGTTAAAGACAATCCGATTGCAATTATATGTTAAGCTATATCATACTCCCCCTGTCCCATTATATACCGCTCATCTCATGTTCACCCACAATCTCATGTACAAAGCTTCCAAAGTATTGGGAGTTAATTTCTTGTTTTTGAGAAATGCGGAGTTAAATACTTCCTTCTCATCTATAACAACACAATGGCGTGTTTGTTTCTCTAGGGATAGTTGGGACCCACTTTTCACTCTCTATCGATTGCTGGAGTGGTTTGTTGATTTTCGTATAACTTGCAAATGTATATAAATTGATGAAAGTTAGTGTAAAAAATGAGAAGGTTATAATTTAATTTGATAAGTAAACAAACCCCCTCGTCTCAGTTTAAAGGGCTTGGCGGCCAAAACTCTACAATCAAGTGATAACCTCGCATGAAGATTAAATGCATCTAATTATAGCCGGTGGCAGCACGAAGAAGTAGCTTCCAATTGGAGGAAAGAAAACCCATCGCATACATTGGCTGGTGCTCTGTAATGATTTGCTGGAGGGATTAAATCATACATTTTTCACGAACGACCCAAAAACAACGAACCTACTCATCGCACCTGGCTTAATAATAAATTTGCTGGATGGAGGTAATGGACACAAGTACGAGCTAGCTCAATTTACTCACTCAAGGTTAATTTATTTTCAAAAAATATTCAGAAATTTTAAAAATGTTTGCGGAAACTTCAAAAAAATTAAATTTCTGAAATTATACACATTTTTATATATTTTCATAGATTTTTAAAATGTTTGCAATTTCAGAAAATGTTTCTGTTTCAAAGTTTGTTCAATCATTAAAAAAATGTTCATGTTTTCCAAATTTGTCCGCAAGTTCGAAAAATGTTAAGGGGATTGCATAGAATGTTTGTTTTTGAAAAGTTGTTCACAATTTCAAAATTTGTTTGGTTTTTGAGAAAACAAAATTCCGTTTTCAAATTCTGTTTTCAAATTTTGTTCATATTTTTTTAAAATCATGTTTTCGTAATTTGTTTGTAAATTCTTAGGGGAATTTCACAAATTGTTCGCGTTTAATTTCATAAAACGTTCCTATTTTTTCATTATGTTCTTGTTTTTCAATAAATGTTTGAATTTTGAAATAGTTGATCGTAGTTTTGAGAAATGTTCAAGTCTCTAAAAATTTGTTAGCATATTTTGAAAATGTTTGTTTTTTCCAAAACTATTTACATTTTTTTGAAAGAAAAAACCACATTTGAGAAAAAAGTTTACATCTTTCCTTGCATATAGTTTATATAAGCTGAGCTGCAATTTTTGGACAACAAATTTTAGAACTATGCTGGCTAGGGGCGTGGTTAAGTCGCGCTAGGTGTTCTGTTCAATTCCAATCAGGCATAGACTTCCGCTAGTTGTTTTTCTGTTTTCGCACTGCCGGTGGTTTATTTTAATTGAAACTCGCGCTCGCAGTTGAACACAGAAGATATACGGCTGCACTGGTTAGCAGCGCGGGTGTAGTTGCTGCGTGTTCCAAGTTTGAATCCTTTGTGGGCCGCTTTTTTTACATGATCTTTACCACGCTGAAAACTCAGCGCGAGAGCGAGAGATTTGGGACAAACGAAAATCGTGGGTTCCATGACGGACGAAAATAAATGTGGGTCCCACTACAAACGAAAAAAAGTGGAGAAACAATCCTTCTTTTAATATTAGGTAAAGATGAGGAGACCCCCATAGTTTCCTCATACATATTAGGAGATTTTGATGCATTCCATACTTTGCATGATTCTCATTATTGCTTGCACCATATGCATTCCACGCATAACAATGCTCTAGATATTTCCCATGATTCATTACACAACTTGAGTCTCCATTATGCTATACACAACAACAAACCCATCATGATGGATGACATGTTTCTCTATCATGCATCTCATTTATTTGAGCATTGGATATTTTGTGCTAACCAACACAAGCACGTGCGCATCATGATGGATGATGTGTACATCTACCATGCGCATCATGATGGATGATGTGTACATCTACCATGCACACACAATTTTCCCTTTGTTTTTGTTGTGTGTAGGTACTCATGTATACTCGTCAACCTCTCAATCCCAAGAGTTGACGAAATGAGCTCTTGAGAGCAACGACGATTTGGGATCTCGTGGATTGTCCTTCCTCCCATTCTCTTCGTGCAACGAATACGTGCATCTCTTCTACTTGGCTCTCACACGACTTTGGGTTATATATCACTTGTTATGTTATGTCCATTTTCTTGTGTTCACTTTGCATGCTATGCCTCTTTCCATGCCTTTGCCATGCAATTGTGACCCTTGCTTGCACTTACATGTGATTCACCATTATACTACTTCTATGTGTATTTGCATGCTTGGTGAGATCCTTGTTGCTATTGCCATGTTTATCATGTGCCTCATGCTATTCATGCTTGTTGTGTTGGGAGAGTCATGATGTCCCTTTGTTATTTACATATGGCATCTCGCCAATACAATGATGATACCTTCATCATATCTTGCTTTCATGCTTATGCTATGTCATGCACATTTTATATGCCCACTATTTGCACCCATGACATGATTGCCATGATTACCTCTAGTATGTTGCATCTTTGCACTACTAGCTTGCATAACTTGATGCATATGATTACTTGCTTGGTTGCATCACTCATGTTCCATTCTTGCTCGCTTTCTTGGGTTGATGGCATATATATTCATGCCTCTCACTTGATTTGTCTTAATCATTGTCTCTTGTCTCTGTTAGTTCCACCATTGATATCAACTTGTAGTGAGTGCACCCATGCGATGCTTATCGATCTTGGAGACTTGGGCATATTACTTGTGATGCATGCTTGTTTGATTGAGCTTAATCTTTTTGGTTGTAGTTGCATCATATGCTTTCATACCACACCACACCTTGTCCCTTCTTATGATGAGCATGATGCATACACTTGTTGGGCATTTCCCTTCCCAAATGATAGGCTTTGCGTTCATGCTAACCTCATGGGTTTTCCAAATGTTTGTCATGTTCTTTCGTTTTGAAGGTCTTGCAAGGTGGTACCATCATGATCTATAATCGTCATGGGAAGGCATACACGTTACACGCCACCAACATCTTACAGCACCTCACCGAGCGACAAGGCATCAATTCCTACCATGTACATGGCGATACAGTTTATGATCCGAGGTCGGATCTCTCCCAAGGGGGAGGGGATGATGCGGAGCATCCCACGGTCATCTCCATGTACACCGTCGTAGCAGCTCGAGCCCCAAGTAGACCTACCGGAATTAAGGTGAACCCGTTCTTCTTCAAGAATATCATGAATATCCATTGGACTTGCTTGCTAGCTCACCAAAGTGCTCTATGTGTCCTTAGATACGAAGACCGACGACCACAAGCTGGTGAGGAACACCCCAAAGGAGTAGGAGAAGCACCACAAGGCCACGAGGAAAAAGGAGAAGCACAACAGGATCTGGACAAGAAGTCCCAGGCGACCCCATGAGCACGGGCCCCCGAGGCCCAGTGTCCACGGGCTACACATGGAGCTGACGCTGGAGCACCACGTGCACACAGGCATGTACCTTGCCCATGGGACCCCCGTGCTCACAGGCCCAACTTACCCCGTGCGCACAGGCCCATCAGATGGACGGCTGTGAGTTGCTGTTGGACCTCCTCTTCGTCCCCTCCATCCACCTACCTATATATTCCGTACCTAGACCATTTGTTAGGGGCAGCAATGTATTTAGAACACAAAAGAGGGCTTTGCTCATCTTCCTCCTCTAGGAGATCTAGACCTCCTCTTGGAGATCAAGCCCTCCTCTTGGAGAAGATCCTCTTGGATGCAATACCTCACCTATTGGGAAGAACCTTTATCCTAGTGCTATTTTCCTTGAATTGTTCATGTAATCTTGTGGATCTCATGTATGCTACTCTAGTGGATGTGATATTGGGTTTGTTTGAGTGATTTGTGCCTTGTGTTCTTGATTGTTCTTCCTCCTTTTCCCCCTCCAAGTGTGAAAAGATCCCCTATAGGGTTTCACCCTACAACATCTTGGTATCAGAGCCATGGTTTCTCACGAAATTGGAGCCCCCCTTCTTAGTTTTCTAGCCTAATTTTGCTTGTTCTTGTCCAATTTCAAAAATCCCCACAAAAAGAGCCATGCCATTGATCCTCTAGTGTGTTGCATCATCGCTCCACTAGCTTGCACGACATGATTGATATGGTTGCTTATGTTGCATCACCAATGACTCATACTTGCTCGTTTCTGGCGGTTGATGGCATCCATTTCCATTCTTTGCACATGATTGACTTGATTGCCTCACACATATTGAACAATTGCTCCTTCCTTTGTGTTGAGTGCCATGATATCTTCACTACACCATATGAACATTATGCTTGGATTGTGTTGCAATTGGCCCATGTGTTTTGACATCTCATTATATTTGGTGTTGTGAATGATTCCTATGCATACCATAGACCGTTTGTTGAGTGCTTTATGCATGCTTGCTACGACCGTGAGGTAGATGCTTGTTCACGTGTCACACATATTAGCATCTTCACCTCCCATTTGCATGCTTGTTTCCATGATGTCCTTGATTGTGCTCAACTTATATGCTTAAATTCCATGCCACACTTCTTTGTCAAACCATATGCTATGCTTGATGACAACACTTGTTGGGTGAATCACCTCTTGAATGCTTGGGTTTGCTCTTACGCCAACCACATTTGTTTTTCCAAGTGCTTGTTATCTTTGCTACTTTTCAAGGAATTACAAGACGGTGCGACATTGGAGAGTGCCCATTTGAAACTACAAGATGATGAATGCTTGGTGATCATCAACTTCTACATGGCAACATCCTCTCTTTCCCATGGTGATTTGGATTTCGTTCCGAGGTCGGATCTTTCCCAAGAGGGAGGGGATGATGCGGAGCATCCTATGGACATCACCATGTCAAGAGTCCATTTGGCAAGTGACACATGCCACATCTACTTCATACATACAAAGGTGAATCATCTCCTTTACACGTGTCCACTTGTACCTTTCGAGGATGGTATACTACTTGACCCCTCTCTCGTGTGCATACATAAGTGTGAGCAGAGCTACACATTCATCGACGAGGAGTCCAAGAAGAAGAGAACATCTACACCTTCCAAGAGGGAAGCCTGGAAGCGGAGAAGGAAGCGCCAAGAAGGCAGCAGCTCCCAGGCGACCCCGTGCGCACGGGCCCCTCCGACCCCGTGTCCACGGGCCTCCCAGGCTGGCGGTCCTGAAGACCCCGTGCGCACGGGCGTGTACCATGCCCACGGGACCCCCGTGCCCACGGGCCTCCCGGACCCCGTGCGCACGGGCGCACGGGCTCCACTCACCCCATGCACACGGGGCCCCCTGTGCGTGGCTGTTGGGCTTGGCCCTTGTATCCCCATCTCGTCCCTACTTACCCATTCATCCCTTGGACCTATATATACTCCCCTTCCTCCTCCATTTAGACTTAGCTAAGAATAGACACAAATCATAGAGCTTAGCTCATGTATCCCCCTTGTGGGTTTCCTCCTAAGGGAGAAGGATCCCTAGGATCATCAAGCCCTCCTAAGGGAGAAGGATCCATAGGATCATCAAGCCCTCCTAAGGGAGAAGGATTCCCCAAGTGAATCATCAAGTCCTCATCTCCTTCATAGGATTTGGGATGAACTCTACCATGTATCTTGTTTCCCTTTGATTGTTCATGTACCTTGTGGATCTTGTGTGTTTGTTGGTCTAGTGGTTGTGTTATTGGACTTGTTCTTGAGTGTTCCTCTTGTTTTCTCTCTTGTGTTCATCTTGTTCTTGGGGATTCCCCCTCCAATTCGTGAAAGATCTTCACTTAGGGTTCCACCCTACAACACATTTGGTATTCGTTCTTCTCTTTCTACCACTCACATTTTGTATCTTGGAATGGTGGATAGGCCAAGTACTTCTACCTACCCACTCTTCATTGAGCACGACAACAACATGAACTCCTACGTCACCAAGAGCCACCTCTTTGGTTCACAACATGCTTTACATCAAGAGCAACAAGAAACGAGTGACCGCATCGACAACCCTGCCACCGACTTGCGACTCTCCGAGCAACGTACAAGGGACTACTTAGACCACAAGCTCAATGATCACAAGCAAGAGAACGACACAAGAATGGACGAGATTCACGCTTTGTTTCTCAACCGCTCTTCTTCCACTTCATGTTCATCAAGAAGGACTCGCTAAAGTCGACACTCCCACTTCACCCTCTCCGGCTCAAGTACATCGACATCGAACACTCTTCGACGTGCCGCGCACAATGATCGTCATGCAAGCCTCAATCCGCTATGGGACAACAACTCTCAAGAGCACCGATAACGCCAAACCCAAGAGGCTTTTGTTCTAGCACGAGAACGGCAATGACAACACCAACATGAAGCGGAAGAGCGAGCACGTCTACACCAAGAAGCACAAGATGCCGAGGCACAACGTCAAGAGCAACAATTGCGAGATGCTCAAGCACTTGAGGCGCAACAAGACCTCCAAGATGCAGGTCGTGCCATATCCAACCGAGGCCGACAAGCTTGTGAACATGAAGAAGCACTTCGCGAAGAAGCTCAAGAATGAAGATTTCAAGCTCGCGTGCATCGTCAAGTTCCTCTAGTTCCTCCTCGATCTCGACAAGCTCCTCCACAAGCTCGCCACGAACATCAAGTTCATCAAGAGCATGAAGACAATGAGAATCCTCCACGACAAGAGCAACATGAGGTTGACAACCCTTTTCTCCAAGAGCAACACGAGCTTGACAATCATCAACTATAACACCCTCGATGCGACTATATCTCCCACGTGTCGAGGCACGACTTAGAGGCATAATCGCATTGAAGGCATATGTCGTAAGTTAGGTAATCTTCACAACATCCCATGTAATATAGATAATAAAAGGGGGAGATAACATAGTTGGCTTACACTCGCCACGTCAATCAAGTGCATAAATAACATTACATCATCCAAACACTCATGGCCCGACTACGGCGCCAAAATAAAAGATAACCCAACAAGCGACACGGTCCCGATCACCCCAACTAGGCACCACTACTGATCATCAGGAAAGGAAACATAGTATCGTTGAGAGTCCTCGTCGAACTCCCACTTGAGCTCAAGCACATCACCTGGAGCGGAATCATCAGGCCCTGCATCTGGTTTGGAAGTAATCTGTGAGCCACAGGGACTCAGCAATCTCGCACCCTCGCGATCAAGACTATTTAAGCTTAATAGGTAAGGCAAGGTAAATATATGTGGAGCTGCAGGAAGCGACTAGCATATGTGGTGGCTAAACTGTTCGCAAAAGAGAGCGAGAAGAGGAGGCAAAGCGCGAGCGAGAAACTAGAGAGCAACCTGCGCAAGCATTACTCCAACACCGTGTTCACTTCCCGAACTCCGCCGAGAAGAGACCATCACGATAACACACTCAGTTGATTCATTTTAATTAAGTTATGGTTCAAGTTATCTACAACCGGACATTAACAAATTCCCATCTGCCCATAACCGTGGGCACGGCTTTCAAAAGATCAAATCCCTGCAGGGGAGTCCCAACTTAGCCCATGACAAGCTCTCACGGTCAACAAAGGAATAGACCTCCTCCCGAGACATTCCGATCAGACTCGGTACCTCGGTTCTTCAAGACACTTCGACAGGTTAAAACAAATCCAGCAACACCACCCAGATGTGCCGACAAATCCCGATAGGAGCTGCACATATCTCATTCTCACGGCACACCGGATGAGCAAGACGTCGGGTTGGCCAGCCCAGAGTTGCCCCTGGTAGCCCCGGACATCGCTCGGTTGGACCAACACTCAGAGGAGCACTGGCCCGGGGGGGGCTAAAATAAGATGACCCTCGGGCTCCGAAAATCCGAGGGAAAAAGAGGCTAGGTGGCAAAAGGTAAAACCAAGGTTGGGCATTGCTGGAAAAGCTTTAATCAAGGCAAACTATCAAGGGGTTCCCATTATAACCCAACCGCGTAAGGAACGCAAAATCCGGGAACATAACACTGGTATGACGGAAACTAGGGCGGCAAGAGTGGAACAAAACACTAGGCGAGAGGCTGAGCCTTCCACCCTTTACCAAGTATATAGATGCATTAGGATAACAAGATAATATAATGATATCCCAACATGTAAATAATGTTCCAACAAGGAACGGTCTCCAATCTTCACCTGCAACTAGCAACGCTATAAGAGGGGCTGAGCAAAGCGGTAACATAGCCAATCAACGGTTTGCTAGGACATGGTGGGTTAGAGGTTTGACATGGCAATTTGGGAGGCTTGAAAGCAAGTGGTAGGCATCGTAGCATGGCATAGCAAAAGAGCGAGCATCTAGCATAGCAAAGATAGTAGTGAATTTGAGGGTATGATCATCTTGCCTGCAAAGTTGTCAGAGTTGACTGGATCCTTGAAAGCAAACTCAACGGGCTCCTCATTATCAAACTCGTCTCCCGGCTCTACCCAAACAAGACAAACAAGCAACAAGGACACAATCAACCACGTGCAAGGATCAAATAATATGATGCAAAGATGGTATGCTATGCGCGATGCGATGCGGGATGCATATGCAAGATTTTACAGGGAATGCATGAACCTGGCCTCAACTTGGAAATCCAAGTGTGCCACTGGAAAGATGAGATGAAATCGCTTTAAAACGATATAAAGAACGCCGGAATCGGAGTTTCGGTTTGGAAATGGAAGCAATTCAAAAATGACCATGTTCTGCGATTTACCGCAAGTAGCCATCTAAATGCAACAAGATGAACATGCTACAACACTCAAACATGGCATAAAAATACATGGCAGGGATGCATTCATGATGCTTAAAAAAAGTCTAGCACTGAGCTACGGCCAATTCATCCATTAACAGGTTCAAACAAGCATGGCAATGCATATGGTAAACAGATTTCAGACTTAGTGAAATTAACACTTGTCTGGAATCTCAGATCAGATAGCACTCTTTGGAGCATGAAAACTATATGCTGCAGGACCTGAACATGGCAAAGTAAAGCATGGAATGGAGCTACTCAAAGAGCTTAACAAAAGTCCCTTAGTGACCTTGAGCCAAAAGGGATCAGAAAATACATTTGCAAGCATGTGAACATGGAAAAAACATAATCAGTTGTCAGACTTACGAAATCATCCTTACTGATCGATTGACTCAAGCTAGGGTGCTCCATAATTGCAAAAAAGGACATGGACGGATAGAGCACTACAAGATTAACAAATTATCCTTACTGATCATCCTCAAAAGAGGCACGGATCACTATGAAACAACATGAACATATGGTCATGTGAGATAAACAGCTCAAGGACTTAGTGGAAGTCCCTGAAATCAGCATTACCAAGTGCCTCACTTTGCAAGCTTGTGCTAGTCACCACACACATCACAAAAATACATGGGTTGCACCGCTGGAAATATGGCAAAACCCTTAACAAAACATATGTAGAACTCAGGGGCATATCATGCACACAATAATCATGGCAAAAATGACAAATATCTAAATGGAGCAGCAGATCTGACAATTATCTCAAGTAGCACTCTTCTAACAGCATTTCGGGCATCAAGATGAACTCAAATTAAAATTATTCAATGGAATGAAATGATTTACTCTCTGAGGCGAACATTTTGATATGCTATATGCCCAAAACGGAGCTACGGATGCAAAGTTAGGACACAATGAACAAGGACATTTGAATCTGGAGAAACGGGGACTTAGAAGAAAATTTGGACCTCCGGATCTAGTGTTCGGTGGCACGCGGCCCGAGGTTCGCCGGAGAGGAGCTGTTCACGCCGGAGGGAAGCGGGGCGTCACCGGATCGGTGAGGGAGCGGCCGGATCTGGCCGGGCTCCGGTCGCTGGAGGGAAGCGGTGGCGGGGCGGAGCAGTGAAGGGGCCGGCGTGCGGCGGAGGTGGCCTTGGGCGGCGGAGGCGCGGAGCGGCCCGGCGATGGCTACACGGTGGCTGAGGTGGCCGGTGGCGGCCGTTGACGTGGCCGGACCCGGGGGAGAAGATCCCGGGTGGCGGCGAGCGGTAATGGGCCTCGGGGGCCCCTCCTGGGCCTCCCGGGCCGGCGGCGACGGGGAAGTGGGGCGGCGGCGCAGCCAACCGGCGGGCGACACATGGCGGCGGTGGGGCTAGCCGAACATGCCCGTCGGTGGCCGTTTTTTTCCGGCGGCGGCGGATGAAATGGATCTAGGGTTTCGGGGCAGGAGAAAAGGAATTTCGGAGGGGGTTCTTTAAATAGGCATAGGAGGAGCTAGGAGAGTCCAAATGAGGTGCGGTTTTTGGCCACGTGATCGTGATCGAACGCTCTAGATGATGGAGAGGGTTATGGTGGGTTTTGGGCCAACTTGGAGGGGTGTTGGGCTGCAACACACACGAAGCCTTTTTGGTCCCTCGTTAACCGTTGGAGCATCAAACGAAGTACAAATGGTACGAAACTTGACAGGCGGTCTACCGGTAGTAAACCAAGGCCGCTTGGCAAGTCTCGGCCCAATCCGGAAATGTTTAATCCCCACACATGAAAGAAAGGTAGAAATGACCACCGGAGGAGAACGAAGCGCCGGAATGCAAAACAGACAACGGGGAAAATGCTCGGATGCATGAGATGAACACGTATGCAAATGCAATGCACATGATGACATGATATGAGATGCATGACAACGATAACAACACATGCAGACAAAGACCCGAACCTGAGAGAATAAAATAACTTAACGCCGAAAACGGCAAGAGTCGGAGTACATATTGGGAAAGTCAAATCCGGGGTGTTACAACACTCCACCACTACGAAAGGATCTCGTCCCGAGATCTAGGACTGAAAGAACGCCGGGTACTCAGAACGGAGGTGATCCTCGCGTTCCCAGGTAGCTTCACGGTCGGAATGGTGTGACCACTTGACTTTGATTGTGAGTCTTGCGTTCAATCTCTTCGAGAATAGCCACGGGGTGCTCACGATAGGAGAGATCTTCTTGGAGCTCAATGTCCTCGAAGTTGACAGTGCGGTCAGGAGTCTTGAAGCACTTTCGGAGCTGAGAGACATGGAACACGTCATGAACATTTGCAAAGTTTGAAGGAAGCTCGAGTTGATAGGCGAGATCGCCTCTCTTGCTGACAATCTTGAAAGGTCCCACGTATCTAGGGGCAAGCTTCCCTTTGATACCGAAGCGACGAGTACCTTTCATAGGAGAGATGCGGAGGTAAACATGATCTCCGATCTCGAAAGCCAAATCACCGTGCTTACTATCATAGTAGCTCTTCTGGCGGGATTGGGCTGCTTTGAGGTTATCTCGAATGACTTTGCACATTTCCTCTGCCTCTGTGATTAAGTCATTACCCAAAAGCTGACGTTCACCGGTTTCGGACCAGTTGAGAGGGGTACGGCACTTCCTGCCATACAGAATTTCTAATGGGGCCTTGCCCGAACTTGCTTGAAAACTGTTGTTGTAGGAGAATTCAGCATAAGGAAGACAATCCTCCCACTTCATGCCGAAGGAGATCACACAAGCCCTGAGCATATCTTCAAGAATCTGGTTGACACGCGTGACTTGACCGCTAGTTTGAATGTGGAAAGCTGTGCTGAAGCGGATGTTGGTGCCCGTGGCCTTCTGAAAAGAATCCCAAAACTTGGAGGTAAAGATGCTGCCATGGTCTGAAGAGATCACTTGTGGGATACCGTGCAGAGAGACAATTCGAGAGGTATAGAGTTCCGCCAATTGAGCTACAGTGATTAACTCTTTGATAGGCAGAAAGTGAGCCACTTTAGTGAGTTTGTCGATGACAACGAATATAGCATCATTGCCACGTTTGGACTTTGGAAACCCAGTCATGAAGTCCATTTCAATGTGGTCAAACTTCCATTCTGGAATGGCAAGAGGTTGGAGGAGACCAGCTGGCCTTTGGTGTTCTGCCTTCACTCTTCTGCAGACATCACACTCATTCACGAATTGAGCAATCTCACGCTTCATTCGAGTCCACCAATAAGCCTGCTTGAGGTCCTGATACATCTTCGTGCTCCCAGGGTGGATGGAGAGGAGAGAATTGTGAGCCTCATTCAAGATCACTTTACGAAGGTCACCTTTGGGTACAACAATACGATCCTCGAAGAAGAGAGTATCCTTGTCATCAAGGCGGTAGCACTTGTACTTGGGTTTACTCTTGGCAATCCCAATCTTCACCTTTTTCACCATAACATCAAGAAGCTGAGCTTGGCGAATCTGGTCTTCCAAGGTAGGAGAGACTTGAAGGTTGGCGAGGAAACCTTGAGGAACAACTTGCAGATTAAGTTTGCGGAAAGCTTCACAAAGCTCGGGTTGATAAGGCTTGAGAATCAGACTGTTGCAATAAGCCTTCCTGCTCAATGCGTCAGCAATCACATTGGCCTTGCCTGGAGTATACTCGATACTCGGATTATACTCTTGAATCATTTCGACCCATCGAGTCTGCCTGAGGTTGAGATTAGGCTGAGTGAAGATGTACTTGAGACTCTTGTGGTCAGTGAAGATGTCCATTTTTCTTCCCAATAAGATATGTCTCCAAGTCAAAAGAGCATGCACAACTGCCGCCAACTCGAGATCATGAGTGGGGTAGTTCTTCTCATTGGGCTTCAACTGGCGAGAGGTATAAGAAACAACTTTCTTCTCTTGCATCAACACTGCGCCAAGACCTTGGAGAGAGGCATCACAAAAGACTTCGTATGGCTTGGATTCATCAGGCGGAGTCAGAACTGGAGCAGTGATCAATTTCTCTTTCAAAGTGTTGAAAGCAATGTTACACTCCGGAGACCAAACGTACTTGACGTGCTTCTGGAGAAGATTTGAGAGAGGCTTCGCGATCTTAGAAAAGTTTTCAACGAATCTTCGGCAATAGCTTGCGAGACCAAGGAAGCTACGGAGTTGCTTCACGTTCTAAGGAGGTTCCCAATTCACAATTGCAGACACCTTCTCAGGATTCACCGCAATGCCCTTGGCAGAGATGATATGACCAAGATAAAGAACCTCATCGAGCCAAAATTCGCACTTGGAGAACTTGGCGTAGAACTGGTGTTCTCTGAGCTTATCGCGTACTAAACGCAAGTGCTTGGCATGATCTTCCTTGTTCTTCGAGAAAACCAGAATGTCGTCGAGATAGACCAAAACGAAGTCATTGGTTTAGGCGTTGAAGATGAAATTCATCATGCGAGAGAAAGTTGGAGGAGCGTTGACGAGGCCAAAAGACATGACAGTGTATTCATATGAACCATAGCTTGTCCTGAAAGCCGTCTTGGGAATATCTTGCTCGCGGATTCGAATTTGATGATAACCCATACAGAGATAAAGCTTGGAGAATACTTGAGCACCATTGAGTTGTTCGAATAGCTCATTGATGTTGGGAAGTGGGTATTTGTTCTTGATGGTCTTCTTGTTCAATGGACGGTAATCGACACAAAGTCGGTCCGTTCCATCCTTCTTCTTCAAAAAAAGAACACCACAACCCCACGGAGAAGAACTAGGTCGGATGAGGCCCATTCTCTGTTGAATATCAAGTTGCTTCTTCAACTCCTTCAACTCTTCAGGTCCGAGCTTGTAAGGACGCTTGCACACAGGTTCCGTGCCAGGCTCAAGATCGATGACGAATTCAACTGGCCGGTGCTGAGGCATTCCTGGAAGCTCTTCTGGAAAGACATCTTGATATTCGCAAACGACTGGAATCTGCGAGATAGCATCTAGTTCACCCTTCTTATTGAGAGAAAATAGATGGATGGTATCATCATGAGCGGCAAAGACAATTACATCCTCAGACGAATGAGTCAATTGAATCTGCCTGGTTGCACAATCAAGATGCGCCTTGTGCTTGGTAAGCCAATCCATCCCGAGAATAAGATCAATATCCGAGTTACCAAGAACCATTGGGGAAGAAAGGAACTTGTAATCACCCAAGGTGATAGTAACATCTGGAGCCATCATTTTGGTGTTCATGAACAAACCCGGAGAAGAAACCGCTAACGGCTTAGGCAAATCAATAGTATGCACATCATGCATGGATGCAAAAGGCTTCGATAAAAATGATAAAGATGCACCAGTGTCAAAAAGAACTCTTGTGGGAATGTCATTAACAGGAAGGTTACCCACAATCACATCTGGCGAGTCCTCTGCCTGGGCTGCATTCAGCAAGTTGACCTTGGCGGACTTGGTGTTATGCTTGACCATAGCTGTACTTGCCGATCTGACAGGAGGAGGAGGAGGAAGACGCCTCTGGTTGAGACACTTGTTGGCATAGTGACCCTTCTGTTGGCACTTGTTGCACGTGACCTCTGAAAGCGTACGGTGATACGGAGCACTCGATCTTGGAGCTTGAGGCGAAGTCTTGTTCTGAAAGCCAGGGTTGGGTGGGTGGGAAGATCCACTGCCACCTTTGCTCTTCTGCTGATACAGCTGACGGAACGGAGGAGGAGGAAGCCAATACTTCTGCTGCTTGGCCACTTGAGTAGAGGAAGACGGAGTAACATCTCTGAATCGCTTCTTGGAAGCATCACACCTTAGTTGAGCGGCCTCTTGCTTCAGTGCCATGTTGTAGAACTCATCGTACCTCAAGGGCTCAAAGAGAACAAGAGCTAGCTGGATTTCTTCTCTGAGACCGCCCCTGAACTGGTATATCATGCTCTTCTCATCAGGGATGTCCTGCTTAGCAAAGCGGGCGAGCTTCTGAAACAACTTGTTGTAGTCATAGACAGACAAAGAGCCTTGCTTCAGGTTGCAGAATTCCTCACGCTTGCTTTCAACCACGCTCTAAGGGATATGATGAGCTCTGAAATCTTGATGGAATTCATCCCAAGTGATCACAGGTCCACCTCTGGAATCCTTGTACTGTTGGAACCATTCTGCAGCTTGGTCTTTGAGTTGGAAGGAAGCAAACTTGACGAAGTCCTCAGGCCCGACGTTACTGCACTCGAAATGCTTGCACAGATCCACGAGCCAATCATCAGCATCGGTTGCCTCAACACAATTGCTGAAAGTCTTTGGCCCGTTAGCAAGGAACTGGTTGAGTGTAGCAAAGTGATTCTTATTGTTGCCTTGGTTCCCTTGGTTGCCTTGATTGCGCTCTTGAAGAATTTGCATGATCAACTGTGTGTTTGCATTGGTTGCGGCCATCACAGCTTGCCATGCCTCCGGAGGAGGTGGAGGTGGTGGCGGATCTTGATTCTGATTCTGATTGGTGCTCTTAGCGGGAGCCATCCTGAAGAGGTTGACCACCGTTAGCACATAGACAGATAAAATGAAGCTGAATCCAACGGAATGAAAATTGCAACATAAAGTCTTCACATCTGAACAAAATGAACGAATGCATTCCTCTTGAAATGGTCACATATCCATAAATTGAGAAGCCACTTAGAATTTAGGTCGAGAAATAAATCAACAAGGTACGGATCAAGAACGAATACTCGGTAAGAAATCCCAATCTCAAACCAAATATCCGTGGAAGAAGAGCTAGAGCTACAAGAATTCCCACCTATGAAACTCCCGAACCTTTCCGGTTATCCAATCAGGTGTTGGGGATACAGGGGAAGCATAATATCTCACCCAAACTAGCAAATCCTACATCCAGCTGTATCCATCCTTCAACACATAACCGAGAAAAAACTTCGGAAACCATCTACCTCAACCTTCGAAAAGCATCCGTTATACAAGTTATGGCGATACTCCCGAACTCCCGCCCCAGTACTGGGTGGCGTCGAGGTTATCTCACCAACGAACTACATAAAAGAGATTTTCGATGTCGGCATACTAAACTCAGGTATTCTAGAACTGCAACGATAAAATTATGACGACAACACCTCAGAGCTCAACTCCCCGGGACACTTCCACAAAACCCCTGACAGGAGGCACCAAGACAATGTTCTCGTCACAAAACCATCGGAACGATTCCAAGATACCCGCGTGATCCTAAATTTTTTTAGTGAAATTTGAGAAGAGAAGAGTCAAAACTCTACGTCAGGATGCCTTACCAGAGCGATGAGGAGACTGGGAAGTAAAAGAAATTCCTCACTCTCCGATATATAATTCCTAAATGACTCAAAACATTTTTCTAGACACAACTCGGCCGCTAAAAATGATCAAGCAATGGGGCTCCTAAGGTCAGGGAAGGCTCTGATTACCAACTTATAACACCCTCGATGTGACTATATCTCCCACGTGTCGAGGCACGACTTAGAGGCATAATCGCATTGAAGGCATATGTCGCAAGTTAGGCAATCTTCACAACATCCCATGTAATATAGATAATAAAAGGGGGAGATAACATAGTTGGCTTACACTCGCCACGTCAATCAAGTACATAAATAACATTACATCATCCAAACACTCATGGCCCGACTACGGCGCCAAAATAAAAGATAACCCAACAAGCAACAATGTCCCGATCACCCCAACTGGGCACCACTATTGATCATCAGGAAAGGAAACATAGTATCGTTGAGAGTCCTCGTCGAACTCCCACTTGAGCTCAAGCGCGTCAGCTGGAGCGGAATCATTAGGCCCTGCATCTAGTTTGGAAGTAATCTGTGAGCCACAGGGACTCAGCAATCTCCCACCCTCGCGATCAAGACTATTTAAGCTTAATAGGTAAGGCAAGGTAAATATATGTGGAGCTGCAGCAAGCGACTAGCATATGTGGTGGCTAAACTGTTCGCAAAAGAGAGCGAGAAGAGGAGGCAAAGCGCGAGCGAGAAACTAGAGAGCAACCTGCGCAAGCATTACTCCAACACCGTGTTCACTTCTCGGACTCTGCCAAGAAGAGACCATCACGGTAACACACTCACTTGATTCATTTTAATTAAGTTAAGGTTCAAGTTATATACAACCGGACATTAACAAATTCCCATCTGCCCATAACCGCGGGCACGGCTTTCGAAAGTTCAAATCCCTGCAGGGGAGTCCCAAATTAGCCCATGACAAGCTCTCACGGTCAACGAAGGAATAGACCTCCTCCCGAGACATTCCGATCAGACTCGGTACCTCGGTTCTTCAAGACACTTCGACAGGTTAAAACAAATCCAGCAACACCACCCAGATGTGCCGACAAATCCCGATAGGAGCTGCACATATCTCATTCTCAGGGCACACCGGATGAGCAAGACGTCGGGTTGGCCAGCCCAGAGTTGCCCCTGGTAGCCCCGGACATCGCTCGGTTGGACCAACACTCAGAGGAGCACTGGCCCGGGGGGGCTAAAATAAGATGACCCTCGGGCTCCGAAAATCCAAGGGAAAAAGAGGCTAGGTGGCAAAAGGTAAAACCAAGGTTGGGCATTGCTGGAAAAGCTTTAATCAAGGCGAACTATCAAGGGGTTCCCATTATAACCCAACCGCGTAAGGAACGCAAAATCCGGGAACATAACACCGGTATGACGGAAACTAGGGCGGCAAGAGTGGAACAAAACACCAGGCATAAGGCCGAGCCTTCCACCCTTTACCAAGTATATAGATGCATTAATTAAATAAGAGATATTGTGATATCCCAACAAATATCCATGTTCCAACATGGAACAAATTCCAATCTTCACCTGCAACTAACAACGCTATAAGAGGGAATTGTATATGGGGTTGATTAATCCTCGACATCGTGGTTCATCCGATGAGATCATTGTGGAGCATGTGGGAGCCATCATGGGTATCCAGATCCCGCTGTTGGTTATTGACCGGAGAGTCGTCTCGGTCATGTCTACTTGTCTCCCGAACCCGTAGGGTCTACACACTTAAGGTTCGGTGACGCTAGGGTTATGAAGATATGTATATGCAGAAACCCGAATGTTGTTCGGATTCCCGGATGAGATCCCGGACGTCACGAGGAGTTCCGGAATGGTCCGGAGGTAAAGAATTATATATAGGAAGTGCTGTTTCGGCCATCGGGACAAGTTTCGGGGTTATCGGTATTGTACCGGGACCACCGGAGGGGTCCCGTGGGCCCACCGGGTGGGGCCACCTGTCCCGGGGGGGCACATGGGCTGTAGGGGATGCGCCTTGGCCTATATGGGCCAAGGGCACCAGCCCCTATAGGCCCATGCGCCTAGGGTTTCCACCAAGGAGGAGTCCAAGTGGTGGAAGGCACCCCGAGGTGCCTTGGGGGGGGGGAGGGAAACCTCCCCTGGCCGCCGCACCAAGGAGATTAGATCTCCTGGGCTGGCGCACCACCCCCCCTTGGTCCTCCTATATATAGTTGAGGAGAGGGAGGACTTCATATCTCAGCCTTTGGTGCTTCCTCTCTCCCCGTTACGTCTCTCTCTCGTAGTATAGGCGAAGCCCTGCTACTGTGACGCCCTGCATCCACCACCACGCCGTCGTGCTGCTGGATCTTCATCAACCTCTCTTCCCCCCTTGCTAGATCAAGAAAGGAGGAGACGTCATCCGTTCCGTACGTGTGTTGAACGCGGAGGCACCGTCCGTTCGGTGCTAAGATCATCGGTGATTTGAATCACGTCGTGTTCGACTACATCATCCCCGTTCTTTGAATGCTTCCGCTCGCAATCTACAAGGTACGTAGATGCATCTAATCACTCGTTGCTAGATGAACTCATAGATAGATCTTGGTGAAACCGTAGGAGAATTTTTGTTTTCTGCAACGTTCCCCAACAGTGGCATCATGAGCTAGGTCTATGCGTAGTTCTCTTGCACGAGTAGAACACAAAGTAGTTGTGGGCGTTGATTTTGTTCAATATGCTTGCCGTCACTAGTCTTATCTTGATTCGGCGGCATCGTGGGATGAAGCGGCCCGGACCGACCTTACATGTACTCTTACGTGAGACAGGTTCCACCGACTGACATGCACTAGTTGCATAAGGTGGCTAGCGGGTGTCTGTCTCTCCTACTTTAGTCGGATCGGATTCGATGAAAAGGGTCCTTATGAAGGGTAAATAGCAATTGGCGTATCGCGTTGTGGTCTTTGCGTAGGTAAGAAACGTTCTTGCTAGAAACCCATAGCAGCCACGTAAAACATGCAAACAACAATTAGAGAACGTCTAACTTGTTTTTGCAGGGTATGCTATGTGATGTGATATGGCCGAAGTTGTGATAAATGATGAATGATCTATATGTGATGTATGAGATGTTCATGCTATTGAAATAGGAATCACAACTTACATGTCGATGAGTATGACGGTGACAGGATGATCATGGAGCCCCAAGATGGAGATCAAAGGAGCTATGTGATATTGGCCATATCATGTCACTATTATTATTTGATTGCATGTGATGTTTATCATGTTTTGCATCTTGTTTGCTTAGAACGACGGTAGTAAATAAGATGATCCCTCATAATAACTTCAAGAAAGTGTTCCCCCTAACTGTGCACTGTTGCTACAGTTCGTCGTTTCGAAGCACCACGTGATGATCGGGTGTGATAGATCCTTACGTTCATATACAACGGGTGTAAGACAGATTTACACACGCAATACACTTAGGTTGACTTGACGAGCCTAGCATGTGCATAGACATGGCCTCGGAACACATAAGACCGAAAGGTCGAGCATGAGTCGTATAGAAGATACGATCAACATGAAGATGTTCACCGACGTTGACTAGTCCGTGTCACATGATGATCGGACACGGCCTAGCCAACTCGGATCATGTTATACTTAGATGACTAGAAGAGGAATGTCTATCTAAGTGGGAGTTCATTAATAATTTGATTAGATGAACTTAATTATCATGAACTTAGTCTAAAATCTTTACAATATGTCTTGTAGATCAAATGGCCAACGTTGTATTAAATTTCAACGCGTTCCTAGAGAAAACCAAGCTGAAAGCTGATGGCAGCAACTATACGGACTGGGTCCGGAACCTGAGGATCATCCTCATAGCTGCCAAGAAAGATTATGTCCTACAAGCACCGCTAGGTGATCCACCCGTCCCACAGAACCAAGACGCTATGAACGCTTGGCAGACACGTACTGATGACTACTCCCTCGTTCAGTGCGGCATGCTTTACAGCCTAGAGCCGGGGCTCCAAAAGCGTTTTGAGAGACATGGAGCATATGAGATGTTCGAAGAGCTGAAAATGGTTTTCCAAGCTCATGCCCGGGTCGAGAGATATGAAGTCTCCGACAAATTCTTCAGCTGTAAGATGGAGGAAAATAGTTCTGTCAGTGAGCACATACTCACTATGTCTGGGTTACATAACCGCTTGACTCAGCTGGGAGTTAATCTCCCGGATGATGCGGTCATTGACAGAATCCTCCAGTCGCTTCCACCAAGCTACAAGAGCTTTGTGATGAACTTAAATATGCAGGGGATGGAAAAGACCATTCCTGAAGTATTTGCAATGCTGAAATCAGCAGAGGTAGAAGTCAAGAAGGAACATCAAGTGTTGATGGTCAATAAAACCACTAAGTTCAAGAAGGGCAAGGGTAAAAAGAACTTTGAGAAGGACGGCAAGGAAGTTGCCGCGCCCGGCAAGCAAGCTGCTGGGAAGAAGAAGTCAAAGTATGGACCCAAGCCTGAGACGGAGTGCTTTTATTGCAAAGGGAAGGGTCACTGGAAGCGGAACTGCCCCAAATACTTAGCGGATAAGAAGGCCGGCAAAACAAAAGGTATATGTGATATACATGTAATTGATGTGTACCTTACCAGTACTCGTAGTAACTCCTGGGTATTTGATACCGGTGCCGTTGCTCATATTTGTAACTCACAGCAGGAGCTGCAGAATAAACAGAGACTGGTAAAGGACGAGGTGACGATGCGCGTCGGGAATGGTTCCAAGGTCGATGTGATCGCCGTCGGCACGCTACCTCTACATTTACCTACGGGATTAGTTATAAACCTCAATAATTGTTATTTCGTGCCAAGTTTGAGCATGAACATTGTATCGGGATCTCGTTTAATACGAGATGGCTACTCATTTAAATCTAAGAATAATGGTTGTTCTATTTATATGAGAGATATGTTTTATGGTCATGCTCCGATGGTCAACGGTTTATTCTTAATGAATCTCGAACGTAATATTACACATATTCATAGTGTGAATACCAAAAGATGTAAAGTTGATAACGATAGTCCCACATACTTGTGGCACTGCCGCCTTGGTCACATAGGTGTCAAACGCATGAAGAAGCTCCATGCAGATGGACTTTTAGAGTCTCTTGATTATGAATCATTTGACACGTGCGAACCATGCCTCATGGGAAAAATGACCAAGACTCCGTTCTCAGGAACGATGGAGCGAGCAACCAACTTATTGGAAATCATACATACTGATGTGTGCGGTCCAATGAGTGTTGAGGCTCGCGGTGGCTATCGTTATGTTCTCACCCTCACTGATGACTTAAGTAGATATGGGTATGTCTACTTAATGAAACACAAGTCTCAAACCTTTGAAAAGTTCAAAGAATTTCAGAGTGAAGTTGAGAATCAACGTGACAGGAAAATCAAGTTTCTACGATCAGATCGTGGAGGAGAATACTTGGGTCACGAATTTGGCACACACTTAAGAAAATTTGGAATAGTTTCACAACTCACGCCGCCTGGAACACCTCAGCGTAATGGTGTGTCTGAACGTCGTAATCGCACTCTATTAGATATGGTGCGATCTATGATGTCTCTTACCGATTTACCGTTATCCTTTTGGGGCTATGCTTTAGAGACTGCCACATTCACTTTAAATAGGGCTCCGTCGAAATCCGTTGAGACGACACCGTTTGAATTATGGTTTGGGAAGAAACCTAAGCTGTCGTTTCTAAAAGTTTGGGGATGCGATGCTTATGTCAGGAAACTTCAACCTGGAAAGCTCGAACCCAAATCGGAAAAATGCGTCTTCATAGGATACCCTAAAGAAACCATTGGGTATATCTTCTACCTCAGATCCGAAGGCAAGATCTTTGTTGCCAAGAATGGATCCTTTCTGGAGAAAGAGTTTCTCTCGAAAGAAGTAAGTGGGAGGAAAGTAGAACTTGATGAAGTATTACCTCTTGAACCGGAAAATGGCGCAACTCAAGAAAATGTTCCTGAGGCGCCTGCACCGACTAGAGAGGAAGTTATTGATGATGATCAAGATACTTCTGATCAAGCTCCTACTGAAATTCGAAGGTCCACAAGGACACGTTCCGCACCAGAGTGGTACGGCAACCCTGTCTTGGAAATCATGTTGTTAGACAACAGTGAACCTTCGAACTATGAAGAAGCGATGGCAGGCCCGGATTCCGACAAATGGCTAGAAGCCATGAAATCCGAGATAAGATCCATGTATGAAAACGAAGTATGGACTTTGACTGACTTGCCCGTTGAACGGCGAGCCATAGAAAATAAATGGATCTTCAAGAAGAAGACAGACGCGGATGGTAATGTGACCATCTATAAAGCTCGGCTTGTCGCTAAGGGTTATCGACAAGTTCAAGGAATTGACTACGATGAGACTTTCTCACCGGTAGCGAAGCTAAAGTCCGTCCGAATCATGTTAGCAATTGCCGCATTCTACTATTATGAGATATGGCAAATGGACGTCAAAACGGCATTCCTTAATGGTTTCCTTAAGGAAGAGTTGTATATGATGCAGCCGGAAGGTTTTGTCGATCCTAAGAATGCTGACAAGGTGTGCAAGCTCCAACGCTCGTTTTATGGGCTGGTGCAAGCATCTCGGAGTTGGAACATTCGCTTTGATGAGATGATCAAAGCGTTTGGGTTTACGCAGACTTATGGAGAAGCCTGCGTTTACAAGAAAGTGAGTGGGAGCTCTGTAGCATTTCTCATATTATATGTAGATGACATACTTTTGATGGGAAATGATATAGAACTCTTGGACAGCATCAAGGCCTACTTGTATAAGAGTTTTTCAATGAAGGACCTTGGAGAAGCTGCTTATATATTAGGCATCAAGATCTATAGGGATAGATCAAGACGCCTCATAGGTCTTTCACAAAGCACATACCTTGATAAGATTTTGAAGAAGTTCAAAATGGATCAGTCCAAGAAAGGGTTCTTGCCTGTTTTGCAAGGTATGAAATTGAGCTCAGCTCAATGTCCGACCACGGCAGAAGAGATAGAAGAGATGAGTATCATCCCCTATGCCTCGGCCATAGGTTCTATTATGTATGCCATGCTGTGTACCAGACCTGATGTAAACCTTGCCGTAAGTTTGGTAGGAAGGTACCAAAGTAATCCCGGCAAGGAACACTGGACAGCGGTCAAGAATATCCTGAAGTACCTGAAAAGGACAAAGGACATGTTTCTCGTTTATGGAGGTGACGAAGAGCTCGTCGTAAAGGGTTACGTCGATGCTAGCTTCGACACAGATCTGGATGACTCTAAGTCACAAACCGGATACGTGTATATGTTGAATGGTGGAGCAGTGAGCTGGTGCAGCTGCAAACAGAGCGTCGTGGCAGGATCTACATGTGAAGCTGAGTACATGGCAGCCTCGGAGGCAGCACATGAAGCAATATGGGTGAAGGAGTTCATCACCGACCTAGGAGTCATACCCAATGCGTCGGGGCCAATCAAACTCTTTTGTGACAACACTGGAGCTATTGCACTTGCCAAGGAGCCCAGGTTTCACAAGAAGACAAGGCACATCAAGCGTCGCTTCAACTCCATTCGTGAAAATGTTCAAGATGGAGACATAGAGATTTGTAAAGTACATACGGACCTGAATATAGCAGATCCTTTGACTAAACCTCTCCCTAGGGCAAAACGTGATCAACACCAGAATTCCATGGGTGTTCGATTCATCACAATGTAACTAGATTATTGACTCTAGTGCAAGTGGGAGACTGTTGGAAATATGCCCTAGAGGCAATAATAAAAGCATTATTATTATATTTCTTTGTTCATGATAATTGTCTTTATTCATGCTATAACTGTATTATCCGGAAATCGTAATACACGTGTGAATACATAGACCATAATATGTCCCTAGTAAGCCTCTAGTTGACTAGCTCGTTGATCAACAGATAGTCATGATTTCCTGGCTATGGACATTGGATGTCATTGATAACGGGATCACATCATTAGGAGAATGATGTGATGGACAAGACCCAATCCTAAGCATAGCACAAAGATCGTGTAGTTCGTTTGCTAGAGCTTTTCCAATGTCAAGTATCTTTTCCTTTGACCATGAGATCGTGTAACTCCCGGATACCGTAGGAGTGCTTTGGGTGTATCAAACGTCACAACGTAACTGGGTGACTATAAAGGTGCACTACAGGTATCTCCGAAAGTGTCTGTTGGGTTGACACGGATCGAGACTGGGATTTGTCACTCCATATAACGGAGAGGTATCACTGGGCCCACTCGGTAATGCATCATCATTATGACCTCAAGGTGACCAAGTGGTTGATCACGGGATCATGCATTACGGTACGAGTAAAGTGACTTGCCGGTAACGAGATTGAACAAGGTATTGGGATACCAACGATCGAGTCTCGGGCAAGTAACATACCGATTGACAAAGGGAATTGTATACGGGGTTGATTAATCCTCGACATCGTGGTTCATCCGATGAAATCATCGTGGAGCATGTGGGAGCCATCATGGGTATCCAGATCCCGCTGTTGGTTATTGACCGGAGAGTCGTCTCGGTCATGTCTACTTGTCTCCCGAACCCGTAGGGTCTACACACTTAAGGTTCGGTGACGCTAGGGTTATGAAGATATGTATATGCAGAAACCCGAATGTTGTTCGGAGTCCCGGATGAGATCCTGGACGTCACGAGGAGTTCCGGAATGGTCCGGAGGTAAAGAATTATATATAGGAAGTGCTGTTTCGGCCATCGGGACAAGTTTCGGGGTTATCGGTATTGTACCGGGACCACCGGAGGGGTCCCGTGGGCCCACCGGGTGGGGCCACCTGTCCCGGGGGGCCACATGGGCTGTAGGGGATGCGCCTTGGCCTATATGGGCCAAGGGCACCAGCCCCTATAGGCCCATGCGCCTAGGGTTTCCACCAAGGAGGAGTCCAAGTGGTGGAAGGCACCCCGAGGTGCCTTGGGGGGGAGGGAAACCTCCCCTGGCCGCCGCACCAAGGAGATTAGATCTCCTGGGCTGGCGCACCACCCCCCCCTTGGTCCTCCTATATATAGTTGAGGAGAGGGAGGACTTCAGATCTCAGCCTTTGGTGCTTCCTATCTCCCCGTTACGTCTCTCTCTCGTAGTATAGGCGAAGCCCTGCTACTGTGAGGCCCTGCATCCACCACCACGCCGTCGTGCTGCTGGATCTTCATCAACCTCTCTTCCCCCCTTGCTAGATCAAGAAAGGAGGAGACGTCATCCGTTCCGTACGTGTGTTGAACGCGGAGGCACCGTCCGTTCGGTGCTAAGATCATCGGTGATTTGAATCACGTCGTGTTCGACTACATCATCCCCGTTCTTTGAATGCTTCCGCTCGCAATCTACAAGGTACGTAGATGCATCTAATCACTCGTTGCTAGATGAACTCATAGATAGATCTTGGTGAAACCGTAGGAGAATTTTTGTTTTCTGCAACGTTCCCCAACAGTGGCATCATGAGCTAGGTCTATGCGTAGTTCTCTTGCACGAGTAGAACACAAAGTAGTTGTGGGCGTTGATTTTGTTCAATATGCTTGCCGTTACTAGTCTTATCTTGATTCGGCGGCATCGTGGGATGAAGCGGCCCGGACGACCTTACACGTACTCTTACGTGAGACAGGTTCCACCGACTGACATGCACTAGTTGCATAAGGTGGCTAGCGGGTGTCTGTCTCTCCTACTTTAGTCGGATCGGATTCGATGAAAAGGGTCCTTATGAAGGGTAAATAGCAATTGGCATATCGCGTTGTGGTCTTTGCGTAGGTAAGAAACGTTCTTGCTAGAAACCCATAGCAGCCACGTAAAACATGCAAACAACAATTAGAGAACGTCTAACTTGTTTTTGCAGGGTATGCTATGTGATGTGATCTGGCCGAAGTTGTGATAAATGATGAATGATCTATATGTGATGTATGAGATGTTCATGCTATTGAAATAGGAATCACAACTTACATGTCGATGAGTATGACGGTGACAGGATGATCATGGAGCCCCAAGATGGAGATCAAAGGAGCTATGTGATATTGGCCATATCATGTCACTATTATTATTTGATTGCATGTGATGTTTATCATGTTTTGCATCTTGTTTGCTTAGAACGGCGGTAGTAAATAAGATGATCCCTCATAATAACTTCAAGAAAGTGTTCCCCCTAACTGTGCACTGTTGCAACAGTTTGTCGTTTCGAAGCACCACGTGATGATCGGGTGTGATAGATCCTTACGTTCATATACAACGGGTGTAAGACAGATTTACACACGCAATACACTTAGGTTGACTTGACGAGCCTAGCATGTGCATAGGCATGGCCTCGGAACACATAAGACCGAAAGGTCGAGCATGAGTCGTATAGAAGATACGATCAACATGAAGATGTTCACCGACGTTGACTAGTCCGTGTCACGTGATGATCGGACACGGCCTAGCCAACTCGGATCATGTTATACTTAGATGACTAGAAGAGGGATGTCTATCTAAGTGGGAGTTCATTAATAATTTGATTAGATGAACTTAATTATCATGAACTTAGTCTAAAATCTTTACAATATGTCTTGTAGATCAAATGGCCAACGTTGTATTCAATTTCAACGCGTTCCTAGAGAAAACCAAGCTGAAAGACGATGGCAGCAACTATACGGACTGGGTCCGGAACCTGAGGATCATCCTCATAGCTGCCAAGAAAGATTATGTCCTACAAGCACCGCTAGGTGATCCACCCGTCCCACAGAACCAAGACGCTATGAACGCTTGGCAGACACGTACTAATGACTACTCCCTCGTTCAGTGCGGCATGCTTTACAGCCTAGAGCCGGGGCTCCAAAAGCGTTTTGAGAGACATGGAGCATATGAGATGTTCGAAGAGCTGAAAATGGTTTTCCAAGCTCATGCCCGGGTCGAGAGATATGAAGTCTCCGACAAATTCTTCAGCTGTAAGATGGAGGAAAATAGTTCTGTCAGTGAGCACATACTCACTATGTCTGGGTTACATAACCGCTTGACTCAGCTGGGAGTTAATCTCCCGGATGATGCGGTCATTGACAGAATCCTCCAGTCGCTTCCACCAAGCTACAAGAGCTTTGTGATGAACTTCAATATGCAGGGGATGGAAAAGACCATTCCTGAAGTATTTGCAATGCTGAAATCAGCAGAGGTAGAAGTCAAGAAGGAACATCAAGTGTTGATGGTCAATAAAACCACTAAGTTCAAGAAGGGCAAGGGTAAAAAGAACTTTGAGAAGGACGGCAAGGAAGTTGCCGCGCCCGGCAAGCAAGCTGCTGGGAAGAAGAAGTCAAAGTATGGACCCAAGCCTGAGACGGAGTGCTTTTATTGCAAAGGGAAGGGTCACTGGAAGCGGAACTGCCCCAAATACTTAGCGGATAAGAAGGCCGGCAAAACAAAAGGTATATGTGATATACATGTAATTGATGTGTACCTTACCAGTACTCGTAGTAACTCCTGGGTATTTGATACCGGTGCCGTTGCTCATATTTGTAACTCACAGCAGGAGCTGCAGAATAAACAGAGACTGGTAAAGGACGAGGTGATGATGCGCGTCGGGAATGGTTCCAAGGTCGATGTGATCGCCGTCGGCACGCTACCTCTACATTTACCTACGGGATTAGTTATAAACCTCAATAATTGTTATTTCGTGCCAAGTTTGAGCATGAACATTGTATCGGGATCTCGTTTAATACGAGATGGCTACTCATTTAAATCTAAGAATAATGGTTGTTCTATTTATATGAGAGATATGTTTTATGGTCATGCTCCGATGGTCAATGGTTTATTCTTAATGAATCTCGAACGTAATATTACACATATTCATAGTGTGAATACCAAAAGATGTAAAGTTGATAACGATAGTCCCACATACTTGTGGCATTGCCGCCTTGGTCACATAGGTGTCAAACGCATGAAGAAGCTCCATGCAGATGGACTTTTAGAGTCTCTTGATTATGAATCATTTGACACGTGCGAACCATGCCTCATGGGAAAAATGACCAAGACTCCGTTCTCAGGAACGATGGAGCGAGCAACCAACTTATTGGAAATCATACATACTGATGTGTGCGGTCCAATGAGTGTTGAGGCTCGCGGTGGCTATCGTTATGTTCTCACCCTCACGGATGACTTAAGTAGATATGGGTATGTCTACTTAATGAAACACAAGTCTCAAACCTTTGAAAAGTTCAAAGAATTTCAGAGTGAATTTGAGAATCAACGTGACAGGAAAATCAAGTTTCTACGATCAGATCGTGGAGGAGAATACTTGGGTCACGAATTTGGCACACACTTAAGAAAATGTGGAATAGTTTCACAACTCACGCCGCCTGGAACACCTCAGCGTAATGGTGTGTCTGAACGTCGTAATCGCACTCTATTAGATATGGTGCGATCTATGATGTCTCTTACCGATTTACCGTTATCCTTTTGGGGCTATGCTTTAGAGACTGCCACATTCACTTTAAATAGGGCTCCGTCGAAATCCGTTGAGACGACACCGTTTGAATTATGGTTTGGGAAGAAACCTAAGCTGTCGTTTCTAAAAGTTTGGGGATGCGATGCTTATGTCAGGAAACTTCAACCTGAAAAGCTCGAACCCAAATCGGAAAAATGCGTCTTCATAGGATACCCTAAAGAAACCATTGGGTATATCTTCTACCTCAGATCCGAAGGCAAGATCTTTGTTGCCAAGAATGGATCCTTTCTGGAGAAAGAGTTTCTCTCGAAAGAAGTAAGTGGGAGGAAAGTAGAACTTGATGAAGTATTACCTCTTGAACCGGAAAATGGCGCAACTCAAGAAAATGTTCCTGAGGCGCCTGCACCGACTAGAGAGGAAGTTACTGATGATGATCAAGATACTTCTGATCAAGCTCCTACTGAAATTCGAAGGTCCACAAGGACACGTTCCGCACCAGAGTGGTACGGCAACCCTGTCTTGGAAATCATGTTGTTAGACAACAGTGAACCTTCGAACTATGAAGAAGCGATGGCAGGCCCGGATTCCGACAAATGGCTAGAAGCCATGAAATCCGAGATAAGATCCATGTATGAAAACGAAGTATGGACTTTGACTGACTTGCCCGTTGAACGGCGAGCCATAGAAAATAAATGGATCTTCAAGAAGAAGACAGACGCGGATGGTAATGTGACCATCTATAAAGCTCGGCTTGTCGCTAAGGGTTATCGACAAGTTCAAGGAATTGACTACGATGAGACTTTCTCACCGGTAGCGAAGCTAAAGTCCGTCCGAATCATGTTAGCAATTGCCGCATTCTACTATTATGAGATATGGCAAATGGACGTCAAAACGGCATTCCTTAATGGTTTCCTTAAGGAAGAGTTGTATATGATGCAGCCGGAAGGTTTTGTCGATCCTAAGAATGCTGACAAGGTGTGCAAGCTCCAACGCTCGTTTTATGGGCTGGTGCAAGCATCTCGGAGTTGGAACATTCGCTTTGATGAGATGATCAAAGCGTTTGGGTTTACGCAGACTTATGGAGAAGCCTGCGTTTACAAGAAAGTGAGTGGGAGCTCTGTAGCATTTCTCATATTATATGTAGATGACATACTTTTGATGGGAAATGATATAGAACTCTTGGACAGCATCAAGGCCTACTTGTATAAGAGTTTTTCAATGAAGGACCTTGGAGAAGCTGCTTATATATTAGGCATCAAGATCTATAGGGATAGATCAAGACGCCTCATAGGTCTTTCACAAAGCACATACCTTGATAAGATTTTGAAGAAGTTCAAAATGGATCAGTCCAAGAAAGGGTTCTTGCCTGTTTTGCAAGGTATGAAATTGAGCTCAGCTCAATGTCCGACCACGGCAGAAGAGATAGAAGAGATGAGTATCATCCCCTATGCCTCGGCCATAGGTTCTATTATGTATGCCATGCTGTGTACCAGACCTGATGTAAACCTTGCCGTAAGTTTGGTAGGAAGGTACCAAAGTAATCCCGGCAAGGAACACTGGACAGCGGTCAAGAATATCCTGAAGTACCTGAAAAGGACAAAGGACATGTTTCTCATTTATGGAGGTGACGAAGAGCTCGTCGTAAAGGGTTACGTCGACGCTAGCTTCGACACAGATCTGGATGACTCTAAGTCACAAACCGGATACGTGTATATGTTGAATGGTGGAGCAGTGAGCTGGTGCAGCTGCAAACAGAGCGTCGTGGCAGGATCTACATGTGAAGCTGAGTACATGGCAGCCTCGGAGGCAGCACATGAAGCAATATGGGTGAAGGAGTTCATCACCGACCTAGGAGTCATACCCAATGCGTCGGGGCCAATCAAACTCTTTTGTGACAACACTGGAGCTATTGCACTTGCCAAGGAGCCCAGGTTTCACAAGAAGACAAGGCACATCAAGCGTCGCTTCAACTCCGTTCATGAAAATGTTCAAGATGGAGACATAGAGATTTGTAAAGTACATACGGACCTGAATATAGAAGATCCGTTGACTAAACCTCTCCCTAGGGCAAAACATGATCAACACCATAATTCCATGGGTGATCGATTCATCACAATGTAACTAGATTATTGACTCTAGTGCAAGTGGGAGACTGTTGGAAATATGCCCTAGAGGCAATAATAAAAGCATTATTATTATATTTCTTTGTTCATGATAATTGTCTTTATTCATGCTATAACTGTATTATCCGGAAATCGTAATACACGTGTGAATACATAGACCATAATATGTCCCTAGTAAGCCTCTAGTTGACTAGCTCGTTGATCAACAGATAGTCATGATTTCCTGGCTATGGACATTGGATGTCATTGATAACGGGATCACATCATTAGGAGAATGATGTGATGGACAAGACCCAATCCTAAGCATAGCACAAAGATCGTGTAGTTCGTTTGCTAGAGCTTTTCCAATGTCAAGTATCTTTTCCTTTGACCATGAGATCGTGTAACTCCCGGATACCGTAGGAGTGCTTTGGGTGTATCAAACGTCACAACGTAACTGGGTGACTATAAAGGTGCACTACAGGTATCTCCGAAAGTGTCTGTTGGGTTGACACGGATCGAGACTGGGATTTGTCACTCCATATAACGGAGAGGTATCACTGGGCCCACTCGGTAATGCATCATCATTATGAGCTCAAGGTGACCAAGTGGTTGATCACGGGATCATGCATTATGGTACGAGTAAAGTGACTTGCCGGTAACGAGATTGAACAAAGTATTGGGATACCAACGATCGAGTCTCGGGCAAGTAACATACCGATTGACAAAGGGAATTATATACGGGGTTGATTAATCCTCGACATCGTGGTTCATCCGATGAGATCATCGTGGAGCATGTGGGAGCCATCATGGGTATCCAGATCCCGCTGTTGGTTATTGACCGGAGAGTCGTCTCGGTCATGTCTACTTGTCTCCTGAACCCGTAGGGTCTACACACTTAAGGTTCGGTGACGCTAGGGTTATGAAGATATGTATATGCAGAAACCCGAATGTTGTTCAGAGTCCCGGATGAGATCCCGGACGTCACGAGGAGTTCCGGAATGGTCCGGAGGTAAAGAATTATATATAGGAAGTGCTGTTTCGGCCATCGGGACAAGTTTCAGGGTTATCGGTATTGTACCGGGACCACCGGAGGGGTCCCGTGGGCCCACCGGGTGGGCCCACCTGTCCCGGGGGGCCACATGGGCTGTAGGGGATGTGCCTTGGCCTATATGGGCCAAGGGCACCAGCCCCTATAGGCCCATGCGCCTAGGGTTTCCACCAAGGAGGAGTCCAAGTGGTGGAAGGCACCCCGAGGTGCCTTGGGGGGGGGGAGGGAAACCTCCCCTGGCCGCCGCACCAAGGAGATTAGATCTCCTGGGCTGGCGCACCACCCCCCCTTCGTCCTCCTATATATAGTTGAGGAGAGGGAGGACTTCAGATCTCAGCCTTTGGTGCTTCCTATCTCCCCGTTACGTCTCGCTCTCGTAGTATAGGCGAAGCCCTGCTACTGTGACGCCCTGCATCCACCACCATGCCGTCGTGCTGCTGGATCTTCATCAACCTCTCTTCCCCCCTTGCTGGATCAAGAAAGGAGGAGACGTCATCCGTTCCATACGTGTGTTGAACACGGAGGCACCGTCCGTTCGGTGCTAAGATCATCAGTGATTTGAATCACGTCGTGTTCGACTACATCATCCCCGTTCTTTGAATGCTTCTGCTCGCAATCTACAAGGTACGTAGATGCATCTAATCACTCGTTGCTAGATGAACTCATAGATAGATCTTGGTGAAACCGTAGGAAAATTTTTGTTTTCTGCAACGTTCCCCAACAGTTTGGAAGTAATCTGTGAGCCACAGGGACTCAGCAATCTCCCACCCTCGCGATCAAGACTATTTAAGCTTAATAGGTAAGGCAAGGTAAATATATGTGGAGCTGCAGCAAGCGACTAGCATATGTGGTGGCTAAACTTTTCACAAAAGAGAGCGAGAAGAGGAGGCAAAGCGCGAGCGAGAAACTAGAGAGCAACCTGCGCAAGCATTACTCCAACACCGTGTTCACTTCTCGGACTCCGCCGAGAAGAGACCATCACGGTAACACACTCACTTGATTCATTTTAATTAAGTTAAGGTTCAAGTTATATACAACCGGACATTAACAAATTCCCATCTGCCCATAACCGCGGGCACGGCTTTCGAAAGTTCAAATCCCTGCAGGGGAGTCCCAACTTAGCCCATGACAAGCTCTCACGGTCAACGAAGGAATAGACCTCCTCCCGAGACATTCCGATCAGACTCGGTACCTCGGTTCTTCAAGACACTTCGACAGGTTAAAACAAATCCAGCAACACCACCCAGATGTGCCGACAAATCCCGATAGGAGCTGCACATATCTCGTTCTCAGGGGCACACCGGCTGAGCAAGACATCGGGTTGGCCAGCCCAGAGTTGCCCCTGGTAGCCCCGGACATCGCTCGGTTGGACCAACACTCAGAGGAGCACTGGCCCGGGGGGGCTAAAATAAGATGACCCTCAGGCTCCGGAAACCCAAGTGAAAAAGAGGCTAGGTGGCAAAAGGTAAAACCAAGGTTGGGCATTGCTAGAAAAGCTTTAATCAAGGCGAACTATCAAGGGGTTCCCATTATAACCCAACCGCGTAAGGAACGCAAAATCCGGGAACATAACACCGGTATGACGGAAACTAGGGCGGCAAGAGTGGAACAAAACACTAGGCGAGAGGCCGAGCCTTCCACCCTTTACCAAGTATATAGATGCATTAGGATAACAAGATAATATAATGATATCCCAACAAGAAAATAATGTTCCAACAAGGAACGGTCTCCAATCTTCACCTGCAACTAGCAACGCTATAAGAGGGGCTGAGCAAAGCGGTAACATAGCCAATCAACGGTTTGCTAGGACATGGTGGGTTAGAGGTTTGACATGGCAATTTGGGAGGCTTGAAAGCAAGTGGTAGGCATCGTAGCATGGCATAGCAAAAGAGCGAGCATCTGGCATAGCAAAGATAGTAGTGATTTCGAGGGTATGATCATCTTGCCTGCAAAGTTGTCAGAGTTGACTGGATCCTCGAAAGCAAACTCAACGGGCTCCTCGTTAGCAAACTCGTCTCCCGGCTCTACCCAAACAAGACAAACAATCAACAAGGACACAATCAACCACGTGCAAGGATAAAACAATATGATGCAAAGATGGTATGCTATGCGGGATGCATATGCAAGATTTGACAGGGAATGAATGAACCTGGCCTCAACTTAGAAATCCAAGTGTTCCACTGGAAAGATGAGATGAAATCGCTTGAAAACGATATAAAGAACGCCTGAATCGGAGTTACGGTTTGGAAATGGCAACCAATTCAAAAATGACCACGTTCTGCGATTTACAGCAAGAAGCCATCTAAATGCAACAAGATGAACATGCTACAGCACTCAAACATGGCATCAAAATACATGGCAGGGATGCATTCATGATGCTTAACAAAATTCTAGCACTGAGATACGGCCAATTCATCCATTAACAGGTTCAAACAAGCATGGCAAAAATGCATATGGTAAACAGATTTCAGACTTAGTGAAATTAACACTTGTCTGGAATCTCAGATCAGATAACACTCTTCGGAGCATGAAAACTATATGCTACAGGACCTGAACATGGCAAAGTAAAGCATGGCATGGAGCTACTCAAAGAGCTTAACAAAAGTCCCTTAGTGACCTTGAGCCAAAAGGGATCAGAAAATACATTTGCAAGCATGTGAACATGGAAAAAACATAATCAGTTGTCAGACTTGGTGAAAACTGGAACATGCTGAAAACAGATATCAAGTAGGCATGTTTACGAGCTCGATGCACTCACTACAGAGCAAGTCATGACAATCTAAGCATACACCCATCAAGAATACACAAAATACAAGCTATACATGGCAAGTCCCTGAAATCAGCATTACCACGTGCCTCACTTTGCAAGCTTGTGCTAGTCACCACACACATCACAAAAATACATGGGTTGCACCTCTGGAAAGATGGCAAACCCTTAACAAAACATATGTAGAACTCAGGGGCATATCATGCACACATAATCATGGAAAAAATGACAAATATCTAAATGGAGCAGCAGATCTGACAATTATCTCAAGTAGAACTATTCTAACAGTATTTCGGGCATCCAGATGAACTCAAATGAAAATGATGCAATGGAATGAAATGATGTACTCTCTGAGCGAACATTTTGATATGCTATATGCCCAAAACGGAGCTATGGATGCAAAGTTACAGCACGATGAACAAGGACATTTGAATCTGGAGAAACGGGGACTTAGAAGAAAATTTGGACCTCCGGATCTAGGGTTCGGTGGCACGCGGCCCGAGGTTCGCCGGAGAGGAGCTGTTCACGCCGGAGGGAAGCGGGGCGTCGCCGGACCGGTGAGGGAGCGGCCGGATCCGGCCGGGCTCCGGTCGCCGGAGGGAAGCGGTGGCGGGGCGGAGCAGTGAAGGGGCCGGCGTGCGGCGGAGGTGGCCTTGGGCAGCGGAGGCGCGGAGCGGCCCGGCGATGGCGGCGCGGTGGCTGAGGTGGCCGGCGGCGGCCGTTGACGTGGCCGGACCCGGGGGAGAAGATCCCGGGCGGCGGCGGGCGGCAATGGGCCTCGGGGGCCCCTCCTGGGCCTCCCGGGCCGGCGGCGACGGGGAAGTGGGGCGGCGGCGCGGCCAACCGGCGGGTGACACGTGGCGGCCGCTGGGCTAGCCGGACATGTCCGTCGGTGGCCGTTTTTGTCCGGCGGCGGCGGATGAAATGGATCTAGGGTTTCGGGGAAGGAGAAAAGGAATTTTGGAGGGGGTTCTTTAAATAGGCATAGGAGGAGCTAGGAGAGTCCAAATGAGGTGCGGTTTTCGGCCACGCAATCGTGATCGAACGCCTAGATGATGGAGAGGGTTATGGTGGGTTTTGGGCCAACTTGCAGGGGTGTTGGGATGCAACACACACGAGGCCTTTTCGGTCCCTCGGTTAACCGTTAGAGCATCAAACGAAGTACAAATGGTAAGAAACTTGACAGGCGGTCTACCAGTAGTAAACCAAGGCCGCTTGGCAAGTCTCGGCCCAATCCAGAAATGTTTAATCCCCACACACGAAAGAAAGGTAGAAATGACCACCGGAGGAGAACGAAGCGCCGGAATGCAAAACGGACAACGGGGAAAATGCTCGGATGCATGAGATGAGCACGTATGCAAATGCAATGCACATGATGACATGATATGAGATGCATGACAACGATAACAACACACGGAGACAAAGACCCGAACCTGAGAGAATAAAATAACTTAACGCCAGAAACGGCAAGAGTCGGAGTACATATTGGGAAAGTCAAATCCGGGGTGTTACATCAACAACACGGGCATCATCATCCTCGACCCCAACACAATGAAGAGCAACGCTACGGCAAGCTAAAGTTCACAATGCCCAAGTTCAATGGAAGCAATGATACCGAAGAGTACCTATCATGGGCATTGAAGGTTGACAAAATCTTCCGATTGCACAACTATGACGAAGATAAAAAGATCGCGATGGCATCCCTTGAATTTCAAGACTATGCCCTCATTTGGTGGGAACAAGTTATCAAGCGCCGAGAGGCAAGAGGTGAACCACCCATCACTACTTGGGCACAAATGAAGGATGTCATGAGAGCACGCTTCGTGCCTACCTACTACAACCATGACCTCTTCAAGAAACTCCAACTACTCAAGCAAGGAACCAAGAGCGTTGAAGAGCACTACAAGGAGATGGAGATAGCCATGATAAGAGCCAATGTCACGGAAGATGATGAGAAAACAATGGCACGTTTCTTGAAAGGACTCAACCATCCTATCAAGAAGATCGCCGACTTCCAACCATACTCGAACCTCATCGAGCTAGTGCATCAAGCTACAAAAGCGGAACATCAAGTGCAAGACGATTTCAAGTATGCCATGTTCTCATCCAAGTCATACGGCTTCTCCAACACCCAAGCTTCAACGACTCCAACACCATCTACCAAGTCATCTACAAGCAACGTCGACAAGTCGAGTTCCAAGAAAGCTTCGTCAACTCCAAGTCGTCCTCCTACTACAAGCAATTTCAAGCCAAGAGCTTCATCATCATCCACTCCAACCGATGAGACCGTCAAGACGAGTTCCTTCGAATGCTTTACATGCGAAGGCCGAGGCCACAAGTCCTATAAGTGCACCAACAAGCGGACAATGATCCTCAATGACGATGGCACCTACGACTCAATGAGTGAAGGCGAAATGGACGCTCTTGAGCAAGTCGCCATGCACCGGCAAGTGAACGATGAAGAGGAACAAATCTTTTGCGATGAAGATTCAAGTCCCGCTCTTGTTGTCTCCAAGGTCTTGACTCTCCAACATCACCAAGAAGAAGACCAAAGATGCCATATCTTTCACACCAAGGCCGGCATCAATGGAAGATCTGTCAAGGTCATCATCGATGGAGGGAGTTGTCATAATCTCGCAAGTGAAGAACTTTGCTCCAAGCTCCAATTGCCCAAGACGAAGCACCCACATCCATACAAAGTGCAATGGCTTAGCGACTCCGGCACTATCCAAGTTGAGCATCGAGTACAAGTCTCCTTTGAAATTGGCGCCTACGAAGACACTTTGGAGTGCGGCGTCGTTCCAATGACCGTTTGCCACATCCTCCTTGGACGCCCATGGCAATTTGATAGAGGTGTCATTCGCAATGGCCGAACGAATCACTACATCTTCAAGATGAAAGGAAAGGAGTACGTACTTCGTCCCATGTCTCCAAGCTAAGTGGTCGCCGACAAGCAAGCCACCCATCATGGAGAGCATAGTGAGAGAGCGAGCCACCAAAAAGAGAGTGAGCGCCACAAGCCAAAATCGAGCGCCTCTAGGATGAGCGACAAGAAAAACTTGATCCTATTTGCCACAAAAAGTGAGATAAGAGGAGTGTGTGAGAACCCATCTAGTGTCCTACACTACGTCCTTTTGTGCAAGGACAATGAACCACAAACTAACACCTCTCACACTCTTCCTCTAGTGTTGTCTTCTCTTTTGCAGGAATTTCACGATGTTTTCTCCAACGAGCTACCTCCGGGACTACCTCCACTACGAGGCATCGAGCACCGCATCGACCTCATACCCGGAGCACCTCTTCCAAACAAAGCTCCATACCGCATTAATCCAGAAGAAACCAAAGAAATACAAAGGAAAGTAAAGCATCTCATAGACCATGGACATGTGCGTGAAAGTTTGAGCTCTTGTGCCGTCCCGGTCATTCTTTTGCCAAAACGAGACGGTAGCTTTCGCATGTGATCCGATTGTAGACCTATCAATGCTATCACTGTTCGTTATAGGTATCCCATTCCACGCCTTGACGATATGCTTGATGAACTTATTGGTGCCACTATATTTTCAAAAAATGATCTTAAGAGTGGTTACTATCAAATCCACATACAATAGGGTGATGAATGGAAAACCGCTTTCAAAACCAAGTTTGGGTTATATGAGTGGTTAGTCATGCCTATAGGTCTATCAGAAGCACTGGGTACTTTTATGCGTCTTATGAATCATGTCTTTCGCCCTTACATTGGTGTGTTTGTTGTGGTCTAATTCGATGATATCCTTGTTTTTAGCAAGTCTCTCAAAGAGCATGTCACCCATGTCCGAACCGTTTTACAAACTCTTTGAAAAGAGCATCTCTATGCTAATATGGAGAAATGCGTTTTTGGCGTTGACAAGCTCGTTTTCTTGGGTTTTGATGTTTCCTCTAAGGGTGTTCATGTAGATGAGTCCAAGATCAATGCTATTAAGACTTGGCCCCAATCAACCAACTTGCAACAAGTGCATAGCTTTCTTGGCCTTGCGGGTTTCTATCGTCGCTTTGTGAAAGATTTTAGCACCATTGCTTTGCCTTTGCATGCTTTGAGCATTAAGAATGCACCTTTTTTGGGGGACCATCCCATGATACCACTTTCAATGAGATTAAGAATTTACTTACTCACGCTCCCGTGCTTGCTTTACCCAACTTTGACAAACCTTTTGAGATTCATTGCAATGCTAGTTGTCATGGCATAGGAGGTGTGTTAACGCAAGAGAAGCGCCCCATAGCTTACTTTAGTGAGAAGCGCCCCATCTATGACAAAGAGCTATATGCTTTAGTCCGTGTTTTGCATGAATGGGAACACTATCTTCGCCCTCATGAATTTATCATTCATACCGATCATGAAACGCTCAAGTATCTTAAGGTCCAAACCAAGTTGAACATGCGTCATGCTAAATGGAGTGAATTTATCGAGTCTTTTCCATGTCATCAAGTACACTAAAGGTAAGGAAAACATTGTGGCGGATGCCCTTTCCCGCATATGCACGCTTGTTACTCAACTTGAATTGAATGTCATTGGCTTTGAGCATATAAAAGACTTGTATGAGCATGTTCCTACTTTTGCTACTCCTTATGCCAAGTGTTTGACGCACACCTCTTGGGAACACTATTACATCAAAGATGGATATCTTATGAGAGCTAACAAGCTTTGCATCCCCGAGTCTTCTCTTCATTTGTTGCTTTTGAAGGAATCTCATGGATGAGGTTTAATGGGACATTTTGGACGCGACAAGACTTTCGCCACGCTCTCCAAGAACTATTTTTGGCCCAAGATGTTTCACGACGTCAACCGCTTCACCAACCGATGCTCTACATGTCGCAAAGTTAAGTCCAAAGCTCAATCCCATGGCCTTTACATGCCTCTCTAAATTCCTTATCAACCATGGGAAGACATTAGCATGGACTTTGTACTTGGATTGCCTAGGACTAGAAATGGAAAGGATTCGGTATTTGTCGTTGTGGACCGTTTCTCCAAGATGACACATTTCATTCCTTGCAACAAGATAGATGATGCTTCACATGTTGCTAATCTCTTTTGTAGGGACATATTGCGTCTACATGGAGTGCCAAAGACGATCGTCTCGGACCGCGGCGTCAAGTTCCTTAGCTACTTTTGGAAGACCCTATGCGCCAAGCTCGGAATCAAGCTACTCTTCTCCATGGCGTATCACCCACAAACCGACGGCCAAACGGAGGTGACCAACCGAACACTCTCTGCTCTACTTCGAGTACTCATCAAGAAGAACATCAAGGAGTGGAAGGAGTGCCTACCTATCGCCGAGTTCGCCTACAACCGAGCAAGACACTCAACAACCGGCAAGTCCCCCTTCGAGGTCGTCTACGGATTCAACCCATTGTCACCATTGGACATTCTTCCTCTACCACTCCAAGAGCGCATCAGTTAGAAAGCAAGTGCACGTGTGACTCATCGCAAGAAGGTGCATGAAGATACAAGACATACTATCGAGCACCAAGTACAATGACTTGCAACCAAGCTCAACATCAACAAGCGCCCCATGGTCTTCAACATTGGTGATCTCGTGTGGCTAGACCTTCACAAGGACCGATTTCCCCAAGAATGCAAGTCCAAACTTCGACCATGCGCGGACGGACCCTTCAAGGTGCTTGCACGCTACAGCGACAACGCATACAAGATCGACATTCCACGCGACAAGTACTCCGTGAGCGATATCTTCAATGTCAAGGACCTCTCGCCCTTCCATGGTGATGAAGAATTTGATCTGAGGTCGGGTCTTCCCCAAGGGAGGGGAGATGATGCAGAGCATCCCATGGTCATCCCCATGGACCTACCTTCGCCTCACCAAGTCCCTAGTGGACCCATGGCACGAGCACGTGCAAGAGCTCTCGAAACCGAGGTGACATCTCTCCTCTCACACTTCCACTTCGATACACATGAGACATGGCTACTACCTCAAACAGAGACATTGTGCATACTTAGGTATCTAAGAGTTGGCCATGGAGAAGCTAAGGAGCTAGGAGAAGAAGAAGAGGAAGATGGACGTGAAAATGGAGAAGAAGGAGAGCTGGAGAAGAAGTCCCAGCCACCGGACGACCGATCGAGACCGGACGTCCGGAGCCTGAAGCCCCAACCGAGCTACAGCGAGAGGACGTCCGGCCCAGACCGGACGACCGGCGACACTGCACCCAAGCCAAACAAGCAGAAAACCGATGCCACCAGACATCCGGCGACCGGACGACCGGCCCCTTCCAGAAATCCGCAACGTCCACATCCGAGCCAGAACCAGCGGACGACCGGCCACTACCAGACGTCGGGCCGCCCGTGAGCCACCGGACGACCGGTCCCCAGCGGATGTTCGGTACCTGGCTGTGTCTAGTTTTGGGCCCGAAGTCCATGTACCCCCTCCTTTCGCCCCCCATTTGCACTAAGACTATAAATAGACACCCTATTCATCCTAGCTAGGGTTAGCATTGGTTTAGCTCATATTTAGAGATAGAGCATTGCTCATCCACATTGGATCTACTCCTCGAGAGAGACCGTGGCCCCTCTTCGGAGAAGATCCCTTTGGATTCAAGACCTCCTTGCGGAGAAGATCCCCTCGTTGGATTCAAGACCTCCTCACGGAGAAGACCAGTTACCTCGTGTATCATCCGTTGTTGACTTTGGATCTTGTATCTCCCTTTGTTTTCGTGGATCTAGCGCATGTGTGAACATACTTGTTGGTTTGAGTGTTCTCTTGTGTTCCCCTTGTGATTTCCCCTCGTTTCCCTCCTCGTGTTCTTTGTGTTAGTCGCAAGATCCGCTCCTTTAGTGAAAGATCGGCCGATTAGGGTTCCTACCCTACATCACATAGTGACCTCGTTCGTGCGTGTGGCCACATGCTACTCAGCTCCACGTTATACTGCATGTAAAATGGCTGTGGGCGGCGCTTAATTGGAGGAGGGATAGTGATTTTGGTGTAAGGTGTCACTCCGTCAGTCGGGGCATGTGGGACGGGAAAGGAGGATGATTGTGTGGGTGGGGTGTGGATTACCTGGCCATATCGACAAGGCCGCGCAACAAGAAGGGTCGGCGGCGAGGAGGCTGCGCAACAAGAAGAAGGGTCGCCGACGAGGAGGCGGCGCTGCAAGAAGAAGGGTCGCCGGCGAGGAGGCGGCGCTGCAAGAAGGGTAGCCAGCGAGGAGGCTGAGCTGCCAGTAAGCAGCAGTGAAGGTTTTAACTTGGAAAGCAAGGAGGAACAGTGGAAATGTGGCTTTTGGTAGGAGGGAGGGGTGGGGAGATAGATATTTCCGCGGTGGCAAAAAAAATTCATTGGGTGCCGCGAGAAACTGGCGCGCAAGTGTGGTTCAAGCAGGGGCGGTGGACTGTAGACGATGAATCTTCCTGTGTAAGCCAGACAAGACGGTGTGCCAAGATATTTTATATCGCATCCCACACGATTCTTTCTAGTAAACTGTTTGTGGTATACCTGATTTTTTTCATTATGTTTTGAAAGACAAAATGGTGTTACGAAGGGAAAGGATGATGTTTGAATTGCAAGAACATTTACGTACAGTGAACATGCAACTAGTACATGAGTGTCGTGTTTAAATTGGGAATTATTTCGGGTTCGTTTGGCATATTTATGCATTAATTGAGTTTTTGGGCATTTAATGTGCATAATTCAAATTTGAACTACAAGCACATGCTCCAATGCACCAAAGTTTGCTAAAAAATCACATGTGTGTCTGTGGGTGAATTTATAGGTCCCATGCAAGAAATGGGAATAAAATTCAAACATCTGGGTGTCGTGGCTCAGCCGGAATGATTGAGAAACTTGATTTTTTTAATTCCTGTAAATCCAAAACACGGCTGAAAATCATGAAACTTGGCATGGTGTCATGACATGGCACCAACATGCTTCAGTAATTTTTTTGGCCGAATTGTGACAAGCTTTGGTGTAAGCTTCATGCAAACCGGAGCATCCCTCAAGAAGGCTCCTGGTTCCGAGAGGGAACATGTCACCTCCGTGTGCGAAACGACATACGTACACTGCCTTCTCCCACCTTAATTTTTTACACAGGCAGATTAGACCAAATAGAAGTATCGTGCTAAATTTTGGAATTATTCTGTGTTCGTTTGACCTTTTTATACATTAATTGAGTTTCTCGGCATTAAATGTGCATAATTCAAATTTGAACTACAAGCATGTGCTCCAGTACACCATAGTTGTTTGAAAAATCACATGTGTGTCCTTGGCTGAATTTGTAGGTCCCATGCAAGAGATGTGAGTGAAATTCAAACATCTGGGCGTCGTGGCTCGGCCGGAAAGATTGAGAAACTTGGTTTTTTAATTTCTGTAATTCCAAAACACGCCTGAAAATCATGAAACTTGGCATGGTCTCATGACATGGCACGAACATGCAGCGGCAATTTTTTTGGCCGAATTGGGACAAGCTTTGGTGTAAGCTTCTTGCAAATCGGAGCTTCCCTCAAGAAGGCTCGTGGTTCCAAGAGGGAATGTGTCACCTCCGTGTGTGAAACGACATACATGCACTGCCTTCTCCCACCTTAATTTTTTTACACAGCCAGATTAGACCAAGTATAAGTACCGTGCTAAATTTTGGAATTATTCCGGGCTCTTTTTGCCTTTTTATATATTAATTGAGTTTCTGGGCATTTAATGTGCATAATTCAAATTTGAACTACAAGCACATTTAATGTGCGGGGTAGCTATTTGAGTACAGGAGGCGTGCGATCAGACCCCTGCGCGTGCTCATCGGGAGGAGAGCCCTTTGACCGCTACCCGCACGCACCTCCGTCCCAACGTCTCCATTAATGGCGCCCGAGCACCTGTTCTACGGCGTAGCTATATGTCTCACTGGACTGAGATTTAAGAGAGAAAAATGAAAATCTGAAAAGAAAGTTTTGCAGGGATCTTGATGTAAGATCCGACGGACCTATATAGCATCGACTGCGACTTATAACAAGCATGATGAATATAAGGACGATGACAGTGGATAATAATTGTCTCACATATTTAGAAACATAATCAAAAAAGCCACATGCGCCCAAAATACACAAGGGCAAAAGAAGAAGCAAGACAACGATTTGGCTCGTTGATCTCTACTTTCTTGATGCACTGCAGTAGGTCGCGGGAACTAGTCTCGGCGAGCGGCGATGAGCTCTTTCTTGTCCTCAAGATGTTGTTTGAGAGAATCCACGGATTACTCCACCAGCCTTCTGCGCTCGATGCGCAGCTTGTTATTCTTGTCCATAAGTTTCTCGACGATGACGCCAGTCGTCTTCAACAAGGTAGTGGTCTGCTCCTCCTTCTCCACACTTCTGGTGATCCTCGCCCTCAGCAGGTCGTGCTCGGCCTGGAGCTTCGCATTGCTCTCATTTAGTTGCCGGATGACATTGGTAGACTGTTCAAACGAGGCTTGCGGGTCATCCTGCAACCTCGCCCACCTGGAGATCTAATCCATCTGCCTATGGACGAGGGCACGCATGCGCCTATAAGAGTCCTCGCCTGCCCGCGAGGCATTTTCCCAGGCTGCCGCGGCAAGGGAGGACATCTCTGCTGCATTCACGGTGCTGTGGGACATCTCTTGTTCTTCCGTGGCGCGGCCGGACCAGACTGCTGCATCGACGGCGCGGCGGATCCTCCGTACTGCTTCGACGGCGCGGGGGGACATCTTTGCTGCTACGACCGTGCGGCGGGACATGTTTGCTGCTATCGCGATGAGGTGGGACACCTCTCGTGCTCCCGCTTCCAGGCTTGCCACTCCCTGGTGGCAATCTCTCGACCTAGAACTCACGCTGGCCATGGCGGACGCAAGGGAACGATGATGAATGACTTGTTTGTTTTTGACTTCTTGTGGATGAGGAGTTGAGGAGGAATGTGCAGTCATCTTGGAGTAGTAGTATTTATAACCGCGTAGTAATACGCTCCTAAGTGGGAAACCGTTTAGGTTTTGATCGGTGTGAACAGGTTTGCAATTTGGAATGTGACGGGACGCATGCTCAAAATTTACTGATGGTTAGAAGTGCGGCACTATTACCGAAAGGCATAACATGGGCACGTACGCCTTCTCGGCCGCGTACGTGGCATTTGCACCATAGGGTGCACCGCAATAGGCAATGTCAGCACACGTCTTTTAATTAGAATGGGTGTGCCCGTCTAGCGCACACACGTTGATCTATCTAACTATTTCAGTTTGTTGTGGCTAATCGCAAACAGTTCATCCATGTGAAGTGTATGCCATCAATCGCAGACACTTTGATCTGGCTTACCTGTTTTTGTTCTATTGCCTAATCACAAACAGTTAATCCTTCTGAAGCATATGCCCTCAATCACACACACCTTGATCTTGCTGACCGTTTCTTTTGTGTTGCGTAATTACAAACAGTTCATCCGAGTGAACCATATGTTGTATATCGCACACACCTTCATCTGGCTGCCCGTTTCTTTTGTGTTGCCTAATCACAAACAATTCATCTAAGTGAACCGTATGCTCTATATCGCACACGCCTTCATCAGGCTGCCTGTTTCTTTTGTTCTGCCTCATCGCAAACAGTTCATTGGACTGAACCGAATGCCCTAGATCGCACACGTAACTAAAATCTGAACCGTGTTTGATGCATCCTCCATCACAAACGTTTTCACCCTTTTGACGGTTTTCATACAACACCGTTTGCGATTATGGCATCGTACACAGTTTCTCGAAGGGTCTCTGATCGTAGTGTCACGTTAGCAGCATCCTGCAGTAGTGTGTCACACTCTTCTCGATCCAACTGCCCTTCTCAAAGATATTGATTCATTGCCTCATATTGATCTTGACGTCTTTGCTTTCGAGATCTTCATGTAACACGATGACGACAGAAAGAAACTCTATAGGAAACAATCTCCTCGAAGATCAAGCACTCAAGATGAACTCATGGAATGAGACATGGAAACATCTCTTGAGCTGGGACAGAAAACATACCTCAAGAGGGATGGATAATAACAGATGACCGACGTTCGATTTGGTAGGCAACAATTCCACGCTTAAGAAGATGGTGGATGCATTTCAACACAGTGAGGACTGGATTGCCATGATTCCATAATGGCCACCTTGGGGGAGGTGACTCATAGAATTACTCCCTTAAGTGGAAAAAAGAATTACTTTTGATACATAGTTCATTGAAACTCTCTATACCATCCTAAGGCAATTCACAATCGACCGTCTGGAGGAGTTCGAAGAAATGGCATACTCAGTTTGGAAATGAAACTAGAGTTCTAAGACAACTCGGCAAACGGAAGGCACATTCCAATTGATACCAAGGATATAACCTAGTGTCCGAGCATGCTGTCAAGCACTTGAGCATTTCCGTATTCATCAAGGTTTTACCAACATCCGTGCCGAGGATCATGGCAACACATCATACTACCATGAAGAATGCTGATGCAAAGGAGGACATCACTTTCTCAGATTTGTCCTTAGCAATGCTAAGGAACAAAACCTGGATGATCGACCAAGAGACATTTTGCACTCCACTTCTAATGCTCTCCTCAACATACTAATGTAACCCAAGTATATATACTGCTTGCTATCGAGAACATCAAGTAAAGGTCGGACTTCGGAAACACAAGGATCCATCAGGATCATCTTCCAAAATAAGTCAAATCCTCATGGCGAATGGATGATATCTTGACTCAGCAAATTGGCCACTACATTGACTTATCGGGATTACAGAAAAACTAGGACCAAAATCTTTGAAAAGTCCCAACCATCATATCTGCCTAAGATTTAGATCTGGTTGGTGGCAAGATGCTTGAGACTCAGCATGTCTGACAAAGAGAGGTTGCAACACAAATTGCCGAGATGATGTTGCAAGATTCTCGGGAAATGAACTACGTCGACAAGCTCCAAAACATGAGCTAGTTCTGCTACACACATGTGAACACGCTGTAGCAGACAAGCATGACTGCATAGTAGTCTTACAACAAAACACTACTGAGTTCAGGTGGGAAACCATCATCGAGCATATCGAAGTCCTTGCATAAGGCATACTCTTAAGAAGGAACTTCCTTTCCTTGAACAAAAATGAGTGGCTTGGTGTGCTAGGACTACATATGGAATCAAGGTTGCCAGTCTTCAAGCCACATAATACTTCGCACATATGCATGACTGACTTGGGATGATTCCAGAGATGGCAAAAAAACTTTCTCAAATTCACGACAACAACTTGCATCATATGCACGTGAATTAGAGGAAGTCACTTCTTTCATCCAACATATGATTCATGAACGGGACATGAAGGAAACATTTACCAAGTATCCAACACTAGATGTATGTTCAACACGAATCATGGAGAATATAAAATGCTACTGATGGGCTCAACAACAAATCATCGAGATTTCCATGAAGATGGAACAAAAAGTGATAGTGTTGGTCAGACCCAAAAGAATATAATGGTGTATGATCGAGGAAACACCCACGAGTAAGACAACATTACGAATATCATTGGTTCTGATTTGATTTGATGATATCCCATACTCAAATCAAAGATTGGATAAGACAATAGCTCCGATAATTGGCCACGATGATCAATCAATGGAGATATCATCTTTCTTCAACACACACACAAAGAGATATCCCTTGTGATGAACTAAGTCGGACAAGCTTCCATCTTCCAACTCTCCAAGTTGTTGTTTAGCTTAACCAACTAGTTCAGGGTATCCGACAAAGATTCTTATTGAAGTGGTGGTTTGGAGGAAAACCAACATGATCACAAACTCAACATAGCGGCCAGGGAACAACCTGGTAATACTTCCAAGAAGATTTTCGGAAAACCACGAAACACCGATATGTTACTAAGCTCGGGAACAATCTTGCTTTTCAAGGCAAGACGGTATGACCAAAAGAGCGAGGGGTTGATACAATCCTACCTCATTGATCGGAGAGTGCACCGGAAATAAGGACTAGGTAGCACGATCAATCTCAAGATGATGATTCAATAACCAACACACTAAGAATGAGAATATTGTCCATTAACTACCAAGCAACAGAGTTGCTAGCAGTATTGATTTCACACATCACAATTCACTTGTTGGCATTCCAGTTACAATAACATGGGAACCAAGGAATGAACAATGATGGAAAGAAGTATCACTGCATCAAGAATTTATAAGAGGTGGTGCAATTCTGATGACAATCCTAACATAAAGGGGGTAATACTCCAAGGTAGAATAGAACAAAAGCTGGTTAGCATTTTGATCTGCGGAATACAACTACTTTGACTCAATCCTAGAAATGGATGAGGTACTGCAGTTTGTTTCTCCTAGTCATTCTGAAATAGAATGGCTTGACGGACCACAAGAGTAAATGGCATTGATGAACACGAATGCACACTACTCTTGACTATCAATTGACAGACAAAGGTCAAATAACAACTAAAGAGGGACAACTCAAAGGGACATATATCTTTCTGAGTTGTGGATGCATAGATTAGTATGTCGAACAAAGCTCAACATATTTCCTCCGGATAACCCATGCATAAAGGATGGATTGGCAGTTTCACAACGTAGAATGGAGAACTCATCGAGAGTACTTTTATTGTGATCTTTTTGTTCAAGGAGAACGTCTGCCATGGTTGGTTCATGGTATTGGAAGAATGAGATACCAAGGACCTCGAGGACTATCACAAAGGTTACTAATATCCTAGAGGAATGAGCAAATACTATCAACACGAAGTACGTAGGGTGAATCTTGGGTTCAAGAACCCAGAAATGGAATACCTACTGACTAAATAGCATCAGGAGATTCTTTCAAGAACGATGGCCAGAATGATCACACTGGGAACACAAAACATGGCCATATTACTGGGTGGTTCTCTAGGATACCCTAGTGTCATAATAATAGCTTCAACATATATGTTGAGGTAATGAAGTACCTCAACACACTGATTGGTGTGGTTAATCTGGCCCAAAGGAACATCAGGAATGAGAAGAAAGGATCTGCAAATGCATCAGATTATTTAGAAACCTGGGATGACTCGGACAAATAACGGTTGTAAAGGCTCAAAAATATTTGAGACATCCTGCAAAATGGTGGTATAACTACTCAACATCGCAATATCAAGTTTCCGAGATCAACTATCAACATACGGAAGTTGTAGGAACTGCATTGAGGCTTGAAACCATCAATCCTATAAGTCTATGGATTAGTAACACGTGATCCTGATAGAAAGATGAGAAACCTAGTTCTTAATCCCTGTAGAAAAGAAGAGGTTGACTTGGATCAGAAGGACATACGGTGGAGGAGTAAAAAGAGCCTTACGTTCCCTTCCACAATCAATTCCCTTATATAACTAAAGCATTTCTAGACACGACTTCGACCAATTTGGCTTGGTAATCCTACAGGCAGTCAGGCTTTGATACCAAGCTGTCAGGACCCCCATCCTAAGTCACACCGATCTAGCATGTAACACATCATATCACTTTGCAGCCTCACGCACGGTATCCCCATAGGTGCCACCTTACCTAGCCTGAGACCATTTGCGACTTTTGGCTCACGTATATGATAGTGTCGCTAGCATCCATATGACAGAGAACCTGGGTCGACATGACTAGTCATAAACCCAAGATGGCACTAACTTACAGGGACATGCATACATGACCTAGCAATGTCGGTCATCAGCGAGTGAAATTGGCTATAGCAAGCTAGTAGGACTCCGGTAAGCACAACGTGTCATTTCCCCGTAGGGATAGACACCAGAGAAAAGAAGGACACATGCCGATCATCCCATGTGTTCCAGAGCAATAGCAAGCTACCATGGCTCAGTGGAAGCACTAGGAGACATTTCCCCACAAGAGAGGCTACCAAGAATAAACAACTAGGTGTCAGATCCAACACATAGCAATACACGTTACACGTACGCATAATAGTATGTGATGTACAACATGGCATCACAACATAACTCAACAACTCATATAATAAACGCCCAGAAGAGCCACATAACAGTTATTACAAACAGGGTTCACATTACCCAACATACCGAGCATACAAACAACGGAAGCATAACATGTATGAGTACAGATAACTACAAATTAAGAAGGGCAGAGAAGCCTGGCTATCTACGAGACCCTCCCAAGGGTACAAGATCGTAGCTGAGGTAACAAGCTAATCGTCGAAGTCAACGCGGAACTACTAGTGAGACTGAAGTCTCCTCTGCAAAAACATAAATTAAGCAAACATGAGTACAAATGTACCCAGCATGACTTACATTAGAACTAGCTACATATGCATCAGTATCAACAAAGGGGGCGGTGGAGTTTAACTGTCGCAAGCCAGCTTTGACTCAGTGGCTATCATGTACTACGACTGCTGGTAACTCCTTTGAGGTGGCGCACACGAGTCCACATATTCACCATATCAATACACCCCTATGGATCCGCTCTCGTCTCCCTACGAGAAGGCCATCCATAGCACTCACGCTTATCTTGCGTGTTTTAGTGTATCCACTTCCACTTGTCTATGAACTGCATAAGCAACCCAATATTCCATTACCACGAACGCGGCTATCTGAATAGTTTGATAACCCTGCAGGGGTGTACTTATTCACACACACTTCCACCACTTATCGACGTTTACATGACATCTACTCGACAACATTCAAGTGGAAGCCCGGCGAGGGTGTTGGCCACGACTTGACTAACCACACAAGTCTCTAGTCCAGGTTTATCGCCTATTCGGGTTCCATCCGCAAGGAGATCTGTCCGGGATTTCCACTATGGCCCCAAATGATGTGTGCAAGGTTCCCGAGGCACCAAACGGGCGTCTCGGTACACCATGCCACGTACCTGCCGCATCACAGCCCACCCCTAGGGTCAGCGCTGCGCATGGCCTCCAGTATACTACTAACACCAGAAACTAGTTGCAACTCCTGGACAGAGATCAAGGCGGTTAATAAGTAGAGAGAGCTTGGAGTGCCCGGATCCCAATGTGTGGCAGTAGCTGTTCTTGGATCACAAACACGAAACTCCGTTCCTGAGGACGGCTGCAATGAGACAACCCACCATGTACTCCTACATGGCATCTCATCACTACCTTTACCAAATCATGTTCACACACTTAGCTCTCAATAATAGGACATGTTCACCTCCATTCTAATCCATCCCAGATGAATTAGACCCGACACAGCTCTAAACATAGCAGGCATAACAAGCAAGCATGAATGAGTAGGCACATCATGGCTCAAACAACTCCTACTCATGCTAGTGGGTTTCAACTATTTACTATGGAAAAGATAGGTTATGCAGAGAAAGGGGTTCAACTACCGCAACATGTAACAGTTGAATCATTGTTGTCCTAATGCAGTAAAAGAGAGCAAGAGTGAGAGAGTGGGATTTTATCGGAATGATCAAGGGGGTTGCTTGCCTGGCACTTCTGAAGATAGTAATAGCTCTTCATCAGTTTCAACGATCTCATCATCAAAACAACATTTACTAAGGGGGAACAATTACTGACAACAGAGAGGAAACACAATCAATGCAATGCAACAATATGATGCATGGTCATGTCATGGCAAAATGAGTGTATTAAGCTAATGCAACTAAAACTAGGGGGTTTGAGTCTATTTGAACCAAGGGTTCAAATTTAACTTCAAACTATGAATTTCCAAGGTGCATTAACATGCTTTGATCTATACAACAAGGTTAAGTTGCTTTGTCATGCCTGGAAACGGTACCAATGGATAGATTAGATTTTTCTAATAATTTTTCATAAATAAATTATTTTATTTGGTGTTACGGTTTATTTTCTACGAATTTTAGAAGTTTTGACTAATTTTTGGAATTTTCTGGATTAATAAAAACGCCAGAAAACATTTACTTCATCAGCATGACGACAGCACTGCGTCAGCAGGTCAACTGGGTTGACCCAAGTCAAACCTGACGTGTGTAGTCCACACGTCAGTGACATAGGGACTAATCCCGGTCGAACCTAGCGATGACTGGGGTTTGACCCTGCGTTTGGGCCCACTGTTAGTGGTTGCGAGGTGGCTAATTAGGTGGGGGGTTTAGTCCTAATGACCGTGCCACGCCGGCTGTCGCCGGAGTTCGGCCGCCGGCGACCAAATCCGCGGCGGCAACTCGTCGGACCTACGCTGCAGGCGGAAGATGGATGTGCAGAGACCACTAGGATGAAGCCCGGGCTCGGCTGCATCCAGGGGAGGCGACGGGACATGCGGGGTGGTCAGAGCTTGCCAGAACGGGGCTCGCGGCGGCGCCAAAGTTCGGGTGATTGCGGGGGTGGTGCTACAGTGCACGGGAGGGCGATTGAGTGTGTGCGTTAGGCTCCTGGGGTCTTCCGGAGCACGGTGACGCGCTCCATTGTGAGCTTGCGTGGCTGTGGCCATGGCTACGCCATAGCCGGCGACGAGAAGCTCTCGTTCGCGGTGGGAAACAGAGCTAGGGGACGAGCACGAGCACAAGAGAAGAGGGGAAAGGAAGAGGGGCTCATGGCGAGTGCAGAGGGCATCGAAACGGGCTCGGGGAAGGGTTGGAGCAGGTGGGGCGGCGAAGTCGATCTCATCATCAGGAGGTTGAAGATGAGCCCGGTGAGGATGTTTGGGGGCTTCCGGCGGGGCATGGCTCGGTGAGGGGGTCAAGGAAGAATTGGCAGAGCTTATGGGTTGCTCGAGGAGACGAGGGAGAGGCAATGGCAGTGGTGGTGCTCGTCGATGGCGGCGGGCGCATTCGGTGAGGTGGGGAACGATGAGGGAGAGAGAAGGGGGAAGAGTGAGCGAGCCCGAGGGATTGGGATGACACAGAGGAAGTCGGCCACACGTCCAGGGGCTCATCGGCAAGTAGGAGGTGGCACAGAGCGTGCTCGCGCGTGTCGGCCACGCACGCGCTGTCCTCGTGGTGCCGTGGAGAAGATGACTAGCAGGGCTAGTTGGCTGGGACGGCACAGTGCTAGGCCAGGTAAGTGGCCCGGGTAGGTTTCTCTCTCTATCTTTTCTACTTTTGTTTCTGTTTTCTAGTTTTCTGATGTAGTTTTTAATTTAGTAAAAATACTAAATCATTTAATAAAATCCAGGAAATAAATTTGGGCATTGTTAGAATTATTTCCAACGGCCCTCAAGTATTTACAGAATTATTTGGACATGTAAAAATATTTATAGTATTTAAATGTCCAAATGCAAATACCTTATGGATTAATTCAATAATCGAGAGTGTCCTAGAAAAATGTGCACCATTTTTGCCATAGGTTTTAGCCCAATTATAGAAATGATGGACATTTTGTGAAGGGCATTTTGGGTTCATTGAAAAAGATTTTGTTTGAACCTATTTGAATTCTATCTGGTGCTAGGGTTTAATCAATCCCCATTTCAAGTTTATTTGAATTTAAACATGTTGCATGGATGATTATGCAAAGTCAAGCAATGACTAGCTAGGGTTGTGACATCTGCACGCGCTCTCGGTAGGAGGAAAGGGGATCTGGAGCAAGGCGAAGAGATGGCAATGAAGGCTCGGCGGCAGGCGCCAGTCTTTTTGTCAGCCTGGGCAGTTGCCGAGGCATCATGGTGAAGTCGAGACGCCCATATCCCATCAAGCGCCACACGTCGACTCGGTCCACACGAGATTGGGGCCTACGGCGCTTCGCCCCGAAGCCAAGTCCAAGCGTGCCTTGGGCCCGGGGGCTACTGTCGACATCCCGGGAACCAGGTTACCCAGACTTGCCTACCTACGGCCCAGGGCATGACTCCATCAACGTCCTGATACGTCCCATCTTTAGCGCCTCCAAGACAAGACCCTCGCGAGGGGCCAAGCCTCGCGAGGCGGATGACATCAAGACCTCCGGAGGGAGCAGCCTCCCAGGCTGGCACTTGAGGAGCGGAGATTTCTATGCAGGCTCTCATCTCATGAGGTTGAGGTGACGCCAGCCATGGCGACCAAGGCCAGGCGGGTGATGTCTACTACGCAACTTTATTCTTGTAGACACGTGTTGGGCCTCCAAGCGTAGAGTTTTGTAGGACAGTAGCAATTTTCCCTCAAGTGGATGGCCTAAGGTTTATCAATCCGTGGGAGGCATAGGATGAAGATAGTCTCTCTCAAACAACCCTGGAAACAAATAATAAAAAGTCTCTTGTGTCCCCAACTCACCAAATACAATGGTAATTTTTATAGGTGCACTAGTTTGGCAAAGAGATGGTAATAAAAGCGTACTAATGATAGTAGATGTTGATTTTTGTAATAGGAACAATACAAAACAGAAAGGTAGCAATTGATAAAATGGAGCACAAACGTATTGCAATGCTTGAAAATGAGGCCTAGGGTCCGTACTTTCGCTAGTGCAATCTCTCAACAATGCTAATCTAATTAGATCATATAACTACCCCTCACTTGTGATGAAGAATTACTCCAAAGTTCTTATCTATCGGAGAACATAAGAAACTGTTTGTAGGGTACGAAACCACCTCAAAGCTATTCTTTCTGATCAATCTATCCGAGAGTTCGTACTAAAATAACACCAAGCTATTCTTTCCGATCGATCTAACCAAGAGTTCGTACTAAAATAACACCATATGATACACATCAACCAACTGTAATGTCACCTAGATACTCCAATGTCACCGCGAGTATCCATGAGTTGATTATACGATATGCATCAAACAAATTCAGATTCATAATACTCAATCCAACACCAAGAACCTCAAAGAGTGCCCCAAGATTTCTACCGGAGAAACAAAGACGAGAACGTGCATCAACCCCTATGCATAGATTACCGCAATGTCACCTCGGGAAACCGCGAGTTAAGTGCCAAAACACATATCAAGTGAATAAATATGATACCCCATTGTCACCATGGTTATTCATAACAGCACATACATCAAGTGCTCTCAAATCCATAAAAGTATTCAATCCGATAAAATGAAATCTAAAAGGGAAAACTCAATTCACAACAAGATAGAGAGGGGAAAACACCATATGATCCGACTATATTAACAAAGCCCGCGATACATCAAGATCGTGACATCTCAAGAACATGAGAGAGAGAGAGAGATTAAACACATAGCTACTGGTACAAACCCTCAGCCCCGAGGCTGGACTACTCCCGCATCATGGTGGCTGCTAGGATGATGAAGATGGCCATCGGTGATGATTTCCCCCTTCGGCAGGGTGCCGGAACGGGGTCTAGATTGGTTTCTCGTGGCTACAGAGGCTTGTGGCGGAGACACTTCTCTTCTAGGGTTACCCCGAGGGTTTCTAGAATATTTTACAATTTATAGGGTGAAGAGGCGGTGCGGAAGGCCACCGAGGTGGGCACAACCCCAGGCACGCCCAGGTGGGTTGTGCCCCCCTCGGGGCACCCCTCTCGTACTTCTCTGGCCCATCTTGGGTGTTCTGGTCCATCAAAATTCTCCAAAAAGTTTCACGGTGTTTGGAGTCCATTTGGTATTGATTTTCCGCGATGTAAAAAACTAGCAAAAAACAACAACTGGCACTGGGCACTATGTCAATATGTTAGTCCCAAAAAATGATATAAAGTTGCTATAAAATGATTGTAAAACATCCAAGAATGATAATATATCTGCATGAATACTTCATAAATTATAGATGGGTTGGAGACGTATCAACATCCCCAAAACTACTGCAGGATGCTGCTAACGCAACACAATGATCAGAGACCCTTCGACAAAACTGTGAGTGATCCAATAATCGCAAACGGTGGTGTAAAAGAACCGTCAAAAAAGGTGAAAAATGTTTGCTATGGCGGATCCATCAAACATGGTTCAGATTTTAGTTGCATGTGCGATCCAGGGCATACGGTTCAGTCCAATGAACTGTTTACGATGAGGTGGAACAAAAGAAACGGGCAGCGTGATGAAGGCATGTGTGATATAGAGCATACGGTTCACTCGGATGAACTGTTTGTGATTAGGCAACACAAAAGAAATGGTCAGCCAGATCAAGGTGTGTGTGATTAAGGGCATACGCTTCAGAAGGATTAACTGTTTGTGATTAGGAAACAAAACAGAAATGGGTCAGCCAGATCAAAGTGTCTGCGATTGATGGCATACACTTCACATGGATGAACTGTTTGTGATTAGCCACAACAAACAGAAACAGTTAGATAGATCAACTTGTGTGCGCTAGACGGGCACACACATTCTAATTAAAAGAAGCATGCGCGATGGTAATAATGAGCGCACACGGTTGTTGGAACAAGACGTGTGCTGAAATTGCCTATTGCGGTGCACCCTATGGTGCGAACACCATGTACACGGCCGAGAAGGCATACGTGCCCACGTTACGCCTTCCGGGAATAGTGTCGCCCTTATAACCGTTAGTAAATTTTGAGCATGCGTGCTGTCACATTATTTTAGAAGAACAGGGAGGCCACGTCCCGTCACATTCCAAATTGCAAACCTGTTCACACAGGTCAAAACCTAAACGGTTTCCCACTTAGGAGTGTATTACTATGCGGTTATAAATACTACTACTCCAAGATGACTGCACATTCCTCCGCAACTCCTCATCCACAAAAAGTCAAAAAGAAACTAGTCATTCATCATCGTTCCCTTGCGTCTGCCATGGCCAGCGCGAGTTCTGGGTCGAGAGATTGCCAGCAGGGAGAGGCGAGCCTGGAAGCAGAAGCACGAGAGATGTCCCGCCTCGCCGCGAAAGCAGCCAACTTGTCCCATCGCACGGCCGTAGCAGCAGAGAGGTCCCGCCACACCGCCGAAGCAGCACGGAGGTCCCGCCGCACCGCCGAAGCAGCACAGAGGTCCCACCGCACCGTCGATGCAGCAGACTAGTCCGGCCACACCGTGGAAGCATAGGAGATGTCCCGCCGTGCCGCGAATGCAGCAGAGATGTCCTCCCGCATCGCGGCGGCCTGGGAAAATGTCTCACGGACAGGCGAGGACCCTTACAAGCACATGCGTGCCCTCGTCCTTAGGCAGATGGATCAGATCTCCAGGTGGGCGAGGTTGTAGGATGACCAGAAAGCCTCATTTGAACAGTCTACCGACATCATCCGGCAACTAAATGGGAGCAATGCGAAGCTCCGGGCCGATCGCGACCTGCTGAGGGCGAAGATCGTCGGAAGTGTGAAACAGCAGGAGCAGACCACTGCCTTGTTCAAGAGGACCGGCATCATCATCGAGAAACTTATGGACGAGAATGCCATGCTGTGCATCGAGCGCAGAAGGCTAGTGGAGGAATCTGTGGATGCTGTCAAGCAGCTTCTAGAGGACAAGAAAGAGCTCGTTGCCTCTCGCCGCGGAGACTAGTTCCTGCGGCCTGCAACAACGCATTAAGAAAGTAGAGATCAGCGAGCCAGATCGTTGTCTTCCTTCTTCTTTTGCCCTTGTGTATTTCGGGTGTTGCCGCATGCGGCTTTTTTTAATTATGTTTCTAAATATGTCAGACAATTATTATCCACTGTCATCGTCCTTATATTCATCATGCTTGCTATAAGTCACAATCGATGCTATATAGGTCCGTTGGATCTTACATCAAGATCCGTGCAAAACTTTCTTTTCAGATTTTCATTTTTCTCTCTTAAATATCAGTCCAGTGAGACATATAGCCACACCATAGAACATGTGCTCGGGTGCCATTAATGGAGATGTTGGGAGTGAGGTGCGTGGCTGGTAGCGGTCAAAGGGCTCTCCTCCCGATGAGCACGCGCAGGGGTCTGATCGCACACCTCCCTTACTCAAATAGCTACCCCGCACGGCACCTCCTAGCCAATAAAAAAGGGGACGCGTGGCCTCACGTAATTGGTAAGTAGAACGCCTATGGTTTCAATAATACTTGTGTTTCCGATTTGTAACAGGACATCACTTGTTCCAAAATGACTTTGTTGATTGTTAATGTGTGCGCCTTCACAAATCGGACAAAAAATTACGATAACATGTTTGTGCCATGTCATGACACCATGCCAAGTTTCATGATTTTCAAGCGTGTTTTCGATTTACAGGAATTAAAAAGCTAGGTTTCTCAATCTTTCCGGCCGAGCTATGACGCCCAGATGTTTGAATTTCACTCCTATCTCTTGCATGCGACCTAGAAATTCACCCAAGGACACACATGTGATTTTTCAAACAACTTTGGTGCACTGGAGCATGTGCTTGTAGTTCAAATTTGAATTATGCACATTAAATGCGCAGAAACTCAATTAATGTATAAAAAAGGCCAAACGAACCCGGAATATTTCCAAAATTTAGCAAGGTACTTCTATTTGGTCGAATCTGCCTGTGTCAAAAAATTAAGGCGGGAGAAGGCAATTTACGTATGTCGTTTCGCACACGGAGGTGACATGTTCCCTCTCGGAACCACGAGCCTTCTTGAGGGAAGCTCCAGTTTGCAAGAAGCTTACACCAAAGCTTGTTCCAATTCAGCCAAAAAAATTACCGCATCATGTTGGTGCCATGTCATGACACCATGCCAAGTTTCATGATTTTTAGGCGTGTTTTGGATTTACAGGAATTAAAAAACCAAGTTTCTCAATCTTCCCGGCCGAGCCATGATGCCCAGATTTTGAATTTCACTCCCATCTCTTGCATGGGACCTAGAAAATCGCCCAAGGACACACATGTGATTTTTCAAACAACTTTGGTGCACTGGAGCCTGTGCTTATAGCTCAAATTTGAATCATGCACATTAAATGCGCAGAAACTCAATTAATGTATAACAAAGGCCAAACGAACCCGGAATAATTCCAAAATTTAGCACGATACTTCTATTTGGTCTAATCTGCCAGTGTAAAAAATTAAGGCGGGAGAAGGCAGTGTACGTATGTCGTTTAGCACACGGAGGTGACACAATCCCTCTCGGAACCATGAGCCTTCTTGAGGGTAGCTCCGGTTTGCAAGATGCTTACACCAAAGCTTGTCCCAATTCGGCCAAAAAAATTACCGCAGCATGTTGGTGCCATGTCATGACACCATGCAAAGTTTCATGATTTTCAGGCATGTTTTGGATTTACAGGAATTAAAAAAATAAAGTTTCTCAATCTTTCCGGCTGAGCCACGATGCCCAGATGTTTGAATTTCACTACCATCTCTTGCATGGGACCTAGAAATTTACTCAAGGACACACATGTGATTTTTCAGACAACTTTGGTGCACTGGAGCCTATGCTTGTAGTTCAAATCTGAATTATGCACATTAAATGTGTAGAAACTCAATTAATGTATAAAAAAGGCCAAAGGAACCCGGAATAATTCCAAAATTTAGCACGATACCTGTATTTGGTCTAATCTTCCAGTGTAAAAAAATTTAGGCGGCAGAAGGCAGTGTACGTATGTCGTTTCGCACACGGAGGTGACATGTTCTCTCTCGGAACCACGAGCGTTCTTGAGGGATGCTCCGATTTGCAAGAAGCTTACACCAAAGCTTGTCCCAATTCAGCCAAAAGAATTACCACAGGATGTTGGTGCCATGTCATGACACCATGCCAAATTTCATGATTTTCAGGCGTGTTTTGGATTTACAGGAATTAAAAAACCAAGTTTCTCAATCTTTTCGATCGAGCCACGATGCCCAGATGTTTGAATTTCACTCCCATCTCTTGCATGGGACCTAGAAATTCACCCAAGGACACACATGTGATTTTTCAAACAACTTTGGTGCACTGGAGCATGTGCTTGTAGCTCAAATTTGAATTATGCACATTAAATGCCCAGAAACTCAATTAATGTATAACAAAGGCCAAACGAACACGGAATAATTCCAAAATTTAGCACGATACTTCTATTTGGTCTAATCTACGAGTGTACAAAAATTAAGGCGAGAGAAGGCAATGTACGTATGTCATTTCGCACACGGAGGTAACACGTTCCCTCTCGGAACCAAGAGCCTTCGTGAGGGAAGCTCTGGTGTGCAAGAAGCTTACACCAAAGCTTGTCCCAATTCGGCCAAAAAATTTACTGCAGCATGTTGGTGCCATGTCATGATACCATGCCAAGTTTCATAATTTTCAGCCGTGTTTTGGATTTACAGGAATCAAAAAACCAAGTTTCTCAATCATTCCGGCCGAGCCACGACACCCAGATGTTTGAATTTTATTCCCATTTCTTGCATGGGTCCTATAAATTCACCCAAAGACACACATGTGATTTTTCAGCAAACTTTGGTGAATTGGAGGATGTGCTTGTAGTTCAAATTTATTTATGCACATTAAATGCCCAGAAACTCAATTAATGCATAAAAATACCAAACGAACCCGAAATAATTCCAAATTTATACACAACACTCATGTACTAGTTGCATGTTCACTGTACGTAAATGTTCTAGCAATTGAAACACCATCCTTTCCCTCCGTAACACCATTTTGTCTTTCAAAACATAATGAAAAAAATTAGGTATACCACAAACAGTTTACTAGAAAGAATCGTGTAGGGTGCGATATAAAATATCTTGGTGCACCGTCTTGTCTAGCTTACGCAGGAACCTTCGTTGTCTACAGTCCACCGCCCCCGCTTGAACCACACTTGCGCGCCAGTATCTCGCGGCACCGAGCAAAAAATTTTGGCCACAGCGGAAATATCTATCTCCCCGCCCCTTCCTCCTACCAAAATCCACATTTCCACTATTCCTCCTTGCTTTCCAAGTTCAAACCTTCACTGCTGCTTACTGGCAGCTCAGCCTCCTCATTGGTGACCCTTCTTCTTACAGCGCCGCCTCCTCGCCGGCTACCCTTCTTCTTGTAGCGCCGCCTCCTCACCGGCGACCCTTCTTCTTGCAGCACCGCCTGCTCGCCGGCGACCCTTCTTCTTGCTGCGCGGCCTCCTCACCGCTGACCCTTCTTCTTGCTACGTGGCCTTGTCAATATGGTCAGGTAATCCACACCCCACCCACACCATCCTCCTCCTTTCCTGTCCAACATGCCATGACTGACGGAGCGACACCTTCCACCAAAATCACTGCCCCCTCCTCCAATTAAGTGCCACCCACAGCCATTTTACACACAGTATAACGTGGAGCTGAGTTACATGCGGCCGCACGCGCGAACGAGGTCACTATGGCTGACGTGCGTGTCGACCGCCAGATCTTGGAGGAGCACCTCGTCTTTGAGGCCACCGTCGACACCGCCCTGCGGTTGTCTACTTTAAAATACTGTCTGTGATGTTCTCTCGAGGCCACCGCTAGTGCCTTCTAGTGATTTGTCCTCTGTAAGGTTAATATGCAATCTGATGTTCAGTTAATACTTTGGTCCTCTGAAATGTAATGTTCAATTAACACTTTGGTCCAACAATTGCTACATTTTGTAGTATTGTTCTCAAGCATTCTTTGTTTTGTTAACTGTCTTATCTTCTAGTACATGTTTCTATTTTGCAATGTCGTGCTCAATTAACTATTTTGGTTCATTTCGTCTACTGTCCATTTAATTGTTTGGTTCAGTTCTGCAATTTGATTTTCATTTGCTGTGGGTACAATTTTGTATTGTTATGCATGTGACACCAATCGAATTTGGCTGTACTCAATACATATTCTACTGATAGTATGGCAACTCTCAGTTAACCTGATCAAGATCTTCCTTATGTGTGTTGCAGGGAATCAATGGGAGACACTGCGGTTTACCATCGAGGTTTGTTCAAGAAGGGTCCTTTCGCTAATAGCACAATATTGTGCAGTTGCAGGAATCATTCTAATATTTAGGTTTCTTACAATTTGGTATTGCACATGTAGGTCCTGCTGTCAGAGGCTTAGACCCATTGTTCGACCCATTTTGCATATGGGGAAATGAGAAGTCCATGAATATCAGTAAAGTCAAGAAACTCAGAAAGATTGTTAGGATGAAGAAACTTGTGACGAATAACAAGATCTTTGTTTGCACAATGAAGAAGACATCAGTCAACTATAGGATGGCACGGACTCTTTTACCTTGTTTTTACCCCTTGCTCCATTTCAAAATTTACAACAGCGATTTATGCATAGCTTTGTTTCCAGTACTTTTCAAAGAAGTTCACCGATGATTACCTCTCAAACCACCTGCATGGTCAAGAGGCGAGGAAGGTATTCATTCAACACCCACGGTACAATATTGAAGTCTTGCTGAAGAGGACGAACGTTGGGCGGGAAATTATCCATAGCCACTGGCCTAAAGTTGCAAGGACATTGAACATCACTGAAGGCTCAATATTTGCCTTCCGCTTCTGCAGTTTCCCAGATGAGATTCATCTGTCTATTTACCGTGTATGATGCTACTTTCCAAAGATTTTTGATGCTACATGTGAAACTTGGTGCTGTTGTGTAATGGCGTAACTGAGTGTCGAAGCTATCTGATGTAATTCGATTATGAAATCCTGGTTGCTTTTATATGGATATGAAATATCTGGCATGTTTTATAAGAAATATCAGTTTGATTATGTCACAGCCCTAGATTAATTGTGTGCAATAGTTGCATTTGCATCCATGCATCATGGCAATCTTTCCTTAAACCTGAAATGGGGATTAACAAACCCTAGCACTCCTTTGAAAACTAGGATCAACCAAAAGAATATTTTTCAATGAACCCAAAAATGCCTTAATTAATGTTTGATAATTTTGGCAAGGGTTTTGATCCAAGCCAAAAATAGTGAACATTTTTAGGGAATTATTTGGGCTTTGATTTAATCCACTAATGTATTTGAGTTGGAGCAAATAAATCCTATAAATATTTTTATTGCTCCAATAATTCTGAAACCTCTTGTGGAGCTCTGGGTTAAACCATTTTGTATCCACAATTATTTCCAGAAGCTGCAAAAATAATTTGGTTAGCAAACCAAATTCATAACATCTGCAGAAATTAGAAAACAGAAATAAGAGAGAAGGAGAGAAGTACCTGGGCCTTACCTGCTACTGTAGCTCGCCCAATCGAGCCGGCCCCGTCCACCTCCTCAGCGCCAGTCGTCTTCAACCTCGTGCCAGAAGGCACGAGGGCGCGTGCTCGCCGGACGTTGGCCACGCGCCGCGCCACCTCCTGCTTCCCGCCGCTCCCCGACGCGCCTGTGAGCGCCACGCACTCCCCCCAGGCCCCCTCCCTCTCTCTCGCGTCCATCTCCTCCCCTCCCTCGCTCTCTTCCACGACGGCCAACGCGGCCAGGGAAGCGCCGCCGTGAATCACCGTGCTCCCCGACCCCCTCTCGCCTTCCCGTGTTGCGTGGAAGCTCCGCCACCGTCACCCACGTCTCCTGGACGACCCGCAGGACGCCGGACGCATCGCACCACGACCATGGCGTCATCTTCAACCTCTCGGCCGCCGAGATCGTCGACGACCGGACGCCGTCACCAACCCTTCCCCGAGCCCGCTGAGACGCGTACTGCAACCGCCGTGAGCTCCTTCCCCGAACCCCCCTCTTCTCTGTCTCGTTTGCATGCCGTAGCGCCATTCCCCACCGTCACCGAAGCTCGCCGCTGTTGTGCTTCGTCGCCACCGTGGCTAGAGCGAACGTAGCTCGAAGCCGGGCACACCACTGTGCTCAGCACGGCTCCAGGAGCCCGTAGCGCCCACCAACTCCTCCTGTCGTGCTCCGCAGCCCCATTCCGCTCGACGCCGTAGCTCTGGCCGCCGCCAAGGTTGACGCTATGCCCAACTCCGGTCACCTAGCGCCCTCCCCCTGCCACAGTTGGATGCGCACAAGCCCTAGCTCCTCGTAGGTGGGCTCGGCCATCGATTAGGTCGCCGGAGCAGCCATCCCGATCGTCGCCGCCGCATCGGTGTGCTCGCCGGCGTTGAACTCCGGTGAGATGACGTGGCCTGTCATTAGCTACTAATGACCCTGCTGATTAACCCCCCCCCTTGTGTCACTAACAGGCAGGCCCCACCTCTCTAATTAACCGCGGGGTAACCCCTGTTTACTTTTAACCTAACCACTGTGGGCCCACGTGTCAGCTTTGACCAAGCTGACATGGCTGTTGACTGGGCCCACATGTCTGTGACCCTAACCAGCCCTAAGACACTGACTATTGGGTCCCATGCGTCAGGTTTGACCTGGGTCAACCCAGTTGACCTGCTGACACAATGTTGTTGTCATGCTGACGCAATAATGGCTTTCTGGATTTAAAATAATTCAGAAAATACCAGAAAATTAGCAAAACTTCTAAAAATCATAGAAATTCAACCGTAACTCCAAATGAAATAAATTATATATGAAAAATTATCAGAAAAATTCAAGGAATCCATCTGTACCATTTTCATGCATGTTAGAACAACTTAAGGCCACTGTTTAGGACAAATCAAATGAATGGTATTTAAATAACCACATGTGGAGTTTGAATTTGAACTTTGGGTTCAAACCAACTTCATTTAATTGTGTTGCTAGTTGCATTAGCTTAATCAACAACATATTGCCATGCCATTATCATGCATCATGTTGTGCATTGAATTGATTGTGTTCCTTCTCTGTTGCTGGTGGTTGTCCCCTCTCGATAGACGTTGTACCGATGCTGTGATCATTGACACTGATGAAGACCCAATGATATCTCCAGAAGTGCCAGGCAAGCAAAACCCCCTTGTTCATTCTGATACAATCCCACTCTCTCGCTCCTGCTCTGTTTTACTGGATTAGGACAACAATGTTTCAACTGTTACATGCTGCGGTAGCTGAACCCCTTTCCTCTGCATGACCTATCATTGCCACAGTAAATAGATGAAACCCACTAGCATGAGTAGGAGTTTCTTGAGCCCTGATGTGCCTACTCATTCATGCTTGTTTGTCATGCCTGCTACTGCTTAGAGTTGAGTCAGGTCCGATTCATTGGGGATGAATTGGAATGTGGTGAACATGTCCTACTGTGTGTGAGCTAAGTGTGTGAACACGATTTGATAAAGGTAGCGGTGAGAGGCCATGTAGGAGTACATGGTGGGTTGTCTCATTGCAGCCGTCCTCAGGAACTAAGTTCCGTGTTTGTGATCCATGAACAATTACTACCACACATTGGGCTCCGGGTGCTCCAAGCTCTCTCGACTTATTAATCAACTCGATCTCTGTCCAGGAGTTGCAACTAGTTTCTGGTGTTTGTAGGTAGTGTTAGTAGTCTACCAAGTGGCACCCGGTACAGGTGGGCTTGGGACAGACTAGGCACAGTGGCCCGGTGTACCAAGTGGCACCCGGATGGTGGGCTTGGGAACCATGTACACATCGTTTGGGGCCATGAGCGACACCCCGGCCGGATCTCCTTGTGGATGGAACCCGAATAGGTGATAAACCTGGACTAGAGACTTGTGTGGTTAGTCAGGTCGTGGCCGACTCCCTCACCAGGCTTTCGCTTGAAGGTTGCCGAGATACACGACGTGTACATGGTGGTAAGTGGCGAGAGCGTGTGTGAAGAAGTACACCCCTGCAGGGTTATCATTATCCATTCGAATAGCCGGATTCCTCAGATATGGAAACTTGGACCCCTTTCATAGTTCATAGATAAGTGAAAGTGGATACTCTAAAATGCGCAAGATAAGTGTGAGTGCTATGGATGGCGTTCTCGCAGGGAGACGGGAGCGGATCCATAGTGGTGTATTGGTATGGTGAATTTGTGGACTCGTGTGCACCACCTCAAAAGAGTTACTTGCAGTCGTAGTTCAGGTTAGCCACTGAGTCAAAGCTGGCTTGTTGCAGTCAAACTCCACCACCCCTTATTGATACTGATGCATATGTAGTTAGTCCTGATGTAAGTCTTGCTGGGTACATTTGTACTCACGTTGCTTAATTTATGTTTTGCAGAGAGATGTCAGTCTCGCTAGTAGTTCCACATGGACCTCAATGTTTAGCTTGATACATCGGCTACGATCTTGTGCCCTCGGCAGGATCTTGTAGATAGTCAGGCTTCTCAGACTTTTTCATTTGTAGATGTCTGTACTCAAACATGTTAAGCTTCCGCGTGTGCTTTGACTTTTATGCTCTGAATGTTGGGTCATGATACCTATGTTTGTAATATCTCGCTCCTCGGAGCCTAATGAATAAATACTTGAGTCGTAGAGTTATGTTGTGATGCCATGTTGTATTTACACATATCGAGCATATTGTGTGTATGATTGAAATGCTTGGTATGTGTGGGATCCGACAACCTAGTTGTTTATCCTTGGTAGCCTCTCTTATGGGGAAATGTAGTCATGTGCTTCCATGAGCCATAGTAGTCCGCTACAGCCCGGTTCACCGGAGTCCTGCTAGCCCAGCACTACTGCTCCGGAACACTTGACTGGCCGGCATGTGATTCACTTTGTTCCTGTGTCTGTCCCTTCAGGGAAATGTCACGCGGTGACATCCGGAGTCCTGCTAGCCTGCTACAGCCCGGGTTCCCAGGTTCCTGTTAGCCTAGTTGCTACAGCCCGGATTCACGCGCTGCTGACCGACATGCTCGATGTTGATTCATGTATGCCTGTCCCCGTAAGTTATTGCCACTTTGGGTTCACGACTAGTCATGTCGGCCCGGGTTCTCTGTCATATGGATGCTAGCGACACACTATCATATACGTGAGCCAAAAGGCTCAAACGGTCCCGGGCCATGGTAAGGCGACACCCGTGGGAATACCGTGCGTAAGGCCGCAAAGTGATGTGAGGTGTTACAGGCTAGATCGGTGTGACTTAGAATCGGGGTCCCGACAGATTAGTACATGAATTATCAATAATAGGCTAATTACCCTACTTATTGGGGTTTTCTATTGCAGACGGTTACTTAGACAGCACCATGGGCGATGAACTCAAACAACCCGCACGGTTTCTAGAAAGTAGGCGTGTTCGATCAACTAACAACCACACACGGCTTCAGGCAGCGAACTGTTTGCGTTAGGCCACCTTGCACAAATGTTTCCACACAAAGAACTGTGTGTGATATACATACGAACGAAAACGTTTTCCCTGGATTAACCGTGTGGGATGTACATAAGAATATAAACGAATTCCTTGGATTGACTGTGTGTGATATACATACCTACGAAAATGTTTTTCTGGGATTCATCATGTGGGATGTACATACCTATGGAAATGATTTTCTCGGATTACCGTGTGGGATGTACATATGTACGGAAATGATTCCGTTTCGATGCCTCTCCCGATCGCACACGGCCCCAGCCTGGGTCCCAGGAGGGCCTATCCATGATGATTTCTGGGTCGTGTGGGAAGGACACCCTATCGCACACACTCACTTGGCGACGATTCCAAATGCCGTCGCGGAAAGGAGTTAAAAACTGTTTGTTTAGCATGTCGTTGTACCAGTGCAAGCTTAATTCCTACTCGTCCTCGAGTAGTTAAATGATAAAAGAAATAATTTATGAAGTGTGATTGCTAGCAAAGTGCACACGTTTCATCAATGATAATTTCAACCACTTTTTCTAGCATCATAATAGCAATTCTTTCTCAAAAAACTTCTCATGTTAAAGTAGCAACCAATTCACATGTTAAGGTTCAAACAATGAATTCTCTTGAAACTCAACAACCTATATTCCTGGTCACCAAACAATTGCAATTAACTTATTCAACAAAGTCTAAGTAATAGCTCCACATACTCAATCATCATATAGTCTTCCATGATTGCTACTACTCAAAGCATATTTTTATAACAAATGGCATCCATCGAACACAGAGAAAGATAGGGTCTTAATATTTTGCCTCCAAACTCATTTATCATAGAGATAATTGTCAACAATAATAAATCATGATCAAATATATTTGACTGGTCATATGTGCCTAGATCTTTCCCCACCACATGATCCTTGCCAACTAGAGAGTTATTGAGGTTGAAATGATAATTCATACTATTTACTCTTTGCATAAAAGTTAATACTGAAAAGTAAAAGATAGGCCCTTCGCTGAGGGAAGCAAAGGTTGCCATGCGCTTTTTATTTGGATGTTCAAGCTCTTAATGCAAAGGAACGTCACGTTATATTGCCCCTTATGATAGCAACCTTTATTATGTAGTCCGTCACTTTTATTACTTTGCCATCACAAGTTCGTATAATGCTCAATTTTCCCTTACATTAAAATACCAAACATATTTAGGAGCAATTTTTATTGCTTTATGCACCGATGACAACTTACTTGAAGGATCTTATTCAATCCATAGGTAGGTATGGTGGACACTGATGGCAAGAAACTGGGGTTAAGGGTTTTTGGATGCACAAGTAGTATCTCTACTTAGTATGAATTTTTGGCTAGCAAAAGATCCTAGGAAAACACCACATGTTGGAGGATCTATGACAATATAACGTCTATGCAAATATACACAACCAAAACTCATTCGTTGTCTTCCTTGTCCAACTTCAACTAATTTTCTCAAGTTTGAAAATAATTAATGGGTATTCACAATCATAGAAGATATCCAGGATAATATATTTGCATGTGAAAGTTCTCTTCCTTATACTAATCATTCATGAATTGCTTGTTTAACCAATGTTGTGATTGTCAAGCTTCAAAAGATTTCACTTCCTAAACCCAATGTGAAGCTACTACTAGGCATGATATGAACATATAATTTCAACTTCATGATATTCAATTCATTCAACAATTTACTCATCGGATATAAGTGAAGCACAAGAGTAAATGACAAGCTACTCCAAAAAGATATAAGTGAAGATCAAGCGAGTAGTTATGTAAATGGGTAGCTCTTTGAGGACTCTCTCTTATTTAAAAACTCTCATACCTAAGTATTTTATTAAAAAAACAAGCAAATCAAAATAAAATGGCATTCCAAGAATAGCACAACTCATGTGAAGAAGCAAAAACTTAGGCTCCACCAACAATTGTTGAGGCAGAAAGGTGGGACGCCTACCGGGGCATCCCCAAGCTTAGATACTTGAGACTTCTTGGAATATTTGTCAGATTTCGGGTTCCGGCAGACCCTTAAGGTTTGAACTCTGGGGTGCGCACGGAGATCTTTCCCCTACCGACTCGCGCTTCTATGGCTCGCAAGAAATTTAGGCTAGAAAGAAGAACACACAAGGGACACGAGGTTTATACTGGTTCGGGCCACCGATGTGGTGTAATACCCTACTCCAGTTTGTGGTGTGGTGGATTGCCTCAGGGGCTGATGATGAACAATACAGGGGGAAGAACGGCCTCGTGAGAGGTGTTCTTGAGCTGGTGTGGTATGTTCTACTTGGTCGGGGTCCGGGTCCCCTTCCCTCTATGGTGGCTAGTCCTACTTATAGAGGCCCTGGTCCTCTTCCCAAAATGTGAGCGGGAAGGGCACCAACAATTGGCCATTTTGAAGGGGAACATCTAGTACAAGTTATCCTGACCAAAGGTGGTCTTCGGCTGCCAAAAGCACCGGTGATGACGCTGTATTGGGCTCCACGATGACCTCCGTCCTGCCGCTCTGTTGGTCTTGGTCTTGTTGCACCGGAATGGTAACCTTTGCCCTATGCCTTGGACTATGCTTGTTCCCTTTGCACCAAAGGGGAAACAAGGACACTGCACAGGCCGGTGCCTGCCTGGCGACCGCCTGATCTCGGTCGTCATGGCTTGCGTCACGGGCTCCTCGCGAGGTGCCCCTGCCTTGATCTCTCCGCCTCCTCGTGAGCCTGCCTGATGAGGCTGCTCCTGAGGAAGCTTCCTGTCGTCCGCCCCGCAAGGCTTGGCCCCTCGCGAGGGTCTTGAGTTTGAGCTGATGAAGCTGGGCCGCACTGGGCCCCCACTCGAGCCACACCGCATGCCGCAGGCAGGCAAGTCTGGGGACCCCCGTTCTCAGAACGCCGACAGTAGCCCCCTGGCCCGAGGCGTGCCCGGGCTGGGCCTACCAGAGAAGCGAAGGGGCAAGCGCGAAGCGCCACGGGCCCCAATAGCCTGCGGTCTTGGGCACTGCGTGGCGACAGATCGGTCGTGGGCGTATGCGCTTCCCCATGACGCGTCGGCAACCGCACGACTTGGCAAGTCCCTGCATGCAGAGAATTGGGTCATGATTACCTGCGATCGTGGTGGTCGGCGGTTGGCCTTCTCCAGCTATATGTACGGGACTGTGCGAGCCTCGTTAGCATATCCCTTCCTGCTACTCTGTTTCTTCTTCTTGGCTACTCGCCATTCCCATGGCTCCGCCGAAGAGATTCTCGGCCGCAGAGAAAGGAAAAGCTCGTTCGGCAGGGCCAGACTCCCCACCGACCAAGCATGGCCGGGGCCGCCCTGGCAAGCACCCCGCGGTCCCCGTAGTGGCTTCCCGTGGCCATGGAGGCGGTTCCCTGCGTGGTGGTGAGCGCCCGGTTGCCAATGGGAGGCACGCCGTGGCCGCGAGGCCCCCCAGGCCGTGCTTTCGCTCGGCGGAGGTGCTGCCGGAGTTCGTCGTGTGGTTGGCGGACCAGACCAGCACCTGGCTCCAGCTCCCCCGTTTCTTCGTAGGTGAACTGCCGGCCGGCACTCTGGGCGGCCCTCTGGCTTCAGGCAGATTGTTGTTGGAGCAGGGCCTCCTAGGCTTCGCTGGAGGTCTCCGCTTCTAGGGATGCGGTCCTGACCCGCGGTTGGCAAACATTTACCCGTGCGTGCGGCCTGAGCCGGCGGTGCACCCTGCACTTCAAATTCAATGGCGACGCCACCCTCTACGTGAGGGTGTTCGGGGAAGACAGTCGTCGCGCTAATTGCTGCCCCGAAGACGATGACCGCGGCCGCCTGCCCAGCCCCGGTGCTGACCAGGATGAAGACGGCGGCAGGCGTGTAGGCGGCAGTGCTTGGGGCTCGCCAAGCTTTGGTGACTCCTTCTCAGGCAGCAGCTCCTCCAGCGGTGGCCGTGACCAGCCCCCGCGCCGTCGCGGCCGCCTGGGTGAAGGTAGCGGGTCAGCCCGCCGTCGCGCCCTGGTGAAGCGAGAGGAGGGATCCGCCTGAGCCCCCAGAGGCAGCTCGAGCTTTCGCCGCAAGTTGGTGCCGAGCAAGTCATGCCCATTTTGTTTTTCTTCTTTCCCTGCGCAGAAAAAGAAGGTAGTATAGGGCCCTATGGGGGCGTGTTAGAATAGTTGATGTTAATCATTGTGCTACTTCCGCTATTTTTGCGTTATGTTTCCACGCCGCGTGCCCATGTGCGGGGATTATTTAGCTCAGTGGGGCTTGACGCGGTCCTCGCCTCCCGAGGCTGATGCCTCGCCGCGCGCTTCATGTCCTGCAAGGATTAGCAGGAGGAGTAGCCTTCGGTCTGGTTGCGAGGGCAATCGGCCCATGTCCCGCGCTCGTGTCGTGATGCCCGTGGGGCACGGACTAGGAGGGGTGCTCCCGCAGCGGACCCGGACAGGAAAGCTTCAAACGATCGGGGCAGAAAACACTCGTGAGGGCGCCCGCGAACCTCCCTCACGAGATTTGCGAGAGAAAACGAGGCAAGTGAGTGAAAAGGACAAAGAATCACAAGCCTGGGACGACAACAGCTCCGGTAAAACTTCAAACAGGAACGAACAAGCCAACTGCAGAAAGCAAATGAAAAAGCAGCGTCCGGCACCTATTCTAGTCTTCGACGTCTTCTCACCAGCGCGGAGCTAAGTGCTGCCACTAGGCGTGGGCGGGAGCCCCCGAGGCCCGAGGGCGGCACTTCGGAGACTCCGGGGCGTGTACAGCCCCACTCGTTATTACGTGAGAGTGTCACGGGCGGCGAGCTTCACAGGCATTGGCCTTCTTCACAGGCACCGGGCCTTTCCCAAAATGCGGCAGCTTCACAGGCATTGGCCTTCTTCATAGGAACCGGGCCTTTCCCAAAACGCGGCAGCTTCATAGGCATTGGCCTTCTTCACAAGCACTGGGCCTTTCCCAAAACACGGCAGCTTCACAGGCATTGGCCATCTTCACAGGCACCGGGCCTTTCCCAAAATGTGGCAGCTTCACAGGCATTGGCCTTCTTCACAGGCACCGGGCATTTCCCAAAATGCGGCAGCTTCACAGGCATTGGCCTTCTTCACACGCACCGGGCCTTTCCATAGGCGCTAGGCCTCGCTCAGGGATAGAACCTCCGGAGATGTTGAATGTTCCACGCGTTCTGGACGGGTACCCCCTCCGGGGTCTCCAAGCGCGCGGAGCCAGGCCTGGAAACATGAACAACCTTGAATGGGCCCTCCCACATGGGAGAGAGCTTGTGCAGCCCCTCCCTGGAGAGAACTCATATGAGCACGAGGTCCCCTACCTCAAGAGTTTTGGGGTGGATGTTGCGGCAGTGGTATCGCCGCAGCGCCTATTGATACCTTGCCACTCGTAGCGCGGCTTCTCGACCACGTTCCTCCCCCAGCACGAGATCCGTCCCTCGCATGGCGTCCTGCTGCGTCTTGTAAAACACCAGGACCCGCGCGGAGCGACGCCTGACCTCGTGAGGGAGGACAACTTCTGCTCCTTAGACGAGGAAGAACGGGGTCTCGCCAGTCGGCTTGGCTGCGGTTGTGCGGATAAACCACAACACGGACTGGAGCTCGTCGTACCAGCCCCTGCCGCAAGCCTCCAGCTTCTTCTTGAAGGTCCTGGCTTTGAGGCCCCTCGGGACCTCCGCGTTGGCTCGCTCGGCCTGGCCGTTGCTCCGGGGGTGCGCCACCGAGGCGTAGCATATCTGTGTTCCAAGGTTAGCACAGTATGTTTTGAAGAGATTACTGGTGAATTGCGAACCGTTGTCGGTGATGATGCGGTTAGGCACCCCAAACCGGCTCACAAGACCCTTGATGAACTTGACTGCGGAGCCTGCTAGGATGGTGCGGACAGCTTCAACCTCAGCCCACTTGGTGATCTTGTCCACAGTGACGTAGAGGTAGCGATAGCCCCCTAGCGCCCGAGGGAACGGGCCCAGAATGTCTGGCCCCCAAACTGCGAACGGCCACGAGAGGGGTATAGTCTGTAGACCCCCCGCCAGCTGATGGATCTGCCTAGCGTGGAACTGGCAGGCCTCGCAAGCCTTCACCAGCTCAACGGCGTCGTTGAGTGCTGTGGGCCAGTAGAATCCACTGCGGAACGCCTTGCCGACGAGGGTTCGCGACGATGAGTGGTGCCCACAGTCTCTGCCGTGTATGTCCGCCAGCAGCTACTTCCCTTGCTCTCTGGAGATGCAACGTAGGGACACGTCATTTGGTCGCTTCTGGTAGAGCTCCCCATCCTTGATGCAGTAAGCCGTGGCCTGCCGCGCTACACGCTCTGCCTCCTCCTCGCTCTCCGGCAGGGTACCTTGCATTAAGTAGTTCTTGAGCTCTGCGATCCAACACCCTTCCTGAGGCTCTAACGCCAGGAGCAGCTGTGCCCCTGAATCCGGGCCGCAGACCGTAGCTCCCGAGGTAGGCGGCTGAGGGAGCTCCTCCCTTGGTTGCGCCATGCTCGATAGTGACGGTGCCGCCGAGGGTTTGAAGAGCCGCTCCTTGAAGACGCTAGGCTCCTGAGGCAGCCGCCTGGATGCCCTCTTGGCAATGTCATCAGCTTCTTGATTGGTGCCGCGAGGCACATGCTGCAACTCCAGCCCCCAGAACTGCTTCTCCATCTTGCGAACCTCAGCAAGGTAGGCTTCCATGTGCTCATCCTTTGGTTCGTATATCTTGTTGGAGAAGTTGACAAGGAGCTGCGAATCGCCCTTGATGATGAGGCGCTTTACCTCTAAGGCGATTGCGGCTTTCAAGCCTGCTATCAGGCCTTCGTACTCTGCTATGTTATTGGAGACCTTTTCCCCGTGCTGGAAACAGAGTTGCACGGCGTAGTAGAGTTTGTCCTGAGTGGGGGATATGAGCACTGCGCCAGCTCCCGCGCCATGTCAGGAGAATGCCCCATCGAAGTACATGACCCAGCCATCCGGTGCCTCACTTCCCAGGGAATGTGATCGCTCCTCGCCTGCCTCGAGACCCGGTGCTTCTGCCCATTCTACCATGAAATCCGCATGTGCGGCTTCCTTGATGACTCTGGTCGTACTGAATTCTAGCTGAAATGCCTGTAGTTTGATGTTCCATTCAGCGACTCTTCCAGCTGAGTTGGGGCTCCTGAGTACCCTTTACAAGGGGTATGCTGAGACGAATTTGATGGGATGGCCATGGAACTAGTGCTGCAGCTTGCGTGAGGCCACTAATAGCGTGAGGTGGAGTTTTTGAGGCATGGGGTACCACGCCCTTGCGTCCCGTAGCACCGTGCTGACGAAGTACACGGGATGCTCGACGAGGTTGAGGGTGCTGGCACAGCGTGCATCCTCCAGAGGTCGAGGCGTCTCCTGAGATGGTGGAGCCCCCAGTGCTTGGTCGCTTGAAGAGGCCTCTCCTGCCCCGGGTGTGTTCTGCTGCTGCGGCTGTTCCACTCCGGCTGTGGTCGTGGTCCTCGCAAGGCCATCCTGGCTTTGCTTTGCTTCAGCCCGAATGGTGGCTGCGGCCTTGGTTCGGTGCTCCTCCCTGACCGCAACCAGGGTTGCGCTAGCGGAGTAGGGGGTGGCCGCAAGGTAGAGCACCAGGGGCTCCCGTGGACGCGGAGCTACCATCAATGGTGGGCTGGTAAGGTACCTCTTGAGATCTTGGAATGCCTTGTCGGCCTCTTTAGTCCATTCGAAGGGGCCCTTCTTCTTCATCAACTTGAAGAAGGGCAGAGCTCGTTCCCCCAGCTTGGAGATGAAGCGCCCTAGCGCAGTTACACACCCGGTGAGCTTCTTCATCTCTTTGAGGGTCCTTGGCGGGCTCATGTCTTCGACTGCTTTGACCTTCTCTGGGTTGGCCTCGATGCGCCTGTGGGACACGAGAAAACCAAGGAGCTTTCTCGAGGGGACCCCAAACACGCACTTCTCCAGGTTGAGCCATAGGTCCACTTCGTTGAGGCTCGCAAAGGTTTCTTCCAGGTCTTGTATCAGGGTTTTTGCCTCCCGGGACTTCACCACAATGTCGTCGACGTAAGCTTCAGCGTTCCTCCCGAGCTGCCGGCCTAAGGCGATGTGCATCAGCCGCTGAAAGGTTGCGCCTGCGTTGCGCAACCCAAATGGCATGCACGTGTAGCAGTACACTCCACATGGGGTCAGGAAAGCCGCTTTTTCCACGTCTTCTACCGCCATCTTGATCTGGTGATAGCCTGAGAAGGCATCTAGGAAGCACAATAGGTCACACTCTGCGGTAGAGTGGACTATCTGGTCAATGCGGGGGAGCGGAAATGGATCCTGTGGGCAGGCTTTGTTGAGGTTGGTGAAGTCGACACACATGCGTTCTTTTCCTCCCTTTTTCGGCACAACGACCGAATTAGCAAGCCATTCTGGGTAACGGACCTCGCAGATAACTCCTGCCGCTTCTAGCTTTCGGGTCTCCTGAACGATGAAAGCTTGTTTCTCAGTGGACTGTCGCCTCGCCTTCTGCTTCACGGGGCACACGTTGGGGCACACGTTAAGGTGATGCTCAATCACACCCCTCGGGACCCCTGCTAACTGATCAGGTTCCCATGCGAACACCTCTTGTTCGCACGCAGGAACCTCACCAGGGCCTTCTCCTGCTCGGGCTTGAGGTTGGCTCCTATGGTCAAGGTAGCGTCAGTGGACCCGTCCTCGTCGACCGGTACCTGCTTGGTTTCCGCCATGTCTTGGGTGAACAACTGCTTCTTTTTAGCCGGCGCAGCCCCCTTGGGCTCAAGGGCATCGGTGCTGGTGGGCTGCGCCACCGCGGCCGCCCTGAAGGCAAGCTTGAGCACCTGTAGCGCATCCCTTGTGTCTCCTGACACGGTAAGGACGCTGCTGCTTCCGGGCGTCTTCATGAGGTTGTACGCTGGGTGAGTTGCTGCCTTGAACCGGGCAAAGGCCGGATAGCCGAGGATGGCGTTGTAGGGGAGGCCGATGGGGGTGATGTCGAAGTCGATCAGCTCTGTGCGGAAGTTGTCGTGGGTGCCGAAGGTCACCGGGAGGAGGATCTGTCCCAAGGAGGCGGTGGAACCGACTCCGACACCTGAGAAAGGCCTGCTAGGCAGAAGCCGGTCTAGCAACACGTGGAGGAGGCTGAAGGCCTCCACCGAGAGCACGTTGAGGCCGGCAGCGCCGTCGATGAGGGTCCTGGTGACGGCCACCTGGCAGATGGTGGGGGTGCACAGCATCGGGAGCGTGCCAGAACCAATGGGGTTGATGGGGAGATCATCCGAGTTGAAGGTTAGATCGGCCTCGAGCGCCACCCAGCCCGGGGGGCTTCTCGACGCTTGGGGGCGGTGCTGATCCGGCGGGTGAACGGCTTGACGTGGCGGCTCGAGGGTGGTGCCTGTGAGCCACCCAGGAGAGCTGCGACGACGGGCGACACTCGTGCGGCATAACGGGCAAGGAAGAGGTCGCGCAGCTCCTCCCAGGAGGTCTCAGAAGCCGTCGGCAGGTGGAGGAGCCATGCGCGCGGGTCACCGTCGAGGGCCATGGGGAACCAGTTGGCCATCACTCGGTCGTCGCCCCCGGCTTTAAGGACGGCCTCCTCATACGCCAGCAGGAAAACCAGTGGATCCGTCACGCCGTCGTAGCGCGGCGGAGTCTCAGGCTTGAATTTGTGCGGCCACTTCACCTGTCGCAAGGTGGGGGCCAAGGCTCGGAGCCCCCCGGCCCCAGTGCCGGCATCGATTGCCAGAGCAGGCGGCGCGTTGTGCGCCATGGGGGCGAAACGCGATGTTGGTGGAGATTGGGTCGTCGAGAGGGAGAACTCCGGTGCACCCCTACCCAGCGCGCCAAATGTCAGATTTCGGGTTCCGGCAGACCCTTAAGGTTTGAACTCTGGGGTGCGCACGGAGATCTTTCCCCTACCGACTCGCGCTTCTATGGCTCGCAAGAAATCTAGGCTAGAAAGAAGAACACACAAGGGACTTGAGGTTTATACTGGTTCGGGCCACCGATGTGGTGTAATACCCTACTCCAGTGTGTGGTGTGGTGGATTGCCTCAGGGGCTGATGATGAACAATACACGAGGAAGAACGGCCTCGCGAGAGGTGTTCTTGAGCTAGTGTGGTATGTTTTACTTGGTCGGGGTCCGGGTCCCCTTCCATCTATGGTGGCTAGTCCTACTTATAGAGGCCTTGGTCCTCTTCCCAAAATGTGAGCGGGAAGGGCGCCAACAATTGGCCATTTTGAAGGGGAACATCTAGTACAAGTTATCCTGACTAAAGGTGGTCTTCGGCTGCCAAAAGCACTGGTGATGACGCCGTCTTGGGCTCCACGATGACCTCCGTCCTGCCGCTCTGCACGTCTTGGTATTGTTGCACCGGAATGGTAACCTTTGCCCGATGCCTTGGACTGTGCTTGCTCCCTTTGCACCGAAGGGGAAACAAGGACACTGCACAGGCCGGCGCCCGCCTGGCGCCGCCTAATCTCGATCGTCATGGCTTGTGTCACGGGCTCCTCGCGAGGTGCCCCTGCCTTGATCTCTCTGCCTCCTCACGAGCCTGCCTGATGAGGCTGCTCCTGAGGAAGCTTCCTGTCATCCGCCCCCCCAGGGCTTGGCCCCTCGCGAGGGTCTTGAGTTTGAGCTGATGAAGCTGGGCCGCACTGGACCCCACTCGAGCCACGCTGCAGGCAGGCAAGTCTGGGGACCCCCGTTCCCAGAACGCCGACAATATTAACTTGGGATTCCTTGGGCATCCCCAAGATTGAGCTTTTTTGTCTCCTTAATTCCTTTTATATCACTGTTTCCCTATGTCTTAAAAACTTGATCCACACAAAACTCAACAAGAACTCATGAGACAAGTTAGTATAAACCAATGCAAAAACCTTACCATTCTCTATTGTAGAAAATCACAAAAATTATTATTCAACATTCCATAATAAATTCCTCTACATATTTAATACTCCTATCCTCCAATAGAATCATTAAACAAGCAAACATATGCAAACAATGCAAACATAACAGCAATCTACCAAAACAGTATAGTGTGTAAAGAAAGCAAGAGTATCAATACTTCTTTAACTCCAAAAATTATGAAAATTTACCACACTGTATAAATTTACCATAGCTTATTTTGCAAACATTTTGAAAATTTTATCGCATTCTAACTTTTCTCGGGAACTTTTGCAACATCGATAAACTTTCTGTTTTGAAATAGCAACATGTAGACTTGCAAAATAAGCATAGTAAAGGCTATACTTGACTTTTTTTATTAAAATAAAAGATGCAATTTTTTTTTCTAAATAACATCAAGGAAATACTAACAAAATAAAATGGCGCTCCAAGCAAAACTCATATCATGTGACGAATGAAAATATAGCCCCAAGGGAGGTTACAGATAATGTTGAAGACGAAAGAGGGGATGCCTTCCGGGGCATCCCCAAGCTTAGTTTCTTGGATATTCCTTGGATATTAACTTGTGGTGCCTTGGGCATCCCCAAGTTTAGGGTCTTGTTACTCCTTATTATCCTCATATTGATATCTCACCCAAAACTTGAAAACTTCAATCAGACAAAACTTAACGAAATTTCATGAGATGGGTCAGAGGACAAATCACTAACTTTGGTATTGTAAAGATAAGATTCATAATTGTTTCCGCACAATGCCTACTATACCTCATCATTTCCACAATTTCTATTGAGCAATATAAGCCATAGAAACTAGAAAAAATAGGCAAACTATGCATTGAAAACAAAATCTGTCAAAAATAGAATAGTGTAGTAATCTGTACTCCAACCATACTTATGATACTCCAAAAATTCTGAAAAATTAGGAAAACGTAGGGAATTTGTATATATATCACTTCTAAAAAATTCTAATCAAAAGCATGTTCCAATGCATTTTTAAAATTCCTGGACTGAGCGTAAAAGTTTTTATTTTTGCACAGATTCAAATGAACTATCATCCACACTATCCCAAAGGCTTTACTTGGCACTTTATTGAAAAAAGCAATAAAACATGATTACTATAGTGGAATAATCATGTGAACACACAAAAACAATAGGGGTAAATGTTGGGTTGTCTCCCAACAAGTGCTTTTCTTTAATGCCTTTTAGCTAGGCATGATGATTTCAATGATGCTCACATAAAAGATAAGAATTGAAACACAAAGAGAGCATCATGACGCATATGACTAGCAAATTTAAGACTAACCCACTTCCTATGCATAGGGATTCTGTGAGAAAACAACTTATGGGAGCAATAATCAACTAGCATAGGAAAGCAAAACAAACATAACTTCAAGATTTTCAACACATAGAGAGGAAACTTGATATTATTGCAATACCTACAAGCATATGTTCCTCCCTCATAATAATTTTCAGTAGCATCATGAATGAACTCAAAAATATAACCATCACACAAATCATTCTTTTCATGATCTACTAGCATACAAAATTTATTACTCTCCACATAAGTAAATTTGTTCTCATGAATAATAGTGGGAGCAAACTCAACAAAATAAATATCATGTGGTTGAAAATTAAAATCATGATGAAAAGTTTCATGGTTATCATTATTCTTTATAGGATACATGTCATCACCATAATCATCATAGCTAGCAACTTTGTGTTCATAATCAATTGAAACCTCTTCCAAAATGTTGGATTCATCACCTAATAAAGTCATGACCTCTCCAAATCCACTTTCATCATTGTGATCAGATTCAACACCCTCCAAAATAATGGGATCATTACCTTGATTGAAAACTCTTCCAAACCCACATTCATCATTGTAATCATCATAAATAGGAGGCATCAATGTTGATGTAGATCTTTTTGGAGCAATCCATTGGAGTGTTATATTCTCAATACCAACATGGGTTAGTCCCACAAGGAACATACAAGGATATCCATAGACATACAGTGAAACACACATATAATGATGTTCATCAAAGCGTTAGGTTACCTTATGCCTTGTCTTACCAACAAGTTGGTTTGTGACTCCATGAACTAGTGCAAGATATGAAAGTTGATTGCACATGTTCTTGAAAAAATGTATATGAGTGAAGTATGTTGGTGGAGTCACCCTCAAGAACACTCTAGTTCTTCTTCTTTGGGATCCACATCAACTTGATGGGAATCCTTGGAGTTGTAGTCGTACTTGATGAAGTTGAACTTGACGTAGTGTTGGGAACCCACTTGACCATGGCCTTAGGAGCTTCTTTAAATGAATTAGTGTCTTTTTGAAGTTTGTCCATGCCTTTTAGCTTGTGGTCTTGTTGTGGAAGATCATCTTGATCTTGTGTTCCCTTGAAAGAAGTGGGCTCATAATTCTCTTGTTGAGGAACAAACTTAGTCTTGGGGTATTGATCTTCTTCCCACTCAACTCCATTGGCATTGAACTTTTGTCCAAAACCAACACCTTGATTCTTCCAGTGCCTTCCTTGCTTGCGTACAATTTCCTCAAATTGCTTACTTCCAGCAAGGCTCTTGTAAACACCTTTCTCTATAGTTTCCTTGAATAAGCTATTTTCTTGCTCAAGTGTAACTTGGCTAAGAGAATCATTAGTGGAATCAAGAGAACTACTAGAAGCAACAATATTGGATTTAACATGCTTATTGTTACTACTAGAGGAAGAATCTTTCTTGCTCTTATTGCTATATTTTACCTGTGGAATATAAGTAGACAAGAGGAGATGTTTGGTAAGATCAGAAGAACTCTTCTTTTGAAGATCATCATTGATAGCTTTTAGGAACTCATGCTCTTGCTCTAAATTTAGCTTCTCGAAGCGTAGCTTCTCATGAGTCCTTAGGAGCTCTCTATGATCCTCTGGAGTTGTTTCATGAGACAACTTAAGAGTGTTTAGTTCTTTAGTTAGATGCTCAATCTCCTTCTTATCATTGTCATTCATTTCATCTTGATTAACATGTTTACTATCAAGTTCATCATAGTTTTCATCACTAGTGTTGTCAACAAGCATCACCTAGCAAATCATCTTCATCACTATTGAAATCAACATACTCGGGTGTGATACCTTAGGGACTTTAGCCATGAAGCATCTTCCAATTCCTTCATCTGGTGAGTCAAATATGTCATAGGAGTTGGATGACACAAGTGTGAGACTGGCAACACCTTCATCGTGATTATATTCGGAGTCGGTGTGATAGCTTCTCTCGGAGTAGTTGTCGGAGTCGGAACTGGATACCCATTCACCAAAGTGAGCTTGATGTCTTTGTCTTGTGTAGCTCTTTGATGATTTTCCTTCCTTTTCGAATCCTTTCTTCTACGAGAGGGTCTTCTTTCATAATGATCATCTCTACTCCTTCTCTCTCTTGGAGGTGATTCATGTCTTCTACTTCTCCTTTTTGGTGAATCTTCCCATTTTTTGTAGGGAGTCATATACTCATTGGAGTAGTATCTAGGTCTTCCACAATTGTAGCAATTACGATCACGACTAGAAGATCTTTTGTCATTGTAGGATCTTGACTTGGAGCTTCTCTCTTTGCTTCTATTCTTGTAGAACTTGTTGAAGTTCTTCACCAGTAAGCTCAATTCTTCATTGGAGACTTGCTTCTCACTTGATGTTGTTGGAGCATCACTTGAAGCTTTGTAAGCACTACTTAACTTGTTGTGGAGCCCTTCCTTATCTTTGAGTGATGTCTCATGAGAAACAATTCTACCGATGACTTTCTGGGCTTGAGATATTTGTAAGTGAGCATAATTTGGATCAAGGTGCACACGGTATCATATTTTCGATCCAAGGCTCTTAGGATCTTCTTGATGATGAATTTTCCGGTCAACTCTTCGCTTCCTAAGCCGACAATCTCATTTGTGATGAGAGTAAGCCTAGAGTACATCTCGGCGACTCCTTCACCATCCTTCATCTTTAACTTGTCAAGTTGACTTTGAAGCACATCCAATTTGGATTCCTTGACTGACTCGGTACCTTTGTGCATATCAACCAAAGTATCCCAAATTTCCTTTGCATTCTCAAGGCGGCTGATTTTGTTGAATTCTACGGAGCATAATCTGTTGAAGAGAATATCGCAATCTTGAGCATTGTATTGCAACATCTTTATTTCTGCCGCGGAAGCTTCACGATCCGGTTCTTTTCCATCCTCGAAGAAATCACCTTGCAAGCCAATACACACAATAGCCCAAACGGCAGGGTTATGACCAAGAATATGCATTTTCATCTTATGCTTCCAACTAGGAAAATTAGTACCATCAAAGTAAGGACCTCTTCGGTGGTAATTTCCCTCGCTAGACGCCATACTCTCCTAGGTCGTGAAATGGAGACCAAAGCTATGTAAATCAAGGCAAATGGAGACCAAAGCCCTGATACCAATTGTAGGATCAGAAATATGTCTAGAGGGGGTGATTAGACTACATGACCAAATAAAAATCTAACCTTTTCCCAATTTTAGTTGTCGGCAGATTTTAGCAATTAGCACAAGTCAAGCAATCAACCCACACATGCAATTCTAAGAGTGTAGCAGCGGAAAGGAAAACATTACATATGAAGTTAAAGGGAAGGGTTTGGAGAGTGCAAACGCAATGAGTACATGGAGATTTTTGGCGTGGTTCTGATAGGTGGTGCTATCAGGCATCCATGTTGATGGAGACTTCAACCCACGATGGGTAACAGTTGCGCGAGTCAACGGAGGGCTCCACCTACGAAGGGTCCACGAAGAAGCAGCCTTGTCTATCCCACCATGGCCATCGCCCACGAAGGGCTTGCCTCACTCGGGTATATCTTCACGAAGTAGGTGATCTCCTTTCCCTTAGACTCTTGTTGGTTCAACTCCACAACTTGACGGAGGCTCCCAAGCGACACCTAACCCATCTCGGAGACACCACTCTCCAAAACATAATAGATGTTGTGTTGATGACGAACTCCTTGATCTTGTGTGCTTCAAATGATAGTCTCCCCAACACTCAACTCTCTCACACAGATTTGGATATGGTGGAACGATGATTTGAGTTGAAAGCAACTTAGGGAAGGCTAGAAACCAAGAATCTTGTGGTAGGATTGGTATATCTTGATCTCAACACATTAGTAGGCGGTTCTCTCTCAGACAATGTATGTTGGAAGTGTAGGCACGTTCTGATGGCTCTCTCACATATGGAGAAGGGGGTGGAGGGGTATATATAGCCTCCACACAAAATCCAACCGTTATACACACTTGACCCAACTCAGTCAGACCGAATAGACGAACTCGGTGAGACCGGTTTAGTTCAAAATGTGAACGTTAGGAATCTCGGTGGGACTAACTAGAACAACTCAGTGAGACCGATGTGCTAGGGCTTAGGGAAAAACCTCATCTCGGTGGTGCCGATTGCGTCAACTCAGAGAGGCCGAGGTGAAGCAATAGGGCAACAAAGAATTGGTCAAGCCATCTAGGTGAGACCGATCGCTATTTTGGTCTATTTCAGTGAGACCAAAATAAAGCAACATGCAACAGAGAATTGGCAAGGCCATCTAGGTGAGACCGAGATCTGCATCGGTGTGACCGAACTGTTAGGGTTTCTGGCAGTGGCTATGTCATATGAACTCGTGGCGCCGGATAGAAAGAATTGGTGGGGCCGAGTTGGACTTAGGGTTTTGACATATTTGGAATGATAAAGTGGTTGAGGGATTTGGAGTAATATCATTAAGCATTTGAGCAAGCAAGCCATTAAGCAACACCTCATCCCCTTTTAATAGTATTGGCTTTCCTATGGACTCAATGTGATCTTGGATCACTAAAATAGAAATGAAGAGCCTTGAGCTTTTTCCAATATGTGTCCTTAGCATTTTGAGGGGTCCACATCTCTAGTCCATGCCATGCCATTCATTGAACTTCCTGAAATTTTAAACTTGAATGGATATTAGTTTAATGAGCTATATGTTGTTATAAATTACCAAAACCACCCGGGGATTAGTTCTACTTTCTGCAATCGTTCTCTTTCCTCTTTGCTCTCGGGGCGAGCTTCCTCATGGGTGCAGCCTTTTTGCCCACTTCCTTCTTGGTACTTGAAGCACTTCTGGTACAAGGTTTGGATGGCCAAAAGACAGACTGCCGAGTAGATGGGAAAGCTTCGACAGACTGCTTAGCAGACAATTTAGCTATGTCGGACTGCTGAGCTAGTGGTGCTGCTGTGGCGGACTGCTGGGTTGTAGGAGCAGAGGCTTCGGAGTGCTGACCATGAGTTGAAGCCATGTTGGGTTTTTGCACAGGTGGTGCCAACTTGTTGGTGTGCCGAGGAGGCCGTGCCAATGCGTTGGTTTGCTGAACAGGCAGTGTTGACGCATTGGTATGCTGATCACGCGGCTGCGGACCGACAGATTGATGGGCAGTTGGTTTTGGACCTATAGACTGCTTAGCAGGTGGTTCCGAAGCATCAGACTGCTTAGCAGTACAATCCACCAAGTTGGTATGCTGAGCATGTGGTGCAGGTGGGTCTCCACCCGCTGCTTCAGCGGCCGGCGTCTGAACCGGTGGTGCATCTTCAGCAGTTTTAGGCCATGCCACTGGCTGCTCTGAGCGGATGATGACACATGTATGGCACAAAGTCGGGTGGGCTGATCATAGGTTGATGCATCAGCCACCGGATTACGAGTATTAGTTTCCTTGGGGGAAGCACGCGAGAGCTGTGTGGCAAGGAGAGCGTCACCGGTTGAGGGGCGACATTGGTTGCTCTTGGCGGGCCTTCATGGATCTCATCCATGAAGTCTATTTCCTTTCGTGGCCACTGCATGTGATGTAACAATGTTTCTCCCAAGGTCCTATGTTCATCAAAGTCTCCTAGGACATTTTTTCCAGGCAAATTCATTGAATCCAGGCTTTACTTCAGTCACATAGCACTTCACACAGCCCGGCTTCAATGGCACATTGTCCAACAAGAGGCCCTCTTCCAAAAAGGGTGGGAAAACCCAGGCTATTGCACATTTTAATGTACCTTCATAATGTGTAAGCACGCTCTTTAGTCTGTCTTTCGTTCTAGATATATCAGATATGGCATCATCATGAGCATCTGCAGACAGTGTCGCCTGGCTCAGCTGATGCACAACTACTCTTGTGCGGTGTTGTCACGCAATAACCAACATCCTCCATGCCTGCATCCCCTCCCATCAGCTGGCTATCTGTCAGGGTTAGAGTCTTCTACATCATCATTGGCTCCTCAATTTCCTTTCGCACAGTCGGATACATGTCCTTCCTCAACCTTTCAAAAAATTCATTTTGCTTCATTTCACTCCTCGTTTCTTTTCATGCCGAGCCTCTCTTCTTTCAAACAGTCGGATACATGTCTAGACTTTGTTCGAAGTAAGTGTCACTACAAAAAATACACTTCCGTGATGATACGTGTTTGTCACAGTAGGTCACGTTTTCGGTCATGCATGTACATCCATGAAGATTTTATGACAGAATCAAGATAGTCATACATGTGTTGTCGTAGAAGTGTTCCATGACATTACCAAAGTTATCATCATAGAAGTGTTCACTTCCATGATGATAAATGTCGCGTCATGGAAGTGCTTTCGTTAAGGGTGACCAACATGTGGCATCCACCATAACGGGTTATCGTTAAGCTATCTGGTCCGGTTTTGGATCCGATAACCCACTAATAGCCACGACCAATGTGCATTTTCCACGCGTAAAATTCTCGTTGGCCGATGGAACCACGTGTCAGCTCCGCGTTGGCACAGGTGTCACTCATCCAATGGGCGAGATGCGCCTATGATATGTTGACACGTGGACCGGCCCAAAAGTGGCCCATAAAGATTAAATGGGTCGACCCAACTAAAGGCCCACAAGATTTTGCAGACCATAATGGGCCGGCCCAGCTAAAGGCCCACAAGATTTTGCCGACCATAATGGGCTGACCTAGCTAAAGGCCCACAAGATTTTGAGGACACTAGTGGGCCTACCTGTTAACAGGCTGCCATGTTTTGGGCCAAATGTCGGCCCATATTTGATCCGGTCCATTAACGGTCGGCCAAGTTCTGGGCCTAATAAAGGCCCATATGAGATCCAGCCCGTTAAAAGCCTACCATGTTCTGGGCCAAATTACGGCCCAAATCAGATCTTGGTATACACTTTCATGCTTTTTATTTTCTACTCCTTCCGCCTAAATATAAGTAATTTTAGATATTTCAATAGACTACATATGGATGTATGTAGACATATTTTAGAATGTAGATTTGAGTAATATTCAAACAAAATGGTTTGCAGAGAACAGTGTTCAGTGACTTAGATAACTTTAGTGAGCTGATGGAGCAGTTTACTGGAATTTACAGTTGCACTATTACACGATCTGATGAGGAAGAGAAAAGAGAGGAGGGAATGGAAAATGGAGTGAGCTAATTGGAAGGGTGCCGAGTATGGTGCATACATGTCAGCGATGGTAGTCAAAACTTGATGCTGAGTGCTGATGGCATGGTACGTGTCTGGAATTCAAAGTGTGCACGTGGGAGGGTTATGAATGACCTGTTTCGTTGATGGTGATAGTGTCCTTTTTTTGTAGGTAGATTGCGATAATGTGTTTTGATTGGAGACACAGGGACAGTGGGTAAAGGAAGAAGTAGAAGGGTGATTTGTGTCAAAGCACTAGAAGATAATGTCCCCGTAAAATTGAATTAAAAAACTATTGCATAATGGCACAGGAATAGGTTATATTTCATTTTTCGGCCGGTGCAACGCACAGGCATTTGTACTAGTATACACACACACACACATATGGGCTATTCTGTTTCGCGTAACATAATGTTATTCTGTTACCCTACTTGAACTGACGAAGTTGACAGGTTGGACTAACATGGTTTGCCACCTGAACTGATCTTCCTGCGTCTTCGACAGACGGAAACATGGGATTCAATGGGGAGCTTCCGAGGGTTCTCCGGCGCGGTGCCGCGGGCCATTCGTTGCCAGAGGATACATGTATTGGGTTCCGCACGTGCGTGCGCTCACCGGGTCATGTTTTCCGATCTCAAGTCACCGAAGGTGACGACATGTGCATTTGGCGGCTGAGGTGTTGCGGGCGTTTGTGCTTACCGTGATGTTCGTAGCTGTCGATTTTACGTCCGCTTGTTGTTTTATGTGTTGTTGGGATGTGAGAATGATCGGAGTGTTAGAGTTTTTGGAGATTCTTTCACTGTAATTTCTGATTAGAAGTTTTGGTGTTCTTGGTCGTTGGCCATGGCCGCCATGCAAATGTGTTCTTCTTTTTCTGATGTTTTATTTTCGAATTGGCATTGCAGGGAGAGAGATGAGGATTGTATGAATAGATTTGTGTTGTGAATTTTGCTTCTTGAGTTGTTTCTACCCCGGATTCCCATGTGATTTGGTCGTTGGCGGAGTTGGTGTATGGTGGCTGACTGTAGCCTACGATTTCTTGTAATCTGGTCAAACTGTGTAATTAAGTTGCGTGTTTTTCAATGTTGTTTGAATGACTGGCATATTTGTAGTTGGACTGCTCCGTGTCAAAGTTGTATTACTGTGCGTTGACATCGGAGTAAGTAGTTTCTATTGGCTACCTACCCAACCATCTGCACTTTGAATATGAAGCCCCTACCCTCTGTCACTTTCATTCCACCAGATGCCACCAAAGAAACTTAGATGGATCCTGAGCTAGGAGAGGTCACAGAGGAGGAGGGGGATGCCATCAATGTGAGGGCTGCAGTAGCAGAGTAGAGGAGGAGGAGGAGGCGCAGGCGCAGATAGAGGGCATGACGTGCTACCGAGGAGGAAGTGGAGGCAAAGTTCAATAGACGCCTTGCCCGCGAGGTGATGGATACTTGCAACTCCAATGAACTGGAGCTACTTTTCCTAGACGGCAGGGGAAGGAACCATATACAGATCATCAGTTGGGCTAGGGTGAGAGCAGCCACAACTCCACATCCATCCACCAGGGCCAAATGGCGTCGTTTCTTTGATTGTTATGACTAAAGTACTAAATTTTTATGTTTTTAAGATTGTGTTATGAGAGAGCAGATGGTTGAATGACTAAATGAATTCAACTATGTACCTCTGAATGAGTTGTTTTATCTACATATGTTTCGTACGTGCACTTTGAACTGCTGTCGTATGTGCTATCCAACAATTAATTTGAACTGCTGCTTTATCTGAAGTTGAACTGTTTTGCGGTCAATGTTGTATGACTTGTATAATAACTACTTTCTACTAGCTGGCTGCCCACCTGCCTATTTATTATATTTATAATATGCGAGTCTTCCTGGCTATAAATTCTATCCATCTATGTGTGGTTTGTGGCTTAGTCTCCCCCTCCTTTTTCTTCTTTCCTCGAGAATCAGATCTAGGTTCCTCCCTCTTCTCTCTGTTGTTTTCTTCCTTTTTCATTTGTTTCCCATGGAGAATTGTTCATGCGGATGTCTCGCAAAGATGGTGCGTATAGCTGACCGCTGTGTGTACGAATCTGGTTTGGAGCTCACCGAGTGTTAGCGCCGTGGGCAACTTTCATGTCTGCTATACAACAACCATGGGTTTCATGCACCCTATGTTTGTCGCCTGACGGTTGGGGACTCGGAGGAATCATGGGTATGTGTTTCTATTCTTTTTGTTTTCTTCTTTTTGTAGGTCTCATTTTGAATCCCATGTACTGAATCTATAGTTTAGTTTTATCAATTGTTTGTCTATAGTTTTTATTTGGTTTTGTCAGAAGTTAATAGTAGGGATTTTTGTGTGTATTTGTTCATTACTTAACATTATTTATCAATTTTTGTATAATCCTTGTTGTGTTTTTGTCAGATGTTTTACTGTAGGGGTATTGATATGTACATTTCTTCAGTTTAGTTAGGACATATGACTAGTTAGTTTGGTGTTTTTGTTTTGGTTCCGATTTTTTAACTTTGTTATGCAACAATTCCTAGATCTGTGCAAATATTCAGTTATGTCAGGTGTTCACTTTATTTTCTACTCCCATGCCCATTTGCAGAAAATGTAACCCAGAATCAGGATTGTTGCTCCTAGTTCGGGGATACTGAAGATGGAGACTTCAGACAAAAACGGGTATTTGTTGATGGAAGTTGCCTACCACATTGACTTTGATGGTTGTATCAACCTAACTACTGGGTGGAAGGAGTTTGTGGCCTGGAATTGAGGAGATGTGGTTATGGTTATGTTCTCCAGGGAGGATGACTCTGACGTTCAGAATTTATGTGATGTAGGTTTAAATGTGGCAAATGACGCTGGTTGTGAGATTTGTGTGCGTTTGATTATGTTGCAACAGTATTTTTCTTTAAAACAATGCATGTGAGATGGTTGAATTCTATGTTATAGCAAAAGGGCCCGTGCGTTGCAACGGGAGAAAAAAATCATATTCTTCAATGGTTATGACCACATTTTGTTCACATCTCATCTCATGATTTTTAAAATTTATTTACAAATGCAAGAAAATGTACCCTTTTTCAAATTTATTCACAAACTAAAGCAATGTTCACATTTTCGAAAAAATATATTGGTTGTCAAAAAAATTGATAATTCAAAGAATTATTCTGAATTTCAAGAAACGTTTTCTAAAAGACATACTATAATATTTCGATCTAACCCGGCAATTACTTCTTCAAAATTCATGCTCATGTCGTAAAAATGTTGTAACAAACATGTTCAACTGAACTGTGTTTGGCACTGGATCAACTCATAAACTAACTTATAGACTGAAAAGTAGGATGCTTTTGTTGTCTTAAGGAAATACATATGGAAAACATCACAAACTCACATAGCTACATGAAAATTCATAGTTTTCCATATGATCACGGTTGACAGACGCGCTAGGCAGGAGCGGGATTGTCCAGCCGGGGCGGCGCTGAGCGGAGGAGACGGTCAGCGGAAAAATCTCATGGGGTGAACGGGTACTGGTAGAGCTCGATCTGGAGTGAAGTCCAGCGAGCGTTCTTGGGACATTTGCCGCCATTGCGATCTATATATCACAAGAGATGATCCAGCTCTCTGGAGTCGATCGAGTCGAGGAGGACGTGAGCAAGGTAACAAACATACGCATCGTGAGAGATCAAGGAAGTCATGCACACGACTTCGGGCAACACCGTGGCCGATCTCGATCGGAGGAAGACCAAGGACGCCCATCCTGCTTCCTCGAACTCGGCGCTGCTCTTCCTCGATGCGAGGTCTTGGCATCTCGCCTAGGTATAGGAGAGCACGTGATCCCAGGCATCATATATATGGGAGGGTTAGGAAGGTTCAACTGGAAGTCTTGATCGTGAGTTTCTTTGTTTTCTTATTTAATTGGTTTTCTAGTAGTAGTACATGACTTTGACATGACACGTATGTTCTATTGAACCAAGTTCGTGCAATGAAGAAAACAAAAAAAAGGAATAAGGAATAAGAACCGCGACCGGGGAAAGAATAAAAGAAGGTAACATGTATTTGTGCACAAGTGAGTTAGTGTCCTAGTGGTTTGTGCACCTGCGGTCTCCGCGAAGAGATCCTGAGTTCGAACCCTGATGGCGCACTAACCTTTTTTTGCTTGGGTTTGAAAAATATAAAGGAAAAACGGCCGGCCCAATTACAAGCGCGCCAGTTGGCGAACCGGCACAGAATTCGCCTCATTGAATTACCGAGACACAAATTTAGTACCACCTCGAATATGTTTCAAATTTAAACTAAAAGCGTAAAATCACGGGAAGAAGCGTATTGTGACGATGAACCCACGGAGTCAATCCGTGCTTTATTATTATTAGGGATAGATTACCAGACGGTTTGGAACAATTTGTTCATATGTTATTGTATGCGCTATTTTTATTAATGTAATACTTCCTATTTTGGCACAAGCACAACTATTTTTTTATATTTGAATTGTAATAATTATAGTTGAACTGATGCACATCCTTTGTTTTGACTGGGATATTTTCATGTACAAAGCTCTCACACAAAAAATATACGCTGATGATGGATGTAGGACCCCTTGGGTTTGAGTTTGTTGAACTTGCATGCTGTTAATGATAGTACTGAACTATTTAGGATGTAAATGGCCAATTGCATTCGTTTGTTGTAGAGCATTTTTTTCTTACTATTGATAGGAATTAAGAGCACAATTTATTTTCTAGTTGAATAGTGATAGTTCTAGTATTTTTTAAAATAAAAAGAATTTAATCCTTGCTGCTCAGTACTAATTTTACTTGAACCTTATGAATTTTAGTAGTTGAACTTTTGAAAAATTTGTTTCTAAATTTTTTATTACAATCTTCTACGTTTAATTTTCAAAAAAAAGATTTTTTTTGTTTATTTTTTACAATGAACATGTGTTTGAACTTTTCTACATTCTTTTATTTGAACTGATTTCTTATGAGTTTTTTTAAATTATCTACATTTGTTCCTTTTATTTGGTCGTGTGTGATCGGTTGGAATTTTGTAATGGGGCGAACGTTTGTATTAGGCCATCCCACGGAGCCATTGTTTTCGGCCCAAATAGCTCGTCCGCGCGGCTGTGCGCCCGCGCTATACGTTTAGTACCGCCTCGCTAGCCGAGGGGGCTCTGGACCTGTTTATAAGCGCTACCAAGGCTTACTTGTCGAACTCCTCTGAATACTTACCTGAGCACTTATACACGACGCTCGCTCTCTGTCATGACCTGTGGGCCTTGGTCGGTTGGCCCCCGCAATCTGGTTTATAATGGATTTGCCGGTGGTTTTGCTGTTGGCTTGAGTCCTAGTACCCACCTGCGTTGGGCCGGCCTGTCCCTTGGGCGGTAAATATTTTTGATTCTTAGCACTTTTTCCTTCTACTTTTTATGATTTTTTGCCTAATATAAGCATTATTTTTTTATTTTAGTACTGAATGTTCTCCTCTGTTTGAACTCACATCTTTTTTATAGTGTGTTTCCCTCGCTTTCTCTTTGTTCTCAATTTTTTCCCAGCATTTTTTGGATTTTTTATGAACATCTGGGTAAGATATATAGGACCGCACCAAGTGGCATAGTCGTACTGACACATTTTTCTATATGGACTGAAGACCATCTTTTTTAGGGTGTGTGGGTGCGCGCGGCTGGGGGGGAACAGAGTAACCGCACTGCGCCTATCAAACGAGTGCACTGCCACGTTAGAGCGAGGACGAGCCAGGGGGAGGGTGTCGGGACCCTCCCCCATCCCATCCCAGCGAGGCTGAGCCAGGAACAAGCCGTAGCATGCCCCGACGCGGCGTACTGCGGCATCGCATGCGGAGGCGAGTCCGTAACATGACTTGCCCCATTAACTATCTTTTTAGGGTGTGTGAGTGCGGGGGGGGGGGGGGGGGGGTAGAATAACCGCACTGCGCCTGTCAAACGAGCACACTGCCGCGTTAGCAAGAGGCCGAGCCGAGGGGAGGGAGGGTCGGGACCCCCTCTCCCCCATCCCGGCGAGGCCGAGCTAGGAACGAGCCGTAGCAGGTGATGACGCGGCGTGCTGCGGCGTCGCATGCGGAGGTGAGTCCGTAACATAACTTGCCCCATTATCTATCTTTTTAGGGTGTGTGGGTGCATGGGGGGGGGGGAAGAATAACTGCACTGCGCCTGTCAAACGAGCGCACTGCCGCGTTAGCGCGAGGCCGAGCCGGGGGGAGGGGGGAGGGGTGGTCGGGAACCCTCCTCCCCCATCCCGATGAGGCCGAGCCAGGAACGAGATGTAGCAGGTGACGACGCAGCGTGCCGTGGCTTCGCATGCAAAGGCGAGTTCGTAATATGACTTGCCCCATTATCTATCCTTTTAGGGGAAAAATCAGCACCGCACCGAGGGGCATAGTTGTACTGACACATCTTCCTTGTATGGACTTGCCCCCATTATCTATATTTTTAGGGGGAAAACCAGCACCGCACCGAGGGGCATAGTTGTACTGACACATCTTCCTTGTATGGACTTGCCCCCATTATCTATTTTAGGGGGTGTGGGTGCGTGGGGGGGACAGAATAACCGCACTGCGCCTGTCAAACGAGCACACTGCCACGTTAGCGCGAGGCCGAGCTGGGTGTGACGCCCCCGATTTGACCATACACTAATCATACACGCAAAATGTGTACGATCAAGATCAAGGACTCACGGGAAGATATCACAACATAACTCTAGACACAAATTAAAATAATACAAGCTTTATATTACAATCCAGGGGCCTCGAGGGCTCGAATACATAAGCTCGAATACACAAGAGTCAGCGGAAGCATCAATATGTGAGTACATACATAAGTTAAACAAGTTTGCCTTAAGAAGGCTAGCACAAAAACAACAACGATCGAAAAGGCAAGGCCTCCTGCCTGGGAGCTTCCTAACTACTCCAAGTCGTTAGTGGCCGTCACGTAGTAGTAGGCACCCTCGGGGTAGCAGTAGTCTTCAGTGGTGTCGTCTGGCTCCTGAGATCCGTCATTTGGTCGCAACAATCGGGTATGGGGGGAAAGGGGTAGCAAAGCAGCCGTTAGTACTCATCCAAAGTACTCGCAAGACTTACATTAGATCCAAACTAAGTATGCATATGTATCAAAGGAAATGGGCTGTATCTGTGGACTAAACTGCAGAATGCCAGAATAGAGGAAAGGCTTAGTCCTATCGATGACTAGCATCTTCTGGAAACCACCATCTTGCAGCAACAGGAGGGAGTAGAGTAGCATAAAGTAAAGTAGCAGTAGTGTTATCAACCTCGGCCAGAGATCCTTTCTCGACTCCCAGCGAGAAAGCAATCCCAGAGCCATACTATCCATTCATCATAACCATGTCTCATATCCATTTCTCATCTCAAGTATCCAGTTCTAGTTGTACCGATCGGGATACAACTCCAAGTGTCCGTTACCGTAGGACATGCTATCGATAGATTTTTTCTTCCCTGCAGGGGTGCAGCAACTTACCCACCATGCTCGATTAACTTCGGCCGGACACACTTTACTGGGTCATGCCCGGCCTCGGCCAAACAATACGCCACAACCCGACCTAGGCTTAATAGAGAGGTCAACACGCTGGACTAGACCTATGCCCCCAGGGGTCATGGGCCATCTCCCTGGGAAGTCCTGCACGTTGCGTACGTGGCCGGTGAGCAGACCTAGCTACCTCCTTCAAAAAGGCAGGTGCTTACCAGTCCAACCCGGCACGCGTTGCCCAGTTGCTGACGTCTAATAAGCTTCGGCTGATGCATACGACGCAAAACGCCCATACTATGCCCACGTGATGGTTAGTGCTATCAGGCCAGAGGCCCCTCGGATAAAATATCCAAATCGTAGTGGATTAGGAGCATGCGGCAACAAGTAAACACTCACGAAAGATGTGACCCCATTGCCCTGTCTCGAGTACTTGCGGCAAGGGCTAAGAATGCCCAGCCACACCTCGTAAGTATCTCGCGGGCACTTTCTAGGTCAACCCGACTCCATATAACTCGCTATTAAGCTCGCGCGGGTACCCCTCAGGGCCGACCCGTCTTCAGTAACATGGCTTAGTGTAAAGTCATAGTAACCATAGTAACTGTGTGTCTAACACCAAGGGGAAAACCTGAGGAATCACCCCCGGTGAATTCCACTCGATGTTATCATCAAGGTGAACGTAAGAGGATCCACCCTCGAGGTTCACACTTGAGGGGTTGCACGACAGAGCCGTAACGAAAGTGGTTAAGGAGGAAATCACCCTCGATGACCACGACCGGATAGCTACACTATAGAGATCTCATCAGGAGTGATGTATGAGGTTCCACCCTCGGCACTCGATGGTAACTCTATAGAGTCGAGCAACAAAAGGGGAAAGTGATGTGCAGTGTCGGGGCCTGGACGTCGATCATGTTGATCGGGTCATCAAACATAAAGCGGGGCAACTGGGATAAGGTGGGGGGAGTCACTGATGGATCTCTAACCAACCTATACTAAGCAGTGTAGGATAAGCAGGTAAGGTAACAATAAGAAGGTAACAAAAACAGGGTATGCATTAGAGTAGGATTATACAGAAAGCAGTAGCAGTTCTAATGCAAGCATGAGAGGGAAATAAATGGGCGATATCGGAATGCTCAAGGGGGGTTTGCTTGCCTGGTTGCTGTGGCAAGGAGGGGTCGTCGTCGACGTAGTCGATCACAGGGGCTTCATCAGTCTCGGGGTCTACCGGAGAGAAGAGGGGGAAGAAACAGTAAATACAGAGCAAATAATGCATCACAAGGCATAACATGGCAATAAGATGTGCCGGGTGTGACCTAACGTATGGATACACGATATAGGTGAAGGGGGAATTCATCCGGGAATGTTTTCCCGGTTCCGGACCTGTGTCAGACAGATGACCGGAGGGGGAATGTTCCATGTTCAGATAGTTAGAGGCATCTGACATGTATGTGGGTAGCGTATTCGGGTTCGTCTCGTCGTTCTGAGCAGCTTTCATATATAAATTATTTGCATCCGAGCTATGGTCTAAAAGATATGATTTTCTAAAGTTTTATTAATTTCCTGAATTTATTTATTTAAATCCAACATTATCCAGAACAGTGGACAATGATGCAAGCATGACATCAGTGTGATGTCAGCAGGTCAACTGGTTGGTTGACCAGTCAAACCAGACAAGTGGGTCCATTGGGACCCACATGTCAGTGACAGTGCTAACTAACAGAGTTATGTTAACCTAACTAACCTAATTAGTGAGAGGGGCCCAGTAGTCAGTGAGAGATTAGGGTTTTAATTAACTGAACTATATAATTAACTAATTATTCTTTTATTTTTTTGGTTATTGAGGTGGGGCCCATAGGTCTGTGGGATAGGGGTGTCCCAGTCAGCAGTTGACTTAGTCAACTGGTCAACAGGGCCCTCGGGCCCACCAGTCAGTGGCACGGGGCGATGCCACGTGGGTGCCAGCTCGTTACCGGCTGGAGAGGCGTCAGAGCTAACTCCGGCAACCAATCCAACGGCGGAGCGATCGGGAGAGCTGCGGGATTCGTCCACACGGCACCATTTTGGGCGCGGCCGGGCTCGTTCGAACGGCAAGATGACGGCGGAGCGATCTGGGACAGTGGCGGAGGCTGCGATGGCCGGAGCTGAGCGCATCGAGCTCATCGGCGGCGAGGTTCTTCGGGCGAGGTACGGGAACGGGGCTACGAGGCGCAAAGTGAGCTGCGCGAAGTGCCTACGGTGCCTACTCGACGCGAGAAGTGGAATGGTGGCACGCACGGGACCAAAAGGTCACTGTGGCCACACCGGCGACGAGGCCAGGCGGCGGCGCGTTCGGGTGAGCGTGGAACGGCCGCTACAGGTGATCAGAGGAGGCAGGGGAGGGCGCATCCAGCGCAGAGGCTCGCCGGGGGAGGGTGGGGTCTGGGCAGAGGGCTCGGGGAGGACCGATGGCGTAGATCAAGGACGAGGACGATGCGATGGCCGAGCCAGAGAAGAAGAAGAATGCGGCGACGCGAGGGGATCCGGGGCTCGATCCAGCGGTGCAGTGGAAGCAGAGGACCACGGCGGATCTGTTGGACTTGCCGGGGTGACGAACGGACAATGGTGGCCACGGCTATGGCGATCGACGGCGATGGGGGCGCTCGGGCATCTCGAACAGAGGCGAGGAAGGAGATGAGAGGGGAATTGTGGGCTTGCTAGGGTTCGGGGAAGAGAGCGAGGCGCGCGAGCGAGTTGTTAAGGGCGTCGGGGAACCGTGGGGTTGGCGACACGATGACGAACGCCGGTCGGATGCGCGCGCGCACCGACGCGTGCGCGAGGAGGGAGACGTGCGCTAGGTGGGCTGGGCCGGGGACTGTAGTAGTAGGCTTAAGTGCCAAGTAGTTCTTTAGGCCTTTTTCATTTTTCCTTTTTCTGTTTCTTTTCTTTTGCGTTTTTTGAATTTTAGCTAATGTTTTCTATTAATTTGTAAAACTAAAAGAGTTTTGTTAGAAAGGAGACTTGCCAAATAAATCAAGCACATTATTTCCACGAGTCACAAAATGTTCGAGGCCAAAATGAGTTGTCTAACCATTTCTAGAAATTGGAAAGGCCAATTTTTTATGTTGGCAGACCACTAAATAAATTTCCAGGGGCACTTTGGAATCCCAAAAGAGGTTGGTTCCAACATGATAAATAACCAGAAATATTTGCCATACTTTGAACATTTTAGTTTTCATGTTTGGCAAATTTGAATTTTTCATTTTAAATTGGATTTGAATTTGAATGGTGATTTGGATCAAGTGAAGATTAGCAACAGTAACAAGATGACATGGCACCATTAACAGGTGATTACTGTAGCATGACACTAGGGGTGTTACACCGGGGGGGAGGGACCCCCTCCCCCATCCCTGCGAGGCTGAGCTAGGAACGAGCCATAGCAGGCGAGTCCGTAACATGACTTGCCCCATTATCTACCTTTTTAGGGTGTGTGGGTGCGTGGGGGGGAACAGAATAACCGCACTGCGCCTGTCAAAGAAGCGCACTACCGCGTTAGTGCGAGGCCGAGCAGGGGGGAGAGGGAGGGACCCTCCCTCCCCCATCCCGGCGAGACTGAGACAGGAACAAGCTGTAGCAGGCGACGACACGGCATGCCACGGCGTCGCATGCGGAGGCGAGTCTCTAACATGACTTGCCCCATTATCTATCTTTTTAGGGGAAAACCAACACCGCACCGAGGGGCATAGTTGTACTGACACATCTTCCTTGTATGGACTTGCCCCCATTATCTATATTTTTAGGGGGGAAACCAGCACCGCACCGAGGTGCATAGTTGTACTAACACATCTTCCTTGTATGGACTTGCCCCCATTATCTATCTTAGGGGGTGTGGGTGCATGGGGGGGACAGAATAACCGCACTACGCCTGTCAAATGAGCACACTGCCTCGTTAGCGCGAGGCCAAGCCAAGGGGGAGGTACCCCCATCCCGGCGAGGCCGGGCGACCACACGCTGTGCCGTGGCTTCCCATGCGGAGGTGAGTCCGTAACATGACTTGCCCAATTATCTATCTTTTTAGGGTGTGTTGGTGCGTGGGCGGGGGGACAAAATAACCGCACTGCGCCCGTCAAATGATCGCACTGCCGCGTTAGTGATAATGGCTAAGGTGTCCCGATGTTTCGATGAGATGGTGGCTATCGTTTTCTGTGGGAGTCGACCTTGACGATCCGACTACGAACGTGCGAGACGTCGCGCCTTAGCAATCGCTAAACCAACTTCCGAGGGTTATTGACCACGCCGGAGCACGATCAACCTGACCACGAGGGTCTGTTTCCTACGAGCAAACGAAGAACAAGCAAGAAACTGAGATTGCAATCGGGATATTGCGAATATAAGATGAAAACTTTATTGATCAAGGTGGGGTTCTGTGACGTCTTGGTCTGGTCGTTGGACACAAACGAAGTACGCGAAGTTGCAGCTATGGCCAACTTTTAATCTAAACAAAACCCAAAGTCTAAACGACACCCTAAGGGCTGTATATATGGAGGAAGAGGGGGGAATTTCGTGGCCCTTGAGGGTGGGGTCCGAAACCAACCCTAACTCTTGTTTCCCCACACATACGGACTCTAAAAATAGCCTATACTTAAGTATTTCGAAATTACATGGGCCTGGCCCATTAATAAGGTGACGCAGCACCTAGAATAGCCTATGGACGAATATTATGAAGTGGCATCTTGTATATTTCGTCCAAGGCTTCATGCACTCCTTATGGCGGCTTCAAAGTCCTGAAATCATCACTTGTAACTCCGTTCTTGATCCCCTTGCGCATGCCATCAACTCCATGCGTGTTCTTGCTCCAATGTTCATCCTTCTCCAAGTTAGGCCCTTCATTTGTAAGCAAAACAAATGTATCCAATTTAGGCAGCATCATAATCTCATGAACATTAGAATCATTACCAAGAAACGAAAGTACCTGGTAATTTAATTGGCGTGCGCGAGCTCTAGTAATTGGTCCAGTATATGTAACAGTAGGGGCTGTGGGTGTAACAATGGTATTGATGTCCTCATCAGTTGGCACGAGGCCGAGCTCCCTCCCCCATCCCGGCGAGGCCGAGCCAGGAACAAGCTGTAGCAGGCGACGATGCGGCGTGCCATGGCGTCGCATGCGGAGGCGAGTCCGTAACATGACTTGCCCAATTATCTATCTTTTTAGGGGAAAACCAGCACCGCACCGAGGGGCATAGTTGTACTGACACATCTTCCTTGTATGGACTTGCCCCCATTATCTATATTTTTAGGGGGAAAACCAGCACCGCACCGAGGGGCATAGTTGTACTGACCATCTTATTTGTTGTATTGATCGATGAACACACGTCGTTGGTAAGAAGCTGTTTTTGTCATACACTAAGGTTGAACTGTAACATAACTTGCGTCATTTGGTATCTTTGTTAGGTGTCTGCAGCGTCATATGTGTACACGAGTGTGAGGATGCAAGTCCTTTACATGAATTTGTGATTCAAAGCGTACCACCATTTTTTTGTACTTTTCATTATTTTTTTGAGAAATATTGTACTTAATTTTGTATAGTCTATGTAAGGTATTTCAATTGTACTTTTTTGATATTTTTTATTGTACTCTTAATAGGTCTTATTTGTACTTTAGCCGTTCATTTTCTCCCTCTATATTAATTTTTTTGTTATTGTATTTAATTTTTCCTATTATTTTTAGTAACTACCCTGAGATAGTGGGCTTTGCCACGATCGTGGGCTTTTGCCGTCGGTTTTCTCCCACTCACCCTTTAACCTCCGCTCCCCCATGCCCCTCCCCTCCACAAATTGCTTCCTTCTTCGTTCCCCTCCTCTCCTCTTCTCACATAGAAGCTGCTTCTCCTGTTTCGCCGTGGGAGCGTCGACCGGCAGGTTGAACTCCAGGGGGAAGGTCTGTGTGCGCTGTTGGTTCCTTTGCCCTGCCCTCGACCCCCTTACATCCCCTTCTGTATAGATGTTTCCTATATTTGTAAGTTGTTGCTCTCGTGCTATCTCAGGCTGGATTCACTAGGATTCGTTTGCTCTTGAACGAGCGGCTCGCGTGTCTGATACTGGATTCACTGGTGGAGTTTCTGTTTGGTGGTAAGAGTTTTGCTTTGTTTGGCGTCCTTCGTTTCTAAAATAGTTAAGAACCCTAACTTTTGGTCATGTGTTTTGTAGTTCTGGTTCGACAGATTTTATATCTGTAGATCTCAATGGGTACATCATCCAGTCCAGACAAGTAGAATGCAGGTAATTCATTGTGCTGAAACCTTTTTTGTGTGTTTTCTGCTGATGATGTTTTATCAGATCTGGTGCTTAATAGGTTTTTAGTTGTATAGGTGTTGTCTTATGGACATTACAAGTTGTATGGATTTTGATAGTTGTTAATTTTTGCCCTGGAATGTGTGATATGTCTAGTTTTTACGTCACTGTAATCTGCACACAGGTTGGAGTACTGATTACCATGTGTAGTTTGAACTATTGTACTGGCATCTGAATAGTTTGTAGCAGTCTGAGAAGAACTATTATGATGTTGAAAGAGCTGACATTTTGAAGTTCGGTGTACGTGTGGTGGGGTTATATTATTTTATTGGTTGCACTTGTAGTGTTCATATAGTTGAACTGATTGCTTATTCATGTACTTTTTTTTACTTTTTTGCTGATTATGATGTTGTTGCAGATCTTGGAGTGCCGGTGCCTCCTGATTCTGACAAATCAGAACGCTTTCAAGATCTTGTGCATGTTATTTTTGAGATACCAAATCCTCTAGAAGAACTTGCGAGTGTTGCTGGTGTTTCCCTTATATTTGCTCTTTTTCTAACAGCCTTGCATACATAAATGTGTTTCGTTACATCAGTTGTTCCTTTTATTTGTGTCTGATGCTATGCGCCTTATTTTACTTGTCTCAGCAATGTTAATTGTGTTTTAATTTTATATGTGTGTGCTTATGTTATTGGTTTATGCAGTTAATGATAGACATGCTGCTGCTGAGGACATTGCTGATGTTGTGAAAGATGTTAATGATGGAATTTATTCTCTTAATTTTGGTGATGGTGATGGGAGCTTGCAGTTGTCTATTACTCAGTCATAGAGTGTTGATGGCACTGAGCCTGTTACTCAGGCTGAGGATGTTCGTATGCAGTTACAACTGGAGGACGAAAGGAAAAGATAGAAGAAGTGTGATTTCCAGAGGAGAAAGGAGTTGGAACAACGTCAAAAGGCTGCTTGCGTGCAATGAAGCGCTGAGGATGTTGCTCAAGCTGCTAAAGGTGGAGGTGATGAAAGTGGTGATGCGACCTTTGCAACTGTTGATGATGGGTCTCATGGAACTGACATGCATGTCAAGACAAACCTGTTACAGACTCGCTTGACGCAAGTGTTTCCTCGTGATGCAGTTAAGGAAAAGAAAGTTGTTTGAAGAGGAAGATGGCAGATCCAAATCCCAATGGCACATAGAGGCGTAGCCCACATGTGAAAGATGGTTCCCAACCTGGTAATAGCAAAGCTGATGGAGATAGTGTTGCTATGAAGATTGGTCCAAGCACACTTGGTGGCTCCCCTGTTCGCCGGAGTCCACGAGTTTTGTCAAATAAAAAGCCTTCTTCGTCTCCTCTTCCGAAGCGCTCTTTGTTGAAGGAAAATAAGAAGCGTAAAGTTGCTCATGTGAAGGTGAACAAAGGTGTGAAGAAGCATGCTCGTGTCGAAGCTGAAAATCCTGCATTTGAAGGAGATGATATTGAAATTAATTTGAAGATGAATTTGCAGTGGTACGTGTTTGTACTGTATGTGACTTACTAGTTGTACTTGCAATGCTTTAATTGTGTATGGGTTGGTATGCTGGCCAGCTGAGGCCTGGTCATTGTTTGCATCAATTGAGGGTAGTACTGATGTTGTTTTAATAGTTGTACTTGTGCAATCTTTTTTTCCCTTGTCGGCTTCATATGTTTGTTTTGTTATTTATATTCATTGAATTAAGCTGTGCCTTCTTTATTTCCATTTACAACCTGTTAGCGTTAGGAGTTCGGTCAAGCCGGTGAGAGGCAATGACAGAAAAGTTGGTTTGGATGAAGGTGACTCACAACGATTGAATTTAACTGTGCAATGTTCGTTGAGAGAGATTGATGTTTGCGCTCGTTTGCTTGAGAGTTGCCATGTGGCTAGGGTTCATGTAGCTGGTTTTGGTTCTATCTTCCAATGGAAGGTGAAGTGTAACATTTCTCACCCTCTGATGGGAGTTTTGTACCAGAAGATAGATCCTGATACAATGACTCTTGACATGGGTGAGGCGAATAAGAAGCTTCGCATCACTCGCGATGGTATACAACAACTATTTGGGTTCCCTCGTGGTGGTCGTTTTGCAGCAAGGCCGTCCGAGGATAGATATGATGACGCTCTGATGAAGTTAAGATCGGAGCTTGACATTAGCAGGAACAGAGATATCAAAATGAAGGATTTGAGGGATAACCTCAAGGTGCTTGTGAAGGATCCTAGCAAAGATGACCTTACCCTAAAATTGTTCTTCATTATTGTGTTTATGAAAGTTGTGTTGCCTGGTGCCGCCCCTCGTGTTTCCAGAGAGGCAACAATGTTTGAGGATCTCGTCACTGAAGACATGGCTAATATGGGTTATTGCCAGCTGATGGTTGATGAGCATAGAAGGGCTATTGTCAGGTACCCAGATGGTGTTACCCTTGGGAAGGCAATCACAGGCTGTGCTATAGGGACTCTACTAATGTAATTTGGCTGCCTTATCCGTGGCAAGATTCCAGATATTGACATGCGAGTCCCCTACATATGTTTCATGGATCAGGACAAGCTTTCCGATCTAGTTAATGCAGATTTGATAAGAAAAGGCAACGCGTATCCAAGGACTTGGGTGTTTGGGAAGCTTCTGGTGATTTTTATTTCCCTCATGTCTTGCTGACCTTTTTTTAGGTATAGCTATTTTTGCTGGAGTGAACATGTGTACTGCAGAGTTACCTGTTTAGATTTTGTCAGTTCTTAAGCTTTGTGAGGTTTAGGTATGATTTTTAGTACTATTGTGTCATGTGTGGTTGAACTGAATCTCTTGTTCAACTGACCTGTTTGTAAATACTAACAAATTGGCACTAATAGTGAAAGATCGTTAGTACTGTGGATTTAAATTTGTTAATATAATGTTTTATTTTTCCCTATGTGTTGCATTGATTAATGAACTCTTTTTCCCTTGTTCGTAGTGGAAAACTCATGAGGAAGTTGTCTTTTTCCAGGTGTATAAACAGCCAGTCTTGGACATGCCGTCTCAGGTTCCCAAGATTTCATCTCTGCACGATGAGTTGAGAGATGGCCGTAGTGTTCAGGGTGCTAGTTATGTTCCCCTGGCCCTAGTAAGGCTAGTACATCATAGAGGCAGGGTTTTGGTATTGATGTAGCCGTTTCTGCGTTGGAGCGCGCTGAGCATATTTTTATCAATGTGCATTCTGAGCTGGAAAAGGTCCCAACTACAATTGAGCGTCTGAGCTGTATCAATGGTATTGTCTCTGGCAGTCACGAATTTAATGCTGAGGAAGTAGCAGACTATATTGAGATGGAGAGAATTTTAATTAGTAATATGCGTGATGGTGCTTCTCAACTAATTCATAGCTCTGTTCGTCTGTTGAACAACATGAATCATTTCAAAACTATGCAATACTCTCGCTGCAAGCCATATGAAGAAAGTGCCAATGTTGCTATCAGACAAATTGAGCATGATGAGGCTGCTGCCACTGCCAGCAGGGCTGGTGATGATACTGAGGCTAATGTTTCTGACCACCATACGAATGATATTGGTTTGGAGTCCCTTATTGTCGAGGTGAGTCAATCCTTGATGTTTGCATTTTTTACTATGTTGTTCTGCTGTCAGTATTGTAGTTGAACTTTCTCATGTTTATCTGTTTATTATTGTTTTTCATGCAGGAGACCGGTCATGATGTTGAGGCTGCTGTTAACTGTGGAGTTAATGATCCATCTACTGATAAGAGCAAGGTTATTTTTATTTTTTATTGTGTGTATATATATTCTTGAATTTTCATGCGCACCACTGTGCCTTACATGTTCATTTTTCTATCCCACACCATTAAGAATTACTAGGTGATATCTACCTTTTGTTAGTGTAGTTTAACTCTTTGTGTGTTGTTGCTAATACTAGCATTGTTTTTTGCTTCATTACTATGAATCAGGTTCCTGTTGTTGGTGATGAGCCTTGTTCGAACATCAGTGATATTCCTTTGAATGTTAGCAGTAGCAAGATCTGTGATGTTGCTGTGGATGCTGCTAAGGTTTGTTTTTCTGTGCTTGCATTAATTTTATATGCGATTTTTGCCGCTGTTTCTTTGTAGCTGTGAAAGTTAGCCTGTACACCTCTTGCTGGCTTTATTGATTGTTAGTTTAGCTCATTTCCTTCACTTTCTGAATTTTTATTTTTCCAGATGACTGATGTTGAGTGCGAGGCTGCCTTTACTGTTGGAGATGATGCTTGTGGTGTTCCATTGAGCAGTGAGCGTGATGTTGGTAGCAACGTTGTTGATGAGGATGTTGGTGCTACCAACATACTTGATGCCAACTCGTCTGGTGTTGGTATTGCTGAGAATGATAATCTTTCTGATTCTGAAGATTTGCCGTTGGAAAATTTCCCGCCTGGAGGGCTTGATTATGGTGATGCATTGCAAGATGCCGACATGTCTAGCGTGGAGGAGGTGCCATTTGAGGATGATGATTTAATTATGTCGATTTCTTCTAGCCCCTTGACGCAGGAGGTGCTCCTGTCATCCCGGGATTTTCTTTCTCCAGACCCTAAAAGCGCAGCCATATTGTTGTCCTCACAGGATCTTCCGTCGTCAAAGCCTAAAACTGCAAGCATATTGCTGTCTTCACAGGAACTCCCATCGTCAAACACTGAAAGTGCAGGTAAGGACTTATAAAGGAGGCACACCTCTCATTTATGGCATGGTGGCAATGTTATCTTGTAGTGCTTGAACTTATATTTTTTTTCTTTTAAAGCACAAGGTGCTAACGTTGCTAAGGTTGATTCGTTTTTCTTCGTCGTTACGAGGTTGCGCACGAACCATTGGAAATGGTTAGTATTCGATTTTGCACGGTTCAGTTTTGTCTCCTTTTCTTTTTCTCTCATATGAATTATTGTCGTCACCGCGGTAGTTTTAATTGCTCCCATCTTTGTGTTTTTCCCTAGTGAAAAGCTGATGTTTCAAAATAGCGAATACGATGCCAGTGTTGGTTCTGTTGCTAAAGCGTTTGTCCCCACTGGCATGCTCAACTCAGACAATGCTGATGTTGTTTTATATTCTCTACGTGAGAAGTACCGAGATACTGACAAGTTGCTTGTTCCGAGATGGGTCATGGTCAATTTTTTTGCTTTGTACATAGGATGATAAGTTATTTGGCTATTTTCTAATTGTTGTTGTTCTTTTTGTACAGCACACCAAGATCCGTGATGGAAATCTTGATGCCAATGTGCGGCAGTGGTTCACAAGATCAGGGGCTGATGGTTACGACCATGTACGTGACTCATGCTGATGTTTTATGCTTTTCCTGTGTATTGATGAAATATGCATGCTCTTATCTAAACTTATTGTACTGATGAACTAGAACTGTCATGTTTCTTTTGCAAGTAATAAAGGTGGGAATGAACTTTAGTAGCATGTTGTTTTTTCCTGTGCTTAGGAATGATGCGTGCTCTTATTTTAAGCTGAACTTTTTGTAGCAAGAAAGTCGAACTGGTGTGTTTCTTGTAAGTTTGGACAGTGTGTATAAACTTCAATGCCTCTTTTTTTGTACCGAGTTGTTTACTCAATTAGAACTTATGATTATCTGATCTCTCTGGACTTCTCAATTTCAATTTTGTCACTTTTATTTATTGTTTTGGAGGCTTACTATTATTGTGTCATTATAATTATAGTTCTTAAATTCATTTTTCCTCTGCGATTTTTTGTCAGCTTCTTTTCCCTACTTTTGATCCGCCATCATTTGCAGCTACCATGAAGCCTACTGAAGAATCTGGGCATTGGTGCTTGGTTGTTCTGAATTTGAGGTTTCGTCATTTTGAGTGTCTCGGTTCACTCTGCGATGAAACCTGGAGTGATGCAGCTAGATTCTTAAGGACTATGGCAGATAATATAAAGAAGCTTTGGAGGGAGTCCAACGTAGACAGGGCGAAACCGTTCTCATCGGTGCATATTGATGGTTTCTCTTGCGAGTTTGTGCGTGTGCCACAGCAGCAAAACACGTGAGTATCCGTTTTAATGATTTTTTATTAGTTGCTTTTGTTGCTGGAATGCATGGTTTTCCAATTTTCTAGCTGTATTCCTGTATTTCGAATTTGTAATGTACCCTTTTGTTTTTTCTTTTGTTAACATGCATGATTGTGGCTTCTTTATGCTACAAAACTGCAGGACGTATCACTTCCGTGAGGACGGTGTGATTGAAATGTTGAATTAAAGCCACGATGACATTCTTCACATTAGAAAGACTTTGATGTATACCTGTGCGACTGGCGATGTGTTCGATGTTGAATTCTGGGGTTTGTTTGGCATCGAACGCTGTACATATGCATGACCTTTTGTATTTGTTTCCAGCTTGTACTTCTTTACTAATATTGTCATGAATTCTATATTTGAGCTTACCCTTTTTGCGCTCCTTCTTTTTTATTTGTAGGTGAGTGGCTGGATCTTGGTGAGCATGACTACATGATCTTTGGCAGCCTGTTCTTGGAGCTCGAGCGTGTAGCTATTGATTTGAGCCAGGGGCGTTCTCCTGCAAAGACAAGATCTGGTGTTATGAAGGGGCGGTTGGGAGCTATGAAAGGTTCTACGGCTGCTTGTGCAGAGGGCCCCTCTACAGCCAAGAATCCCATTGTGCAATTGATAGACAGTGATGATGATGCGTTTCACAAGATTGCTGGCATGGGAGGAGTCACCAGGAGTGCTGCTGCCAAGGGTGTAGCTCCCCTTGCTGGAATAGTGGGCCATAGAGCTGGTATTGCTAGGAAGGATCCTGCTTTGAAGTCTTCCAATGTTACAAGCATGAAGCGTGCACCCAAAGCTCCTATAAAGTTTTGCTCCCCTATGCAGTAGCTTCACCCTCATAAATTCCTTCACCCGGACAAGGCTCGCAAGCTGTATAATCTGTTGCTTAGTGACGAAGGATGTGAGAAGTATGCCGAGTGAGTATATCTCATGATGTTTCCTCTTCTTTTCTTCTGTTGTTTCTAACTGCTAGATAAATATGACCTGAACTGCTCATTTTTATATAACTTGAACTGTTATGAATGCCTTATCTTGCTTCCCCTGCTTTTTGTTCTTGTGTGTGCTGCAGGACTGCGTTCTCAATGATACCTCAGCCCGATGATAACGTAACTACCTTCACTGGCAAACACATATGGGAAGTTTTTGCACCTGGAAAACTAATGGAGGGTGATGTAATGGACTTGCTCACTGATGATTGGAAGCGAGATCCCAAGAGAAATGTTGATTTCGCATCTGGAAAAAGGATCTTGCCAAGTCCATATTTCATCACGGTAATGAATCAGATCGTTTGTTTCTGTGAAACAAGACTGCTTATTGTTTTACGAGTTCTAAAAATACTTTCCTTGTCGATCCTTTTCCCCTGTCTATTTCTTTTTGGCTTTTCGTTGGTTGTGCTTGACTGTTCATTTTACGGTGATGAAGATAAAGAGTTTAATGTGGAGAGGGCAGCGAGAGATTTCAAGAGCTATGTTAAAGATGGGGAAGACTTGCTCAATGCCGACCTTGTGAGATCTACTAGCTGATTTTTGGTTTTATTTGTTTGCTGTGATGCTAGTTTTTATTTTGAATATTTAATATCTCTTTTTTGGTCATTTGTTTTTAGGTCATGATGCCTCTATTCAAACCTATGGTTTTATCAAAGGATTTGAAAGTGTCGCACTTTTCCTTATATGTCATGAATCGGTACCGAAGTACCGTTGACATCCTTGACCCTTTACCTTATGGGAAGAACCATCGTCCTTCAAATAACACCTATCATAAAGACTATGAGAAGATTGTGAGTGGCATTTATTATCTGTACTAGATTAATTTTTCCGCCTCTTGTTTCTGCTTTTCTGAGACCTAAAATGTGTGGTTTCTTTTATTTTTTTACAAATCTCTAGATTGGTGATGCGACCGTTGATAGAAAAACAATGGCGCAAATAATTATCCCAATCTTTCACGGTACGGTGTCTCCCGAAATGATGTGGTGCTCGCGATCTTGTAGATGCAATCACCATAGAAACAACACGCACACCCAACAAGAGGAAGTACGTGGACGATCTTTAGAAAGATCAGCAACAAATTAGAGCTAGAAGCCTCTAATATGCTAGCCTGAATTCACAAAGTAATCAACTTCTCAACTGATATTAACTCGTACAGTAAGATACCCCGACTAGTTCATGTCTGTGACTAACCGCAAAATAAAATCCACCCCTTGCACGAGGCACAAACTCCCTTTTATATGGTGCATGCAGGCACACGATACAAGGGCTTAGCTTGACTCTATCGTGAGTTGGTTTCCAAACCGACCTAAACAAAAGGACTTTCTCTCTCCTATCTTTATTAATTAGGAATTAACTAATTTAAAAAAAATCCGGCAAGCTGATCGCAAGAATCCAAAACTAACATGTATCATTGACTTGACTTCGAATAACCAACACACGCACCTGTTGTACTCATCACGTATCAACATGGTGTTCTGAACTTCTTCTCAACATCATCTGTTGGTGCAATTCGAATTGAAGTTGCCCCATTAAATTTATTTGTCACCATCTCGCTGCCATGATAAAACTTGCTCACCTGAACTGCCTGGTGGGTGCTATAAACAACAACATGCTCTCTCCTTTTCTATCGCCGTGCGGGAACGACATATCTCTCCTTTATTCCTTGATGATTTGTTGTATTAACAGTATCATTTTCGAAGGCAGATGGGGTCACATCATCCTCCCTCCCTTGAAGTGAAACCATCCTCGGTTTCGATCTATACTTTGCGGATCTTTTCTTGAACACTTCGCTGCTGCACTTTATATCCTTTGCATCCTTAGGAAGAATTGCATAAAACTCACCCTTATGCATAAAAGTGAACTTATTTGTTTGTCCATGATGAAGAGCGTTAACATCATGCTGCCACGGATGCCCCAAAATAAGGTGACAAACATGCAGTGGAATAATGTCGCATTCCACCTTATCAACATAGCCATCAATAGAAAAAGGAACCTTCACCCTGTGAGTTACCTTCACTTTGCCAACATCATTTATCCACTTCATATAGTATGGTCTTGGGTGCTCCCATGTTGGTAACAAAAGAGACTCCACCACATCTTTGCTAATCATGTTGCTAGCACTGCCACCATCAATTATCAGTTTCCAGACTTCTCCCTTGATGGTACATGCAGTTTGAAAAATACTCCGCCGTTGTCCTTGTTCAACAATGGTCTTGTCATCTTGCTAGACCTTATGTGCTAGCAAACTCTCCATATCAGGATCATCTTGAGGATAACATAGTATGGTATCACCATGACCTCTTTTTATTCCATCCTCTAACTTAGGAATCTCATCAGATTCTGAAATACATTCCGCATCAACAAGTAGAACCCTTCATTGATTGGAACATTCATGCTTCATGTGTCCACGTCCTCCACACGTGTTCCAAATAATATTACGGTGATGCGATGACCTCGCACTAGATGAAACATGAGAACCTCCTTTGGCTCAGCCGCCACTTTGCTCTGTTCAATGCTTCCCGACTTATAAGGAGTCGATTTAGCACTAAACCCACCATCAATAGGAGAAGAACCACGTCGCCCACTGTTGTAAGTTGGACGAGTCTCTGAAGCATGCTTCTCCAATACCCAATGTTTAGCACGCTCTGCTTGATGAAGAAACTCATGAATATCATTATACTGCATTAAATCAACACGGTCATGAATCTTTTCTTCTAACCCCTCAAAGAAACGTACCATGGTCGCTTCCGCAGACTCACGCACAGTTGTACGGATCATCAAAACTTGCATCTCTTTGTAGTACTCATCAACTGATTTTGTACCTTGCACTAGACAACACAATCTACTATGAAGCTGGCGAGTGTAATAAGCAGGCACAAAACATTCCCTCATGATTCGCTTCATGTCAGTCCATGTCGCTGGTCGCTCGTGAGTACGGTTCTTATTATCCCACCATACAAGAGCATACTCTGTAAATTCCATGGGTGCAACACGAACCTTCTTCTCTTCGGAGTAGTTATGACCATCAAAAATTTGATTTACACGCATCTCCCACTCCAAATATTTATCTAGGTCAGCACAACGTCCCGAGAATTCAGGTATGGTTATCTTGATTCGACCAAAACCATCATCCTGGTGGACATCATTGCCGCCATAGTCACGGCGCCGCCCAGCATGGCGGTGAGCCCCAGCATCATGCCGTGGTCAGTGAGGTAAGCCTCCACGAGCATAGGAATCCTCAAAAAAATAACCATCATCGTTGTTGTCACGGTCACGACATTGTCGTGGTGAGCGGGACTTCCGGGGTGCCACATCTCTCACTGAAGGCGCTAAACTGCTGCGGTGAGCCGATTAAGACTCTCAGTCACAACCTGTAGACTATCAGTGCGCTGTCGGCCACTGACAGTCAAACGCTCGTTCAACCTGTCCTCGACGCCTACAATATTTGCAGACAATTCCTCAACCCTTGTCCCAAGCTTCTTGTTGGCCCCCTTGATCGCCATTAGATGGATACGCAAATCATCACTTATCTCCAGACCATCCGGAAGCTCATCCACCTCCTCATGACCAGATTTGTCATGCCGCGAGTTCACCGTCTTTCAAACAGTTGAGTCAAATAGCAAGAAAAAAATTGTACCATAATCAACCTTGCTTTGAATACCACTTGATGCGACTGTTGACAGAAAAACAATGGCGCGAATAATTATCCCAATCTTTCACGGTACGGTGTCTCCTGAAATGATGTGGTGCCCGCGATCTTGTAGATGCAATCACCATAGAAACAACACGCACACCCAACAAGAGGAAGTACGTGGACGATCTTTAGAAAGATCAACAACAAATTAGAGCTAGATGCCTCCAATCTGCTAGACTAAATTCACAAAGTAATCAACTTCGCAACTGATATTAACTCGTACGGGAAGATACCGCGACATGTTCATGTTTGTGACTAACCGCAAAATAAAATCCACCCCTTACACGAGGCACAACCTCCCTTTTATATGGTGCACACAGGCACACGATATAAGGGCTTAGCCCGACTCTATCATGAGTTGGTTTCCAAACCGACTTAAACAAAAGGACTTTCTCTCTTCTATCTCTACTAATTAGGAATTAACTAATTTAAAAAAATCCGGCAAGCTGATCGCAAGAATCCAAAACTAACATGTATCATTGACTTGACTTCGAATAACCAATGCATGCACCTGTTGTACTCATCACGTATCAGCACGATGTTCTAAACTTCGGCTCAACATCATCTGTTGGTGCAGTTCGGATTGAAGTTGCCCCATTAAATTTATTTGTCACCATCTGGCTGACATGATAAAACTTGCTCGCCTGAACTGCCTGGTGGGTGCTATAAACAACAACATGCTCTCTCCTTTTATGACGTTGTGTGGGCACGACATATCTCTCCTTTATTCCTTGATGATTTTTTGTATTAACAGTATCATTTGCGAAGGCACATGGGGTCTCATATTGGTCCAAGTAATGAGGGCTGTGTATGGTGATGCTCAGTATAATGCGAGCAAGCAGCCCAAATGGGAGGTTTTAGCAAAGAAACCAATGTTTGTCAAGGTTCCATTTCAAGGGCCAAATGAATGTGGCCATTATACTCTGAAGTATGCGGGAATGTATGATGGTGAAAAGATCATTGAGAACATTCAAAATAATGATGCGGGTTCTAGTTTAGTTTTCACTTTCTGTGTTTGGCTGATTGTCTATTCTTTTTTTATGTGTCATGATTTTTGATAATTTGTTTTATTGTTTGCCAGCCACATATTGTTGATTGGAATGCTGAGGATCTGTATACAGTTGTGTTCAACCGGAATAACCAGGTTATGGTGGTGGAGCTTCCCGAGGAGGTTCAGGCTTTGGCTCTTGGTGCATAGAAGAAATGGTTATCATTTGCGTAGTGAATGGGATACTTGTGTGATTTATGTCTTGAAAGCATTGTAGGCTTTGTATGTAGTGTTTGGATATCTTGTCAACTATGTAATAACCGGTATACTTTGTGATGTTTTTAAGTGTGGCACAACGTTTTACAAACTTTTTTCCATGATGAGAATGTGGTTGAACAACTATTTCACTTGTTTATGCTTTATCGCGAATTTGTTTTGGTTAAGTTCTATTTTTTCACTGAAGTCTTATACAATAGTTGAACTGAAACAATTTTTTTCAAGTGCATTATGAGTTGTTGCTGAAAAAGTGAGATTTATTTTATTTTCATCTGTCCCAACCTAAGTTCGACCTTTATAGTTGTTGTACCCTCTTTTCTTGTACTTATGGTATAGTTCTGTGAGTACCGAATTATAATTTCATACAACATAAGGCTTTTAAAATTTGGTGTCACAATAGTATTTGTGGATCTAGCGTGAGTGGAGTGACGCTTCCTTATTATGTAGAACTGATGTCATTTAATGTATTAGAACTGAAGTGTTTTTTGGGATTGAAATTATTTACGACGAAATTGCTACGTGATCTCTAGCCAGATTTTATTTAAATATAATAAATTTAGCAAAATTGGGAGCCAAATATTTGTTCGAACTTCTTGCATTTTAGTAGTTGAACTTCATAGTAAAAGTTAAAGCACTAGTTTAAATTAGCTACATTTAACAGATAGCCCTATTAAGTTCATAATTATTTTTGTAGCATATATAGTTGAACTTCAAAGTATCATTGTTTTTGTAGCATATTTTTAATCCTTTTATCTATGCTGAAGAGGTAAATTTATTTTATTTTTATATTTGAATTTAGAATTATTTTGCCTGCAAACATGTATTTGAATGTTTCTATATTCAGTTTTCAAACTTTTTTGTACTAGTTTATATTTTCTTTGCCACGCGCTCCGGTTTATTCAGCAGGCCTTATGGGGTGGGGTGAGAAGAGTTTGGAGAGGAGGGAGTAGCAATCGTATTGGGCCCTTTTTCAGCCCAAATGGCCCGTGCGCGGACTATGGACTGCTGGCTGTGCGTGCGCTCTGAGTTTAGTCCCACCTCGTTAGCTGAGGGGGCTCTCAACCGATTTATAAGCGTTGTCGTGCCTTGCCTGTCGAACTCCTATGTATACTGACCTGGGCGCTTATACACGACACTCGCTCTCTGTTCCATGACATGTGGGCCCTTGATGACTGGCCCACACAGTCTCGATTACTATGGATTTGCCAATGGTTCTGCCGTGGGCTCGAGTCCAAGTGTATCCTCCTGTGCGTGGCTGGCCTGTCCTTGGGCGGTCATCATTTTTTTGGTTGTTTGAAACTAGTACCTCACTGGTCAATGTGGACTGATGCTTATGTAGTTTGTTCTTGTGAATTTTTGTCCTTGGTTGAACTGTAATCTTTTTGATTGAGTCTTGGCCTTCTTTTTCAAGGCATTATTTGGTATCATCATAGTACTTACCGTATAAACTCAGTTGTACTGAGATTTCAATTGTACTAGCACTGTGATCATTTTATTTTGTGTTGTTTGAAACTAGTACCTTATTGGTCAATTTGGACTGGTGCTTCTGTCGTGGTTCTTGTGATTTTTCTCCTTGGTCGAACTGATATCTTTTTGATTTAGTTTTTGCCTTCTTCTTTCTAGGCTGTCGTTATTCTCAAGGCACTATTTGGTATCATCATAGCACTTGCCGTATAAACTAAGTTTTACTGAGATTTCAATTGTACTAGCACTATTATTCTTAGTGTGTCACTGTTTTAGGGAATGTGAACTGATGCTTCCCGTTCCTTTTTATTTTTGTAGAATGGATGTACCGTGTGTTCAAGTGTACCAGTACTTTCACTCCTAGTATGCTAGTGACTATGTGATGTCTACTACGAAACATTATTCTTGTAGACACATGTTGGGCCTTCAAGCACAGAGTTTTGTAGGACAGTAGCAACTTTCCCTCAGGTGGATGACGTAAGGTTTATCAATCCGTGGGAGGTGTAGGATGAAGATGGTCTGTCTCAAACAACCCTGCAACCAAATAATAAAAAGTCTCTTGTGTCCCCAACACACCAAATACAATGGTAATTTTTATAGGTGCACTAGTTCGGCGAAGAGATGGTGATAAAAGTGTAATATTGATGGTAGAAGTATATTTTTATAATCTGAATAAATAAAAACTGCAAGGTAGCAAATAGTAAACGAGCACAAACACGGTATTGCAATGCTTGAAAATGAGGCCTATGGTTCGTACTTTCATGAGTGCAATCTCTCAACAGTGCTAATGTAATTGGATCATATAACCACCCCTCAAAGTGCGATGAAGAATCACTCCAAAGTTCCTATCTAGCGGAGAACATAAGAAGAAATCGTTTGTAGGGTACGAAACCACCTCAAAGCTATTATTTCCGATCGATCTATCCAAGAGTTCGTACTAAACTAACACCAAATAATTCCAGATTCATAATACTCAATCCAACACAAAGAACTTCAAAGAGTGCCCCAAGATTCCTACCGGAGAAACAAAGACAAGAACGTGCATCAACCCCTATGCATAGATTACCCCAATGTCACCTCGGCAATCCACGAGTTGAGTGCCAAACCATATATCAAGTGAATCAAAATAATATCCCATTGTCACCATGAGTATTCATTTGCAAGACATATATCAAGTGCTCTCAAATTCATAAAAATTTTCAATCCGATAAAACGAAATCTCAAAGGGAAAACTCAATTCATCACAAGATAGAGAGGGGAAAACACCATATGGTCCGACTATATTAACAGAGCCTTCGCGATACATCAAGATCATGACATCTCAAGAGCACGAGAGAGAGAGAGATTAAACACATAGCTACTGGTACAAACACTCAGCCTCGAGGGTGGGCTACTCCCTCCTCATTGTGGTGGCCGCCAGGATGATGAGGATGGCCACCAGAGATGATATGGCCACCGAAGATGATTCCCCGCCTCTGGGCAGGCTGCCGGAATGGAGTCTAGATTAGTTTTCGGTGACTATAGAGGCCTGCAGTGGCGGAACTTCTGATCTAGGTTAACTCCGTGGGTTTCTGGAATTTTGGGGTATTTATAGGGTAAAGGGGAGGGGGGTGGGGGAGGCCACCGAGGTGGGCACAACCCACCTAGGCGCGCCTGGGCCCCCATGCATGCACTGGTGGTTTGTGCCCCCCTCGAGGCACCCCCAGGTGCTTCTCTGGCCCACCCTGGGTGTTCTGGTCCATAAAAAATCTCCAAAAAGTTTCACGGCGTTTGGACTCCATTTGATTTTGATTTCCTGCGATGTAAAAAACAAGAAAAAACAGCAACTGGCACTGGGCACTAGGTCAATAGTGCAGTCCCAAAAAATGATATAAAATTGCTATAAAATGATTGTAAAACATCCAAGAATGATAATATAACGACATGAATACTTCATAAATTATAGATACGTTAGAGACGTATCAGCATCCCCAAGCTTAATTCCTACTCGTCCTCGAGTATGTAAATGATAAAAGAAATAATTTATGAAGTGTCAATGCTAGCCAAGTGCACAAGTTTGATCAATGACAATTTCAATCACTTTTCCTAGCATCATAACAACAATTCTTTCTTATAGAACTTCTCATGTTATAGTAGCAACCCATTCACATGTTAAGGTTCAAACAATGAATTCTCTTGAAACTCAACAACCTATGTTCTCAGTCACCAAGCAATTGCAATTCAACTTATTCAACAGAGTTTAAGTAAGAGCTCCACATACTCAACCATCGTATAGTCTTCTAGTATTGCTAACACGCACCACATACACATGAGCAAAATGTTTCTACTAGACACATAGAAAGGTACAGGCTTATAGTTTTGCCTCCCAACGTATTCACCTCCAGGGTGATGTCAACAATAATAACTCATGCTACCCATATCCATCTGGATATATGTGCCTAGATCTTTCCTCACCACATGATGCTTGCCGAAAGAGAAAAATAAAAAGGAATAGAGAGAATAACTTTGACTCTTTGCATAAAAGTAAATACTAAAAAGTAAAACATAGGCCCTTCGCAGAGGGAAGCAGAGGTTGCCATGCGCTTATTTGTTTGTATGCTCAACCCCTTAGTGCAAAAGAATGTCACATTGTATTGCCCCTTATGATATCAAACTTCATTATGCAGTCTGTCGCTTTTATTCTTTGCCATCACAAGTTCGTACAACGCTCAATTTTCTCTTACACTAAATGATCTAACAATTTTAGAAGCAATTTTTATTGCCTTATTGCACCGATGACAACTTACTTGAAGGATCTTGCTCAATCCTTAGGTAGGTATGGTGGACTCTTGAAGATAAGATTTGGGTTTAAGGTTTTTTGGATGCACAAGTAGTATCTCTACTTGGTGTGGAATTTTTGGCTAGCAAAGATGGGGGGCAAGCACCACATGTTGAAGGATCTATGGCAATATAACTTCTGTGTGAATATGAACAAACATAAACCATTACATTGTCTTCCTTGTCCAACGTCAACAATTTTGGCATATAATATTTTGATGGGGGCTCACAATCACAAAAGATTTCCATGATAGTGTATTTATATGTGAAAGTTCTCTTCCTTATACTAATTATTCGTGAATGCTTGTATGACCAATATTGTGATTGTCAAGCCTCAAAAGATTTCACTTTGTAAACCCAATGTGAAGCTACCACTAGGCATGATATAATTTCATCTTCATGACATTCAATTTATTCAACAATTTACTCATAGGATATAAGTGAGGCACAAGAGTAAATGACAAGCTACTCCAAAAAGATATAAGTGAAGATCATGAGCATAATATTTATTTCTCTCAAATTAATTTAAGTGAAGCAAGAGAGAATTTCTTCAAAAATATTAAAGCAGACCGTGCTCAAAAAGATATAAGTGAAGCACTAGAGCAATTCCATAGAAAAGAGCTTCGTTGACGGGATATGAATGTCGCTTACTTAGCCTCCCCGGCAACTATTTGAGGACTCTAATTTATTAAAAAAAACTTTCAGATCTAAGTATTTTATAAAACAGAAAGCAAAATGAAAATAAAATGACATTATAAGAATAGCACAACTCATGTGAAGAAGCAAAAACTTAGGCTCAACCGATACTAACCGATAATTGTTGAAGACGAAAGGTGGGATGCCTACCGGGGCATCCCCAAGCTTAGACGCTTGAGACTTCTTGAAATATTATCTTGGGATGACTTGGTCATCCCCAAGCTTGAGCTTTTGTGTCTCCTTAATTCTTCTCATATAACGGTTTTCCTAAATCTCAAAAGCTTCGTCCAAACAAAACTCAACAAGAACTCGTGAGATAAGTTAGTATAAACCAATGCAAAAATCTTATCATTCTATACTGTAGTAAATCACTAAAATTATTATTGAACATTGAATACTAAATGCCTCTGCATATTTAATACTCCTATCCTCAAATATAATCATTAAACAAGCAAACATATGCAAACAATGCAAACATAACAGCAATCTGTCAAAACAGTACAGTATGTAAAGAATGCAAGAGTATCAATACTTCACTAACTCCAAAAGTTATGCAAATTTACCACACTGTAGAAAATTTATCAGAGCTTATTTTGCAAAAAGTTTCAACATTTTATCATATTCTTACTTTCCTAGGGAATGTTTGCAACAATGGTAAACTTTCTGTTTTCAAACAGCAACATGTATACTTGCAAAATAAGCATAGTAAGGGCTATCATTGCCACTTTTATTGAAATAAAAGATGCACAAAATTATTCTAAATAACAGAAAGAAAATCCTAACAAAATAAAATTATGCTCCAAGTAAAACTCATATCATGTGATGAATGAGAACATAGCTCCAAGTGAGGTTACCGATAATGTTGGAGACGAAAGAGGGGATGCCTTCCGGGGCATCCCCAAGCTTAGTTGCTTGGATCTTCCTCGAATATTACCTTGGCAAGCCTTGGGCATCCCCAATCTTAGGGTATTGTCACTCTTTATTCTCCTCATATCGACATCTCACCGAAAACTTGAAAACTTCAATCACACAAAACTTAGGGGAACTTTCTGCGATGGTTAGTATGATAAAGAGCAAACCATTTCACTTTTGGTACTGCCAAAGAAAAGATTCATAATTGTTCTCACACAATGCCTACTTTCGAATATCATTTCCACAATTTATATTGAGCAATATAAGCCATGGAAACTAGAAAACAAGCAAACTATGCATTGAAAACAGAATCTATCAAAAACAGAACAGTCTGTAGTAATCTGTACTCCAACCGTATTGGTGGTACTACAAAAATTATGAAAAATTAGGACCACGTGACCAATTTGTATATAAATCTTACTAAAAATGAATTGGTATTTTATCACTCTTCTGTTAAAAATGAGAATTATTTTCGTGAGCGCGAAAGTTTCTGTTTTCAGCAAGATCAAATCAACTATTACCCAACATGATCCCAAAGGCTTTACTTGGCACTTTATTAAAACAAAAACAATAAAAAATGATTACTAAAGTAGAATAATCATGTGAACACACAAAAACAGTAGGTAAAAGTTTTGGGTTGTCTCCCAACAAGCGCTTTTCTTTAATGCCTTTTAGTTAGGCAAGATGATTTCAATGATGCTCGCACAAAAGATAAGAATTGAAACATAACGGGGGCATCATGAAGCATATGACTAGCACAATTAAGTCTAAACCTCTTCCTATGCATATGGATTTTGTGAATAAATAACTTTTGGGAGCAAGAATCAACTAGCATAGGAAGGAAAAACAAGTGCAACTTCAAGATTTTCAACACATAGAGAGGAAACTTGATATTATTGCAATACCTACAAGCATATGTTCCTCTCTCATAATAATTTTCAGTAGCATCATGAATGAATTCAACAATATAAATATCACAAAACACATTATTTTCATGACCCATAAGCATAGAATTTTTATTACTCTCCACATAATCAAATTTATTCTCATGCATAGTAGTGGGAGCAAACTCGACAAAATAACTATCATGGGATTGAAAATTAAAATCCTGATGCCAAGTTTCATGGTTATTATTATTCTTTATAGCACACATGTCATCACCATAATCATCATAGATAAGAACTTTGTTACCATACTCAATTGAAACCTCTTCCAAAATAGTGGATTCATCACTAAATAAAGTCATGTCCTTTCCAAATCCACTTTCATCAATATAATGATCATAAATAGGAGGCATGCAATCATTATAACAAATATGCACATCAAATCTCGAGGGACTAAAAATAGCATCTTCATCAAACATAGCATCCCCAAGCTTGTAGCTTTGCATATCATTAGCATCATGGATATTCAAAGAATTCATACTAACAACATTGCAATCATGCTTATCATTTAAATATTTTGTGCCAAACATTTTATTGACTTCTTATTCTAACAGTTGAGCACAATTTTCCAAACCATCATTTTCAAGAAACATATTATAAAGATGATCAACAATATGATGCAACCGCAATTCCATTTTTTTGTAGTTTTCTTTTATGAACCAAACTAGTGATAAAACAATAAACTAAAATATTCAATTGCAAGATCTAAAGATATACCTTCAAGCACTCACCTCTGTGGCAACGGTGCCAGAAAAGAGCTTTATGTCTACTACACAACTTTATTCTTATAGACACGTGTTGGGCCTCCAAGCGTAGAGTTTTGTAGGACAGTAGCAATTTTCCCTCAAGTGGATGACCTAAGGTTTATCAATCCGTGGGAGGTGTAGGATGAAGATGGTCTCTCTCAAACAACCCTGCAACCAAATAATAAAAAGTCTCTTGTGTTCCCAACACACCAAATACAATGGTAATTTGTATAGGTGCACTAGTTCAGCAAAGAGATGGTGATAAAAGTGTAATATTGATGGTATAATTATATTTTTATAATCTGAATAAATAAAAACAGCAAGGTAGCAAATAGTAAACGGGCACAAACACGGTATTGCATTGCTTGAAAATGAGGCCTAGGGTCCATACTTTCGCTAGTGCAATCTCTCAATAGTGTTAATATAATTGGATCATATAACCACCCCTCAAAGTGCGATGAAGAATCACTCCAAAGTTCCTATCTAGCGGAAAACATAAGAAGAAATCGTTTGTAGGGTACAAAACCACCTCGAAGCTATTCTTTCCAATCGATCTATCCAAGAGTTCGTACTAAACTAACACCAAATAATTTCAGATTCATAATACTCAATCCAACACAAAGAACTTCAAAGAGTGCCCCAAGATTTCTACCAGAGAAACAAAGACAAGAACGTGCATCAACCCTTATGCGTAGATTACCCCAATGTCACCTCGGGAATCCGCGAGTTGAGTGCCAAAACGTGTATCAAGTGAATCAAAATAATATCCCATTGTCACCATGAGTATTCATTTGCAAGACATATATCAAGTGCTCTCAAATCCATAAAAGTATTCAATCCGATAAAACGAAATCTCAAAGGGAAAACTCAATTCATCACAAGATAGAGAGGGGAAAACACCATATGGTCTGACTATATTAACAAAGCCTTTGATACATCAAGATCGTGGAATCCCAAGAACATGAGAGAGAGAGAGAGATTAAACACATAGCTACAAGTACAAACCCTCAGCCCCGAGGGTGGACTACTCCCTCCTCATCGTGGTGGCTGCTAGGATGATAAAAATGGCCACCGGAGATGATCCCCCCTCCGGGCAGGGTGCCGGAACGGGGTCTAGATTGGTTTTCGGTGGCTATAGAGGCCTGTGGCGGGGGAACTTATGATCTAGGTTAACCCCGAGGGTTTCTGGAATTTTTTGGAATTTATAAGGAAAATAGGGCGTGCGGGAGGCCACCGAGGTGGGCATAACCCACCTGGGTGTTCCTGGATCCCCAGGCGCACCCTGGTGGGTTGTGCCCCCCTCGGAGCAGCCCCAGGTGCTTCTCTGGCCCATCCTGCGTGTTCTGGTCCATAAAAAATCTCCAAAAAGTTTCGCGGTGTTTGGACTCCTTTTGATATTGATTTCATGCGATGTAAAAAACAAGGAAAAACAGCAACTGGCACTGGGCACTGGGTCAATAGGTTAGTCCCAAAAAATGATATAAAGTTGCTATAAAATGATTATAGAAGATCCATGAATGATAATATAACGACATGAATACTTCATAAATTATAGATATGTTGGGGACGTATCACTATGAAATACGCACTGATGGTTCTTGGCTTTTCCTGTTGCAGTACTTAGTAATTTTCTAATGACTATAAGCATGATGGTATTAATATTGAATGTTGTCCTCGACTGCAACTTAGTCTTTTTAGTGTTCTTCTAAAACTAAAAACTAATTTTTAGTGTGATAGTACTACCGTACAGGACTAAGCTGTACTGAGCGTCCAAGGTTACTATTTGCTGTTGTCCTTAGTCTGCCACTCTTTTTGTGAAAATGTCCATGTGTGATTTCTTGCTCCATGTCTAGTGCTGTGTAGCAGCCACAAAGTTTCATTCACAACCTACTTCAACTTCAAATGATGGATAAACAAAATAGGAAGCTAGAAAACTTGTTCAATGACATAAGCAAATGATGTACTTGATGACATAAGCAAACTTGTTCAACCCTGACACACATAACATAAGCAAGCTGGTTCAACCTAACAAAAGCAAAATACAAATTTGAAACAACAAGATAAAGGAAAAGCACAAGCGCAAGCAACACGAAGGCAGAGTTTGATGTCTCTTCATCTCGCGTAGTGGCAGTGTTAGTAGGGGTCAGCCTCCTACTCTTTTGAAATTTCCCAACCTGTTATGATGTTGTCGATTATGTTCCATGACTTGTACGTGGCTTAAGCATCTATTCCCATGTACTCGATGACCTTGTCTGGTAGCGGGCTGATCCCCCACAATTTGTGGTCTTCCTCCTTGTCGATCTTCTTCTTCATGCTTTTGTAGAATGGGTGGATGGCGCTGGCTGCAACATCATCCAAGGAACCATACTCTTTTCCGGTGCCTGGGACTCTCTAGTTGCGCTGAATGTCGGTGAAGTTCTTGGGGTTGATCTCCAAACCAGACATCTTCAGCTTCTCTTTGTCACCTGCAATGCTGAAACCTACAAATGTGTATAGTTTCTGCTCCTGTAGGAACTCTTTGAGGCGCTTGGGCCTGCAAGGGGGAGACACATATTGAAGATTATTGTTCTTTTGTTGAAGATTTAATTCTTCTGTTTTTTGGTTTACAAGTGATAATCCATGAGGTAGATGCTTATATAGTATAAGTCATGGATGAATGTAGTTCAGAAACTAGTACACAAACTTCTGAAATTAAATTCAAGTACACCATGTTAATTATCTTTTTTGGCATCTTCAGTGCTTCACCAAATGCTTCACAAAGTTCAGAACCTATAACTAGAGTAAATGATCTATGTGCTGCTTACTTCAAGTTTAGTTTTATTTTTGTTGAATAAAAGACCTATACCAGTTTTTGTTGAGAAACATGTACTAGTGCATCCACTTCACAAACTATAGTAGTTCATCTAGTTGGGAAAAAAGTTTAATGAAATTTTTAGGGAGTAGTATTAACAGAACAGATGAATGAAGAGTAGTATGGATCACCATTTTGTGGCCGCTGCGATGTGGTACACCAAGCAGAGTTCCTCCACGCATAACTGCAGGACTATTGACATGTGGGGAGGTTCATCTTTTCCAGTAAACTCCACATCAACTCCGATGAAGCTAGGATACAAGCCGCCGGCCTTCATCCTGAGCCTGCTCATCATTTCATTGGCCTTGTATGGTTCGCTAGTGTAGACGATCTCCAACATCTCCTTGCCGTGGAGCTCAACCCCTGTGAGGGTTCGGGTGTACTCACGCTTCTCGCCGGGGACGTGAACGTCGTCGAGGTTGCTGCTCTAGTCGGACGTCTCGCCGATGATTCTTGGCAGACGGTTCCTCGGCCATTGCCCTCCTCCGGCGACCATGGGTTTGGAAGAGAGATGTTTGTGGGTTGTTTCTAGTGGAGATGGAAGCGGCAATGTTGGTTTTTGGAGATGTGGCAGGGATGGAGTCGATTTGGGGCTTTTTGAGGGCGTGGTTTGGGACGTGGGGGAGGCGGTTCTTCCCGATCGTGGGGGGAGTGGTCGTGGGGTCGCCGTTGCAGTCCGCCGTGGCAACCACCCAGTGGGTGGCGTGGGTGGTGGCCTGGAAGAACCAACCGTCCAAGCCAAGGTTTTTTTTACTATCACACTGATCCGTCTTGTCAAGATGTACTTATCAGCTGCTTATCCCACTTGCACGTCTCAGGGTCGGTGATGATGTCATTTTCTACTGTTTAAGTGATGCATATTTTGTGATGTTTTCAGTGTGGAGGTTAAGTCTTATTTTTGCACTGATGTCTTATACACTAGTTGATCTCAAAACGTTTTTCAGTGCATTGCGAGTTGTTTCTCAAAATTGGGACTTACTTTCTTTTCATCTGTCCCAACCTAAGTTAGGCCTTTATAGTTTTTGTACCCTCTTTTTAGTGTACTTATGGTTTAGTGTTGTGGGTACTGAATTGTAATTTCATAGAGCGTAAGGTTTTGAAAGTTGGTGTCACAATGGTGTGTGGATGTAGCATGAGTGGCCTGACCCTTCCTGGTTTTGTAGTACTTATGTCATATGTATGTTTGAACTGATTTTTTTGCGATTGAGATTATTTACGACGAAATCTTTAGTTGAGTTTTAGTCAGATTTTATATAAACTAGATAATACACCCGTGCATTGTTGCGGGAATTGTTAGTCTTATTCACATGATAATAGATAAAATGAATAACTTTACTTGCATACTAGATATATGATATTAAGGTGAAAATTTTGCAATGAACACAATACTGAGTATATTTTATAAAAAATGCAAAATGTGAATTATGCATTCTATTTTTTTGCTAATTATAGTCATGTGACATACCTAATCTCATGTCATTTACATATATTTGAATGATATAAACACATAAAGTGTAGGGATTCCAAAATGAAAATACTATGATCAGTTATGTACAAATTGCCATTTTGAGACATTTATCGTGCACTATGTGGGACTCTTGTTATAAATCAAACTTAATATCTACATACTCTTCATACTTAGATCTGCAGAAGGAATGAAAATCGAACTCGAATATTAGCCATTGTAGTAGCTACATTTGAGTGATGGGGCTCCAATATCAAAATAGGAACAAAACCAATTATGATCATTGGAGCAAAAGAATACCCATCCTTTTCTCTCCTTTGAGTGAGTTCCAAACATTTATCTAAACACGATAAGCTGAAAATAGCATGATGACTTATACATAGATAAGCACCAAGGTCCAAATTATCATGTTACAGATGGAATTCATTCACAACAAAAATAAATTATACATGACAATTTATAAGATACATTAAGGAAATTAAAATAAAGAATGACAATTTTGTGGTTTAAGATCTCAAACATGATGAATTCTTTCTTATAAATATTGGACTATAGGCATATCCTAAACACAAATAGCATGAAGTTGGTAAATTAGATACTGCATGGAAATTACATCATTTGATCTGTCACATTAACTTCCCATCTATCTTGATCAATGTCCTTATGATCCTCCATTTGGTATATATTCCACGGAAGTTTATCCCAACAATATACACTTGGAAAACACAGTACTACCTGATTAGCAAATGAGTCGTACGTCTCTATCATTGTGTTGGAGCAAACATGTTTTCCTAAAAAAACATCATGTCTTTGGAAAGCTCATCAAATGCAGCTAGAGATAGTACCAACATTGAAGCAATGTGTCAATGTCATGTCCTAGTGGTGAACCTTCCAATATTCTTGTCTACTGCTGCATGTTTTCTTCGTATAAAACATACTTTCTCCATGGCAAAGGTCAAATAATACGGAGACCATAATGGAAGCTTTCCTATCCGCTGATACACTATGAAGAATGAGCTGAATATATTCTCTACTCTCCTAAATAAACTTCATGATATTATCCCTACAACACGAAAGTCAATAGAAAAGTTGTATACACATTTACTTATGACCCACGAGCAAAGCAGAGAAGTGCATATCCATCGTATTATGATGTATGAAACAATACAATCATTATCGACTTAGAATCAATATAAATGCAGATAGCTTACACCTAGCTAGATGAAATCAGTTAGTAGTTCAATGTACATAAATGCAGAACACTTGAGCACAAACACAATCAACATGGATTAATTTATTTGGATTGCAGACTAAGGCATAGCCTAGTGGTGGGAAGGGGTTGATGCCTTCCCACCCAACCCAGGTTCAAGGCATGGTACTTGCAATTTGGGTTTGTTGCACCAATTATACTGTAAGGGGTTCCCTTACAGTATTTCTGTCAAAAAACTAAATTTATTTGGATTCATAACCAACATACATAAGCAAAAGAACACATGTAGATATAAGACCCAGAAGGCTTAGTGAAAGGAGATGAGTGGCAACTACAAAAAAAATGCTTGGAACTTAAAGTGGGTACATACCATAGATAACACGTGTTGCTGATGATATGTTCTATATCTACCTTTCTCTAGAAGGGAGCACAATGACTTATCACATCCTCAGTTCCTCATGCATTTTTTTGTAATTTGATTTAAGACATGAAGAACCACTTCCAATATGTGTACATACTGTAGCAGCAACATAATAAAGGTCATATGCTAGGCAACATAAGTACGTGAAGTCCATCATAAGGATTTATATTCAACCTTCTTTGGTCCTCTAGAAATAATCTTGTCATCATGATTGTAGTCCCAATATTAGAATCCTACTGTACAAATTATCAACTTCCAATTCTAAGGCGAGATTTCATAATCATAAGGATGGGCAAAAAATGACACTACATGGTCAACGATGATGCATTTTCATATTTCACAAAGCAAAGAGACATTATGTGATAAATTAAATATAGAAGATCCACAACTCTCAAGAAAACCAGGGAAAATGACCATCTCGTATCGATATCAAACCTTGTCAAAAATAGAAATGTAGTCGTGTAGAGAAAAGATCCCTTTGATTACAGATGACCGGATCTTTGATCTAGGTCTCGGGATGCATACCTTGAATCTGTAACTTGTGACGGATAGAAGTAGCAGAGAAGTGTTGAAACACTTCATAGTCACCGGCAACGTCGTTAATCTTGGGTGGAACATCCATCCATCCAGATAAAATAGTCAATAGAGGACCAGCATCCTGATGACTAGTGTCCAATGGTGAGTCGGGGTGTGGCGATCAATTTGATGTTGGGCGACTACTACCAAACACAGAATAGACACAAATCGCCAGTCACCGATCGGGATTGGATGCAAGGGTTCACTTCCATAATTTTGAAACCACGCAGGCAAAGAAAAAACTCCAAATCTTGATTCCCAAGTTATAAATAGAGGGTCATCCCACCTCCCACATGAGCGATGACGGGCTGATGGCACCGCTGGTGACTTGTAACAGCCTGTTTTTTGGCCCTTTTCTTTTTCTTAATTTATTGGTTTTTGCTCTCTTTTTCTTTTTGGAGTGGTTCTGTGGCCTTGTCACCTCGGAATTCATCTTCATTTCCTCTCCCAAGTGAATCATGATCCTAAAAACTTTGCCAAGATCATGTCACTCCACTGCTTGACCAAACCCTAATTTATTTTTCTGGGGGAAATTCCTTTTTCTATTAAAGGAATAACCCTATCTGCCCTAGGTTATGAAGCAACCTATATTTCTGCCCATCCAAAAATCCCCAAATAATTCTTATAATTTTTTTGGGTTATATCTTCCTCAAATATGGTAAAATATTCATTGGCCATGTTTCTCATCATGCTCAATACATCCATTTCCTATTCCGTCGTAAATGGCACATTGTGAAGTAAGTGTTATTTATCTTTGCCCATTTGACCCCAAACTTTTTTGACATCTTTTACGGTCCAAATAATTGACTTGTAGCAAAATTCAACTTTATTTGCCTAGCCAAACTTCCTCAGTGATTTTTCAAAGTTCCTGTCTGAGGGAAGCCTTTGTGAAGGAAGTGCTAGATAGGGTTATCCAAATGAGTTGAAATTTTTAACACTACTTCATGTGCTCATATTATGACACTCCTCCAAATTTCAGCCCCATCCAATCACCTATGCGAGCACAGGACCAAATTTTTGGTTCTGGCAATATTTTCAGATTGTGAAGCAAGTACATTTTATATTTCTTCATTTTGCCTGAAAATTTTCCAGTGCATTCTTATGACCATAAAACCTCTCTACACCAAATTTGGGACCGATTCATCAAGCTAATAATCCTCAAGAAGTTTTGCAAGTTTTTGTCCAGAGGAGATGTTTGTGAAGCAAGTACCACTTTGGCTTGTCCAATTGGTATGAAATTTTTACAGCACCTTACTATGACCAAATCATTAGGACCTACCAAATTTCAGATCAAGTTGAAGCTTCATGTGAGTGCATCATCCTAACATAGTTTCTGGACCATAATGTGAGTTACAAAGCAACTATATTAGTTTGTGCTCCATTATGCTCCAAAACCTCCAGGATTATAGTCCTTCCTAAGCTAATCACCCCAGACAAACCTTTTGGACCCAACCAAGTTACTAGGATCAACAGTACACGTTCAAGTTCACTGCAGTAAACTTCAGAGGTTAATAACCATTTAACCAAAGCAGTTTTCATCGATCTACCACCGCAATTGAAACCTCCCCTGAAAGGACTTACCACTAGACAACATGTTGAAGCCCATCTCCCCCGCTACATGCCAGTGCATGCGGTGACCGCGTTAATGGCATCACAGTGCACGCGCTCTGTGTGCAGTGGCCGCGTCCAGTGGCCGTTTGTGCTTCGGCACCTCCTCCTCTCGCCGCCTTCGCGCGCGTGACCATGACCAACGTCTTCACCTTATCGTCGCCACCCCTGGACAGCTCACCCCCTCCGTCCGCTTCCTCACCGACGCTTCCTCACAGTGCGCCGACCATCGTCTTCCTCCCCGTCTCTTCCTCCCTGCGCCCCTTTGGCCTCCTCCTCCCCGTGAGCTCTCCCCTGTGCCTCCCTCATCGCCTTCCTCCGAGCTCATGCGCATGCACACGCGTCCGTGAGACCGTTCACACGTCTGCGGCGACGCTAGCACGGCTCCCCCTCCCCTCGGCTATTTAAGTAGCCCCGAGGCCTCCTGACCGCGGCAAGCTCTTCGCCTCACTCCACTACTCCCCCAACCCATCCGTTCGATTCCAGAGCCTCTCATTGCCTCGGTTGGCCACCATGGCCGCCGCGGCCTCCCTCTTAAATTAGCTCGAGTCCAAGCCTCCCTCTCCCTCTTTCCACCCCCAGTAGATAGCCCGGAGCATCCAGAGCCTCCCCGCACCTACCCCTTCTCCTCAGATGGCCTGGAGCGCCAAGATCACCGGTGGCCGAAGCTCTCCTCCGCCACGGCCGTGTTATCCCCCGTTTAAGAGCTCCCCGGCGGAGACGACCCCCACCAGGCGCTGCAGCTCTATCCCCTGAGCGCTTTGGTAGGTCGGGCGCCGCCTACAGTGGCCGGAGTCGCCAGCGAGCCTCGTCAGGGCGGCCTTCTCCCTCGGCCAGGCGCGGGCAGGCACGCGAGGAAGAGGAAGGACCTGCCAGCGGGCCTCATGTCTCTCTCGACCCCACCCGCCAGCCACACGCGTTGACCCCTGCCGTCCAAGTCAGTTAAGTGGAAACGCGTTTCGTCGAAATACATTTTCATTTAGTGAAAGCGTACTTTGGTCTTAGTTCGGTTGGAAATATGCTTTCTATAAGAGAAGGCATATTCCGATTTAACTACGGCTAGAAATACGCTTTCCGTGCTGAGAAGGCCTATTCAACTAAATGCGCTTTCTGTTTTTCAGCTCAGGGGCCTACTTGTAGAGGGTCTTTTTACAAATTGGTCCCTGAACTTCGTCGGGCTATAACTTTTTGCTCACAACTCCGTTTGAGGTGAATCCAAACACCACGTCTTTGTTTCGTCGAGCCTGTTCTATTGGTTTCATTTTCACTATGGTTTGACATACTTGAAATGACCACTTTGCCCTTGCCCGTAAACAGCCCCTCTGAGAGTACTATTTCTGCTGATTCTTTCCGTGGCTTCACCGCACTTCTTCTCGGTGATTTCTTCATCCCCAGGCAAGCCACAACCACCATTTGCATGATAGACATGCAGTAGCATTGATTTTCAACTTGAATCTTTTAACTATATGTTTGTTTTGCTACTGCTGTCGTCATTTTGGTCATGCTTGTGGATCGGTGATTACTGTCATGCTATGTTTCTTGCACTCTGTTAGCATGAACTACTTGCTAGTATTACTTTCATATTGCCATGCTTGATAGTAGTACATGTTGGGTTGGTCATGTTCTTCGGTGCATGACTAACGTCGGTTACCGAGTACTGTTAATATGCATTGTTCCTTTGCTGCTAGTTGGTTAAGTGTTTACTCGGTAATGTTATTAATGTGTTCTTGCATGGTATTTATTGTTGATGCTAGTGGTCATGTTATGCTATGAGTAGTGTTGTACTTGTGATATTCATGCTCGTCATTATGCCATGCTTAGTTGGAGATGATTCATTGTTGATATGGTGGATAGTTATGTTGCACCCCGTGCTTATGTTGATATCATGTCATGCATTGTAATTGCATCATGTTATTTTATCATGGCTCAACATATTGCATTCAAGTTTAACCAGATTAAATTGAACTTGAACAACTGTTGGCTGAGTCATGGTGCCACCATATCGAACTGACCAGTGCAACCACGCTTGCCTTTATGGGAAGGTCCTAACTGGGTCTATTGTCATGCCTCTTGCCGGTGCGTCCAACAAGGGAAGGTTATGGGCGCGCGCTACCCTGATCAGGTAGGCGGACATAAGCCTTGTGTGCCCGTTGTTGTTGTATGGATCCTTGTCCCTGTTTGGGACCGTTTTGCCACAATGGTGGCCGTTTTGCCATGACTGTGGCAGTTGGTGCCTTTGGTAGGCACGGGGCCACCCATGTCCTAGCCCAGAGGGGAGTTGGTCAGAGTGACCGAGAGAGTGTCATGGTAGTAGATCGGTTTTGTCGGAATGCCATTGGTCCACCCGAATGGGAGCGCGAGGCCATCGGTTTCGTGTTGTGGGTACGGTGTGCTAACCTCTACAGAGTGTATATTAAATCTATGGATAGCCATGCCTGCGGATAAGGGCCTAGTTCGTGTCAGTCACACTATGGGTCAACAGTATTAATAATAACTTGATTAATAACAACCCCGGTTCGATGATGAGATAAGTTGGTTATGTGATCTGTGGATGATCACCGTTTGGTTACGAGGTAACCCGTTGAGCCCAGAGTGGTTCCGTTTGGGATCCGTGAATGATCACCGTTTGGTTACGAGGTAACCCGTTGAACCAAGAGTGGTTCCATTCGTGATCATGAGATGATCACCGTGGTATCGAGGATACCAAGTTGTTGCATATTCGTGATGTTATGCGAGAATCGTGGGTAAAGATCAAGCTCCTTTTGGTCATTTAATGATTACTACGGTATTGTTTATACCAAGATTGATTTGATCCTGAGATGATCGTGTGATGTCCGAGGTTGGTAAGTGATGCCTGTGATGGTTACGAGGTAACCCGAGCAGAATAAATGGTGCATATAGTGTCATCATGTTGCATGCTAGTATCGTCATATTGTTCCAGCTGTATCATGTTCATGTGGTTCATGCCATGTTATTCTGATGATCTCATGATAAATTCCTGCTTAATCTGTAATTGCCAGGCTGTTGTTTGTCTTGAATGCTTCTGGTTATTGTGAGCTTGCAAGTACATTCAATGTACTGACCTGGCGTGTCATGCCAGTTTGCAGGTCATGCCGTGAGTGCTTGATTGCTTGTCGTGGTTTCCATTCGTGCGAGCTAGGATAAACGTTCCAGCCAGAGTCCCTGCGGATTGGAGTTCACCAATGTTGTTGTTGTTCCGCTGCTAGAAGTTATTCCGCTGTATCGTGTTGTTTTGCTGCTTGCATGGAGCAACCGTGGCAGGCGTAGTGTCGCCGTGCCGATTTTATTCACTGTAATATCGGATACCTTGTAATCATATTCGTGTAATAATAGAAAGCTGCTTTGTTCTATGCTAAGAAGTGACGTATTCCAGAAGACTTCTCCTTGATCTTTGGGCTGGAATACGGGGCGTTCCGGTTTCTCTAAGCTGGGGTGCCACATGACTTCTATGCACAGTACCTGCAAAACAAAAGAGAGGCTAATCCCATATCCTTTTGCTTCTTGTGTGGTGCTGTAGTGCCTACTAATTAATCAATCAAGCAGCTACATGTAGTGGAGCCGTGGAGTTGCGCTTGGATGACTGGATTAGCTATGTACGTACCTAGCTGGATTGAAGCCGCTAACCTTCTCGAGCATGACATAGGACATGTCCTTGAGCCTCTTGACTTTCGGCGCATCCATAGCCTGGATCTGCAGCGGCATTGACGGTGACGAGACCTTGCCGTCGGTCTCGTCGTGCTGCTGTGTATGCAGCAGATTGGCGCGCTGTCGATGGGGACACTGCCGAAGTAGCGTGAGACAGGATCCCAGCCGCCGCGCCGGCCTATACAGAGGGGAAATGGGCATTGATGGGTTCGACTAAATTGAGGGGGTGGGAAGACGGGACATTCTGTAATCTTGGTCAGGCTCTGGTCGGTCTCTCTTCCCCTACCGGTAACGGGTCAATGACGTGGTTTTTCTGTAAGCTGATCCACCTGTTGTGGGTCCCACCTGTGAGTGAGTAATGGAATAATGATGTGGCAGTGTTGCTGATGTGGATAGGCTGCATGTCAAGAGAAATACTATAGTGGGGATGAACTATTTAGGTATTATAGATAAGAAATTTAGCAGAATTGACAAACAATATCTATTTGAACTTCTTCCATTTTAGTAGTTGAACTTGAAAGTAGTACTTAATTCGCTGTTTTAAATTATGTACATTTAAAAGATAGCCTATTAAGTTCTCTGCTTTTTAATTTTTCGTTGTTTTTATATCATATATTTTTTCTTTTTTTATCATCCGTGGTGCAAAGCTAAAATTATTTTTATTTTTGTATTAAAAATTATTTCCTGCGAACAAGTATTTGAACTTTTCTATTTTCAGTTTTGAACATTTTTTTGTAGTTTATATTTCTTTGCCCCCCGCTCTGCTTTATTCAACTAGCTTATGGCTGGAGTGTTTGGAGACGATGGAGGCTATTGTGCCCTTTTCTGGCAAAATGGCCCGCGCGGGCGATTTGAGGACTGCTGGATGTGCGTGTGCTCTAGGTTTAGTCCCACTCGGCTAACCGAGGGGGCTCTCGACCTGTTTATAAGCGCTGCCGAGTCCTATTGGTCGAACTCCTCTGAATACTTACCTGAGCGCTTATACACGGCGCTCACTCTCTCTCATGACCTGTGGCCCTAGTCGGCTGGCCCTGCGTTGTGCCGATTACTAGGGATTTGCTAACGGTTCCGCCCTGGGCCCGAGTTCAACTATGTAGCTGCGTCAGGGCCTGCCTATCTTCGGGCGGTAATTTTTTTTTGGTTTGAATCTAGTACTTGACTCCACCAGTAATGTGGATTGGTACTTTTTGTTGTAGTTCTTGTGAGTTTTGTGGAAGTGTTATCTTTTAATTGAGTTTTTGCCTTCTTTTTGTGTTTGTTTTTGTGATTATTCTCAAGGCTCTTCTGGTATCATTTTAGCACTATAGTACTTGCGTGTAAACTAAGTTGTACTGAGAGTTCATTCATAGTAGCACTTATGTTCTTAATCTGACATTTATTTCTTTGAGGGATTGCGAATTGATGCTTCTTTGTACTTTTTATTATAGTAAATATGTACTGTCCGTTCAAGTGTACTAGTACTGTCATTCTTAGTCTGCAAGTGACCAATATATGTGTGTGCTGATGCTTCTTAACTTTTTCTGTTGTAGTACTTGTTAATTTTCTAGCAGCTACATATGGATGAGAATAGTACATGAAGTACTAAGATTTTTTGCGTCAACTTTTGAAGCGTTGTTAAGCAACTCAAATTGCACTGATTGTTTTCAAATACTGATGTACTATAAGAGTTTAATTTTTTAAAACAAAATTTTGTTGAGTTACTAGTCAACAGTAGTGTTGACGTTACATAAATCCAGATCAATTTTTTCAAATAAATTTGTGACTACATTCAAAAGGTTTATCAAATGGTTTACATAATAATGTCACTGGTCCAGTGGGCACAAATCACAAATTATATCTTAACTATAGTGCTGATCGAGAAATCGATGATAAAGCTAAATAAGTTTTGGTAACAACAGTGTTTTTGATATGATTCCTTATTGTGTACCGAGCCAACCGAGAGTACAAGCTTATTTTTGACTTGATGCAGCGACATAACCACTATGGATTCTTCAGTCTTGAGCTCCTTCTAACTGGCCCCGAGTGTTGTCCCTTGTTGGCGTCCTTTCCTGCTTGAGCCTTGGCAGCTTCATCATCAGTTTCAGTATCCTCGTCCCCAATACTGTCATCTTCATTGTCTTTGTTTGATTGGTCGTCATTCTCGTCAAACTCTTCTTCTTCATCCTCTTCTTTTGATTTCTTGGAACTCTAGACCTTGCCCTATTTCAGTTCAGCGCCACTGACCTCCTTGCCCACTTTGCATGTGCAGGCATTATGTCCATCAGTCCCCCCAGACTTTCTGCAAGTCTAGCTGTTACGTGTGTCGTCTCCATTGGTAGAAACCTGGGCGGCTCCAATCTGCTTCTGCAACTTTTGCTTGTTGAGAGTGGCATCTGTGTGCGGTGGGCACGTGTGGTAATTATGATTGGTCACCATGTTGCAGAATCCGCATGCCCTTATCACGAGAGGTTTACCGTCTGGGCTGAATTCCACACGTCTGATGGGGCGTGGCTGCTTTTTGGCTGCTGCTTTTGCTGCTTTCGCTGCTTGCGTCTTACTCTTCCTTCCCTTTGTGTTTGAGAATATGGGTGGTTTAATTACCCTTTCCTGTTGCTGCTGGTAGGATGTCCTATTGTCATGTCGTTTGCCTACAGCACCGCCAAGCTCATGATCTTGCATGTGAGCATGTTGCTGCTTTTGAGTGTGCACATGGGCAAGCTCTGGTTGCTGTTGCTCCTCTTCCTCATTGTCGTATGGGTCAATAGCTCCCAGATGGTTCATCTCGGATAAGATTGTAGCAATATGTTGCTCAATGGCTTCATTGTCCGCAACATTGCCATTTTCAGCAGAATGCATGACGTCAAGTTCTTGGTCAAGTCTTTCCATGATGACCCATGACCTCACCATTTGCTCTTGGCTTCTCAAGCTTTTTCCGTGCACCCTCATGTTCAGCTGTAGCAGTGCGCTTTCAATGCAGTATTGAGAGGCCTTGTTTGACGCTACTGTCCTCAAGTCATTTCTGTCGAATGTTGGTTGGATGTTTGGGCGTTTGGTGTATCTCTTGAGGATGTATTTCTCTGGAACGCTGTCAGCCTTAATTGTCTGCATCATGCACAAGACATGCATGCAGAAAATACCTGTTTTTTGGAAGAGGTGCATGTTTTCTGTCATTTCATTCAAACAAAAACTTTGCAAAAATAAGTACTATAGTATGTAACATCTTTTTTTAGTCCTCACCTGTGTGGTCCCGCAACTTGCACTCACAGTCAAATATTTTTCCCACGGGGTCTGCAACCACCTGGAATGTGTGCTGAGACCACGCAAATAGTTTTTGTGGTTTGTTGTAGCGCACAAGCTACTTTGTGGGCTCTTCCGTCTTTGTCACCATGAAGAGGGTGCTCAGTTTTAGCCTTTTTCTAATCTCGCTATATACAGCTCGTGAGTAAAGCTTTCCCATCTGAGTGTCAAACCCATAGAAGGTCAGCGTGTTTTGTTCCTTCTGTGCAAGCAAGAGTGATGAACAAATTATTAGTTTTCTCACGGCAAAAACTTGTCTAACTAAGAAAGATTCACTTTAGTAAGCATGTTATTTTGTCTTACGATAGGTGATAGAGCTATACCCGGTTACCCATTGTCTCCTAGTTCTTTGTCTGCCTCCTGGTTTTGACGCAGGAGTTTACCTGGCTGACAAACCGGTGCAGGTTTTGTCTCTCACTGATGAAGTTCTTCTTGAGCACATAGTTCATGCTCTCACTCCATCCTGTGGACGTCATTCTGGCACAAAAAATTTCTTTGAAGTAAGTTGATATCCATTTCTCGTGCTCGTTCCACATTGCCACCATCATGGCATCATCATGGAGGTTGTACTTATCCATGTGTGCTTTCTAGGAAGCCTCAAACTCAGTTTGCATGATGGGCCAATTAATGATTTCTATGAATTCATACTTAAAGTCTTCGTGGAGGTTGTACAGGTATGCGAGGTGTTCCCTGTACTTCTTCATAATGTGCCAGTGGCATAGCTTCTGTACTTTGTCCCCGAAAGCATCTGGGATCGCCAAAGCCATTGCTGGGCACTGGTCTGGTAATGAGAAAAGAGACGTGGAGTGGTCAATAGATGGTACCGCATATATACAAATAGAACTGAGACAACAATTTTACTGTGTTATTTTTCTTTTGGGGGGGGGGGTTGGCGGTTGTACCTGTGAGGATGCATGTAGGAGCCTTCCCTCTCATGCACCTTAAAACTGTTTTGAACAATCATCTGAAAGAATCTGCATCCTCATATCTTATCAGGGCGAAAGCAAAGAATGTAGTTTGTAAGTGGTTGTTAGTACCCACATGAAGGAAATATGCCCTAGAGGCAATAATAAAGTTATTATTTATTTCCTTATTTCATGATAAATGTTTATTATTCATGCTAGAATTGTATTATCCGGAAACATAATACTTGTGTGAATACATAGACAAACCAAACGTCACTAGTATGCCTCTACTTGACTAGCTCGTTAATCAAAGATGGTTATGTTTCCTAACCATAGACATGTGATGTCATTTGATTAACGAGATCACATTATTAGGAGAATGATGTGATTGACATGACCCATTCCATTAGCTTAGCACCCGATCGTTTAGTATGTTGCTATTGCTTTCTTCATGACTTATACATGTTCCTATGACTATGAGATTATGCAACTCCCGTTTGCCTGAGGAACACTTTGTGTGCTACCAAACGTCACAACGTAACTGGGTGATTATAAAGGAGCTCTACAGGTGTCTCCAAAGGTAAATGTTGGGTTGGCGTATTTCGAGATTAGGTTTTGTCACTCCGATTGTTGGAGAGGTATCTCTGGGCCCTCTCGGTAATGCACATCACATAAGCCTTGCAAGCATTGCAACTAATGAGTTAGTTGCAAGATGATGTATTACGAAACGAGTAAAGTGACTTGCCGGTAACGAGATTGAACTAGGTATTGAGATACCGACGATCGAATCTCGGGCAAGTAACATACCAATGACAAAGGGAACAACGTATGTTGTTATGCGGTCTGATCGATAAAGATCTTCATAGAATATGTGGGAGCCAATATGAGCATCCTGGTTCCGCTATTGGTTATTGACCGGAGACGTGTCTCGGTCATGTCTACATTGTTCTCGAACCCATAGGGTCCGCACGCTTAAGGTTTCGATGATAGTTATATTATGAGTTTATGCATTTTGATGTACCGAAGTTAGTTTGGAGTTCCGGATGTGATCACGGACATGACGAGGAGTCTTGAAATGGTCGAGACATAAAGATTGATATATTGGAAGCCTAAATTTGGATATCGGAAGTGTTCCGGGTGAAATCGGGATTTTACCGGAGTACCGGGAGGTTACCGGAACCCCCCAGGAGGTATATGGGCCTTAGTGGGCTTTAGTGGAAGAGAGGAGAGGTGGCCAGGGCTGGGCCGCGCACCCCTCCCCCCTAGTCCGAATAGGACAAGTAGAGGGGGCGACGCCCCCCCTTCCTTCTCTCTCTCCTCTTTCCCACTCCTGAATCCTATTCCAACTAGGAAGGGGGGGGGAATCCTACTCCCGGTGGGAGTAGGACTCCTCCTGGCGCACCCTCCTCCTGGCCGGCCGCACCCCCCTTTTGATCCTTTATATACGGGGGCAGGGGGCACCCCTAGAGACACAAGTTGATCCACGTGATCATATTCTTAGCCGTGTGCGGTGCCCCCTTCCACCATAATCCTCGATAATATTGTAGTGGTGCTTAGGTGAAGCCCTGTGACGGTAGAGCATCAAGATCGTCACCACGCCGTCGTGCTGACGGAACTCTTCCCCGACACTTTGCTGGATCGGAGTCCGGGGATCGTCATCGAGCTGAACGTGTGCTAGAACTCGGAGGTGCCGTAGTTTCGGTGCTTGATCGGTCGGGCCGTGAAGACGTACGACTACATCAACCGCGTTGTGCTAACGCTTCCACTGTCGGTCTACAAGGGTACGTAGATCACACTCTTCCCTCTAGTTGCGATGCATCACCATGATCTTGCGTGTGCGTAGGAATTTTTTTGAAATTACTACGTTCCCCAACAGTGGCATCCGAGCCTAGGTTTTATGTGTTGATGTTATATGCACGAGTAGAACACAAGTGAGTTGTGGGCGATATAAGTCATACTGCTTACCAGCATGTCATACTTTGGTTCGGCGGTATTGTTGGACGAAGCGGCCCGGACCAACATTACGCGTACGCTTACGCGAGACCGGTTCTCCCGACGTGCTTTGCACATAGGTGGCTTGCGGGTGACAGTTTCTCCAACTTCAGTTGAACCGAGTGTGGCTACGCCCGGTCCTTGCGAAGTTTAAAACAGCACCAACTTGACAAACTATCGTTGTGGTTTTGATGCGTAGGTAAGATTGGTTCTTGCTTAAGCCCGTAGCAGCCACGTAAAACTTGCAACAACAAAATAGAGGACGTCTAACTTGTTTTTGCAGGGCATGTTGTGATGTGATATGGTCAAGACATGATGCTAAATTTTATTGTATGAGATGATCATGTTTTGTAACCGAGTTATCGGCAACTGGCAGGAGCCATATGGTTGTCGCTTTATTGTATGCAATCCAATTGCGCTGTAATGCTTTACTTTATCACTAAGCGGTAGCGATAGTCGTGGGAGCATAAGATTGGCGAGACGACAACGATGCTACGATGGAGATCAAGGTGTCGTGCCGGTGACGATGGTGATCATGACGGTGCTTCGAAGATGGAGATCACAAGCACAAGATGATGATGGCCATATCATATCACTTATATTGATTGCATGTGATGTTTATCTTTTATGCATCTTATCTTGCTTTGATTGACGGTAGCATTATAAGATGATCTCTCACTAATTATCAAGAAGTGTTCTCCCTGAGTATGCACCATTGCGAAAGTTCTTCGTGCTGAGACACCACGTGATGATCGGGTGTGATAGGCTCTACGTTCGAATGCAACGGGTGCAAAACAGTTGCACACGCAGAATACTAAGGTTATACTTGACAAGCCAAGCATATACAGATATGGCCTCGGAACACGGAGACCGAAAGGTTGAGCGTGAATCATATAGCAGATATGATCAACATAGTGATGTTCACCAATGAAACTACTCCATCTCACGTGATGATCGGACATGGTTTAGTTGACTTGGATCACGTAATCACTTAGAGGATTGGAGGGATGTTTATCTAAGTGGGAGTTCATAAGTAATATGATTAATTGAACCTAAATTTATCATGAACTTAGTACCTGATAGTATCTTGCTTGTTTATGTTTGATTGTAGATAGATGGCCTGTGCTATTGTTCTGTTGAATTTTAATGTGTTCCTTGAGAAAGCAAAGTTGAAAGATGATGGTAGCAATTACAGGACTGGGTCCGTAACTTGAGGATTATCCTCATTGTTGCACAGAAGAATTACGTCCTAGAAGCACCGCTGGGTTCCAGGCCTGCTGCTGGAGCAACACCAGATGTTATGAACGTCTGGCAGAGCAAAGCTGATGACTACTCGATAGTTCAGTGTGCCATGCTTTACGTCTTAGAATCGGGACTTCAACGACGTTTTGAACGTCATGGAGCATATGAGATGTTCCAGGAGTTGAAGTTAATATTTAAAGCAAATGCCCGGATTGAGAGATATGAAGTCTCCAATAAGTTCTATAGCTGCAAGATGGAGGAGAACAGTTCTGTCAGTGAGCATATACTCAAAATTTCTGGGTATAATAATCACTTGATTCAATTGGGAGTTAATCTTTCAGATGATTGCGTCATTGACAGAATTCTCCAATCACTGCCACCAAGCTACAAGAGCTTCGTGATGAACTATAATATGCAAGGGATGAATAAGACTATTCCCGAGCTCTTCACAATGCTGAAAGCTGCGGAGGTAGAAATCAAGAAGGAGCATCAAGTGTTGATGGTCAACAAGACCACTAGTTTCAAGAAAAAGGGCAAAGGGAAGAAGAAGGGGAACTTCAAAAAGAATAGCAAGCAAGTTGCTACTCAAGAGAAGAAACCCAAACCTGGACCTAAGCCTGAAACTGAGTGCTTCTACTGCAAGCAGACTGGTCACTGGAAGCGGAACTGCCCCAAGTATTTGGCGGATAAGAAGGATGGCAAGGTGAACAAAGGTATATGTGATATACATGTTATTGATGTGTACCTTACTAATGCTCGCATTAGCACCTGGGTATTTGATACTGGTTCTGTTGCTAATATTTGCAACTCGAAACAGGGACTACGGATTAAGCGAAGATTGGCTAAGGACGAGGTGACGATGCGCGTAGGAACTGGTTCCAAAGTCGATGTGATCACAGTCGGCACGCTACCTCTACATCTACCTTCGGGATTGGTATTAGACCTAAATAATTGTTATTTGGTGCCAGCGTTAAGCATGAACATTATATCTGGATCTTGTTTGATGCGAGACGGTTATTCATTTAAATCAGAGAATAATGGTTGTTCTATTTATATGAGTAATATCTTTTATGGTCATGCACCCTTAAAGAGTGCTCTATTCTTATTAAATCTCGATAGTAGTGACACAAATATTCATAGTGTTGAAGCCAAAAGATGCAGTGTTGATAATGATAGTGCAACTTATTTGTGGCACTGCCGTTTGGGTCATATCGGTATAAAGCGCATGAAGAAACTCCATACTGATGGGCTTTTGGAACCACTTGATTATGAATCACTTGGTACTTGCGAACCGTGCCTTATGGGTAAGATGACAAAAACACCATTCTCCGGTACTATGGAGAGAGCAACAGATTTATTGGAAATCATACATACAGATGTATGTGGTCTGATGAATGTTGAGGCTCGTGGCGGATATCATTATTTTCTCACCTTCACAGATGACTTAAGCAGATATGGGTATATCTACTTAATGAAACATAAGTCTGAAACGTTTGAAAAGTTCAAAGAATTTCAGAGTGAAGTTGAAAATCATCGTAACAAGAAAATAAAATTCCTACGATTTGATCGTCGAGGAGAATATTTGAGTTACGAGTTTGGTGTACATTTGAAACAATGTGGAATAGTTTCGCAACTCACGCTACCCGGAACACCATAGCGTAATGGTGTGTCCGAACGTCGTAATCGTACTTTACTAGATATGGTGCGATCTATGATGTCTCTTACTGACTTACCGCTATCGTTTTGGGGATATGCTCTAGAGACGGCCGCATTCACGTTAAATAGGGCACCATCAAAATCCGTTGAGACGACGCCTTATGAACTGTGGTTTGCCAAGAAACCAAAGTTGTCGTTTCTGAAAGTTTGGGGCTGCGATGCTTATGTGAAAAAGCTTCAACCCGATAAGCTCGAACCCAAATCGGAGAAATGTGTCTTCATAGGTTATCCAAAGGAAACTATTGGATACACCTTCTATCACAGATCCGAAGGCAAGACTTTTGTTGCTAAATTCGGAAATTTTCTGGAGAAGGAGTTTCTCTCGAAAGAAGTGAGTGGGAGGAAAGTAGAACTTGACGAGGTAACAGTACCTGCTCCCTTATTGGAAAGTAGTACATCACAGAAACCTGTTTCTGTGACACCTACACCAATTAGTGAGGAAGCTAATGATAATGATCATGAAACTTCAGAACAAGATACTACTGAACCTCGTAGATCAACCAGAGTAAGATCCGCACCAGAGTGGTACGGTAATCCCGTTCTGGAAGTCATGCTACTAGATCATGATGAATCTACGAACTATGAAGAAGCGATGCCGAGCCCAAATTCCGCAAAATGGCTTGAAGCCATGAAATCTGAGATGGGATCCATATATGAGAACAAAGTATGGACTTTGGTTGACTTGCCCAATGATCGGCAAGCAATTGAGAATAAATGGATCTTCAAGAAGAAGACTGATGCTGACGGTAATATTACTGTCTACAAAGCTCGACTTATCGCAAAAGGTTTTCGGCAAGTTCAAGGGATTGACTACGATGAGACCTTCTCACCCGTAGCGATGCTTAAGTCTGTCCGAATCATGTTAGCAATTGCTGCATTTTATGATTATGAAATTTGGCAAATGGATGTCAAAACTGCATTCCTGAACGGATTTCTGCAAGAAGAGTTGTATATGATGCAGCCGGAAGGTTTTGTCGATCCAAAGTGGGCTAACAAAGTGTGCAAGCTCCAGCGATCCATTTATGGACTGGTCCAAGCCTCTCGGAGTTGGAATAAACGCTTTGATAGTGTGATCAAAGCATTTGGTTTTGTACAGACTTTTGGAGAAGCCTGTATTTACAAGAAAGTGAGTGGGAGCTCTGTAGCATTTCTGATATTATATGTAGATGACATATTGCTAATCGGAAATGATATAGAATTTCTGGATAGCATAAAAGGATACTTGAATAAGAGTTTTTCAATGAAAGACCTCGGTGAAGCTGCTTACATATTGGGCATTAAGATCTATAGAGATAGATCAAGATGCTTAATTGGACTTTCACAAAGCACATACCTTGACAAAGTTTTGAAGAAGTTCAAAATGGATCAAGCAAAAAAAGGATTCTTGCCTGTGTTACAAGGTGTGAAATTGAGTAAGACTCAATCCCCGACCAATGCAGAAGATAGAGAGAAATTGAAAGATGTTCCCTATGCTTCAGCCATAGGCTCTATCATGTATGCAATGCTGTGTACCAGACCTGATGTGTGTCTTGCTATAAGTCTAGCAGGGAGGTACCAAAGTAATCCAGGAGTGGATCACTGGACAGCGGTCAAGAACATCCTGAAATACCTGAAAAGGACTAAGGATATGTTTCTCATATATGGAGGTGACACAGAGCTCATCGTAAATGGTTACGTTGATGCAAGCTTTGACACTGATCCGGACGGTTCTAAATCGCAAACCGGATACGTGTTTACATTAAACGGTGGAGCTGTCAGTTGGTGCAGTTCTAAACAAAGCGTTGTGGCGGGATCTACATGTGAAGCGGAGTACATAGCTGCTTTGGAAGCAGCAAACAAAGGAGTTTGGATGAAGGAGTTCATATCCGATCTAGGTGTCATACCTAGTGCATCGGGTCCAATGAAAATCTTTTGTGACAATACTGGTGCAATTGCCTTGGCAAAGGAATCCAGATTTCACAAGAGAACCAAGCACATCAAGAGACGCTTCAATTCCATTCGGGATCTAGTCCAGGTGGGAGACATAGAGATTTGCAAGATACATACGGATCTGAATATAGCAGACCCGTTGACTAAGCCTCTTCCACGAGCAAAACATGATCAGCACCAAAGGTCCATGGGTGTTAAAATCATTACTGTGTAATCTAGATTATTAACTCTAGTGCAAGTGGGAGACTGAAGGAAATATTCCCTAGAGGCAATAATAAAGTTATCATTTATTTCCTTATTTCATGATAAATGTTTATTATTCATGCTAGAATTGTATTATCCGGAAACATAATACTTGTGTGAATACATAGACAAATCAAACGTCACTCGTATGCCTCTACTTGACTAGCTCGTTAATCAAAGATGGTTATGTTTCCTAACCATAGACATGTGATGTCATTTGATTAACGAGATCACATTATTAGGAGAATGATGTGATTGACATGACCCATTCCATTAGCTTAGCACCCGATCGTTTAGTATGTTGCTATTGCTTTCTTCATGACTTATACATGTTCCTATGACTATGAGATTATGCAACTCCCGTTTGCCGGAGGAACACTTTGTGTGCTACCAAACGTCACAACGTAACTGGGTGATTATAAAGGAGCTCTACAGGTGTCTCCAAAGGTAAATGTTGGGTTGGCGTATTTCGAGATTAGGTTTTGTCACTCCGATTGTTGGAGAGGTATCTCTGGGCCCTCTCGGTAATGCACATCACATAAGCCTTGCAAGCATTGCAACTAATGAGTTAGTTGCGAGATGATGTATTATGAAACGAGTAAAGAGACTTGCCGGTAACGAGATTGAACTAGGTATTGAGATACCGACGATCGAATCTCGGGCAAGTAACATACCGATGACAAAGGGAACAACGTATGTTGTTATGCGGTCTGACCGATAAAGATCTTCGTAGAATATGTGGGAGCCAATATGAGCATCCTGGTTCCGCTATTGGTTATTGACCGGAGACGTGTCTCAGTCATGTCTACATTGTTCTCGAACCCGTAGGGTCCGCACGCTTAAGGTTTCGATGACAGTTATATTATGAGTTTATGCATTTTGATGTACCGAAGTTTGTTCAGAGTCCCGGATGTGATCACGGACATGACGAGGAGTCTCGAAATGGTCGAGACATAAAGATTGATATATTGGAAGCCTAAATTTGGATATCGGAAGTGTTCCGGGTGAAATCGGGATTTTACCGGAGTACCGGGAGGTTACCGGAACCCCCCGGGAGGTATATGGGCCTTAGTGGGCTTTAGTGGAAGAGAGGAGAGGTGGCCAGGGCTGGGCCGCGCGCCCCTCCCCCCTAGTCCGAATAGGACAAGGAGAGGGGGGTGGCGCCCCCCCTTCCTTCTCTCTCTCCTCTTTCCCACTCCCGAATCCTATTCCAACTAGGAAAGAGGGGGGAATCCTACTCCCGGTGGGAGTAGGACTACTCCTGGCACGCCCTCCTCCTGGACGGCCGCACCCCCCCTTTGATCCTTTATATACAGGGGCAGGGGGCACCCCTAGAGACACAAGTTGATCCACGTGATCATATTCTTAGCCATGTGCGGTGCCCCCTTCCACCATAATCCTCAATAATATTGTAGCGGTGCTTAGGCGAAGCCCTGCGACGTTAGAGCATCAAGATCATCACCACGCCGTCGTGCTGACGGAACTCTTCCCCGACACTTTGCTGGATCGGAGTCCGGGGATCGTCATCGAGCTGAATGTGTGCTAGAACTCGGAGGTGCCGTAGTTTCGGTGCTTGATCGGTCGGGCCGTGAAGACGTACGACTACATCAACCGCGTTGTGCTAACGCTTCCACTGTCGGTCTACAAGGATACGTAGATCACACTCTTCCCTCTCGTTGCGATACATCACCATGATCTTGCGTGTGCGCAGGAATTTTTTTGAAATTACTACGTTCCCCAACACCACAAACACCCCAAGTGGCATATGGTACTTGTTGGTCTTATATGTGGTGTCAAACGTTACACAGTCACCAAAGTCTTGATATGCCCCTCTGTCGGGGAAAATATAAATGGGTATGCATTTTCCCCTGACTAGTGCACGGACAAGCCAAGACCAGACCAGAGTGCAAGAAACCAAGATTTTCGAAGAACCAACATGTAGCTCAGAGAGACTAAGGCCAAGCCAAAAAAGCAAGATATCGCCAAGAGAAGGGCCCCCATTGCCGGACAGGAGAGCCCGGTAAGGGACAAGGCCAACCCTAGAAGAAGACGACCAAGACACCCCGGCAGGGCCCTGCCGGGGCTCGCGGAGGCAAAACCACCTCACCAACCACTCCAACATGTCCCACGTCGTCCATCGGTGCAGTGTCAAGCCGCAAGATGATTAAGCGGCAGCCATTCGCCACATGGCAGCCATTTCCTACAGAAGAACCCGCAGGTGACACCCGTCCTGCGACGTGTCAAGAGAACAGGCATGGAGCTGGCGGCTTGCCGAGCAACCAGTTATGTGACACTAAGTGGTGAATTTAATGCACCCTATCAGCCCGAAGAGTTGGGTATGATAACACTGTTTGCTATCATATCAATGCATAATGACTACTTTGCCATTGTGGTGACCCCTTAATCTATAAAAGGAGGCCCGTGGAAACCGTAGAAAGGGTCGGAAAGTTGATGAACCCTCACCCCCATACGCGCGTAGTTGCAACTATCCATAGGCAACCCCTACCGGGCAAGTGTACTACGCCTCACTACCTCCATTCCACCATCAATCCACCAAAGCAGGAGTAGGGTTTTACTTCTCACAGCGGCCTGAACCTAGGTAAATTGCTCGTGTGCTCTCTGCCGTGCTGCCATGTGCAGGTCTGCTCTTTGTGCAACATGACATCCCCCTGCCGAACCAGCAAGGGGCCTCCTGGTCCCATAGGTGGCCCGGGATATCCCGCGACATCTCTGGCGCGCCAGGTAGGGGGCTCTCTTGCGCGAACCTGAAGGCGTGCGCTGCGCGTCAACTTCCTCACTGTCGGTGTCAAAACCGGCGGATCTCGGGTAGGGGGTCCCGAACTATGCGTCTAGGCTGGATGGTAATAGGAGGCAAGGGACACGATGTTTTACCCAGGTCCGGGCCCTCTTGATGGAGGTAAAACCCTACGTCCTGCTTGATTAATATTGAAGATATGTGTAGTACAAGAGTAGATCTACCACGAGATCAGAGAGGCTAAACCCTAGAAGCTAGCCTATGGTATGATTGTATGTTGTGATTGTTGTCCTACGACTAAAACTCTTCGGTTTATATAGACACCGGACATGGTTAGGGTTACACAAGGTCAGTTACAACGGAGGAGATATCCATATACGTATTGCCTAGCTTGCCTTCCACGCCAAGTAGAGTCCCATCCGGACACGAGACGAAGTCTTCAATCTTGTATCTTCATAGTCTAATAGTCCAGCCAATGGAGATAGTCCGGCTGTCCGAAGACCTCCTAATCCAGGACTCCCACAGTAGCCCCTGAACTAGGCTTCAATGACGACGAGTCCGGTGCGCAGTATTGTCTTCGGCATTGCAAGGCGGGTTCCTTCTCCGAATACATGACAGAAGAAGTTGAATACGAGGATAGTGTCCGACCCTGCAAAATAAGTTCCAGATTCCACCGTAGAGAGAATAATGTTTTCGCAGATCTAATTCGCTAGCTTGTTTTGGCAACATGACGTTACGTCATGGACCGGTGATTATTCGAACCGTTTCTTTTAACCAGCCCCGCACATAACGCGAGGCAGTTTTTCGACACATCTTGTCAAAGTAGAGATCGTGTCCCCTTATTACGGGATTCTCATCAATACGGGCGTGGGTAACCCAACCGCGCCATCAATTACGGCGCTTGGGGCATAAGCGAGTTTTACCAGGCAAGTGGGGACGCTTAGTTTTGTCCGCCCATATAAAGAGATAAGGATTCACCTTTCTATCCACGCCTTCTTCCTCCTCTGCTCATCCACTCCCGCACACTCGAGCTCTAGCGCCCAAGTCCTCACTTCCATCTCAACCTTCTCCAACCATGTCCGGAGCGGGAGGCAAGTGGATGGTCTCCTCCGTTACGGAGGGAGACGTCAAGAAACTGAGGAGAGCCGGATACCTGCCCGACGACATCGCGCACCGGCTCCCAGATGAGGGGCAACTCATCCCCACCCCCAGGCCCCATGAGAGGGTTATATTCCTCACCCATTTCTTCCGCGGACTGGGATTCCCTCTCCGTCCCTTCGTCCGGGGGTTCATGTTCTATTACATCCTGGATTTCCATGATCTGGCCCCGAACTTCATCCTCAACATCTCGGGTTTATCGTCGTGTGCGAGGCCTTTCTCCGCATCAAGCCCCACTTCGGCCTATGGCTGAAGACCTTCAACATCAAGCCGAAGGTGGTGGGCGGCTGCCAGGTGGAGTGCGGAGGTGCCATGGTGGGCAAGATGCCCAACATAACTTGGCTCGAGGGCTCCTTTGTGGAAACCATAAAGGGGTGGCAATCGGGGTAGTTCTATATCACCGAGCCGCGCAACCCCGCATGGGTAGCGGCCCCCGAGTTTCGATCTAGCACTCCCATGCGGCTCACCTACTGGAAGGAGAAGGGCCTGTCCTGGGGTAATTCAAAAGAGCTGACCGGACTCCAGACATGTATTCAACCATGGTGGACAAGAAGCTCAAGCTCGTCAACATAGTCCAGGTTATGCTCATCCACCGGATACTCCCGTGCCAACAACGGGAGTTCACCTTGTGGGAGTTCAATCCGGCGCAGCACCGAACTCTGAACAGGCTCTTCGACACGACTCATGAAGATGCCTGGAGGGTGCTGTTCAAGAGCGCCGAGGTCCCTCCCCCCATTACTGAGGATCGTGGATTCAGCGCGAAGCGCCAAGCCAGCGCGGTAAGTTGTTTTACCTTTCACAAGATACTTATTTTTATATAGATTGACTCTATGCAGGATCTAAACTCCCGTGCCGTTAAGAGGACTGGCAGAAGATGGTCGGACAAATTGACTATCCGGCTCCCTTGCCCGAAGGCCCTGCAGACGCCCTTCTGGCGAAGATGTTGACTCCGGCCCCTTATAAGGTGCCAGAGAAGACCAAGAAGGCCAAGGGAGCTCGAAAGAGTTCCCGACGCCAGGCGTCGTCGGACTCACCGTCTGATGACTCTGCGGCGCACTCCTCCCCCGAAGACGAGGAAGAGGAAGAAGAGGCTCCCCCACCGACTGGGGGAGACAAGAAAAGGAAGGCCGCCCCAACTAGGGAGGCCGGAGGGTCCAAGAAGGGAATGACTCTCCTTCCGGACAGCACCACCTCCGCTGACGAAAGTGAGGACGAGTGGTTGCCCAGGGCCAAACCCCAGGGGAGATCGTAAGTATTAGGATACCAAAGTAACCCATAGGATTACTTTGTCGCATTGCTTTCCCTAATTGCTGAACATAATTACGCAGGCCGCCACGAGCCAATATCGAGGTATCATCGGATGGCTCCCTGGGTTCGTCGGACATGGATAGCGATCCAGTCCCGACTGCCACCTCCCCTCATCCTGCTGACGACGCCGAGGTGTTGTCTCAAGAGGCACCGAATCAAGGGGAGACAGTCCCGGAGGCGCCTCAAGGCGACCTTCCGGACTCTGGGAGCAGAGGGGACGGGGCCCCTGAGAGCTCCGAGTTCGGCCCTCAGCCGAACACCGCGCCGGAACCTCCAGCGGTTCCGGGCTCGGGCAGGCTGTCTCCTTCTAAGAGGGGTGAGACGCCTGTGCCGGTGACCTCTGTCCATCCAGAGGCGCCGGACAATCTGTTGGAAGCGCTTCGCAGCGCTTCCATCGAGGAGGAGCACCGCACTATCATGAGTGCGGTGATCCAGAAGGTTCAGTCCGCCAAGAGCGGTTGACTGAAGCCTGTACTAGCCTTCTAACAGGCTTCGAGGTAAGTGTTTTAAAATGTAGTAGAAGTATTACCGCATAGACAGTAGCCCCTGATGCTTTGTTCGGTGTTCTGTAGGATCGAAAGTATGTCTAGAGGGGGGGGGTGATTAGACTACTTGACCAAATAAAAACTTAACCTTTTCCCAATTTTAGTTCTTGGCAGATTTTAGCTAATTTAGGACAAGTCAAGCAATCATCACATGATTCAAGCAAGCATGCAAAGAGTATATAGGCAGCGGAAAGTAAAGCATGCAACTTGCAAGAATGTAAAGGGAAGGGTTTGGAGAATTCAAACGCTATTGGAGACACGGATGTTTTTCCCGTGGTTCGGATAGGTGGTGCTATCCTACATCCACGTTGATGGAGACTTCAACCCACGAAGGGTAACGATTGCGCGAGTCCACACAGGGATCCACCCAAGGGCAACGGTTGCGCGATTCCACACAGGGCTCCACCCACGAAGGGTCCACGAAGAAGCAACCACCCACAAAGGGTCCACGAAGAAGCATCCTTGTCTATCCCACCATGGCCAACGCCCACACAGGACTTGCCTCACTAGCTGTAGATCTTCACGAAGTAGGCAATCTCCTTGCCCTTACAAACTCCTTGGTTCAACTCCACAATCTTGTCGGAGGCTCCCAAGTGACACCTAGCCAATCTAGGAGACACCACTCTCCAAGAAGTAACAAATGGTGTGTAGGTAATGAACTCCTTGCTCTTGTGCTTCAAATGATAGTCTCCCCAACACTCAACTCTCTCTCACAGGATTTTGATTTGGTGGAAAGAAGATTTGAGTGGAAAGCAACTTGGGAAGGCTAGAGATCAAGATTCATATGGTAGGAATGGAGTGTCTTGGTCTCAACACATGAGTAGGTGGTTCTCTCTCAGAACATAAGAGTTGGAATGATGTGTGTGTTCTGATAGCTCTCTCATCGAATGAGAAGGAGGTGGAGGGGTATATATAGCCTCCACACAAAATCCAACCGTTACACAGTTTTCCAATCTCGGTGGGACCGAATCAATAAACTCGGTCGGACCGAAAATGTAAACCTAGTGACCGTTAGTGATTTTCGGTGGGACTGACATGCAACTCGGTAGGACCGATATGGTTAGGGTTTGGGCATAACGTAATCTCGGTGAGACCGATTACACAAACTCGGTGAGACCGAATTTGGTAATTAGCTAACCAGAGAGTTGGTCAGGCAAACTCGGTGGGACCGATTTGCTCTTTCGATGGGACCGAGTGGAACTCGGTGAGACCGAAAAGTTACAAAGGGGAAATACTGAGTTTACATTGCAATCTCGGTGGGACCGATTCGCTCTTTCGGTGAGACAGAAAAGTTACGAAAGGGAAACAGAGAGTTTGCAACCCCATCTCGGTGAGACCGAGATCCCTATCGGTAGGACCGAATTGCTAGGGTTTGGCAGTGGCTAATGACAAGTGAAACTCGGTGGCGCCGGATAGGAAGAATCGGTAGGACCGAGTTTGGCTTAGGGTTTAGGTCATATGTGGATATGGGAAAGTAGTTGAGGGTTTTGGAGCATATCACTAAGCACATGAAGCAAGAGGCTCATTAAGCAACACCTCATCCCTCCTTAATAGTATTGGCTTTTCCTAAAGACTCAATGTGATCTTGGATCACTAAAATATAAAATGAAGAGTCTTGAGCTTTTGAGCTTGAGCCAATCCTTTGTCCTTAGCATTTTGAGGGTTCCACTTTCACATCCATGCCATGCCAATCATTGAGCTTTCCTGAAATAATCATCTTGGAATAGCATTAGCTCAATGAGCTATATGTTGTTATGAATTACCAAAACCACCTAGGGATAGTTGCACTTTCATGTTCGCAAAGAAAAGCCGAACAGAGGATCAAATAATATCGCATGAGTCTAATATAAGTATGTCAATATGCATATGCAGGCTTCTCTGTTGGCGTCCGCCGCACTAACTGCGGAGGTCTCCGTACTGAAGCAGGACCTCGATGGGTCCAAGAAAGAGCTCGGCCTTGTCAAGAGGCAGCTCGAGGAGAACGAGGTTAAGTAATACCCCGTCTAGAGATATATGTATATATAATAAAGGACGCGATTGCAGAATGACAGGATCATTGTATGTTTTGCCAGGGGCCACGACCGAGGTGGCGACCCTGAAGCAAGTGCTGACCAAGGCCGAAGAGACAGCGGCCAAGGAGCGCACCGAGCGAGAGATGCACGAGTCTCGGGTGGGCGAGGTGCAGCAAGAGCTCCAGGCTCTCGTGACGAAGCACGAGGCGTTGGATCTTGACTTGAAGACGCGAGAGTCTGAGCTTGCCGCGGCCCGTGAGAGCGCGAAGAGTGCCAAGGCCGAGGCCCAGAAGGCCCTTCAGGGGATCAACGCGATGAAGAAGATAGCGGCGGGTAAGGCTTTCTATATGCAAAGCAAGCATGTAAAAGTAAATTATCGATTACTTACCCGGATCCGGAGCTCTTCAGGAGCATTTGCAGATTTGCCCCGCAGTGTGTCCGATGCCGCACAATTTTACCAGGCGAAGGACGGGAGCTCGACGGAGAAGCTGTTCTGGTCTCAGTATGCTGAGGCCGAACATCCGGTGCCAATGAGCGACCAGCTGAAGCAGATGGTCGAGCTACATAAGGCGGTCGATCAGGCCATGAAGGGCTTCATAGTCCGGTTGTGGCTTGGCGACGCCCTTCCGAACAACTTCTTTGGCCTGGTGAGGCGGCTTGTGGATGCCTGCCCACGGCTGGAGGTCGTCAAGCGATCCATCTGCATTGAAGGTGTACGCCGGGCTTTCGCCCGTGTAAAAACGCAATGGGTCAAGCTAGACGCCATGAAGCTGATCAAGGAGGGGCCGCTGGAGGGCAAGGAGCACCGCCACCCCGAGATGTACTATGAGGGTGTTCTGCCGGGCGCCCGTCTTATCGCGGATGAGTGTTCACAAAATGTAATATTTGAATGAGACTTGCTCGTTTTGTCCTGTATGTATGAAAACTTGTATCATATTCGCTATGCAACGCTTGTGTGAATTTAACATATTACCTTCTGTTTGGCTGTTTATCCAATCTGAGAGATGGCTAGTCCTCGGCTTCTGCCCCCATGCCACGAGTGCTGGGGTGTTCGGGATAAACTTGAGCACTCTTGCTCCCATGTTTGGGTCCTTCGAGGGAGGTGCTCAGTACAACGAACAAGGCAACCGGACTAATAATGCTTTATCACTCTCACTTAGCCATAGAATTCTATAATTTTAAATTTCGGCGAAGCCCCTGGTATTCGGTAGGCTAAATTCGGGGCGCGATACACGCCTGTAAGCCGGACGGAGTCGGCCCCTCGCCCTAAGTGGCGTAAGTCTTTAGGGACTCGAAAAACCTCGCCGAACAGCGACCAGTCTCTCGCCTTATCATGACAATCAGTTTTAGCTTTCTCTACTGAGGTGCTCAGCCCGGCAGAACCGGGGCACAATAGCAGTAGTTCTCCTAGTGCTACCTTAGCTGATAGAGTGGAACGTAAGGTACCAAAACATAGGAGCCGGGCAAACCCAACATTTGACCAAAGACATGATTCGGAGCTGATGCATATAATGCTATAAGTTCGGGGTGCCGCACTTGTGAAAGTGTTCGGACTTTTCACACCATATTGTGGGTACGTAAGCCCCTGGTGCATTGGCCGTACCAGAGTGTACGGTTGCAAGGCGTCATTAATGAACACACACACACACACACATATATATATATATATAACAAAAATGCAATAATAGTCGTAATATCATGCATTGTATATTAAAAAAATTGCATGAAAGCAGAGTGATACAGATAGTGCAATAAGCAAAAGAGTAGGACTATGTCCCTTCCAAGGGTGAGCTGAGGAATGATATGAAATATGTAATCAACCTGGGAATTCCGTTGTATAACGTAGTTGTCTGCCTCCTTGGTTGCTGTATGATGTGTTTGGCAATAGAGCTGCCGGACAGTGTTTCCAGAGATTAAAGTCCTGAAAGAAAAAGAAAAATAACCAAACGGGAAGCCCCTAGTGCGGTTTAGGCCGCGTTTTGGGGCGTGCCACAGTTGTGCCCCCCCTCCCCACCTGTGCCCATGGTATTTTTAATGCGTAATTATGTACGCGCGTCACGAATATCGCTGTTGGGCTGGGATTGGGGTGGCCGCCGTATTGCTACGCGAGCTCAGATTGCGCCAGGCGGTCTATTTGCCGATTGCCCCAAGCGCGCTTGAAGGTGTCCGGGCTTTGAAACGCCGAACTAGTAAATTGCATTGAGAGGCTGCTTTGCGCTTCTGCTGCAAGGGCCGCGGTGTGCTCCTCTCTTCGGAGAGAGCGCTCTGTGTTTCCATTGACTGTAATAACTCCGTGAGGTCCTGGCATCTTGAGCTTGAGGTATGCATAATGTGGTACCGCATTGAATCTAGCAAATGCGGTTCGTCCGAGCAGCGCGTGATAACCACTACGGAACGGGACTATATCGAAGATTAACTCTTCGCTTCGGAAGTTATCCGGGGATCCGAAGACCACTTCTAGTGTAATTGATCCTGTGCAGTGGGCCTCTACGCCAGGAATGACGCCCTTAAAGGTCGTTTTTGTGGGTTTGATCCTTGAGGGGTCTATACCCATTTTGCGCACTGTGTCCTGATAAAGCAGGTTCAAGCTGCTACCGCCGTCCATAAGGACTTGAGTGAGGTGAAATCCGTCGATGATTGGGTCTAGGAACAGTGCGGCGAATCCGCCATGACGGATACTAGTGGGGTGGTCCCTGCGATCGAAGGTGATACTTGAGTGAGGTGAAATCCGTCGATGATTGGGTCTAGGACCAGTGTGGCGAATCCGCCATGACGGATACTAGTGGGGTGGTCCCTGCGATCGAAGGTGATCGGACAGGAGGACCAAGGGTTGAACTTTGGGGCGACTGGCTCCAACGCATATACGTCCCTGAGCGCACGCTTCCACTCCCTCTTGGGGATGTGGATTGCGTATATCATGTTCACCGTCCGCACTTGTGGGGGAAACCTCTTCTGTCCTCCAATGTGCGGCTGCCGGGGTTCTTCCTCGTCATTGCTATGCGGCCCCTTGTCCTTGTTTTCGGCAATTAACTTGCCGGCCCGCTTGAACACCCAACAATCCCTGTTGGTGTGATTGGCTGGCTTGTCTGGGGTGCCGTGTATTTGACACGAGCGATCGAGTATACGGTCCAAACTGGACGGACCCGGCGTACTTTGTTTGAATGGCTTTTTCCGCTGACCGGGTTTAGAGCCTTTGAATCCAGCATTGACTGCCGTATCCTCAGTACTTTTGCTATTAATGCGGCGCTTATGCTTGTTGAGACGTGACCTGCTATTGCCGTCCTTGGTATCTGAGGCACCATGGTTCTTTGATATGTTATTACTGCGAGCCAACCAGCTGTTTTCTCCCGCACAAAAGCGGGTCATGAGCGTCGTGAGAGCTGCCATAGATTTCGGCTTTTCCTGACCAAGGTGCCAGGCTAGCCACTCGTCTCGGATGTTGTGCTTGAAAGCCGCTAAGGCCTCCGCATCCGGACAGTCGACGATTTGATTTTTCTTTGTAAGGAACCGAGTCCAGAATTGCCTGGCCGACTCTTCTGGCTGCTGACTTATGTGGCTCAAGTCATCGGCGTCTGGTGGTCGCACATAAGTGCCCTGAAAGTTGTCGAGGAATGCGGCTTCCAGATCATCCCAACAGATAATGGAGTCCGCTGGCAAGCTATTAAGCCAATGCCGTGCTGGTCCTTTGAGTTTTAGTGGGAGGTACTTGATGGCATGTAAGTCATCACCACGGACCATGTGGATGTGGAGGAGGAAGTCCTCAATCCATATTGCGGGATCTGTTGTGGCGTCGTATGATTCAATGTTTACAGGTTTGAAACCTTCTGGGAATTGATGTTCCATTACTTCGTCTGTGAAGCATAAGGGGTGTGCGGCGTCTCTGTATTGGGCTATATCACGACACAGCTCGAATGGGTCCTGCCCGCTGTGTTCGGCCCGGCCGGATTTGCTTTTACTATATCCGGCGTGACGTTTACCGTCTCGTAGAGTGGTGCGCCCTCGTGATCCGTAGATCGATCTTGAATGCTTTGCTTTGTCCTCCAATATGTCTCGCAGGTTTGGCGTATCTCCCCATGCCTTTTTATTTGGATGGCATTGGGGTGGTGGCCGATCAGCCGTATCATACGCTTCTTCCTCCAGTCGGGGTAATAACCTGTGCCTTGGGTAACTCTTGGAGGGACGCTCGAGTTTATATTCCTCGGCCGCGAGGACTTCAGTCCATTTGTCAGCTAGCAGATTTTGATCAGCTTGAAGCTGATGCTGCTTTTTCTTCAGGCTATTTGCCGTGGCCATAAGCCTGCGCTTGAAACGCTCTTGTTCGACGGGATCCTCTGGTACGGCGAATTCATCGTCGCCAAGGCTTGCCTCGTCTTTGGAGGGGGGCATGTAATTGTCATCCTCCTCCTCTCGGCCAGCCACTCTCTCAGGAGAGCTGGCTCCTTCATCCTCCTACTCTAAATCTTGCTGGAGGGAATTGTTGTTGTCTTCGGCGCTATCCGAAGTGTTATTATCTCCTGTGCCAGTATCACCACTTTTGCTTTGGCAGGACTTAGAGTGGCGCCGCTGACGTCGGCGCTTGGGTTGCTTCTTGGAGGGGTCATCCTCCGCTATCTCGTCGCCATTGCCTTCATTGGGTGTATCCACCCTGTATATGTCATACGACGAGGTGGCTTTCCAGTGCCCTATAGGTGCTGATTCATGTTCGTCTCCTACATCGTCGTCCATACCGTCGATGTCTTTGGAGTCGAAGTCGAGCATATCGGTTAAATCATCGACAGTGTCTACAAAGTGGGTGGCGGGCGGGCGTCGAATTTCTTCATCGTCCGCATCCCAATCATGTTGGCCATAATCCGGCCATGGCTCTCCTGACAAAGAGAGAGACCTTAGTGAATTTAGAATGTCGCCAAAGGGCGAGTGCTGAAAGATATCCGCGGTGGTGAATTCCATGATCGGTGCCCAATCGGATTTGATTGGCAGGGGCGTGGATTGTTCGGGGTCCGGAAGAGAGTCCGGCACCTTGGAGTCACAGGCTGCGCAGAGGATTATGCTGGTGTTTGGCTCGATCGCCGCCGAGACTGCAGCCCCTGAGGCGGTGTCTAGCCACCCGTCCTCGATTGGCGCAGTTGGCTCCGAGCTAAGGGTCGGAGCTGATGCGGGCGCGGCCTCTGGGGTACTATCCGGTGGCAGAGCTAGGTCATACCCATCGCGACAGTGCGGCGCGCCCGGCTGTGGCTCGAATCCGTCGAAGATCAAGTCCCCACGGATGTTGGCCATGTAATTCAAACTTCCAAATATGACCTGATGGCCAGGGGCGTAGCTTTCCATCTGCTCCAGATGGCCAAGCGAATTAGCCCGCAGTGCAAAGCTGCCGAATACGAAGATCTGTCCGGGGAGAAAAGTCTCACCCTAGACCGCATCGCTATCGATGATAGTAGGAGCCATCAAGCCTAACGGCGACGAGACAGAGGAACTCTCAATGAAAGCACCAATGTCAGTGTCAAAACCGGCGGATCTCGGGTAGGGGGTCCCGAACTGTGCGTCTAGGCCAGATGGTAACAGGAGGCAAGGGACACGATGTTTTACCCAGGTTCGGGCCCTCTTGATGGAGGTAAAAACCTACGTCCTGCTTGATTAATATTGAAGATATGTGTAGTACAACAGTAGATCTACCACGAGATCAGAGAGGCTAAACCCTAGAAGCTAGCCTATGGTATGATTGTATGTTGTGATTGTTCTCCTACACACTAAAACTCTTCGGTTTATATAGACACTGGACAGGGTTAGGGTTACACAAGGTCATTTACAAAGGAGGAGATATCCATATACGTATTGCCTAGCTTGCCTTCCACGCCAAGTAGAGTCCCATCCGGACACGAGACGAAGTCTTCAATCTTGTATCTTCATAGTCTAACAGTCCGGCCAATGGAGATAGTCCGGCTGTCCGGAGCCCCCCTAATCCAGGACTCGCACACTCATCATCGTCGTATTTGATGGCGCCATCGACCGTGGCACCCGCGAAGACGCAAAAGCGAAGAGGGGGGCTACCCCTCGCACCATTTTATCGCTCTCCAAGCCTCGCCATGGCAACGGCTACGGAAAGATTGCTACTGACGGTGATACACCAGTCGCGGCGGCCCATACGGCGTACCCACCATTCGGGCACCGTTTGGAGGGGTGCAAGGCGTGTGAGTGTGGGCTCCCTCCTCCCCGTCCTTTTCCTTCATCAGCAGTCGAATTGCTTCAGCCTCGGTGTCATCGATGTCGACGATTACCATGCGACGCCCGGTCCAGTATTTCCCCTATTAGGGGGTAATCCTAGGTGAAGCGCAGGTATGAGTCTGTTGATAGATATCCCAGCAAGCATATTTCGGCAAGGCTGCCTGTGTTGGCGTGGTCCATGTAATGGCAGCTGCTGGACTGACTTAAAAGGAAAAGGGGAAAGGAGAAGAGGACCATAAGAGCCCGACGCTACGCCCCGACGCCCGCCAGTCGCAAGGAATGCATGCCGTTCCCTGCCGGGAATGAAGAGATCACCTGATTAGCTTCTGCTCCTCCAAGTGCCACGAGCGCGCCTGGGAGTGCGTCCTGGTAGAAGAAAAAGGGGGCTCGAAACGAAAGCTAAGTTTGTGTTATCACCTCTTATCGATGTTTTTCGAGTCTTTGTAGTCGTTTATCCCTTAAACCCTAGTGAGCGTTCGTATAGTGGAACCCCTCATGCGATGGAACCTTGGCTAGTTTCTTTGATCGCACCATCATCCCGTCCAGAGCCATGCTCGCAGGTCGAGAGGCTGCATCGAGAGCTGCCTAGGAAAAACCTGCCGAGACGCATCCACACCAAGATGTCTGTTAAGGGCCGGACCCTTCCAACGATCACAGCAATATGATATCGGCAGGCATCCAGAGAATACACAGGAATTGATCATACGAACGCAAGCATATAGGGTTCAAAGGGCTAAACACGCATTTAAAGATCCAACTAAGAGTATCTGTTTCATGCGAACACTAGAGATAGAATAACTAAACACGAAAATATTTATCATGTGCCGTTACAGGGCCCGGTGGAAATAACAGTGGCCCGGTACTTGGTCTGATGGCCAGAAGGAACGACTTAAATGCGAAGAACCATGTTGGTGCGGGGAGCAGCATTCTTCTCGGTGGCTACAATGTCAGCACCCGTTGGCGGCTTCTTGAATCCGTCATCAAGATCGAGCTCTGGGCGGCGGCAGGCGATATTGCTCAAGACCATGAAGAGGGTGTTGTGGGCGAGCTTCCTGGACTCTATCACGAAGCGCTCGACCCCTGCCTCTTCATGTGCCTTCATTTTCTTGACCAGCTCGTCGAAGAAGATGCCCAGCTTGACAATCAGGACCTCCTGCTTACTGGCCGAGAAGACTGTGCCGTCCATCCCCATCACCGCAGCTTGGGCGCCAAGGCGTTCTACAATATCAATCAGGATCTTGACCCAGAGGTTGCTCATGTCGACCTGGTTCTTTAGCTTGTCCTTTGCATCCTTCCGAAGACGTTTGGCGATGTCCATACCTTTGGATAGCAGCTGCTGGCGGGACTCGATGGACTCTACCACACTCTCCAAGGTGCCAATCCTGGCCTTCAGGTATGTGATGGTGCCGTTGGCTGCATCCAGGCTCTCGGTCTTGGGGAGAGCTATGACTGCACATCAGCCAAGAGGGTCTCTGCCTGCCGTGCTTCTTCCTTGAGCTTCTCCGCCTCTTTGACACTCCCGGCAAGGTCCTCGTTCAGCTTGGCCACCTGACAGTCGAGGTAAGTCTTGGCTGTAGACGCGGCGTCCAGATTTTCAATAAGCTTCTTTAGCTCGGCGGCGTGGTCAATAGTAAGGGTGTCCAGGGAAGTTCCATGCTTATCCTCCAATTCTTTGGTGCGTTGCCGGACCAGAGCCTCCAAGCTTTCGTCCTTGTCCCGGAGGGTGGCTTCGAGCTTCTCCTCCCGGAGGGAGATATCTCACTCTCTAGCGTCCAGAGATGCCTTGTGGTCCGCCAGGCATTCCTCCCGAGCCATGACGTCCTCCCTTGTCATCAAGAGCGTCTCTTGATGCCTTAGGAGCACTTTCAATTGCTTTCCGTGCCACTCGTGCAGCTCCAAGCACTTAACCTTCAGCTTCTGGTCCACCTTGCCGGCGGACTCACGCCGTTCCTTGAGCTCCTGCCACTTCTTCCTATGCCGGGCATGCATTTCCTTCACTCCCGCCGCCATGGATTCCATGAAGGACAAATTCATGGTGATAGCAGTCGAGTCATCAGCCACTTCGGCTCCCTGGTAGAGCGGAGCCAGGAGGCGTTGGAGTTCTTCATCAAGCTTTGCATCCGTGGTGAGGGACAGGCCAGGGGCTCCAGCTCCAGGTGGCATGATACGTCCATTTTGCATCATGCTTTCTTACTGTTATTTATAATGTTTTTATCCATAATAATGTTTTTTGGAGTAATTCTAATGCCTTTTCTCTCATAATATGCAAGGTATACAGAAAGAGGGAGAATTCCGGCAGCTGGAAATCTGGACCTGAAAAAGCTACGTCAGGCTACCTATTCTGCACAACTCCAAATGAGCTGAAACATCATGAGGATTTTTTTGGAATATTTGAGAATTATTGGAGCAAATAACTACCAGAGGGGCCCCACTAGGTGGGCACAACCCACCTAGGCGCGCCAGGGAGTCCAGGCGCGCTCTGGTGGGTTGTGCTCACCCAGGCCCACCTCCGGTGCCCATCTTCTGGTATATAGGTCATTTTGACCTAGAAAAAAAATAAGGAGAGGACTTTCAGGATGGAGCACCGCCGCCTCGAGCCGGAACTTGGGCAGGAGCACTTCTGCCCTCCGGCGGAGCGATTTCGCTGGGGGAACTTCCCTCCCGGAGGGGGAAATCATCGTCATCATCATCACCACCAACTCTCCCATCTTGGGGAGGGCAATCTCCATCAACATCTTCAACAACACCATCTCCTCTCAAACCCTAGTTCATCTCTTGTGTTCAATCTTGCTACCGAAACTATAGATTGGTGCTTGTGGGTGACTAGTAGTGTTGATTACATCTTGTAGTTGATTACTATATGGTTTATTTGGTGGAAGATTATATGTTCAGATCCAATATGCTATTTAATACTCCTATGATCATGAGCATGTTTATCATTTGTGAGTAGTTACTTTTGTTCTTGAGGTCACGGGAGAAATCATGTTGCAAGTAATCATGTGAACTTGATATGTGTTTGATATTTTGATAGTATGTATGTTGTGATTCCCTTAGTGGTGTCATGTGAACGTCGACGACATGACACTTCACCATATTTGGGCCTAAGGGAATGCATTGTGGTGTAGCAATTAGATGATGAGTTGCGAGAGTGGCAGAAGCTTAAACCCCAGTTTATGCGTTGTTTCGTAAGGGACCGATTAGATAAAAAAGTTTAATGCTATGGTTAGAATTTATTCTTAATACTTTTCTGGTAGTTGCGGATGCTTGCGGGAGGGTTAATCATAAGTAGGAGGTTTGTTTAAGTAAGAACAACACCTTAGCACCGGTCCACCCACATATCAAATTATCAAAGTACCAAACACGAATTAAGCCAACATGATGAAAGTGACTAGATGAAATTCCCGTGTACCCTCAAGAACACTTTGCTTATCATAAGAGACCGTTTTGGCCTGTCCTTTGCCTCAAAAGGATTGGGCTGCCTTGCTGCACTTTTTTTACTACTATCATTACTTGCTCATTACAAATTACCTTGCTATCAAACTACTCTGCTACTTACAATTTTAGCACTTGCAGACATTACCTTGCTAAGAAACCACTTGTCATTTCCTTCCGCTCCTCGTTGGGTTCGATACTCTTACTCATCGAAAAGAGCTACAATTTATCCCCTATACTTGTGGGTCATCAAGGCTATTTTCTGGCGCCGTTGTCGGGGAGTGAAGCGCCTTTGGTAAGGAGACATTTATATAGTGTGCTGAAATTTATTATCACTTGTTAATATGGAAAGCAATCCTTTGAGGGGGGTTTTCGGGGTATCTTCACCTCGTCCGGAACCACAATTAGTTACCCCTCAACCTACTGCACCTACTGAAAATATTGAATATGAAATTCCTTCGGGTATGATAGAACAACTGCTAACTAATCCTTATGTAGGAAATGGAACCTGTCGACATTCTAGGAATGGGGGTCCCCAGACTTGCCTGCCTACGGCCCATGGCGTGGCTCCACCAGCGGCCCTGTATGGCCCATCTTCACCGGCAAATACTCAAGACCATCGCGAGGTGGACGATGCAAAACCTCCTCAGGGGCGGCCTCACCAGGCTGGCTCGCAAGGGGCGGATAGATCAAGGCAAGGGACACCTCACGAGGTTTCTGTGATGCAAGCCATGATGACTGGAGCCAGGCGGGCGCCAGCACACGCAGTGTCCTCGTTTCCTCTTTGGTGCTAAAGGGGCAAGCGCATGCGAGGAGTCTCGATAGATCAGGCAAAGGTTTCCATATCGGTGCAACAAGACCAAGACCAGCAGGACGGCAGGACGGGGGTCACCGTGGAGCCCAAGACGGCGTCACCACGAGAGCCTTTGGCAGGCGAAGACTACTTTTGTCAGGATAGCTTCTAATAGTTGTCCCCCTTCGAATTTGGCTCTTGTGGGATCCCTTCCTGCTCAATACTTGGGAAAAGGACCAGGGCCTCTATAAACAGGACTAGTCACCACCATAGCAAGGGGGGCGAATCAGAGAAAGACAGAGAGAGAGAGCATCAACTCACCAAGCACAAGAACACCTAACCTCGCGACGCTGTTCTTCCTTTGTAATTGTTCATCCTTAGCCCAAGAGGCAATCCACCACACCACACTGGAGTAGGGTATTACACCACAACGGTGGCCCGAACCTGTATAAATCTTGTGTCTCGTGTTCTTTGGGTTCGTCGAGCTAGGCCGTGAGATCGTAGAGTGTGCGAGCTAGAGAGGGGGAGAGATCTTTGTGCGCACCCCAATTTTCGAACCTCAAGGGTTTTGCCGGAACCCGAAATCAGACATTTGGCGCGCCAGGTAGGGGTGCGCCGAAGCCTTGCCCCCCCCCCCCCGACGGCCTTGCCTCTCCGACCGACTCTTATGGATGCCGCCTCTTCTTCGACTGGATCGACGGGCGCCCTCCGTAGCGCCGGGGGGTTCCGGGCCTTCACCCCCACGTTGCGGCGGGTGCAGTGGCCGCACAAGTTCAAGCCGGAGATGCAAGCCATGTTACGATGCTGCGACGGATACAACAGCCTTCCTGCTGGCGTACGAGGAGGCCGTCTTGGGGGCCGGGGGCGACGGTAAAGTCATGGCCAACTGGCTCCCAATGGCCCTGGCTGGCGTGCCGCGCGCCTAGATCCTCCATCTACCGGAATCTTCTGTGGCCTCCTAGGAGGAGCTGCTTGACCCCTACATCGCGCGCTTCGTAGGACCAGCACCCCCGTCATCGCGGCTCTCCTCGGTGGCTCACAGGCGCTTCCCTCGGATCGTCACGCCAAGCCGTTCTTTCGCCAGCTCAGCGCCGTGTCCACGCGGCAGGGGGCTCCCCCAGGTTGGGCGATGCCCAAGGCCGACCTCACCTTAAACTCGGGGGATCACCCAGTCACCACCATCGGCTCGGGCATGCTTCCGATGCTTTGCACGCCCACCATCTACAGTGTAGCCATCACCAAGACCCTCATCGACGGCGGAGCCGGCCTCAACGTGCTCTCCGTGGAGGCTTTCAGCCTCCTTCACATACCACTTGAGCGGCTCCACCCCAGCAAGCCTTGTCATTTGCCTCTTGAGTTAGAACATAAAGCTTATTGGGCAATCAAAGAACTCAATTATGATTTCAAACTTGCCGGTGAAAAGAGGTTATTTGATATAAGCTCATTAGATGAATGGAGAACCCAAGCTTATGAAAATGCAAAATTATTCAAAGAAAAAGTTAAAAGATGGCAAGACAAAAGAAACCAAAAGCGTGAGTTTAAAGTTGAAGAATATGTTCTTTTGTACGACTCTCGTTTTAGATTCTTTGCACTAAAACTCCTCTCAAAATGGGAAGACCCATATGTCATCGAGGAGGTTTATCGGTCTGGAGCCATCAAAATAAATAATTTCGAAGGTACTAACCCGAAGGTTGTCAATGGGCAACGAATAGAACATTATATCTCAGGTATGCCATTAATGTTGAAAGTAATATTATCCAAACTTTGACACCGGAAGATCACATAAAAGAGTCCTTCCGGAACACTCCAGAATCGTGAAAATAAGGAGGTACGTGATATGGTAAGTAAACGTACTCCGAAAAATCCGCAAAATATTTTTCTATCAGTTTTGGAATATTTAAAAATTTAGGAAATAAACAAACTTCCAAGAAGTGTACCCTGGTGGGCACAAGACACCAGGGCGCGCCAGGCTTTCCTGGTGCAGCCAGGTGTGTTGTGCCCACCTGGGACACCTTCCGTACTCCGTTTTTCTTCCATATGCTTGTCCTCCAAGATAAAAAATCTATATATACTTCCCGAACCTGTTGATCGCTGTATCGTGGAGAAATCCTCCGTTTTCTTTTCCATGTTGTTTTCTATCAGATCCCATCCACCATGGCCGCTTCAAGCTCCTCCAAGTACAAGTTCTTCAAGAACGTCATCAACCCATACCTTCGGGAGGTGGTGCATCACCCTCAGGTCATCCAGATGCATGAGGGGGTGCTTCACCTCCGCAATGTGCCATGTTCAAAGGGGACGGGAACCGTGGAGGCCAGGCTTGAAGCCATGGAGCAGGACATCTTCTGGTGCAAGGGGATGGTGGAGCGTGGACTCAACTCCAAACACCTTATGATCACGGACATCTCCCGTGATCTCAAGGTGGATGGCAAGCCCATGAAGGACATCGTCTTCACCCTCAACAAGCAAATCAACTTCCTCCAAAGCCAAATCTATGACGTCCAAAACCAAGTCTTTGAATATGAGGCAAGGTTTAAAGGTATGAGTTTGGCTGCTAGTTGCAGGACCCATGAGACTCACTCCTCCTCTTATGATGGTGGACCACTGCCATGGAAATCCGAGGACAAGATCCCTTCTTCATCACCAACATCACCTTCTTCACCACCAAAGGAAAATTGAGTTCCGGGTATGGGCACTCCCCTTGGCTTTCGCCAAGCCTGGGGGAGGTGCCCCAGTATCGTATCATCCCACTATCTTTTTTCTTTTACTTATTTTAGTTCGATCTTTTTGCTTTAGATGAATAAAAGTTAGTTCGATCCTTTCTTCCTTGAGAGTTTGCTTAGTAATCTATCCTTGTAATTGTGTGCAAGTTATATAATAAAGTTGACTTTGAGTTTTTGCTTTCTTTACTTTCATGTTGCAAATAAAAGAAAGGAAATAAGAAAGAATAAAAGAAAGGAAATAAATAAAAGAAAGGAAATAAATAATGAAAAAGATCATATACTAACCCTATGGTAGGTGATGACACCACATAAGGAAAAGTATAAGTAGAAAATTTTATTAGAGATTGACAAACATAGCATTACTCAATGATGTAACTCATGAAAGAATTAATAAGGGATTCACATATAAATATACTATCCTAGAAATCTTTTGTGATTGTGAGCCCTCATTAAAATATTATATGCCAAAATTGTTGACGTTGGACAAGGAAGACAACTTAATGGTTTATGTTTGTTTATATTCACATAGAAGTCATATTGTGATAGATACTTTAACATGTGGTGCTTGCCCCTATCTTTGCTAGCCAAAAAATCCGCACTAAGTAGAGATACTACTTGTGCATCCAAAAACCTGTCGGCGTTCTGGGAACGGGGGTCCCCAGACTTGCCTACCTGCGGCCCACGGCGTGGCTCTACAAGCGGGCCCGTGCGGCCCATCTTCACCAACAAGCATTCAAGACCCTTGCGGGGGGCCAAGCCTCGCGAGGAGGATGACGCAAGACTTGCTCAGGAGCGGCCTCACCAGGCTGGCTCGGAGGGGCAGAGAAATCAAGGCCAGGCAAACCTCGCGAGGTTCCAGTGACGTGAGCCATGACGATCGAGACCAGGCGGGTGCCAGGCAGGCGCCAGCACGCATGTCCTTGTTTCCTCTTTGGTGCTAAGACAGTACTTATGCCTTTTCTCTCTTATTTTACAAGGTTTACACGAAGAGGGAGAATGCCGGCAGTTGGAATTCTGGACTAGAAGAGGAGCAAATCTGAGAGACCTCTTCTGCACAACTCCAAAAGTCCTGAAACTTCACGGAGAATTATTTTGGAATATATAAAAAATACTGGGCGAAGAAAGTACCAGAGTGGACCCACCACGCATCCACAATGGTGGAGGGCACGCCCTACCCCCTGGGCGCGCCCCCAACCTTGTGAGCCACCTAGCAGGCCCCCGGTGTCCATCTTCTACTATATGGTGTCTTTTGACCTGGAAAAAATCAAGAGGAAGCTTTCGGGACGAAGCGCCGCCGTCTTGAGGCGGAACTTGGGCTGAACCAATCTAGGGCTCTGGTGGAGCTGTTCTGCCAGGGAAACATCCCTCACAGAGGGGGAAATCATCGCCATCATCATCACCAACGATCCTTGCATCGAGAGGGGGTCAGTCTCCATCAACATCTTCACCAGCACCATCTCCTCTCAAACCCTAGTTCATGTCTTCGATCCGACATTTGTCTCAAAACCTCAGATTGGTACCTGTGGGTTGCTAGTAGTGTTGATTACTCCTTGTAGTTGATGCTAATTGGATTATTCGCTGGAAGATCCTATGTTTAGATACATAATGCTATTCAATACCCCTCTGATTATGAACATGAATATTCTTTGTGAGTAGTTGCGTTTGTTCCTGAGGACATGGGAGAAGTCTTGTTATAAGTAATCATGTGAATTTGGTATTCGTTCAATACTTTGATGAGATGTATGTTGTCTCTCCTCTAGTGGTGTTATGTGAACATCGACTACATGACACTTCACCATGATTTGGGTCTAGGGGAAGGAATTGGCAAGTAATAAGTAGATGATGGGTTGCTAGAGTGACAGAAGCTTAAACCCTAGTTTATGTGTTGCTTCGTAAGGAGCTGATTTGGATTCATATGTTTCATGCTATGGTTAGATTTATCTTAATTCTTCTTTCGTAGTTGCAGATGCTTCTGAGAGGGGTTAATCATAAGTGGGAGTCTTTTCCAAGCAAGGGCAGCACCCAAGCACCGATCCACCCACATACCAAATTATCAAAGCAACGAACGCGAATCACATGAGCATGATGAAAACTAGCTTGACAGTAATTCCCATGTGTCCTCGGGAGCGCTCTCCTTTATATAAGAGTTCGTCCAGGCTTGTCCTTTGCTACAAAAAGGATTGGGACACCTTGCTTCACCTTAGTTACTCTTATTACTGGTTACCCGTTATGAATTATTTTATCAAACAACTATCTGTTACCGATAATTTCAGTGCTTGTAGAGAATACCTTGCCGAAAACCGCTTGTCATTTCCTTCTACTCCTCGTTGGGTTCTACACTCTTACTTATCAAAAGGACTATGATAGATCTCCTATACTTGTGGGTCATCAGTGTCCGGCCCATCCGGCGGAGCGGCGGCTAGCTCGCTCATCACCGACACCTCTGACGAATACGCATAAGAATTGTTTGAAGTAATGTTTAGGAAAAATAATGATTGGAGGAGTAAGAAGAGCATAGAAGGTCAGATGTGGGTCCCTCGTGTCAACGGTCAAACAAATGGTGTTGGTTTAAGGTGCCTCATCAGCACGGATGGGTGGGCCAACCCTATCATAAACGGGTTTAAACGAGTCTAATCAGCACTAGTAGTAGTTTTTTTCACAGATTAAGAAATTTTGGGTATGTTTTTGCTATTTTTTGTACAATAGTTTCTTCCTAGGGCTGCTTGAAAGTGGTAGTTATTTGTTAAATACTCTACATACTGTAAGTAGGAGTGAAAGTTAAGCTTTGGAAGCCAAAGAGAACAGCTAGTTACACAGTGCCTATGTGTACATAATTCAAACTAAATATCGACCATGAGTGAGTAATATCTTGACGGAAAACTCAAAACTATGGAAATACTAGCAAATTTTTTTGCATGGTTGGAAAAACTAGCAATGTGCACGTGTGTTGCAACGGATCATAATTAGCATAATACTTATTCACAAACTTGATAGAAAACACTCCAATTTTAGTATACATATATGTAACGCCCTCGATGCGGCTATATCTATCACGTGTCGAAGCACGACTTAGAGGCATAACCGCATTGAAAGCAATGTCGCAAGTGAGGTAATCTTCACACAACCCATGTAATACATAAGAGAAAAGAGATGCATAGTTGGCTTACAATCGCCACTTCACACAACACATGAATAAAGCATTACATCATCCAGATAAAAACAAGGTCCGACTACGGAACCAAAATAAAAGAAGAACCCCAAATGCGACACGGTCCCCGATCGACCCCAACTGGGCTCCACTACTGATCAACTAGGACGAAACAACACAAAGGACAAGATCTTCATCGAGCTCCTCCTGAGCATTGGTTGCGTCTTCTGCACGAACTCATCGGCACCTGCAAGCTGGTTTTGGAAGTATCTGTGAGCCACGGGGACTCAGCAATCTCGCACCCTCGCGATCAAGACTATTTAATCTTATGGGTAAGGTAAAGGTATGAGGTGGAGCTGCAGCAAGCGACTAGCATATATGGTGGCTAACATACGCAAATGAGAGCGAGAAGAGAAGGCAAAGCACGATCGAGAAACTATGATCAAGAAGTGATCCTAGAACAACCTACGTCAAGCATAACTCCAACACCATGTTCACTTCCCAGACTCCGCCGAGAAGAGACCATCATGGTTACGCACGCGGTTGATGCATTTTAATTAAGGTCAACTTCAGGTTTTCTACAACCGGACGTTAACAAATTCCCATCTGCCCATAACCGCGGGCACGGCTTTCGAAAGTTCAATCCCTGCAGGGGTGTCCCAACTTAGCCCATCACAAGCTCTCACGGTGAATGAAGGATAAACCTTCTCCCGAGACATTCTGATCAGACTCGGTATCCCGGTTCTACAAGACACTTCGACAAGTTAAAACAACTCCAGCAACACCGCCCGAATGTGCCGACAAATCCCGATAGGAGCTGCACATATCTCGTTATCATGGCACACTCAGATGAGCAGTCCATACAACTAAAACCAGCCCTCGAGTTTCCCCGAGGTGGCGCTGCAAGGGGCTCTAGTTTGGTCCAATACTCAGAGGAGCACTGGCCCGGAGGGGTTAAAATAAGATGACCCTTGAGTCCGCGAAACCCAAGGGAAAAAGGCTAGGTGGAAAATGGTAAAACCAATGTTGGGCATTGCTGGAAGAGTTTTATTCAAGGCGAACTGTCAAGGGGTTCCCATTATTACCCAACCGCGTAAGGAACGCAAAATCCGGGAACGTAACACCGATATGACGGAAACTAGGGCGGCAAGAGTGGAACAAAACACTAGGCAAAAAGGCCGAGCCTTCCACCCTTTACCAAGTATATAGATGCATTAATTAAATAAGAGATAATGTGATATCCCAACAAGTAAACATGTTCCAACAAGGAACAACATCTCCATGTTCCAACAAGGAACAAACTTCAATCTTCACCTGCAACTAACAATGCTATAAGAGGGGCTGAGCAAAGCGGTAACATAGCCAAACAACGGTTTGCTAGGACAAGGTGGGTTAGAGGCTTGGTTCATAATATGGGAGGCATGATAAGCAAGTGGTAGGTATCGCAGCATAGGCATAGCAAAAGAGCGAGCAACTAGCAAGCAAAGATAGAAGTGATTTCGAGGGTCTGGTCATCTTGCCTGAGATCCCGCAAGGAAGAAGAACGAGTCCAAGAAGAAGAAAAACGGACGTAGTCGAACGAATCCTCACAACACAACGTTACCGGAAACAACCCGAAGAAGCAACACCGGAAAGAAGCAAACAACATAGTAAACAACAACCACATAATCAAGGCATGATGCACAATCAAGCATGATGCATGTCCGGTTTAAATATGCATGGCAAAGCAAAGTGCACAAACCATCCTACAAATTAAGTGGAGCTCAATATGCAACTCCATTGCATATTGACGAAACACCACATTCAAATTATTTAGTTCGATCTCGTTTATGTACCCAACAATATTGAATGTTGTTAAAACGTGGCAAGAGGGTGAAGCAAAGTAAAACTACCTATCTAGTCAAGTTTAAATGAGGCCGGAAGCAACGAACAACATTTCCGGTAAATCCCCATATGCATATTTTAGGTTTGGTACTGTTCTTCCCTAAATCAAATTTTATAGTTGTTAAACATGCAAAGTGATGCCACCATGTTAAACTAGGAAAAATTCTACCCCATTTACATATAAAGTTTATTAGAAACCGAGCTACAGTTATTTAGTTATGAATTAAAGCATTTTAACATGTCATAGGAGTAAATTTAACCAAACATCATTTTAAGCATTTCAAACATAGATGAAAGTGGCAAATTATTAAACTAGACGAAATTCTAAGCAAGTTTCATATTTAAAGTTTTTACATATGATGCACCGTTTGTGAGTAATGAAATGCATGAAGTTTAGGGGCTGATCTGCAAAAGTGCAAACCCCTGGAAATTAGCTAAATTCGCAGAACCAAAAAAAACGTCCACTGGGCCGAAACTGAACTGGCCCAGCAGTAAGAAAAAAAGGAGGCGGCGCTTGGGGTGGCCTCGCCCATGGGCTTCGGCCCGCTGCTGCAGACAAGAGGCCGGCAGGGGCGATACTGGGCCGGGAGGCCGAGCGCTGGGCCTTGCGCGAACTGGCGCTGCTCGGTGGATCTGGGGGTCGACGAGCTGAGGTGGAGCTGGGCATCTGGGCTGCGAGCGAAGCAGAGGAGGCCTCGCACGGCGAGTGGCACTCGTCCAGGCTGGCGCTGGACTGGTCAACGCGGGGCGGGGTGACTTGTCGTTGGTCATCGTCGTTCCCACACGCAGAAGCAGAGGCCGACGACGAGGACTTGGGGAGGACCGACCGCGGAGACGAGCTGGAGGGCGCGGCCTGCGGGGTCCAGCTGGAGGCTCTCGACGCCGATGAGGATCTCGGGGAGGAGAGGAGCGGTCGAGGTGGCGACGAGGATGGGTTGCAGGCGGCTCCGACGAGGGACTTGGGGCACAGGGGCGAGGCGAGCTCGAGCAGATCTGGCGGGTGGCGCTGCTCGGAGGAAACCAGACAAAGCAGGACGGCGGCGGTGGCACCATGGAGCTTGGGCGAGCTCCGACTAGCGAGGGACTTGGCGAAGGAACAGGGGCGCGGCAGAGGCACGGCAGGAACGACTCTGGGTGGCGGCCATGGATGGTGCTGTGGGTCCTGTCGACGAACAGAGAGAGGGAGTTGAGAAAATAAGGGAGGGGGAGAACCAGAGGGATAGAGAAGGAAGCAGGGCATGGCCTGGCCATGGTCGATGCGGCTCCGGGCGTGCTCAGGCGCTCCTCCCGAGCAGGAGCCCCGTGGTGATGAGACGCAGGGAAGGACGAGGCAGTGTTGCAGGAGAAGGGGGTGTTGCGCTGCGCTGATTGGCTCGCTGGGGAAAAGGAGGGAGAGTGGGTGGATCTGAATCCCGAGGGAAATAGTGGCGGCGGCCGAGAGGGATCGATGGGACAAGGGTCCTAAATATTAGGGTTTTGTCTGGTTATATAGGTAGGGGATTAGATGTTAGACTATTTGGTCCCTCTGATAAAAATCGGACGGTCTGAGATGAGTAGGTTAGGTAGCCTAATAAACAAAATGGAGATGTTTTGTAGACGTTTGGGGATGATCCGGATCCAATGGTGACGACTGTCCGGGTCGGGTCCGGGACAACTTTTGGACGCGCGCGAGGAGGGCCGCGGGCTGACGAGAGAGGTTAGGTAGGGTCTGACGGTGAGTAGTGGACTGTGCAGAAGGCCTCAGGCTAAGACAAGAGAAGAGCGAGGGAGGCCCGACGTCTGTTTTCGGAGACCGAAAACGTCAGACGTTTGCCCGGCTATAATGCCGCTATAGTTTAACGGTTGGGCTATCAAAAAAACTCCGAATGCGATGAAACTTGACAGGCGGTCTATCTACACTATAATAAGACCGCACGTCAACTCTCGTCCCATTCCGAGAACATTTTCCGGCCACTTATAAAATACTATTTCGGACATGCCGCGGGCGCTGGCAAGTGTGTCTGGGCTCAAAACGGACAACGGATGGCACTGGGGAAACCCGGACGGATGCAGGTTTTGAAAACATGATGATGCAATGCGGATGATGACATGATATGCAAAGCATGACACGCAAGCAATGACAAGACAACAACAGCGAATAACTGGAGGACACCTGGCACATCGGTCTCAGGGAGTTACAACACTCCACCACTACGAGAGGATCTCGTCCCGAGATCTAGAATGACACCGGAGAGAAAACGGAAGAGAAAAAGAAGAGGTAAAACTAAGTTGCTTCTTTGACAAACGAGTGAAACCAAGAACCTTGAGAGGTTAAGCCATTTCGAGAAAAGAATACAACAGCGATGAACAAAGTCGAAAACACTCCGTTAGAAAAGAGGGACAAAGAACATTGCAAAAAACCTTGAGGTTGAAGGGCAAGATATATATTGAAAGCACTCCGGTTAAGTCAAGATAGAGAAGGATTAATAATGATATAATTTGAACCGCACTCCGTGAGAGAAGGGACGCAAAACTTGATAAGATGAGAGAACTCGAAAAGAGGGCACGACACTCTGGTAAAATGGATAAACACGAAAAGAACATGATCCTAACAAGAACAAGAAGAGGGTTTGAAGAGAGCGACATCACAATGCCTCCGGAAGAAGTGAGAGAATGGAACTGAATGAACGGGGGGAGAAAAACAAGGTCTTGAGAGAGCACGCTTACACGAAAGCTAGGTAGAAGTTGTTGTATTATCAACAACGAAAAAGATAAGCTTGATATGGACTTATAGAATACATCTCAAAATTATGAGGTGACAGCCAGCCACTTACGGGAAAAAGAAAAAAAATTGGATTGATATGAACGAGGAGACGAGAAACTTATTTCACCGGGAGGATAGATGAAGAACTTGGATCATATATTATCACCATTAATAGCAAAATCCTTAGGGAAAGATTTAGGTGAAATATAACCCAAGATAACTCAAATGACGAGATTGATGGATTTAAAATATCTCATTCTTAACAATATGTGAATCATGAAGCATGAACTCAAATTATCAAGAATGACTTTATACCGCCTCCAATGATACAGAAGAAAGAATTGCACTCCGGATTGCAAGATGAAGAAAACTTGAGCTCCTCTGAAAAGAATCTCGATGAACACTTCGAGAAGGAATTAAATCCTTGATGAACCATCATGTAGAGCCTCCATGGAGAACTCTGGTAATAATAGGATAACGAAAAGAAAGAGAAGTTGAAAACACAAGGTGAAAACCTTGTAGTGATTTAGATGGATCTCCGTGATAATTAGAGCTTCGAACTCCGGATAAGAAAGATGAACAATTGAAATCAAGAATTTTGGTGAACCTCCGGAATAAGGAATTTAATTCACTCGATGAAACAAGAATAAGAATTACATTATGCTTATCCTTCACCAATTAAATTGATGACAAACAATGGATTTGGCATACCACTTATTCTCGTTGAATGGATTAAATATAGATATAGCTCAAACTTGAGGAAGATCTTCAACGAACCACCGGTAGGACTCGAACAACGAATGAATTTATATGATAACCAAGAAAAAAAACTCTTGAACGAACCACCGTAAGGATTGAAAATGAAAGAGTCAATTGAGATTATATGAAGGAAGAAGAATTTTGGAAGAGCCACCGTAAGAAATGAAAACGATTGAAGAAAAGATAAAGAAGCACCGGGAAGAATTAGAGAACAAATGAAGATACTTACTAGGATTTAGATACAAGAGCACGAAGAGATCACGAGCTGATTAGAGATCACTTGAACGATGCACCGGTAAGATTTGGAGAAAGTGAGCTGAAAGCTGAAATGAATGATTCTGAGATGATGGACTCCGGATGATCAAACTGAAAAAAAAACTCCTGAATTACTCCGGATGGGTGAAAAGAATATCTCACAATTGAAAATAATTATGAGAGGATGGCAACAAGCTAGAATCACGAATCTTGAAGAGAATGGAGCAGGATTAAAGAGAAACTCTTCTTCGGTCTTCAAAATCCGAGAATGACAACTGAAACACCACCATGAATTATTTAGACACTCCGGAATGAAGAAAAGAGGAGAGGTTGAGCCAAAGTTGAAAAGAATTTGAAAGATCTTGGAGAAAAACATATGACAGATGATGAATCATTCTTACGTCAAATTTGAAAGAATTTTTGAATAGCTCCGGTAAAATTAGAAGAGTCGGGTAAGATCCTGGAAAATGACCTGTGGGTTAGGGCCCACTCAAAAGAAAACACCGTTGAACGATTTACAAGAGAGGTTGCGCCGGTTGAATTAAAAGGCTTGAATGAGATAACAACCTCGAAAGAGTTTGAATGAAAGCAGAGTGGAAACATGAATCTTCGAGATATCTTGAGCACTCCGGAACAATTAAATAGCGAGAAGTGAATGAATATGAGGTGCGCCGGCACGAGAAGGTATTTGAAACAAGGAAAAAGGATATGATAAACACCAAAGCTTGATTTGAATCCACCGGAGAAGAAAAGAATGAATAATGGTGAACTAGAAGCTCTGTTAAAATCTTCATGAGAAACACCGAGTAAGAACATAGACGGAAAAGGATGGAGAGACTTCACAAGAATAAAAGGATACTTGATTAAGATATCGGATACCTTGAAGAAAAAGGGTGGGTGGGCGGGAAAAACAAAGGCAACTTGGATACGGATGAAACAAATAACGTTGATGAAAAACTGAGATTGGATTTTGCGGATGTTGAAATGATCGGATCCACTTGAAGAGAAGCACACCGGTTGACAAGAAATTGAAATGACAAACTCGATGATCGAGAAGGATTAGTATTCACATCGAAGTATGAGAACACCGCTTAGGAAAAGGCATGGAATCAACATTTGACTTCGAAGCAACTCGAATACCACAACTCCAAAACAAAACAAAACAAATGATTGGCTTGCATAATAAGCCGGAACAAACATATGATAGAGATTTTGTCCGAAGTTTTCGTGGTGGGGCCTACACGGGCTCGATCGTACAGCACCATCATGTACAAGGCAGTGCACATGACATACGAAGCGTCCCCGAGTCGTCATAGCCAAGGACTCTTTAAGACACAACGAGACCACTGTAAAACCGACCGTGAATAGGCGGACCACTAGACGTCGAACCCCAATTTCAAATCATACATCTGTCGGAAAGATATCCTACGAGCTACTTGAATTCCCACCTATGAAACTCCCGAACCTTTCTGCTTATGCAATCAGGTGTTGGGGATACAGGGGAAGCATAATATCTCACCCAAAACTAGCAAATCCTACATCCAGCTGTATCCATCCTTCAACACATAACCAAGAAACCTTCGGAAATCGTCTACCTCAACCTTCGAAAAGCATCCGTTATACGAGTTATGGCAATACTCCCGAACTCCCGCCCCAGTACTGGGTGGCTTCGAGGTTATCTCACCAACAACTGCATAAAAGAGATTTTCAATGTCGGCGAAACTAAACTCAGGTATTCCAGAACTGCAAGGATAAAATTGTGACGACAACACCTCGGAGCTCAACTCCCCGGGACACTGCCACAACCCCTAAATGACAGGAGGCACCAAGAACAATGTTCTTGTCACAAAACCATCGGAACGATTCCAAGATACCCGCGTGATCCTAAAAAAATTAGTGAAATTTGAGAAGAGAAGAGTCAAAACTCTACGTCAGGATGCCTTACCAGAGCGATGAGGAGACTGGGGAGCAAAAAGAATTCCTAAACTCTCCGATATATAATTCCTAAATGACTCAAAACATTTTTCTAGACTCAACAATGGCTGCTAAAAATGATCAAGCAGTGGGGGCTCCTAAGGTCGGGGAAGGCTCTAATTACCAACTTGTAACGCCCTCGATGCGGCTATATCTCCCACGTGTCGAAGCACGACTTAGAGGCATAACCGCATTGAAAGCAATGTCGCAAGTGAGGTAATCTTCACACAACCCATGTAATACATAAGGGAAAAGAGATACATAGTTGGCTTACAATCGCCACTTCACCCAATACATGAATAAATCATTACATCATCCAGATACAAACAAGGTCCGACTATGGAACCAAAATAAAAGAAGAACCCCAAATGCGACACGGTCCCCGGTCGACCCCAACTGGGCTCCACTGGTGATCAACTAGAACGAAACAACACAAAGGACAAGATCTTCATCGAGCTCCTCCTAAGCATTGGTTGCGTCTTCTGCACGGACTCATCGGCACCTGCAAGCTGGTTTTAGAAGTATCTGTGAGCCACAGGGACTCAGCAATCTCGCACCCTCGCGATCAAGACTATTTAAGCTTATGGGTAAGGTAAAGGTATGAGGTGGAGCTGCAGCAAGCGACTAGCATATATGGTGGCTAACATACACAAATGAGAGCGAGAAGAGAAGGCAAAGCACGATCGAGAAACTATGATCAAGAAGTGATCCAAGAACAACCTACGTCAAGCATAACTCCAACACCGTGTTCACTTCCCGGTCTCCGCCGAGAAGAGACCACCACGGTTACACACGCGGTTGATGCATTTTAATTAAGGTCAACTTCAGGTTTTCTACCACCGGACGTTAACAAATTCCCATCTGCCCATAACCGCGGGCACGGCTTTCGAAAGTTCAATCCTTGCAGGGGTGTCCCAACTTAACCCGTCACAAGCTCTCACGGTGAACGAAGGATAAACCTTCTCCCGAGACATTCTGATCAGACTCGGTATCCCGGTTCTACAAGACACTTCGACAAGTTAAAACAACTCCAGCAACACTGCCCGAATGTGCCGACAAATCCCGATAGGAGCTGCACATTTCTCGTTCTCAGGGCACACTCAGATGAGCAGTCCGTACAACTAAAACCAGCCCTCGAGTTTCCCCGAGGTGGCGCTGCAAGGGGCTCTAGTTTGGACCAACACTCAGAGGAGCACTGGCCCAGGGGGGTTAAAATAAGATGACCCTCGAGTCCGCGAAACCCAAGGGAAAAAGGCTAGGTGGTAAATGGTAAAACCAATGTTGGGCATTGCTGGAAGAGTTTTATTCAAGGCGAACTGTCAAGGGGTTCCCATTATTACCCAACCGCGTAAGGAACGCAAAATCCGGGAACATAACACCGATATGACGGAAACTAGGGCGGCAAGAGTGGAACAAAACACTAGGCAAAAAGGCCGAGCCTTCCACCCTTTACCAAGTATATAGATGCATTAATTAAATAAGAGATAATGTGATATCCCAACAAGTAAACATGTTCCAACAAGGAACAACATCTCCATGTTCCAACAAGGAACAAACTTCAATCTTCACCTGCAACTAACAATGCTATAAGAGGGGCTGAGCAAAGCGGTAACATAGCCAAACAACGGTTTGCTAGGACAAGGTGGGTTAGAGGCTTGGTTCACAATATGGGAGGCATGATAAGCAAGTGGTAGGTATCGCAGCATAGGTATAGCAAAAGAGCGAGCAACTAGCAAGCAAAGATAGAAGTGATTTCGAGGGTATGGTCATCTTGCCTGAGATCCCGCAAGGAAGAAGAACGAGTCCAAGAACAAGACAAACGGACGTAGTCGAACGAATCCTCACAACACGACGTTACCGGAAACAACCCGAAGAAGCAACACCGGAAAGAAGCAAACAACATAGTAAACAACCACCACATAATCAAGGCATGATGCACAATCAAGCATGATGCATGTCTGGTTTAAATATGCATGGCAAAGCAAAGTGCACAAACCATCCTACAAATTAAGTGGAGCTCAATATGCAACTCCATTGCATATTGACGAAACACCACATTCAAGTTATTTAGTTCGATCTCGTTTATGTACCCACCAATATTAAATGTTGTTGAAACAAGGCAAGAGGGTGAAGCAAAGTAAAACTACCTATCTAGTCAAGTTTAAATGTGGCCGGAAGCAACGAACAACATTTCCGGTAAATCCCCATATGCATATTTTAGGTTTGGTACTGTTCTGCCCTAAATCAAATTTTATAGTTTTTAAACATGCAAAGTGATGCCACCATGTTAAATTAGGCAAAATTCTACCCCATTTACATATAAAGTTTATTAGAAACCGAGCTACGGTTATTTAGTTATGAATTAAAGCATTTTAACATGGCATAGGAGTAAATTTAACCAAACATCATTTTGAGCATTTCAAACATAGATGAAAGTGGCAAATTATTAAACTAGACAAAATTCTAAGCAAGTTTCATATTTAAAGTTTTTACATATGATGCACCGTTTGTGAGTAATGAAATGCATGAAGTTTAGGGGCTGATCTGCAAAAGTGCAAACCCCTGGAAATTAGCTAAATTCGCAGAACCAAAAAAAACGTCCACTAGGCCGAAACTGAACTGGCCCAGCAGTAAGAAAAAAAGGAGGGGGCACTTGGGGTGGCCTCACCCATGGGCTTCGGCCCGCTGTTGTAGAGAAGAGGCCGGCAGGGGCGATACTGGGCCGGGAGGCCGAGCGCTGGGCCTTCCGCGAACTGGCGCTGCTCGGTGGATTTGGGGGTCGACGGGCTGAGGTGGAGCTGGGCATTTGGGCTGCGAGCGAAGCAGAGGAGGTCTCGCGCGGCAAGTGGCACTCGTCCAGGCTGGCGCTGGACTGGTCAACGCGGGGCGGGGTGACTTGTCGTTGGTCGTCGTCGTTCCCACACGCAGAAGCAGAGGCCGGCGACGAGGACTTGGGGAGGACCGACCGCGGAGACGAGCTGGAGGGCGCGGCTTGCGGGGTCCAGCTGGAGGCTCTCGACGCCGATGAGGATCTCGGGGAGGAGAGGAGCGGTCGAGGTGGCGACGAGGACGGGTTGCAGGCGGCTCCGACGCGGGACTTGGGGCGCAGGGGCGAGGCGAGCTCGAGCAGATCCGGCGGGTGGCGCTGCTCGGAGGAAACCAGACGAAGCAGGACGGCGGCGGTGGCACCATGGAGCTTGGGCGAGCTCCGGCTGGCGAGGGACTTGGCGAAGGAACAGTGGCGCGGCAGAGGCACGGCGGGAATGACTCTGTGCGGCGGCCATGGATGGTGCTATGGGTCCTGTCGACGAACAGAGAGAGGGAGCTGGGAAAAAAGGGAGGGGGAGAACCAGAGGGATAGAGAAGGAAGCAGGGCATGGCCTGGCCATGGTCGAGGCGGCTCCGGGCGTGCTCAGGCGCTCCTCCCGAGCAGGAGCCCCGTGGTGATGAGACGCAGGGAAGGACGAGGCAGTGTTGCAGGAGAAGGGGGGTGTTGCGCTGCGCTGATTGGCTCGCTGGGGAAAACGAGGGAGAGTGGGTGGATCTGAATCCCAAGGGAAATCATGGCGGCGGCCGAGAGGGATCGATGGGACAAGGGTCCTAAATATTAGGGTTTTGTCTGGTTATATAGGTAGGGGATTAGATGTTAGACTATTTGGTCCCTCTGATAAAAATCGGACGGTCTGAGATGAGTAGGTTAGGTAGCCTAATAAACAAAATGGAGATGTTTTGTAGACGTTTGGGGATGATCCGGATCCAACGGTGACGACTGTCCGGGTCGGGTCCGGGACATCTTTCGGACGCGCGCGAGGAGGGTCGCGGGCTGACGAGAGAGGTTAGGTAGGGTCTGACGGTGAGTAGTGGACTGTGCAGAAGGCCTCGGGCTAAGACAAGAGAAGGGAGAGGGAGGCCCGGCGTCCGTTTTCGGAGACCGAAAACGTCCGACGTTTGCCCGGCTATAATGCCGCTATAGTTTAACAGTTGGGCTATCAAACGAACTCCGAATGCGATGAAACTTGACAGGCGGTCTATCTACACTATAATAAGACCGCACGTCAACTCTCGTCCCATTCCGAGAACATTTTTCGGCCACTTATAAAATACTATTTCGGACATGCCGCGGGCGCTGCAAGTGTGTCTGGGCTCAGAACGGACAATGGATGGCACTGGGGAAACCCGGATGGATGCAGGTTTTGAAAACATGATGATGCAATGCGGATGATGACATGATATGCAAAGCATGACACGCAAGCAATGACAAGACAACAACAACGAATAACTGGAGGACACCTGGCACATCGGTCTCGGGGCGTTACAATATATCACTAAAAATATATTATGTTTCAATCAGAATATATTCGTTGGGCTATTTTGGTGAGGTGAGGGAGGGATGTGGTTGGTTTTAAGATACTAATTAAGGGGTTTTCCGCAAATTAGATAGAGAAGTGAGATGTTGTTGAGAAAAGGCAACAACTTACCTAACAATCGTTAGATGTAGACCTAATGGTCAGAAATGATGGATGGCAGACATACCATCATCACCAACTAAGTCTTTTGTAGGAGTAATAGAAAGATGCCCGTGCATTGCACGGAACATCAATATGCATTTTTTATATACAACACTTCTTGTGATTGACCCATGCGTGAGTAATCCCATCTGTAAAGACTAATGATATCTTGAGAAAGAGGAGAGACAAGGTGAGGAGGAGTGGGGCATGGTGGTGATTGGTGGTCGGACTGAGCGGAGGCATAGGGATGGACGATGCCGACAATGACCACCATGCCAGATTGTTCCAGAGGCTTCCGATTTTAATTGCTCAACAATGAGGTTGTGGGAGATAAGGATGAACGAGGGAAGGCCTTGTCTGCAAATGTGGAGAGAGGTGCGGGTATCTTTTAGTTTGCTTTCTATCTGTCAGATATAGATCGGACGGTCTATATTGCAAGATGGCAGGCCTACTATCATCACCAACTCAATTTTTTCATAAGAAGAGATATAAGTATGGAGATACAAACTTATTATCAATACTTGTTTCCATAAACTTGGGTCTACATTCTATTCAATGGCTGAGCATGTGGGGCCTTAGCACGATGACTTCCCGACTGTGTAAAACAAAGGTTTTCCCGTCACCGATAAGGAGGGGGTGACGGCAACGTTCTTTCAGCTCGCTCTAATCCTAGTAGTCATACTAGGTGGTCTACGGATGTGTAGATTTATTCTTTTTCACATCACGTGTTCGTTGTACTGCCACGACTGTTGTTGAATAGATAGTAAGTTATTCACGAGAAAACTTTGTTGAGCATGTGTGCGAGAGAGAGAGACAACATGTGCGTGTGTGATATGTAGAGACAGAGGCAATGATAAGAGATTCTTTGTGTCTCTGTGTGTGGAGGATAGAGAGAGACATGTGCATTAGGCTTTGTGTTGTGTAACGCGGAGACACATAGACATAATCAGAGAGTGAGTGTGTGAGATAGCGGACATGGGGAGAGATGTGTGATTTAGAGAGACGAAGAATTTTGGTGTGCATGTGAGCTAGGGAGAAAGGTGGATATATATACCCAGATCAAGAGAGAATATGCAAGGGTGTGTGTCTTAAAAGAAGGATCCAGATAGATGGGTGTTTGTGCGTGATTGTGTTGTTTGTGCGCGGGGGGGGGGGGAGCAGACATTTGGAAGAGACATCGAGTGTGTGTGGGAGAGGGGTGTGAGAGCGAGCGAGAGAGAGAGAGCGAGCGAGCGATGGAGAGAGAGAGAAGAAGAGAGGGGGCAGGGGTCGTTTGTGTGCAGAAGTGGCGTATAGATAGGGAGTCAAGGTTGATGTTGTTCGAAAGTGGCCTACGTACGGAGACGCAAGGGAAGCGAGTCATTGTGTGTGTGATAGAGACTTCATGAGAGATCTAGAATAGATAGTGTAGAGAACAATGTGCGATATTGAGAACGATGATACATTAGGGAGCTATGGAAAGAGTCACGACATATATGTATATAGGGAAGGAGCTGGGTCGGGTCCACATGTGGGAGAGATAGAAAGAGGAGAGTGGTGCACAAGGAGACAAAGGGTGCTTGTTTGTAGTGGGGGTGGTGAGTGAGGTGAGTGTGCGAGTACCACATAACTATGGAGATAGATGTTGGGGCAGACGTTTAGTGTGTATGGGAAAGATACTCTGCTATATAGTGTGTGTGCTTGGGAAAGAGAGATGTCGGGAGACCTAGAGAATGGGGGAAGAGATGTGTGCATGCCCGAGAGACAAAGTGATAGAGGCCTATATTGGGGTCCAGACTTAGCAGGGGAGGGTGGTTAATGTGCTCCTGTGTTCATGTCTGAGGGTGTCTATATTTGAGAGACTTAAGCATAATTAAGATATATCTGGTCAATAGTGTGTGCACTGATGGTTGATCAATTTGTTTCATAGTTTGGACTATGAGATAACGATACTTTTGAACATGCATGATATACATTGAAGTACCAGAATTACAAACCTAAGATTGGAATTTTGGAATTCGACTCCATTATTAGCTTTTGTAATTCATTTAAATGTAGGTACATTTTTTAGCCAGGTTTTCGTGATTTCAAATTCATATATCAAACCTAGAGACATACACATACAGGCATGTTCAAACCTTATATTCATCCACTTTATTCATACACATACACATTTTTGTTTTTGTCATCATATTTAGGATAAAGACATTCGGAATTTCATTTGAATTGGACCATATGATGGTATTTTCTTCCACTAGCTCAATGATCCATATTTGAATTGAATGGACAGTCTAAGTTTCGAGTTGAAGACATTGATTTTCGAAACTTGCACTTTTTTTGCATGCAAAACAAATAAATTCTCAGCCATGATATCATAGTCGGTCGTACAAGAGCAAAACACTTAATTTAAGCCACCAAAAGCTTTCAAACTTCCCGCTCACATCGAAATATCTCACGCCAGAAAGTTTAGCCCTATGATTTTCCTATTTTACCCCTGTCACATGAACGGAAAAGGGCTGCTTTGGTAACTCCATTCCCCCTCTTTTCCCCCAACGTTATTCCCTAGAGCCCCTCCCCTTCCCCTCCCCGCCTCCTCCCCCAACCATGCCAAGCCGCCAAATCTAGGCCTCCGCCGCAATGGTGGAACTCACACCCCGCCGGATCTACCTTCCGCACCTTGGAAACCCCAACAGCCAACTCACCACTTCACTGGAGCCGATTCAGTGACTGGCTTGTCCACCGCTCCAGACCTCCTTGACCGCCATCATGGTCCACTGCACCGGATCTGCTTCACCGGCGCCCTCGTCCACCACAGTGTAGGCCCTTCACCGATGTAACACCCAGATGTAAAACTTCCATATTTGGCAATATATCCATGTTGGTCTCCATCCAATTCCATTCGGGGTTCCATCTTTTGGTCTCATTTTGTTTTGTTATGTTGTTCTACTCATTTCTTTGCCATGCTTACCTTGTCATATTGCATTTGTGCTTCTTATCATATTCCTTTTAGCCATCATATGTTTGCATCATGTGCATATCAATGTTGTGTTGTCTTATGTCACTTGCATTTCCATGTTATCCATGCATGATATGTTGTTGCATGTTCTATCTGTGATCCATGCATCACCACCTCCATGCATCACCACCTTCATGCATCACCACCTCTCCTTCTTTTTTTCTTTCTTTTAGCAAGTGCCATTTTACCCTGCTCCATTAATGTTCAACTTTGCCTCAATATTCTATCACCATGTCCAGAACCTCTCTGCCAAATTTCAGCTCATTTGAAGTTGTGTTGGTTAGGTTCAAAAATGCTCCAAGTTTGAACTATATTCAAACTTGTTGTATTTTTCTACCTCTAAAAATACCCAACTCAATTTTATCAAATTGAGAATAATTTCAGGATCCTGAGGATATTTTCATATCTCTCACAACCCCCCCCCCCCCAATCCTTCTATGCTTTTCGCTCTTTTATTATTGTTCGAAGGAATGGGAAAGAGCCAGAGGGAGAGAGACAGCACTAGCAGCAGCGCAGCCCAGCACCAAAGCAGTCCAGCCGCGGCCCAGCAGCGCTCCCGCAGCCCAGTCATCCCACGCGTACAGGAGCTTCGTCCTCCTGTACGGTAGTGCATCCAGCGTGTCCATGTCGGCACTCTCGATGATTTGACAGCCGGAGTTCGCCCCTAGACCCCTATAAAGTTGTCCCCGGTGCCCTAGGGTCTCCTCTCGACCGATTCCCCCTCCTTTTCTTCCCTCTCCGCCTCCAGGTGAGTCTCCACGCCCACGCCGTTGCCCTGCCCACCATGCTCCGGCCGAGCTTGAGCTCAGGGTAGCCTCTCCGACCGCTTCTGATCTCTTCTGCCGCCGTGGGGGAGTTCGCCAAGTTCCCCTACGTCTCCTTCCACGACGTACGCGATCACAAGGCCTCCAGATCGACTCCCTCGGCCGTTTTCTTCCTCTGCTTCATGGACGGCAGCCCCACCAAGTTCAGAGCTCCTTCGCATCGTCTCCGGCTCATCTCCATCGACCCCATCGTGTCCTAGGGTGAGCTGGGTAACATACCTACCTCTCCCTTTCTTTACTTGGCTTGTAGGCACCTGTAGTTTTCGCCCAATCCATGTTTTTGCCGTGCTCGCAGTGCTCTGGCGAAGTCTGAAGACTTATGTCGTGTGTGTATCTGCAGTAGCACGTCCGACCCTCCGCCGCTCGGGATCTCCCCGCCGCGCTTGCCCGCGCGCGCACCTGCATCTCTCCCGCGTCTCATCCCTTGCATACTTGCCTGCTGGTGCCACCTATGTTGCCTTGCCATCGCTCGCCGAACCGTGCCGCGCCCGAATCGAGCGCAAGCTCAAGATGGAGCCGCTGCACATGCGCGCCCCGTAGCTACACCGTCACATGTTCTCGCACGCCCTCTAGAGTCCCTATGCCCCGCTGGTTGCCGCCGTTGAACGCCGGCGACGTCGCCATCTTCTCTGCGTAGGAGCAAAGGGAAGGCTTGGCCTTCACGTCTATTCAAAGGGCCTAGCCCCCCCCCCCTTCTTGGCACAAGCACGAGCGCAGCCGACCTGGTTACCCAAGCACGCACACACCTGGGAGGTCTCGGGTTTGAACCCCAGGCTTCGTGAATATTTTTGGGGCGTGGTGTTATCAGCGTATCACTGACAATCAGGGCCCACCTGTCTAATCACAAGGGGGCCAGGGCCCACCTGTCATCCTCCCATAGCCCCATGTTTTCCTTTTCTTTTTATTCCTAGCGAATATTCCATTTCTGGCATATGGAATCTATCCATTTCGGGCAAGTCCATTTCTGGACGTTTCCATATAAGGAAAATGCCAATTCTGTCATATTCCATTTAGGGCAGTTTTTAACTTATTGCACTTGTGATGATTTTTCTACAGCAACCCCAACATATTATATAAGTTTTTGGGGTAGAAAAATCCCACCAATCCATTGGTGGCATTAGTTTTTGCATTTGAGCAAGTTCATAAACATGTCATTTTACATCATGATGTTGCCTTGTCGTTTTTGTGTGGTTCAATTCAAGCATGCTATGAGGTTGTTTTGCACATGGATAGCTTCATTTTCATGCCTACTCCATGCTAGATTTATTTCATGCCATGATATGCTATGTAGTGAGTTAATCAAGCTTGTTAATATGCCAACATGAATCTGTTTTGCCATGTCCTGAAATTTCATCAAGTCTGAATCTGTTAACGATAATTGCTATGTTCACCTCGTTGCCATTGTATTTTCTGATCCCTTTTGGCTTATGGTCAGTAAGGTACTTTTGTTGTATGCTTTGAGTAGCTTCATGCCATGCTTTGCTTTGCCATGATATGTTCCTGTAGCATGTTGTTATCGTGCTCAAAACATTGCTTCCTGATGTTAAATTCCTGATATGTTGTTAATTTCTCTAAGTCTGTAACCTGTTATCATTTGCACTTTTGCCATGATTGTTTGAGCCTGCTATTGGGTGAATTAGTCGTAGCTCAGTGTTCATCTTTTGTCAAGCATCTTGAGTAGATCCCTACCATGTATTTTGTTGCTATGTTAGAGGATGTAGCTTGTTGTTCTTGATGCATTTAGATGGCCTCGTGCTGTTAATCGCAGATCGGTGCCATATTTTGTTTTGCTTGTCATTTCCAAACCGTGCATCCGATTCCGGGGATCTTTATATCGATTTCAACCGAAATCAACTACTCTTTCTAATGGAACTCTTGGTTTTCCAAGTTGAGGCCAGGTTCAATCATTCCTTTCCAAATCATGCATATGCATCGCATATCGCATCCCGCATATCATGACATGTTTTGCATCATGTTGTTTGTGCATTGCACGTGGTTGATTGTGTCTCCCTTTTTCTTGTTGTTCTCGCTTGGGTAGAGCCGGGACACGAGTACGTGATCGAGGAGCCCGTTGAGTATGTTTACGAGGATCAAGCTAACGTCAACTCGAAGAACTTTGCAGGCAAGATGACCATACCCTCGAAATCACTTCTATCTTTGCTTGCTAGTTGCTAGCTCTTTTGCTATGCCTATGCTACGATACCTACCACTTGCTTATCATGCCTCCCATATTGCCATGTCAAACCTCTAACCCACCTTGTCCTAGCAAACCGTTGTTTGGCTATGTCACCGCTTTGCTCAGCCCCTCTTATAGCATTGCTACTTGCAGGTGAAGATTGGAGTTTGTTCCTTGTTGGAACATGTTTATTGTTGGGATATCACCATATTATCTTGTCTATTTTAATGCACCTATATACTTGGTAAAGGGTGGAAGGCTCGGCCTTATGCCTGGTGTTTTATTCCACTCTTGCCGCCCTAGTTTCTGTCATACCGGTGTTATGTTCCTTGATTTCGCGTCCCTTACATGGTTGGGTTATAATGGGAACCCCTTGACAGTTCGCCTTGAATAAAACTCCTCCAGCAATGCCCAACATTGGTTTTACCATTCGCCACCTAGCCTTTTTCCCTTGGGTTTCGCGGACTCAAGGGTCATCTTTATTTTAAACCCCCGGGCCAGTGCTCCTCTGAGTGTTGGTCCAAACTGAGCTGCCTGCGGGGCCACCTCGGGGAAACTTGAGGGTTGGTTTTACTCATAGCTAGTCTCATCCGGTGTGCCCTGAGAATGAGATATGTGCAGCTCCTATCGGGATTTGTCGGCGCATCTGGGTGGCTTTGCTGGTTTAGTTTTACCATTGTCGAGATGTCTTGTAACCGGGTTCCGAGTCTGATCGGATTGTTTTGGGAGAAGGAATATCCTTCGTTGACCGTGAGAGCTTGTGATGGGCTAAGTTGGGACACCCCTGCAGGGATTTGAACTTTTGAAATCCGTGCCCGCAGTTATGGGCAGATGGGAATTTGTTAATGTCCGGTTGTAGTTAATCTGAAACTAAACTTAATTAAAATGAATCAACGGAGTGTGTGGCCGTGATGGTCTCTTTTCGGCGGAGTCCGGGAAGAGAACACGGTCTCGTGTTATGCCTGAACATAGGTTGTTCTAGGATCACTTCTTGATCATACTTTCTCGATCGCACTTTGCGTTTCTCTTCTCGCTCTTCTTTGCGTATGTTAGCCACCATATATGCTAGTCGCTTGCTGCAGCTCCACATCATACCTTTTACCCGTCCTCTAAGCTTAAATAGTCTTGATCGCGAGGGTGTGAGATTGCTGAGTCCCATGACTCATAGATTACTTCCAAAACCAGATGTAGGGATCGATGATACGGCTCCAGGTGATTCAACTGAGCTCAAGTGGGAGTTCGATGAGGACTCAGGACAATACTACATTTCTTTCCCAGTTGATCAGTAGTGGTGCCCAGTTGGGGCGATCGGGGACTATGTTGCATTTGGGGTTTATCTTTATTTTGGTTCTGTAGTCGGACCTTGATTGTATTGGATGAATGTAATGATATTTATGCATTGTGTGACGTGGCGAGTGTAGGCCAACTATGTATCTCTTTTTCCCTTATTCATTACATGGGTTGTTGTGAAGATTACCTCACTTGCGACATTGCTTTCAATGCGGTTATGCCTCTAAGTCGTGCTTCGACACGTGGGAGATATAGCCGCATCGAGGGCGTTACAACCGACTCCCTCGTCTGCCACATCGTTGGACCTTCATACAAGCCCTCGTCCACCGCAACAGATCCGCTTCACTGACAGTGTTGTACACCGCGCCGGATGTGCTTCGCTGGCGCCTTCGTCCACTGCACCGGACCCGCTCCACAGACACCATATTCAACTCCACTAGCCCTGCTTTACTGACACTGCGGCCTCATCGGGTTATTTCAATTTGTACTCCTTCGGTTTTTCTCTTCTTTATCATGGAACTGTTCACTTACCACAGATGAGCTTTCTTGTATGTCGAGAGGCACCGCAACTGAAGCACCAGAGCCGCTTCAGCAACGGCAACAGTCAGCCCATACTCAACCGCAACACGAGCACCATCGATGATCTTTAGTTTTGAAGTATGACAACGATACCCATACGTCGCCGAGAATTAGTTACTATTATCCAACGGCCGGCGCCTACGTTCACTTTCTTAGCATAAGCACCACACCTTCGAATTTCTTCAGGGCATCATTCAATTTTTCATGAGATGCGTTATTCTGCTTGCACCTATAGGGCCATACGTGTGGCAGTGAACATGTTACATGTGCTAAATTACAAACCAGTGCACATATAGTTACAATGCTTTTGTTTTGTCCTAAGTATTACTATACTTCCTAGATATCACTGCCTACTATTTTACTTCTTGCATGCTATATTTATGATAATGGTGTTGTTCTAATGCCACATGTTGGTTACATCAGACTGCTTCTATGTTCTCTATGCTTAATTACTCATCAGCAAACTAGCTTGTGGTTCCACTGCTTTTTGTTTGTTTTACCCTACATTTTCCGATGCTAGCTATTACATCACTTCTTCGAGCCTCTGTTCATTACTTTTTTGTGCATTCTTGATCTTCCCAAGTTGCATGAATAATTTGATGCATCTATTAATTGTGGAGCTGCCAACCCCATCAAGCAAAATATTTGTTCTTTTGTGGCTGACACCTCGAACAAGCATAAAAATTAGAGTGAAGCACATATATTGCCGTGTAAGGACACACCCTTCTTTCATTAGTTTAGATTAACCATTGATGATCAATTCGAAGTAGTGCATGTGATTAAAATTAATTTTACCTAAATATAGGGGGAATAATAAACTACAATAACTAGATTTGCAGCCACGGGATGTTAACGATATCTTCAAATAACATTGCAATAGCAGCGCAGCTTCACAACAACATATGGTAAGCCAGTGTGTTTTAGTACATGTGAAATGTAATGAGTGTGGGCTGCTTTCTTGGCTTGTACTCTCAACCTGTAATCCTATAGAATTACGAATAGTTCAGTTGTCTGCTTTGCTGTATTGCTTAATTCGAATGCTTGTTTGTTACATGTTAGGCTATACCTGAGTTGGCCAATATGTCAGCTGTGCATGCTATACTATCATAAAGAAATGCATGGCTAATTCATTTGACTCCTTAACTTTTCCTATGAACTTCGTCACAAGGTTGTCTTCATAGTTTATATGAGGCCACACTGTTTAAGTGCTTTCTCAGATTATTTCAACTACTTAGATGCCTGGGCAACTTAAATATAGAGGTGGTACACTGCCTTTCATCTTACCATTTTAATTTGTTTTCGGCTGACGCTGCTTCGAACCATTTAAATATAGCTTGCCATGCTCGGCAATAATTCGTATGTCGTTTACCATGTAAGCATACTGTCTGGATCATGCGATAACTATCTCTTACTTATGTCCTGCAGAAACCTTTCAGGATGCCGTTCACACTAGGACACAATGTACAACCCCAGAATCTATTTGTGGAAGCAGTGCGCCAGCCATGTTACCACATGGTAGCAGTTCAGAGGCAACACCGCTGGAGAGCAGTCTGAGCACATATATTATAGTTCTTGAGGCTCTACTAGAGGCAGAAAGAGATGGTGTGGCTGCCATGAATGAGGTAATCTTGATCTTGAGGCTGGAAATTATGCAATTAGCTGCACGCATTATGCAAGCAACCCAAGAATTGGAGGAAGTAAGAATGTTGCATGTGAAGACGGAGGATGTCCTGCTGTTTCTTCTATATGAAGCCCAGGGTAATCCCGTTCTTCTTCAGATACTAGTTGAAATTGTCATTAGATTAGTATACTTGCATGTTGTGTCATGTCTCTGAATGGATTATGTTGTAAGACCCCCTTTGTTGTCCATGTGTTGTAATGATCTAAAGTTTTTAGGCGAGGTAATCCTTGGTACTTGTATGATTGACATAAGATGAACTATTTTTGTGTGAGCATATTGTATTGGATGAAATAACTGTTTGACTCAAAATGTATTCAACCTACTGAATTTGAAGATCACGACATATCTAAATCATATTCCTATATAAAGGTGGAATAAACCTTTGTCATGGTCTTGAAGAAATGAACAACAAAACATAGAATGATGTATGCATATTCGTAAACGGATACACATTGGATTTGAATTTAGTTGCCATGGCCCAGGGTAAACGTGCATGCTAATTCTCCCAAATTTTAAAGGCAAAACACCCACTATCATTTATCGGCTGCCCGAAGCCAATGTTTGTGAGATGGAAATTACTATCTACCCTTGACACTTCACATCCTAATCGACTCGATTTGCACTGTTGTCGATGGGGGTAGACTAGTAACTTCAATCAGACATGACACGACCGCCTGTCTCCCCATTCAGACACGGTGGGCGCCAAACATGGGTGGCAAACACACATTTGAGTCAAACTCGTCCGAAAGACCTCTCTCTCTCTCCCTCAATTTTATCATTCATACACGTGGGCGGCAAAACAAACTCTCCTCGTCCGACATTGATGTAGGCAAATATTTTCAATAGGGGCAAGCGTGTAACTTCCCTCAGACGTGACACAACAGCCCTACATGTCAGCCCCATTCATACACCGTGAGCGCCAACCGTGGGCGGCAAAAGACCATCTCCTCGCCCGAAATCGCTATCGGCAAATATTGTGGAGATGCGAGATTACCGTCCTATCCCCAGCCGACGAGATGTCCAAAATTTTAAACGGTGGCTAAGTTCGTAACTTTCCCACATTTCAGACAAGCGCGTCCGAAAGTTTGAGATCCCCTCCCCCTCTATTTCCCCATTCATACACCATCGGCGCCACAACAACCTCCCCACTCCGGCCAGGATCCTCCGTCCCGCCACCCCATCCTCCACCTTACCAGAGCCGCTACCCCTACCCCGTCGTCCACTGCCAAAGATGAACATCTCTCATCCACGGCGCTGGACCAGGATCCTTTCATCGCATCCTCTCGCTCCAACGGCGCCGTCATCCACCTTGTCGTTCTGCTCCTACGACCACCTCGTCCACGGCAACATGACTTATCCCCCGACCCGGCCGTCTGCCCTTAATTCTTCTTCTGCGCTGCCGACAGCCATCGCACCTGCAACACCCTCAACGTACCAGCAGGGGCCTACATGGTGTCGCAAGAGAGGTGGTACTCTTTCATATCTGCTTAAGTTATTCATCTCACCCAGAAAATAGATCGTAACTTGTTTACTTTACTTTTCTTGTCCATACCAAATCGTAGTGGCTAATTGAAAGCAAACATTGGTTGCAAAGTAGAATTTGTCTGGCTTGCACCTTTAGATCTGCCATGGCACGGTCACTATACTCGTAAAGCTTATGGTTTACCCCCTTTATATTCACTAACATCATCTTAGGTGCTTCGTGTTGTGCTAGCACTGCTCCTCAAGACCTCAATCCATCAAGCGAAACAACATGCCACTCATAATTTGAAAGCTTGGTTGTTGAAATATGAATATGATATGATGCTCATATTACTAAAACAGAGAATGTTTAATTGGTCAGCTAATGTTCCTATATTTGTTTCGAAAAGCATGTGCGCCACATATAGGGAGACAGCAAAGATTTGCATTTCTTTGTGCGCTCTGGTTCATCATGGGTGGGCAACACACATTGCATTATCTAATATCTTCTTGCTCTTTGTTGTCATGTTCCTCTTCTGTTCTTAATTAGTATATTACTTCCTCCATTCCTAAATTTCCTTGGGTGCGTGTGTGTATTGTGGTGGCGTGCATTTGTACTGGGTGTTACTCATTGTTGCTTTATTTATAAAGAGGGGCGAAAGCCTTTTTTGTAAAACATAAGTCTTTTTAGATATTCCAATAAGAACTACATATGGTTGTATATAGACATATTTTAGAATGTACATTCACTCATTTTGCTCTGCATGTAGTCTGCATTCGAATCTCTAAGAGATTTATATTTATTAACAAAGGGAGTAGTACAGTATGTTCCTTGTAGGGAAGTGGAGCAGGGACATTTGCAGTTGACAGGTCTATTGGGTCACTTCAGATGGATGCTTTCAACGATTCTAGATGGTCTGCATATCTAGGAAATGCTGGGAGCTATGTCATCTTTGATAGTCTAGACTAATAGTAATAGTATTGTGCCTTCAGTTGAATAGAGTTGCCCCTTTTGGGGACAAACCCTTTCTGAACCATTTCTTATCGTACCGGTAGTACAAGTCCATATGATCCAGCTAGTTCCACTTTCCTGATTTTACTCTTGATGCTTAGGGTTTTCCCCTTTTATCTACCCTACTATAATTTTCATAGGTGCTTTCTGTCGTACTAGCAGTACTCCACCCTTCAAGCTATATAATACATCACTCACAATTCCAAAGCTTAGTTGTTCAAATACGATTGTGATAGGATACTGATATTAGTTAACAGACACATTTAATTGGTTAGCTAAAGGTTCCACTTGAGTTTCCAAATGCATGTCGCGACATATGGAGAGACAACAGGAATTGCATTTCTTTGTCACTCGTTGGCTGTACTTTCTTGTCCATACCAAATCTAGTTGTTATTTTAAAGCAAACATTCGTTGCTAAGTACCCTTTGTGCGGTTTGCAGCTTCAGATCTGCCATCCCACGGCCACGGTTAACACTATACTCATCATGCTTACGGTTTCACCATTTTATGATGACCACGATCAACCTACGTGGTTTATGTCGTAATAGCACTTCTCCACCCGTCAAGTAAACAAGCTTAGTTGTACAAATTCGAATATGATATTATGCTCATATTAGTAAAACTGAGACATGTTTAATTGGTCAGCTAAATGTTCCTGCTTTAGTTTCGAAATCCATGTGAGCCACATATGGAGAGACTGGAAGGAATAGTGTTTTTCTATGCGCTCTGGTCCATCATGGGTGGACAACAAACATTTTATAGAAAGACTTGTAATATCTTCAATCTGCTTGCTCATCTGCTCTTCTTTAACATGATCCTCTTCTCTTCTTTAATAAGTATGTTCCTTATTGGGAAGAGTAGCAGAGACATTTGCGGTCGACTGGTCAGGTCGAATTGTTCTCCCTTAGTTTATTTTGAATCTCTCAGGTCACACTGGTACAGCGACGTCCTAAACAAATGCTTTTTAACCCCTTTCCACGACGACATTTGGAACCGTCGCCAAGTGAGTGTGTACGATAGGGTGTCCTTCCCACACGACCCAGAAATCGTCAGGGATAGGCCCTCCTAGGACCCAGGCTGGGGCCGTGTACGATCGGGCGAGGCATCGAAAGCCAATCATTTCTGTAGGTATGTACATCCCACATGGTAATCCGAGAAAATCATTAATGTAGGTATGTACATCCCACACGGTGAATCCCAGAAAATCATTTCCGTAGGTATGTATATCCCACACGGTGAATCCCAAAATATCATTTCCGTAGGTATGTACATCCCACACGGTGAAAGCTAGAAAAACATTTTCGTAGGTATGTATATCACACACAGTTCTTTGTGTGGAAATGTTTGTGCAAGGTGGCCTAACGCAAATAGTTCGCTGCCAGAAGCCGTGTACGATTGTTAGTTGATCGAACACGCCTACTTTCTAGAAACCGTGCGGGTTGTTTGAGTTCATCGCCCACGGTGCTTTCTGAGTAACCATTTGCAATAGAAAACCCCAATAAGTAAGGTAATTAGCCTATTATTGATAATCCATGTACTAATAAAACTAATATTTCTTATAAAACATGCCAGATATTTCATATCCGTATAAAAGGAACCAGGATTTCATAATCGAATTATATCAGATAGCTTCGGCACTCAGTTACGCCATTACACAACAGCACCAAGTTTCACATGCAGCATCAAAAACCTTTGGAAAGTAGCATCATACACAGTAAATAGACAGATGAATCTCATCTGGGAAACTTCAGAAGCGGAAGGCAAATATTGAGCCTTCAATGATGTTGAATGTCCTTGCAACTTTAGGCCGGTGGCTATGGATAATCGCCCGCCCAACCTTCATTCTCTTCAGCAAGACTTCAATATTGTACCATGGGTGTTGAATGAATACCTTCCTCGCCTCTTGACCATGCAGGTGGTTTGAGAGGTAATCATCGGTGAACTGCTTTGAAAAGTACTGAAAACAAAGCTATGCATAAATCGTTGTTGTAAATTTTGAGATGGCACAAAGGGTAAAAACAAGGTAAAAGAGTTGGTACCATCCTATAGTTAACTGATGTCTTCTTCATTGTGCAAACAAGGATCTTGCTGTTATTCGTCACAAGTTTCTTCATCCTAACCATCTTTCTTAAGTTTCATGACTTGACTGATACTCATGGACATCTCATTTCCCCATATGCAAAATGGGTCGAACAGTGGGTCTAAGCCTCTCACAGCAGGACCTACATGTGCAAGAATAAATTGTAAGAAACCTAAATATTAGAATGATTCCTGCAACTGCACAATAATGTGCTATTAGCCAAAGGACCTTGCTTGAACAAACATCAATGGTAAACCAAAGTGTGTCCCATTGTTTCCCTGCAACACACATAAGGAAGATCTTGATCAGGTTAACTGAGAGTTTCCATACTATCAGTAGAATATGCATTGAGTACAGCCAAATTCGATTGGTGTCACATGCATAACAATACAAAATTGTACCCACAGCAAATGAAAATCAAATTTCAGAACTGAACCAAACAGTTAAATGGACAGCAGACCAAATGAACCAAAATAGTTAACTGAGCATGACATTGCAGAATAGAAACCTGTACTAGAAGATAAAACAGTTAACAAAACAAAGAATGCTTGAGAACAATACTACGAAATGTAGCAATTGTTGGACCAAAGTGTTAACTAAACATTACATTTCAGAGGATCAAACTGTTAACTGAACATCAGATTGCATATTAACATTACAGAGGACAAATCACTAGAAGGCACTGGCGGTGGCCTCGAGAAAACATCACGAACTGTATTTTAAAGTATACAACCGCGTGGCGGTGTCGACAGTGGCCTCGAAGGCAGCCGTAGTGACCTCGTTCGCGCGTGCGGCCACATGCTACTCAGCTCCATGTTATACTGCGTGTAAAATGGTTGTGGGCAGCGCTTAATTGGAGGAGGGGGGCAGTGATTTCGGTGGAAGGTGTCGCTCCGTCAGTCGGGGCATGTGGGGTGGGAAAGGAGGAGGATAGTGTGGGTGGGGTGTGGATTACCTGACCATATCGACGAGGCCGCGCAGCAAAAAGAAGGGTCGGTGGCGAGGAGGCCGCGCAGCAAGAAGAAGGGTCGCCGGCAAGGAGGCCGCGCAGCAAGAAGAAGGGTCGCCGGCGAGGAGGCGGCGCTGCAAGAAGAAGGGTCACCGGCGAGGAGGCGGCGCTGCAAGAAGAAGGGTAGCCGGCGAGGAGGCGGCGCTGCAAGAAGAAGGGTCGTCGGCGAGGAGGCTGAGCTGCCAGTAAGCAGTAGTGAAGGTTTGAACTTGGAAAGCAAGGAGGAACAGTGGAAATGTGGCTTTTGGTAGGAGGGAGGGGGCGGGGAGATAGATATTTCCGCAATGGCAAAAAAAATTCGCTCGGTGCCATGAGAAACTGGCGCGGAAGTGTGGTTCAAGCGGGGGCGGTGGGCTGTAGACGACGAAGCTTCCTGCGTAAGCCAGAAAAGACGGTGCCCCAAGATATTATATTGCATCCCACACGATTCTTTCTAGTAAACTGTTTGTGGTATACCTGATTTTTTCATTATGTTTTGAAAGACAAAATGGTGTTACGGAGGGAAAGGATGGTGTTTGAATTGCTACAACATTTACGTACAATGAACATGCAACTAGTACATGAGTGTCGTGTTTAAATTTGGAATTATTCCGGGTTCATTTGGCACTTTTATGCATTAATTGAGTTTTGGGCATTTAATGTGCATAATTCAAATTTGAACTACAAGCACATGCTCCAATGCACCAAAATTTGCTGAAAAATCACATGTGTGTCTTCGGGTGAATTTATAGGTCCCATGCAAGAAATGGGAATAAAATTCAAATATCTGGGCGCCGTGGCTTGGCTGGAATGATTGAGAAACATGGTTTTTAATTTCCTGTAAATCCAAAACATGGCTGAAAATCATGGAACTCCGCACGGTGTCATGACATGGCAAAAACATGATGCAGTAAATTTTTTGGCCGAATTGGGACAAGCTTTGGTGTAAGCTTCTTGCAAACCGGAGCTTCCCTCAAGTAGGCTCGTGGTTCCGAGAGGGAACGTGTCACCTCCATGTGCGAAACGACATAAGTACACTGCCTTCTCCCGCCTTAATTTTTGTACACTGGTAGATTAGACCAAATAGAAGTATTGTGCTAAATTTTGGAATTATTATGTGTTCCTTTGGCCTTTTTTATACATTAATTGAGTTTTGGGGCATTTAATGTGCATAATTCAAATTTGAACTACAAGCACATGCTCCAGTGCACCAAAGTTGTTTGAAAAATCACATGTGTGTCCTTGGGTGAATTTCTAGGTCCCATGCAAGAGATGGGAGTGAAATTCAAACATCTGGGCGTCGTGGCTCGGCCGGAAAGATTGAGAAACTTGGTTTTTTAATTCCTATAATTCCAAAACACGCCTAAAAACCATGAAACTTGGCATGGTGTCATGACATGGCACCAACATGCTACGGTAATTTTTTTGGGCGAATTGGGACAAGCTTTAGTGTAAGCTTCTTGCAAACCGGAGATTCCCTCAAGAAGGCTCCTTGTTCCGAGAGGGAACGTGTCACCTCCGTGTGCGAAACGACATAAGTACACTGCCTTCTACCGCCTTAATTTTTGTACACTAGCAGATTAGACCAAATAGAAGTGTCGTGCCAAATTTTGGAATTATTCCGTGTTCGTTAGGCCTTTTTTATACATTAATTGAGTTTGTGCGCATTTAATGTGCATAATTCAAATTTGAACTACAATCACATGCTCCAGTGCACCAAAGTTGTTTGAAAAATCATATGTGTGTCCTTGGGTGAATTTCTAGGTCCCATGCAACAGATGAGAGTAAAATTCAAACATCTGGGCATCGTGGCTTGGCTGAAAAGATTGAGAAACTTGGTTTTTTAATTCCTATAAATACAAAACACGCCTATAAATCATGAAACTTGGCACGGTATCATGACATGGCACCAACATGCTGCAGTAATTTCTTTGGCCGAATTGGGACAAGCTTTGGTGTAAGCTTCTTGCAAATCGGAGCTTTCCTCAAGAAGGCTCGTGGTTTCCAGAGGGAATGTGTCACCTCCGTGTGCGAAACGACATACGTACATTGCCTTCTCCTGCCTTAATTTTTTACACAGCAGATTAGACCAAATAGAAGTACCGTGCTAAATTTTGGAATTATTCCGGGTTCGTTTGGCCTATTTTATACATTAATTGAGTTTATGGGCATTTAATGTGTACAATTCAAATTTGAACTACAAGCACAGGCTCCAGTGCACCAAAGTTGTTTGAAAACTCACATATGTGTACTTGGGTGAATTTCTAGGTCCCATAAAAGAGATGGGAGTGAAATTCAAACATCTGGGCATCGTGGATCGGCCGGAAAGATTGAGAAACTTGGTTTTTTAATTCCTATAATTCCCAAATACGCCTGAAAATCATGAAACTTGGCATGGTGTCATGACATGGCACCAACATGTTGCGGTAATTTATTTGGCCGAATTAGGATAAGCTTTGGTGTAAGCTTCTTGCAAACCGGAACTTCCCTCAAGAAGGCTCGTGGTTCCGAGAGGGAATGTGTCACCTCCGTGTGCGAAACGACATACGTACACTGCCTTCTCCCGCCTTAATTATTTTACACATGCAGATTAGACCAAATAGAAGTACCGTGCTAAATTTTGGAATTATTCCGGGTTTGTTTGTCCTTTTTATACATTTATTGAGTTTCTGGGCATTTCATGTGCATAATTCAAATTTGAACTACAAGCACAGGCTCTAGTGCACCAAAGTTGTTTGAAAAATCACATGTGTTTCCTTGGGCGAATTTCTAGGTCCTATGCAATAGATGTGAGTGAAATTCAAACATCTAGGCGTCGTGTCTTGGTCGGAAAGATTGAGAAACTTGGTTTTTTAATTCCTGTAATTCCAAAACACGCCTGAAAATCATGAAACTTGGCATGGTCTCGTGACATGGCACCAACATGATGCGGTAATTTTTCTGTCCGATTTGCAAAGGCGCACACATTAACAATCAACAAAGTCATTTTGGAACAAGTGATGTCACGTTACAAATCGGAAACACAAGTATTATTGAAACCATGGGCATTCGACTTACCAATTACATGCGGCCATGCGTCCCCTTTTTTTATTGGCTAGGAGGTGCCGTGCGGGGTAGCTATTTGAGTACGAGAGGCGTGTGATCAGACCCCTACGCGTGCTCATCGGGACGAGAGCCCTTTGATCGCTACCTGCCGCGCACCTCCCTCCCAATGTCTCCATTAATGGCGCCCGAGCACCTGTTCTACGGCGTGGCTATATGTCTCACTGGACTGAGATTTAAGAGAGAGAAATGAAAATCTGAAAAGGAAGTTTTGCACGGAGCTTGATGTAAGATCCACGGACCTATATAGCATCGATTGCGACTTATAGCAAGCATGATGAATATAAGGACGATGACATTGGATAATAATTATCTTACATATTTAGAAACATAATTAAAAAAAGCCACATGCAGCAACGCCCGAAATACACAAGGGCAGAAGAAGAAGGAAGACAACAATCTGGCTCGCTGATCTCTACTTTGTTGATGCGTTGCTGCAGGCCGCGTGAACTAGTCTCCGCGGAAAGGGGTGACGAGCTCTTTCTTGTCCTCAAGATGCTGCTTGAGAGCATCTACGGATTCCTCCACCAGCCTTCTGCGCTCGATGCGCAGCATGGCATTCTCGTCCATAAGTTTCTCGACGATGACGCCGGTCCTCTTCAACAAGGCAGTGGTCTGCTCCAGCTGCTCCGTACTTCCGACGATCTTCACCCTCAGCAGGTCGCGCTCGGCCCGGAGCTTCGCATTGCTGTCATTTAGTTGCGGGATGACGTCAGTAGACTGTTCAAACAAGGCTTTCAGGTCATCCTGCAACCTCGCCCACCTGGAGATCGGATCCATTTGCCTAAGGACGAGGGCACGCATGCGCCTATAAGAGTTGTCGCCTGCCCACGAGACCTTTTCCCAAGCCACCGCAGCGCGGAAGGACATCTCCGCTGCATTCATGGCGCGGCGGGACATCTCTTCTGCTTCCGCGGCGTGGGCGGACCAGTTTGCTGCGTCGGCGGCACGGCGAGTCCTCTGTGCTGCTTTGGCGGCGTGGCGAGACCTCTCTGCTACTATGGTCGTGCGGCCGGACATGTTGGTTGCTTTGACGGCGAGGCTGGACATCTCTCGTGCTTCCGCTTCCAGGTTCGCCTCTCCCTGGTGGCAATCTCTCGACCCAGAACTCACGCTGGCCATGGCGGACGCAAGGGAACGATGATGAGTGACTTGTTTGTTTTTAAATTTTTGTGGATGAGGAGTTGAGGAGGAATGTGCAGTCATCTTGGAGTAATAGTATTTATAACCGCGTGGTAATACACTCCTAAGTGGGAAATCGTTTAGGTTTTGATCGGTGTGAACAGGTATGCAATTCGGAATGTAATGGGACGCGGCCTCCCTGTTCTTCTAAAAAAATTCTGACGGGACGCATGCTCAAAATTTACTGACGGTTATAAGTGCGGCGTTATTCCCGGAAGGCGGAACATGGGCATGTACGCCTTCTCGGCCGCGTATGTGGCGTTTACACGATAGGGTGCACCGCAATAGGCAATGTCAGCACACGTCTTGTTCCAACAACTGTGCGCGCTCGTTATTACCATCGCGCATGCTTCTTTTAATTAGAATGGGTGTGCCCATCAAGCGCACACACGTTGATCTATCTAACTGTTTTAGTTTGTTGTGGCTAATCGCAAACAGTTCATCCATGTGAAGTGTATGCCATCAATCGCAGACACTTTGATCTGGTTTACCCGTTTCTACTCGGTTGCCTAATCGCAAATAGTTAATCCTTCTGAAGTGTATGCCCTCAATCACACACACCTTGATATGCCTGACCGTTTCTTTTGTGTTGCCTAATCACAAATAGTTCATCCGAGTGAACCGTATCCTGTACATTGCACACGCCTTCATCTGGCTGCCCGTTTTTTTGTTCCTCCTCATCAAAAATGGTTAATTAAACTGAACTGTATGCCCTAAATCACACACGCAACTAAAATCTGAACCGTGTTTGATGTATCCTCCATCGCAAACGTTTTGCACCTTTTTATGGTTTTTTACACCACCATTTGCGATTATGGCATCACACACAGTTTCGTCGAAGGGTCTCTGATCATAGTGTCGCGTTAGCAGCATCCTGCAGTAGTGTCAGGTCGACTTGTTCTTCTTTACTATATGTTGAAGTTGTCATCTGTGAAGTATCATCACTTCTGGAGCTCTCATATTTTGAGTAGTAGGCAACATTATATTAATGCACACACCAAATTACAGCAGGCATGGCATATCTCTAAGAAGAATTGCAGAGATAGCACAAAGGGGTTTACAGGGAGGCAGTATTGAATTAGAATCACTTCTGCATTACAAAGATAATCTCACTTTTTTATGTTTTCATGCATGTCAGGTATTGAACATGATCAAAATGATACGAGAATGGGTGCACGAGAGGAATATTGCAGAACAATCCACTTGCTAACAAACTTGGCATGGTGGAGGATGGCCTATCTTATTCACCCAACAAGGTGCTTGCTCTAACTTGGCAAGGTTGCATTGGTTGCACATATTTTGCATATGACCTCTTGCATTTGTCAAATTTCGGGTTCCGCAGACCCTTGAGAGGTTTGAACTCTGGGGTGTGTGCGAAGAACTCGTCGTCCCCAGTCTGCCTACTCACTAATCTCATCGTCTAGCTTGAAGAACTAAATGGAAAAGAGACACAACAGTTTACCCAGGTTCGGGTCACCTTGAAGTGTAAAACCCTACTCCTGCTTGGTGGTGGCTTGGCCTCGAGGGGCTGAGGATGAACTAGTACAATGGAGAACGACCTCAGGAGGAGAGGTGTTCTTGTGCTCGATGAGCTGGTGGGTGTGAGGATGATCTGAATGACACGTCCCCTCTATGGTGGTGGCTAGGCCCTATTTATAGTGGGCTTGGTCCTCTTCCCAAATGAAGGCAGGAAGGGATCCCACAACAGCCAAATTTGAAGGGAGACAACTAGTACATGCTATCCGGACAAAAGCAGTCTTCTCATGCAAAAGCCTCTGGTCGTCACGCCGGGGTGGGCTCAGCGATGTCCTCCGTCCTACCGTCCTGGCGGTCTTGGTCTTGTTGCATGGGAATGGAAACCTTTGGCTGATTCCTCGGGACTCCGCGCCTGCGCTTGCCTCCTTAGCACCAAAGATGAAACTGGTACAATGTGCCTGCTGGTGCCCTCCAGGCCTTGGTTGTCATGGCTCACGTCATCTGGACCTCGTGAGGTGAGCCTTACATAGAAATCTCCGCTCCTCGGGAGCCAGCCTGGAGAGACTACTCCTCGTGGAGGTCTTGGTGTCGTCCACCTCACGAGGCCTGGCCCCTTGCGAGGGTCTTCAGTCGCGAGGCCAGGCCATCAATGGAGCCACGTCGTGGGCCGCAAGCAGGCAAGTCTGGGTACCCCCGTTCCCGTAACGCCGATAGTAGCCCCCGGGCCCAAGGTGCACTCGAACTTGGCTTTGAGGCGAAGCCAAAGGTCAAGTGTGGAGCGCCATGGGCCCTAACCGCCTACGGCCTCGGTCTATGCGTGGTGATTGACGAGACATGGGCGTCCCCACTTCCCCATGCAGCCTTGATATCTGCCCGGCGCGGCGGTCGCCCGTTGCCAACGCAGTTCCGCCTTCATTTCTTGTCGTGCTCACCCTTGGCTCCTCCACCTTCTTGAGAAACCGCGGCTTCCCTCCCAGATTCGATGCCGGCGGCGGCCCTCTCTTGCCGCCATGGCCCCGCGGTCGAAGAAGAAGGGGAAATCCTGCGCTCCGGCTAAATCCCTGCCGGTCTCGGAGCGTGCCCTTGAGCTGTCGATGGTGATAAATCAAGAGGGATTGGCCAAGGTTCTTATAGCCCTCGCCGCTGATTCCAATGAGTGGAAGGCAATAGTGGCTTGGCCCCTTCCTCGGGCCATGATCGACATGGAGGCCACCGAGATCCCCATCCATCTTCACGCCCTCCTACCTGGCCTGATCCCCCTTTCTCTGATTTATTCAATGCTACACTCTCGCATTACCAAATCTAGGCGCTGCATCTGGACCCCCAACCCATCATCCTCCTAGCTGTCTTCGCCTTCCTTTGTGAGGCTATGGTGGGCATCGCCCCTTCTGTATCCCTATTTCGCCATTTCTTCTCGCTTCATCTGGTTGAGGCCCGCCAGCGCTCAGGGTGCGTGGCCTTCCATGCCGTAGCAGTGACGGCTGGCTCGGGCATCGACTTTGAGCTCTCGCCAGATGTGAGGGGGTTCCGGAAGCGGTTGGTGTATGTGGTTGCCGGTGTTCTCAACCCCTTGTTCCTGCTTCCGCGAGTGCCAATCATACCTAGCTCCGGCTAGGAGCATGTGAAGCTTGTCGACCGACGGCTCGCCCATGCCTGGTCCCGGCTGACCAGGTTGAAGAAGGTTGGGGTGAGGGAACCGATGGTGGTGAAGGAGTTCATCCAGTGGCGCATAGCTCAGCTCCAGCGTCATTCTCGCCCAATGTGGGCCTTCACCGGCACCAAGGACCCCATGAGGCTGCAGTTGCCCGCGCTTCCTTCCAAGATGCTGCACATGGTGCTCGAGCTCCTGACGGGCGACCTGGCGCCAGCCGTGCTTCCGGAGGAGGGCTGCCTCTTGTACCAGTGCTCGAACAAGGAGGACATCGTGAGGCAGATGCCCCTTTTGGACGAGTGGGGGCTGCGCCCGATAGGCCTTGAAGGGCCTTGCGAGAATCCCATCATCATGGCTCCCTTGCTCGTCGACCCTGTGGCGTGCGCCCGGGATGTGGATGCAGGGGGGCGGACGCCACCGGGTGCCATTGGGATGACTGTTGGGGAGCGGGTGTCACCAAGTGCTCCCGAGCCAGTCGCTCCTGAGATTCTAGCGAGTGATCATGAAGGAGCCACTGGAGAGCTGGCGCGGCCTGGCGCTCCTGAGGCGATTGCCACTGAAGCTCGGGCGAGTGGTCCCGGGGTGGTGGCTGGTGATCAGGCGCAGCCTGGTGCTCCTAAGGTTGCTACCCAAAAACCCCCGCCAAGCGCCCCAGCTGCTGATAGCCATGGCCCGGGCTTCGTCCAGCTTCACCTGAACCTCGAAACACTTCGTAAGAGGAAAGGGCCTCCAAGCTATAGTGGTGGCGCCTACCGGCCGCTGAAGCATAGGAAATACATAGCCATAGACGAGTAAGTACCTTATCTTTGTGATTTCCCGTGTATCGCGTCCTTTCCTCACAATGGCTCCTCAGGGTCCCTTCGGCTGTGGCGGCGGGGCCTCCCAAGAAGCATCCCCCACAAGTCCTTGGCTCCCTCTTGATTTTGAGCCCCCCACACACAAGACTCCCGCGTGAGGCACGGGGCCGGTCCAGGAGGCGGAAGTGTCGGCGAGGGGCCGTAAGCCTGTGTTTCCAGCATCCTTCCTTTGCGGTCCGGCCTGGGGTGTAGAAGGCGTGTTGAGGGCTCCTCCATTGATCGTCGCTGGTGGCTGGGCGAGCCTAGCATTGGCTTCATCCTCGAGCGGCGAAATCACGCTGCCCAGCACCTTCGCTGAGGCCTGGAGAGCGGCCAGGAAGGAACTAGCCTCCAGTCCCCTGCTAAGAGCAGGCAAGCAACTGCAAGCCCCTCTGACAGCCCCCAACACGGAGGATGTGCTTGGCCGCGCCTTGGGGCTCGCGTGCGGGCATGGTGCCATCCGCCATGAGCTTCTTCGGGAGGCAATGGGCACGCTGAGTCGGCTTGGAGAAGAGCTTGCTGACGTCGACGCCCCCCTTGAGATGGAGGACCTTTGCCTGGCGCATGAGTGGCACCAGTTGAAGATCGCCATCAACCTCGGGCATCTTAAGTTTGAGCGCGCCAGCGCAAGTGCTGTGGTGTCCCTTGCAACTTCTCGCGAGGCTTTGTGCCCGTGCCCTAGAAGAGGCCAGGTCCGCACACTATCGTCGTGAGGTGGCTGAGGAGCGAGAGAGGGAACTCCAAGCTTCGAACGTCGCCCTTGAGCGGCGGATCGAAGCGCACAGGGCTGCCCTGGCTGCATCACTGAGCGAGACACCTTTCGATGAGAAAGAGATACAGAAACGCAAGGAGACCCTGGCACTAGAAGCCTTGGAGCACAACCTGGAGCTTGAGCGGCTAGAGGTTTGGGAGTGCCAGCTAGCCATGGATGAGGACGCCGTCGCCGCACGGGAAGCAAAGATCTAGGAGGAGGTCAACCAGAGGGTGGCAAAAAGCTCATGCGGCTCTCGCCGATGAGCACTGCCTGAAGTTGGAGCCCCTGGAAGCCAAGGTTGAGGGCAGGGCCGCCGCCCTCTGGACAAAGCTGGACGATGCGAAGCAGCACGAGAGGGCCGCCAAGGAAGCTCAGGCCTCTGCCCAGGCTAACTTGGCCTCCACTCGCGCCGACCTACTCTCACTCCAGCAGCAGATCGAGGGTGCCGCATCTCTCACGAAAAAGAACATGGACGAAGCGTGCCGCCGTCGAACGCTGCAGTGCGAGCATGCTTCGATGCTCCAGGCCCTCAGGGTGAGGGCCAACTTAGCCTGGAGCACCATCTGCGAGGAGAGCGCCCCTCACCCGCACGAGGGTGACTATGCCAGCCACCTCCGCTTCTTCACCAAGATCGTGACCCGCCTAGAGGACCGGGCCGTGAGGGCTCGTGAGCTTGTTGAAGAGAGAAGCCGGGGCCTTCTCGGGTGTGTGTTATCATGCGTCTTCAGTCACCTCCTGAGCCTCGACCCCCATTTTGATTTTGATGCCGCCATAGCCCCCATGCCAGGGTCATCCAGGACAACCTAGCGAACTGGGTGGATGACAAAGTGGATGCCCTGGTCGCAGAGTTTTCCCCCGAGGACGATGTGGTCATGATCGCGGCCGATGAAGGTGGTGTGGAGGACGATGATGAATCCAACACCGGTGACGTCGCAGATGGCGCGGACGAAGATGATGAGGACGGTGCCGGAAGCAGCGCATCCAGCAAGGCCTGCAGTCCTCTTTGCCTTGATCTGCATGTAAAGACCTTCAGGCACAGCCCCGCGGGGCATGAAAGCATTTTTGAAAAAGGGAGGATTCTAATGTATGAAATGATGATATGTATTTCAAAATAGGATTTGAAATGTGCCGGCGTGAGCCTGCGAGCTCCCGAGCGGGGTCACTACTAGGAAAGTGCTTATACACAGTAGCGTAGTAGTAGCACTGGAAAATAGCAAACGCTGCTGCTATTTAGCAGTAGCACTTTTCCTGGAACGCGCTACTAGTAACACCATAGTAGTAGCGCTATGAAGCAGAAATGCGCTACTACTATGTGGGACCAGACGAGGCCACCTACGGTTTCTATAGTTGTAGCGGTGTACAGAAAAAAGCACTACTACTAACAGTTTAGTAGCAGCGCTCGGTTTTAATGCACCGCTATTGCTAGTGGGCCCCACTTAGTAGTAGCGCTTTTCCTAGAGAGCGCTCCTACTAAGTCCAATAGCAGCAGCACTTTTTGCAAAGCAGCGCTACTGCTAGTTGCGGCTGGTGCCACCTTTTCCACCCCTCCCCTCCTCTCCCCCACTTTGCCCTCTCTCCCCCTCCTTTCCCCTCTCCCCTCTCCACTCTCCATCATTGTTGCTCTTCATCTCTCTTCCTCCTACCTATCTTCTCTCCTCATTAGTGGCACCCTCCTCCATAAATGGCCTCTCTCTTTCTCCTACACCTCTCTTCTCTCCCCCATTAATGCCCCAATCCACCATAACCCCTCTCCATTAGTTAGCTAGCTAAATTCAACTCTCCTCCCTAATAACTAGATCTAGCTAGCTATTTAGCCAACCACACGTGCTCTCTTGATTGTTCTCTCTCATCATCTAAGTAACCGCATGCTCTCGGTCTCTCTCAGGAGATATATATAGGTGAGTAAAAAGTTGTTCATTTCAAGAATGGGAATATGTGTGTAAATGAGAATATGTGTGTTTGGGATATATATATATATATATATATATATATATATATATGGAGAGATTTGTGCTAGTGACATGCCCTCGAGTTGCTTGTGTTTTGCCGCAATGTCGATTTATTTCCATTTCGGTGAATTTCGAGCAAACTCATATGACCTATTTTAGGCAAGGTCATGCCAAAGTTTTATATATATGACTTTGAAGCATGCATTATTTATTTCATAACCCTTTTGCTTGTTATACTGTGCAGTCGATCATGAAGGTGAGTGGATCGAAGGTGGAGCGATACATGAAATCCGCGGTGATGGACATGTATGCAAATAATCGGACTAGGATTAGTTGTCCGTGTGCAAGATGCAAGGAAGGAGTCCTTTTGGACCCTTTTGATCGTAGAACTTTGAAGGCGCACCTACTGATGAATGGTTTCATGGATGGCTATACTCAGTGGATAAGTGAAGAAGATGATGATGATGAGGATGTCCACATGGCAGGGAATAACGACATGGGGCTAGATGAAGAGATGACCAATCGACAAGAAGACGATGGCACCAGACATGTCGGCGGGGAAGAGTCCGAAAATGACGATGGCGGCGGAGAAGATTCCGGACACGGCGAAGAAGAGTCCGGACATGGCGGGGAAGAGGCGGCGGTCACGCCGTAGTCTTCGATGCTACTAAGGTCAATCGTGCATGACCCTCATGTTCGAGACCTCCTTCGCAAGAGTACGACTAGCGAGAGAGCTGCTTCTAGAGAGGAGGCCAAGCTGGCGCAACTTGAAGTAGACTCGAGGACTCCATTGTATGAAAGTTGCAATCCCGAGGTGACCCGCTTGATTTTCATGCTCGAACTTCTAAAGACGAAGGCCAAAAACAAATGGACAGACAAAATCCTCGATGAGCATTTGAAGTTTCTACATAATAAAGCTCTTCCTGTGGGGAACCTGTGTCCTACTAGTGTCGAGGACGCCAAGAAAACCATTTGCCCTTTTGATTCGACGCACATTAGGTACCATGCATGCATCAGCGGTTGCATCATTTATCGGGGGGAGCACGCGGAAAAAACCAGCTGTCCAGTGTGCAATGCTTCTCGATACAAGAAGGCAGGAAAGAAAGATCCTCAGAAAATTGTATGGTACTTTCCGATCACTCCCCATCTACAGCGGTATTTCATAGATCCTAATGAAGCAAAGCTCATGGACTAGCACGCAGAGAGGAAGAAGCTCGACGATGGAGATGATCCGAGGATGAGACACCTCGTAGATGGTAGCTAGTGGAGAGCATTCAACGCCCTATATGGATTTGCTGCAGAAGATCCAAGGAACATCGTGCTTGGTGCGAGTACCGATGGCATGAATCCGTTTGGAAACCAGAACACCAACCACAACACATGGCCCGTGTTTGTATGGGTGTACAACCTCCCCCCATGGAAGTGCATGAAGACAAAGTACATACCCATGAGCATGCTGATTCAAGGGCTGAAACAACCGGGAAATAGTATTAACCTGTATATGGGGCTTCTGCAAGAGGAGCTAGACACGTTATGGAAAACACCGACATGGACATGGGACGCTAGCAAAGGATACTATTTCCATATGAGAGCCGTGCTACCTCTTGAGCACTATGTTGGTTTTCCCTTGAAGAGAAAAGGGTGATGCAGCAAAGTAGCGTAAGTATTTCGCTCAGTTTTTAAGAACCAAGGTATCAATCCAGTAGGAGGCCACACGGAAGTCCCTCGTACCTACACAAACAAATAAGAACCTCGCAACCAATGCGATAAAGGGGTTGTCAATCCCTTCATGGTCACTTACGAGAGTGAGATCTGATAGAGATAATAATGATCAGATAAATATTTTTGGTATTTTTATGATATAGATTGCAAAGTAAAAATAGATTGGAAACTTATATGATGGAAGATAGACCCGGTGGCCATAGGTTTCACTAGTGGCTTCTCTCAAGATAGCATAAGTATTAAGGTGGGTGAACGAATTACTGTCGAGAAATTGATAGAAAAGTGAATAATTATGAGAATATCTAGGCATGATCATGTATATAGGCATCACGTCCCTGACAAGTAGACCAACTCCAGCCTGCATCTACTACTATTACTCCACACATCGACCGCTATCCAACATGCATCTAGAGTATTAAGTTCATAAGAACAGAGTAACGCATTAGGTAAGATGACATGATGTAGAGGGATAAACTCAAGCAATATGATATAAACCCCATCTTTTTATCCTCGCTGCCAATAATACAATACGTGTCATTTCCCTTTCTATCACTGGGATCGAGCACCGCAAGATTGAACCCAAAGCTAAGCACTTCTCCCATTACATGAAAGATCAATCTAGTAGGCCAAACCAAACTGATAATTCGAATAGATTTGCAAAGATAACCAATCATGCATAAAATATTTCAGAGAAGAATAAAATATTGTTCATAGATAGACTTGATCATAAACCCACAATTCATCGGATCTCAACAAACACACTGCAAAAAGAGTTACATCGAATAGATCTCCAAGAAGATCGAGGAGAACTTTGTATTGAGATCCAAAGAGAGAGAGAAGAAGCCATCTAGCTAATAACTATGGACCTGAAGGTCTGAAGTAAACTACTCACACATCATCGGAGGGGCCTTGGAGTTGATGTAGAGGCCCTCCGTGATCGATGTCCCCTCTGGCGGAGCTCCGAAAAAGGCCCCAAGATGGGATCTCTTGGGTACAGAAGGTTGCGGCGGTGGAAATAGGATTTCGTGGTGCTCCTGGATGTTTTCGGGGTATGTGAACATATATATGAGGAAGAAGTAGGTCGGTTGAGCCACGAGGGGCCCACAAGGAGGGAGGGCGCGCCCAGGGGGTAGGCGCGCCCCCTGCCTCGTGGACTCCTCGTATGTTTCTTGACGTCCACTCCAAGTCCGCTGGATCACGTTTGTTCCAATAATCACGCTCCCAAAGGTTTCATTCCGTTTGGACTCCGTTTGATATTCCTTTTCTGCGAAACACTGAAATAGGCAAAAAACAGCAATTTGCACTGGGCCTTGGGTTAATAGTTAGTCCCAAAAATAATATAAAAGTGTAAAATAAATCCCATTAACATCGAAATAGATAATATCATAGTATGGAACAATCAAAAATTATAGATACGTAAGAGATGTATCAAGCATCCCCAAGCTTAATTCATGCTCGTCCTCGAGTAGGTAAGTGATAAAAACAGAATTTTTGATGTGGAATGCTTTCTAGCATGTTCTTCAATGTATTTTTCTCTATTGTGGCATGAATGTTCAGATCTGAAAGATTCAAGATAAAAGTTTATTGTTGACATAAAAATAGTAATACTCCAAGTATGCTAGTCAAGCAATTATGTCTTATCAAAATACCATAGCCAAAGAAAACTTATCCCTACAAAATCATATAGTTTGGCCATGCTTCATTTTCGTCACACAAAATGCTCCCATCATGCACAACCCCGATGACAAGCCAAGCAATTGTTTCATACTTAGCCTTTTCAAACTCTTTTAACTTTTACACAATATATGAGCGTGAGCCATGGACATAGCACTATGGGTGGAATAGAATATGATGATTGAGATTGTGTGAGAAGACAAAAAGGGAGAAAGTCTCACATTGACATGGCTAATCAATGGGCTATGGAGATGCCCACCGATTGATGTCGATGCAAGGAGTAGGGATTGCCATGCAATGGATGCACTAGAATTATAAATATATGAAAGCTCATCAAAGAAACTAAGTGGGTGTGCATCCAACTTGCTTGCTCATGAAGACCTAGGGCATTTGAGGAAGCTCATCATTGGAATATACAAGCCAAGTTCTATAATGAAAAATTCCTACTAGTATATGAAAGTGACAAAATAAGAGACTCTCTATCATGAAGATCATGGTGCTACTTTGAAGCACAAGTGTGGAAAAAGGATAGTAACATTGCCCCTTCTCTCTTTTTCTCTCATTTTTTTGTTTGGGCCTTCTTCTCTTCTTTTTTATGGCCTCTTTTATTTATTTATTTTTCGTCCGGAGTCTCATCCCGACTTGTGGGGGAATCATAGTCTCCATCATCCTTTCCTCACATGGGACAATGCTCTAATGATGATCATCACACTTTTAGTTACTTACAACTCAAGAATTACAACTCAATACTTAGAACAAAATATGACTCTATGTGAATGCCTCCGGCGGTGTACCGGGATTGCGATGAATCAAGAGTGACATGTATGAAAAATTAAGCATGGTGGCTTTGCCACAAATACGATGTCAACTACATGATCATGCAAAGCAATATGACAATGATGATGTGTGTCGTAATAAATGGAACGGTGGAAAGTTGCATGGCAATATATCTGTGAATGGCTATGGAAATGCTATAATAGGTAGGTATGGTGGCTGTTTTGAGGAAGATATAAGGAGGCTTATGTGTGATAGAGCGTATCATATCACGGGGTTTGGATGCACCGGCGAAGTTTGCACCAACTCTCAAGGTGAGAAAGGGCAATGCACGGTACCGAAGAGGCTAGCAATGATGGAAGGGTGAGAGTGCATAAAATCCATGGACTCAATATTAGTAATAAAGAACTCACATACTTATTGCAAAAACCTACAAGTCATCAAAACCAAGCACTACGCGCATGCTCCTCGGGGGATAGATTGGTAGGAAAAGACCATCGCTCGTCCCCGACCGCCACTCATAAGGAAAGCAATCAAAGAACACCCCATGCTTCAAATTTGTCACACAATGTTTACCATACATGCATGCTGCGGGACTTGCCAACTTCAACACAAGTATTCATCAATTTCACAATTACTCAACTAGCACACCTCTAATATTACCACCTTTACATCTGAAAACAACTATCAAGCATCTAACTTCTCTTAGCATTCAAAATTTATAACCAAAGTGAATTACCATGCTGTTCTAAAGGACTCTCAAAATGATATAAGTGAAGCATGAAAGATCAATTATTTCTATAAAATAGAACCACCGCCGTGCTCTAAAAGATATAAGCGAAGCACTTGAGCAAAAATTATCCAACTCAAAAGATATAAGTGAAGCACATATAGTATTCTAATAAATTCCAATTCATGTGTGTCTCTCCCAAAAGGTGTGTACAGCAATTATGATTGTGGTAAACTAAAAATCAAAGACTCAAATCATACAAGACACTCGAAGCAAAACACGTATCATGTGGCGAATAAAAATATAGCTCCAAGTAAAGTTACCGATGGACGAAGACGAAAGAGGGGATGCCTTCCGGGGAATCCCCAAGCTTAGGCTTTTGGTTTTCCTTGGATTTTACCTTGGGGTGCCTTAGGCATCCCCAAGCTTAGGCTATTGCCACTCCTTGTTCCATGATCCATCAAATCTTTACCCAAAACTTTAAAACTTCACAACATAAAACTTAAAAGAAAATCTCGCGAGCTCCGTTAGTAAAAGAAAACAAACTAGCACTTCAAGGTACTGTAATGAACTCATTCTATATTTATATTGGTTTTAAATGTACTGTATTACAACTTTTCTATGGTTCATAAACTCTATTACTAGCCATAGATTCATCAAAATAAGCAAACAACACAGGAAAAACAGAATCTGTCAGAACAGTCTGTAGTAATCTGTAGGTTTAGAATACTTCTGGAACCCCAAAAATTCTAAAATAAATTCCTGGACGTGAGGAATTTATATATTAATCATCTTCAAAAAGAATTAACTAAATAGCACTCTCTAGTAAAAAATGTCAGCAAATCTCGTGAGTGCTAAAGTTTCTGTTTTTTACAGCAAGATCGCAAAGACTTTCCCCAAGTCTCCCCAAAGGTTCTACTTGGCACAAACACTAATTAAAAGCATAAAACCACATCTAAACAGAGGCTAGATGAATTATTTATTACTAAACAGAATCAAAAATCACGAAACAAAAATAAAATTGGGTTGCCTCCCAACAAGCGCTATCGGTTAAAGCCCCTAGCTAGGCATAAAAGCAAGGATAGATCTAGGTATTATCATCTTTGGTATTTATCTTTTTGATGGAATTATGCTCGAATCCGGGAGGTTCCTTACATTTACCTTCATACTCAAAGATTTTTAAATCTAGAGCATCCAACCGCTTATTGGAAAGTGTAATCAATGTATTCATGCAGTGAAGGTTCCCTCCAAAAAATTTAAGAGGTTCAATAGACTTTTGCAATTCGCATAATTTTTCTAAGATTTGGGTTCCCTCAGGAGATGGCCCCTTTTGTGGAGGATGTATTCCTACTATCCCTTCTATAATTTCATAAGCAACACCGGGATCAATATCAATAAAATTCCCTTTGGCAGTAAAATCAAGGAGTTGCCTATAGGGTAAGGTGAGCCCAATATAAAAATTACGAAGTAAAATCTTAGAGTCTCCCTCTATAGTGCAATCATGATAAGATTTTATCATCCTATACCAAGCATCTTTTAAGTTTTCTCCTTGTCTTTGTTTGAAGTGGAGAACTTTAAAATTGGGAGACAGAGGAGTAGAAAAAGGACTAGCCATAACAACGAAGCAAGCGAAAGAAAAGGCGAAAGGAAAAGAGGGCGAATAAAATGGCAAGAGTGAAGTGGGGGAGAGGAAAACGAGACGCAAATGGCAAATAATGTAATGCGAGGGATAAGAGTTTGTGATGGGTACTTGGTATGTCTTGACTTGTGCGTAGACTCCCCGGCAACGGCGCCAGAAATCCTTCTTTCTACCTCTTGAGCACCGCGTTGGTTTTCCCTTGAAGAGGAAAGGGTGATGCAGCAAAGTAGCATAAGTATTTCCCTCCAATTTTGAGAACCAAGGTATCAATCTAGTAGGAGGCCACACGCAAGTCCCTCGTACCTACACAAACAAATAAGAACCTCGGAACCAACGCGATAAAGGGATTGTCAATCCCTTCACGGTCACTTATGAGAGTGAGATCTGATAGAGATAATAATGATAAGATAAATATTTTTGGTATTTTTATGATATAGATTGAAAGTAAAGATTGCAAAGTAAAAATAGATTGGAAACTTATATGATGGAAGATAGACCCGGGGGCCATAGGTTTCACTAGTGGCTTCTCTCAAGATAGCATAAGTATTACGGTGGGTGAACGAATTACTATCGAGCAATTGATAGAAAAGTGAATAATTATGAGAATATCTAGGCATGATCATGTATATAGGCATCACGTCCGTGACAAGTAGACCGACTCCTGATTGCATCTACTACGATTACTCCACACATCGACCGCTATCTAGGATGCATCTAGAGTATTAAGTTCATAAGAGCAGAGTAACACATTAGGTAAGATGACATGATGTAGAGGGATAAACTTAAGCAATATGATATAAACCCCATCTTTTTATCCTCGATGGCAACAATACAATACATGTCGTTTCCCTTTCTGTCACTTCGATCGAGCACCGCAAGATTGAACCCAAAGCTAAGTACTTCTCCCGTTGCAAGAAAGATCAATCAAGTAGGGCAAACCAAATTGATAATTCGAAGAGACTTGCAAAGATAACCAATCATGCATAAAAGATTTCAGAGAAGAATCAAATATTGTTCATAGATAGACTTGATCATAAACCCACAATTCAACGGATCTCGACAAACACACCGCAAAAAGAGTTACATCGAATAGATCTCCAAGAAGATCGAGGAGAACTTTGTATTGAGATCCAAAGAGAGAGAAGAAGCCATCTAGCTAATAACTATGGACCCGAAGGTCTGAAGTAAACTACTCACACATCATCGGAGGGTCCATGGAGTTGATGTAGAGGCCCTCCGTGATCGCTACCCCCTCCGGTGAAGCTCCGGAAAAGGCCCCAAGATGGGATTGCTACCTCTTGAGCACTTCGTTGGATTTCCCTGAAGAGGAGAGGATGATGCAGCAAAGTAGCGTAAGTATTTCCCTCAGTTTTTGAGAACCAAGGTATCAATCCAGTAGGAGGCGACGCGCGAGTCCCTCGTACCTACACAAAAAATAGCTCAACGCAACCAACGCGCTTTGGGGTTGTCAATCCCTTCACGGTCACTTACGAAAGTGAGATCTGAAAGAGATGATAAATAATATTTTTGGTATTTTTGGTATAGAGATGAAAAGTGAAAAGTAAAAGGAAAAATAAAAAAGCAAAGAAATAATCAAGTGATGGAGATTGATATGATGAGAAAGAGACCCGGGGGCCACAGGTTTCGCTAGTGGCTTCTCTCAAGAGCATAAGTATTCTACGGTGGGTGAACAAATTACAGTCGAGCAATTGACAGAATTGAGCATAGTTATGAGAATATCTAGGTATGATCATGTATGTAGGCATCACGTCCGAGACAAGTAGACCGACTCCTACCTGCATCTACTACTATTACTCCACTCATCGACCGCTATCTAGCATGCATCTAGAGTATTAAGTTAAAAACAGAGTAACGCCTTAAGCAAGATGACATGATGTAGAGGGATAGTTTCATGCAATATGATAAAAAAACCATCTTGTTATCCTCGATGGCAACAATACAATACGTGCCTTGCCGCCCCTTCTGTCACTGGGAAAGGACACCGCAAGATCGAACCCAAAGCTAAGCACTTCTCCCATGGCAAGAACAACCAATCTACTAGGCCAAACCAAACTGATAATTCGAAGAGACTTGCAAAGATAACCAATCATACATAAAAGAATTCAGAGAAGATTCAAATATTATTCATAGATAGACTGGATTATAAACCCACAATTCATCGGTCTCAACAAACACACCGCAAAAAGAAGATTACATCGAATAGATCTCCACAAGAGAGGGGGAGAACATTGTATTGAGATCCAAAAAGAGAGAAGAAGCCATCTAGCTACTAACTATGGACCCGTAGGTCTGAAGTAAACTACTCACACTTCATCGGAGGGGCTTGGATGATGATGTAGAAGCCCTTCGTGATCGATGCCCCCTCCGGCGGAGCTCCGGAACAGGCCCCAAGATGGGATCTCGTGGATACAGAAAGTTGCGGCGGTGGAATTAGGTTTTTGGCTCCCCTTCTGATCGTTTGGGGGTACTTAGGTATATGTAGGAGGAAGAAGTACGTCGGTGGAGCTTCGAGGGGCCCACGAGGCAGGGGGCGCGCCCTAGGGGGTGCCCTCCACCCTCGTGACCGCCTCGTGGCTTTCTTGACGGAGGGTCCAAGTCTCCTCGGTCTTATCTGATGAGAAAATCGCGTTCCCGAAGGTTTCATTCCGTTTGGACTCCGTTTGATATTCTGTTTCTCCGAAACACCAAAATAGCCAAAAAAAACAGCAATTCTGGGTTGGGCCTCCGGTTAATAGGTTAGTCCCAAAAATAATATAAAAGTGGAAAATAAAGCCCAATATAGTCCAAAACAGTAGATAATATAGCATGGAGCAATCTTAAATTATAGATACGTTGGAGACGTATCAAGCATCCCCAAGCTTAATTCCTGCTCGTCCTTGAGTAGGTAAATGATAAAAACAGAATTTTTGATGCGAAGTGCTACTTGGCATAACAATGTAAATCTTCTTAATTGTGGTATGAATATTCAGATTCAAAAGATTCAAGAAAAAAGTTCATGTTGACATAAAAATGATAATACTTCAAGCATAATAACAAAGCAATTATGTCTTCTCAAAATAACATAGCCAAAGAAAGCTATCCCTACAAAATCATATAGTCTGGCTATGCTCTATCTTCACCACACAAAGTATTTAGATCATGCACAACCCCGATGACAAGCCAAGTAATTGTTTCATACTTTTGACATTTTCAAAACTTTTTCGATCTTCACGCAATACATGAGTGTGAGCCATGGATATAACACTATATGTGGAATAGAATGGTGGTTGTGGAGAAGACAAAAAGAGGGGAAGATAGTCTCACATCAACTAGGCATATCAACAAGCTATGGAGATGCCCATCAATAGATATCGATGTGAGTGAGTAGGGATTTCCATGCAACGGATGCACTAGAGCTATAAGTATATGAAAGCTCAACAAAAGAAACTAAGTGGGCGTGCATCCAACTCGCTTGCTCACGAAGACCTAGGGCATTTTGAGGAAGCCCATCATTGGAATATAAAAGCCAAGTTCTATAATGAAAAATTCCCACTAGTATATGAAAGTGACAGAATGAGAGACTCTCTATCATGAAGATCATGGTGCTACTTTGAAGCACAAGTGTGGTAAAAGGATAGTAACATTGTCCCTTCTCTCTTTTTCTCTCATTTTTTTCTTTCTTTTTTGTTTGTGCCTTCTCTTTTTTTTATGGCCTCTTTTTTTTGTCCGGAGTCTCATCCCGACTTGTGGGGGAATCATAGTCTCCATCATCCTTTCCTCACTTGGAACAATGCTCTAAAAATGATGATCATCACACTTTTTATTTTTCTTACAACTCATCAATTACAACTCAATACTTAGAACAAAATATGACGCTATATGAATGCCTCTGGCGGTGTACCGAGATATGCAATGAATCAAGAGTGACATGTATGAAAGAATTATGAACGGTGGCTTTGCCACAAATACGATGTCAATTACATGATCATGCTAGCAATATGACAATGATGGAGAGTGTCATAATGAACGGAGCGGTGGAAAGTTGCATGGCAATATATCTCAGAATGGCTATGGAAATGCCATAATAGGTAGGTATGGTGGCTGTTTTGAGGAAGGTATTTGGTGGGTGTATGATACCGACGAAAAGTGCGCATTATTAGAGAGGATAGCAATGGTGGAAGGAAGGAAACTGCGTATAATCCATGGACTCAACATTAGTCATAAAGAACTCATATACTTATTGCAAAAATCTAGAAGTTATCAAAGCAAAGTATTACGCGCATGCTCCTAGGGGGATAGATTGGTAGGAAAAGACCATCGCTCGTTCCCGACCGCCACTCATAAGGAAGACAATAAATAAATAAATCATGCTCCGGCTTCATCACATAACGGTTCACCATACGTGCATGCTATGGGAATCACAAACTTTAACACAAGCATTTCTAAAATTCACAACTACTCAACTAGCATGACTCTAATATCACCATCCTCATATCTCAAAACAATTATCAAGCATCAATTTTTTCTCTCTTAGTATTCAACGCACTCAAAAGAAAGTTCTACAAATCTTGAATACCAAGCATATTATTATTAAGCAAATTACCATGCTATTAAGACTCTCAAAATAATCTAAGTGAAGCATGAGAGATCAATAGTTTCTATAAAGCAAATCCACCACCGTTCTCTAAAAGATATAAGTGAAGCACTAGAGTAAAACTATAAAAGTCAAAAGATATAAGTGAAGCACTAGAGTAAAACTATAGAGCTCAAAAGATATAAGTGAAGCACATAGAGTATTCTATCAAATTCCAAATTATGTATGGCTCTCTCAAAAGGTGTGTACAACAAGGATGATTGTGGTAAACTAACAAGCAAAGACTCAAATCATAAAAGATGCTCCAAGCAAAACACATATCATGTGGTGAATAAAAATATAGCTCCAAGTAAACTTACCGATAGAAGTAGACGAAAGAGGGGATGCCTTCCGGGGCATCCCCAAGCTTTGGCTTTTAGGTGTCCTTAGATTATCTTGGGGGTGCCATGGGAATCCCCAAGCTTAGGCTCTTGCCACTCCTTGTTCCATAATCCATCAAATCTTTACCCAAAACTTGAAAACTTCACAACACAAAACTTAAAGTAGAAAATCTCGTGAGCTCCGTTACCAAAAGAAAACAAAAGAACACTTCAAGGTACTGTAATTAACTCATTCTTTATTTATATTTGTGTTAAACCTACTGTATTCCAACTTCTCTATGGTTCATAAACTATTTTACTAGCCATAGATTCATCAAAATAAGCAAATAACACACGCAAAACAGAATCTGTCAAAAACAGAACAGTCTGTAGTAATCTGTAGCTAGCTCAAGATTTGGAACCCCAAAAATTCTAAAATAAATTGATGGACGTGAGGAATTTATCTATTAATCATCTGCAAAATAATTAACTAAATATCACTCCCAAATAAAAATTACAGCAGTTCTCGTGAGCGCTAAAGTTTCTGTTTTTTTACAGCAAGTTCAACAAGACTTTCCCCAAGTCTTCCCAACGGTTCTACTTGGCACAAACACTAATTAAACACAAAAAACACAACCAAAATAGAGGCTAAATAATTTATTTATTACTAAACATGAGCAAAAAGCAAGGAATAAAAATAAAATTGGGTTGCCTCCCAACAAGCGCTATCATTTAACGCCCCTAGCTAGGCATAACAAGCAAGAATAGATCTAGGTATTGCCATCTTTGGTAAGCAATCCATAAGTGGCTCTCATGATAGATTCATATGGTAATTTTATTTTCTTTCTAGGGAAGTCTTCCCTGCCCTTTTTAATGGAAATTGAAATCTAATATTCCCTTCCTTCATATCAATAATTTCACCAACCGTTCTAAGGAAAGGTCTACCGAGAATAATAGGGCAAGAAGGATTGCAATCTATATCAAGAACGATAAAATCTACGGGCACATAATTCCTATTTCCAACAATAAGAAAATCATTAATTCTTCCCATAGGTTTCTTAATAGTGGAATCCGCAAGATGCAAGTTTAGAGAGCAATCATCAAAATCACAGAAATCTAGCAAATCACACAAAGTTTTGGGAATAGTGAGACACTAGCACCCAAATCACACAAAGCATAAAACTCATAATATTTAATTTTAATTTTAATACTAGGTTCCCACTCATCATAAAGTTTTCTAGGGATGGAAACTTTCAACTCAAGTTTTTCTTCATAAGATTGCATCAAGGCACCAACGATATGTTCGGTAAAGGCTTTATTTTGACTATAAGCATGAGGAGAATTTAGCACGGATTGCAACAAGGAAATACAATCAATTAAAGAGCAATTTTCATAATTAAATTCCTTGAAATGCAATATAGTGGGTTTAGCATCATCTAGGGTTTTATTTCTTTTAATCCCACTTTTATCAATTTCACCATCAAGATCTAAATACTCCGAATTTTTAGAACTCCTTCTAGGTAAAGGTGGATCATATTTAGTCCCATCATTATCAAGATTAATATTGCAAAAAAAAGATTTAATAGGGGACACATCAATAACTTTTAGATCTTCATCATTATTTTCATAGGAACTTGAAGAACACGCTTTAATAAAGGCATCTTTCATGACAAGATTCAGCAAAGCAGTATTAATTTCACAAGATTCAGCATCGGTAAGAGGAGCAATCGGAGTGCTAAGGAAATCATTATTGTTGGTATTGGTGAAGTCATACAATTTGGTATTATCTTGAGCCATCGCGACAAACAAGCAAACTAACACACAAGCAAACAAAAAGCAAGCGGGCAAAAAGAGGCGAATAGAGAAAGAGAGGGAGGATAGAGAGAGAGGGCGAATAAAACGGCAAGGGTGAAGTGGGGGAGAGGAAAACGAGAGGTAAATGGCAAATAATGTAATGCGGGAGATAGGGATTGTGATGGGTACTTGGTATGTTGACTTTTGTGCAGACTCCCCGGCAACGGCGCCAGAAATTCTTCTTGCTACCTCTTGAGCACTGCATTGGATTTCCTGAAGAGGAGAGGATGATGCAGCAAAGTAGCATAAGTATTTCCCTCAGTTTTTGAGAACCAAGGTATCAATCCAGTAGGAGGCTATGCGTGAGTCCCTCATACCTACACAAAAACAATAGCTCAATGCAACCAACGCGCTTAGGGGTTGTCAATCCCTTCACGGTCACTTACGAAATTGAGATCTGAAAGAGATGATAAATAATATTTTTGGTATTTTTGGTATAGAGATGCAAAGTGAAAAGTAAAAGGCAAAGTAAAAAAGAAAAGCAATAATAAAGTGATGGAGATTGATATGATGAGAAAGAGACCCGGGGGCCATAGGTTTCACTAGTGGCTTCTCTCAAGTGCATAAGTATTCTACGGTGGGTGAACAAATTACTGTTGAGCAATTGACAGAATTGAGCATAGTTTTGAGAGTATCTACGTATGATCATGTATATAGGCATCACGTCCGAGACAAGTAGACCGACTCCTGCCTGCATCTACTACTATTACTCCACTCATCGACCGTTATCCAGCATGCATCTAGAGTATTAAGTTAAAAACAGAGTAACGCCTTAAGCAAGATGACATGATGTAGAGGGATAGTTTCATGCAATATGATAAAAACCCCATCTTGTTATCCTCGATGGAAACAATACAATACGTGCCTTGCTGCCCCTTCTGTCACTGGGAAAGGACACCACAAGATCGAACCCAAAGCTAAGCACTTCTCCCATGGCAAGAACAACCAATCTAGTAGGCCAAACCAAACTGATAATTCGAAGAGACTTGCAAAGATAACCAATCATACATAAAATAATTCAGAGAAGATTCAAATATTATTCATAGATAGACTGGATCATAAACCCGCAATTCATCGGTCTCATCAAACACACCGCAAAAATAAGATTACATCAAATAGATCTCCATGAGAGAGGGGAGAACATTGTATTGAGATCCAAAAAGAGAGAAGAAGCCATCTAGCTACTAACTATGGACTCGTAGGTCTGAAGTAAACTACTCACACTTCATCGAAGGGGCTTGGATGATGATGTAGAAGCCCTCCGTGATCGATGCCCCCTCTGACGGAGCTCTAGAACAGGCCCCAAGATGGGATCTCGTGGATACAGAAAGTTGCGGCGGTGGAATTAGGTTTTTGGCTCCCCTTCTGATCATTTGGGGGTACGTAGGTATATGTAGGAGGAAGAAGTACGTCGGTGAAGCTTCGAGGGGCCCACGAGGCAGGGGGCGCGCCCTAAGGGGGCGCCCTCCACCCTCTTGACCGCCTCGTGGCTTTCTTAATGGAGGGTCCAAGTCTCCTGGGTCTTATCTGATGAGAAAATCGCGTTCCCGAAGGTTTCATTCCGTTTGGACTCCGTTTGATATTATGTTTCTCCGAAACACTGAAATAGGCAAAAAACAGCAATTCTGGGCTGGGCCTCCGGTTAATAGGTTAGTCCCAAAAAATAATATAAAAGTGGAAAATAAAGCCCAATATAGTCCAAAACAGTTGATAATATAGCATGGAGTAATCAAAAATTATAGATACGTTGGAGATGTATCAGGAATCTCTTGGGTACAAAAGGTTGCGGCGGTGGAAATAGGGTTTCGTGGTGCTCCTGGATGTTTTTGGGGTATGTGAACATATATTGGAGGAAGAAGTAGGTCGGTTGATCCACGAGGGGGGAGGGCGCTCCCAGGGGGGTAGGCGCGCCCTCTGCCTCGTGGACTCCTCGTATGTTTCTTGATGTCCACTCCAAGTCCTCTGGATCACGTTTGTTCCAAAAATCACGCTCCCGAACGTTTCATTCCCTTTGGACTCCGTTTGATATTCCTTTTCTGCAAAACACTAAAATAGGCAAAAAAACAGCAATTTGCACTGGGCCTTGGGTTAATAGGTTGGTCCCAAAAATAATATTAAAGTGTAAGATAAAGCCCATTAACATCCAAAACAGATAACATAATAGCATGGAACAATCAAAAATTATAGATACATCGGAGACGTATCAAGCCGCGCTGATCATGACAGTGCACGAGTATCTTGGTTATGGGCACACCTCAGGCAAGGTGTGGCATGGATACTGCAGATGCACGAGGTGCATGGATGATACAACGTCTCATCATCTTACGTCACTGAAAGATGGCGGGTCCGGGAAAATCGTCTACATGGGGCATCATAGATGGCTTGAGAAGGATGACCCGTGGAGAAAGCGTGGAGATCTATTCAATGGGTTGGCTGAGCTTTGGGGAACTCCACGTAAGAGGAGCGGCGCCAAAATCGACGAGCTGTTAAGAAACTGGGAAAAAATGCCCCACGCCGGGAAAGATCAAAAAGGCGCCGGAGCCGCTGCTGAAGGTATGGAAAACGAGGTATGTTTTCTAGGACTTGGAGTACTCGCCCAATCATGACACACCCCATTGCCTTGATCCAATGCATATCACGAAGAATGTCCTCGAGAGCTTGCTTGGCACACTGATGAACATGCCGGAGAAGACCAAAGATGGGCTGTAGGCAAGGAAACACTTGGAAGATTTGAAGATCAGGAAAGATCTCCATCGTAAAAAGTTGATGGAGGAGACGGAGACAGATGAGGGGGGAAGGGGCAGAAAAGTCAACAAGAAGGAGGAGAATTATTGCCCCCCTTCTTGCTTCACCTTAAGTGCGAAGGAGATCGATCAATTCATTAAGTGCCTTATGGGAATCAAAGTCAGTTCCGCTTACTATGGGAAGATAAGCAGATTTCTAGACCCCAAGAATAAAAGCTTCAGCGGGATGAAGTCTCATGACTATCACGTGATGATGCGCAGATACTCCAGGTTGCCATTAGAAGGATAATGGAGAAGCACGTCTGGTCTCTACAACTTCTTTGACGTTATATCTCGAAAGTCCATAAGTGTGAAGCAACTCTGAAGGCTACAGGAAGAGATCGTTGTCATACTATGTGAGGTTGAGATGTATTTCCCGCCCGCGTTCTTTGATGTCATGGTGCATCTATGTGTCCACATCGTGAACGACATCATCGACCTTGGGCCAACATTCCTTCACAGCATGATGCCGTTTGACAGGATGTAAGTGCATCTAGTGCCCCTTAGTGATTTTGGTGTATTGAAGACTTATAGGTTAAGGGACTAATGCGTTTGTGAGTGTACACATGTCAATAAGTCTATGAGGAGTTTGATATTTACAGAGAAAGTCGGCCCCTAAAAATAAAGTTCTTTGACTGAAGACTTTGGATTTCTGAAGACTTACTGAAGACTTTGAAAGTGAACAAATTGGTGTGATCCTGAAAACTTGGTATTCATTCGAGGAACATGAAGCGTGAAGACTTTTGTTTTCGTAGTTTCATTTTGCCTTTCTTGAGACATAGGAAACACCGTACTGTTAAAGGGGGTCGAGGAAATACTAAGGAAAAAAATTACAAGTGATGCTCAACTCAAAATCCTATACCTACCTGATATGGGGTTGCCCAATCTTCACGGAGGATCGGCTCTATGTTGCGAATCAACGCCACCTGAAGGGTACGAAGGAAACCCTTGATCCCATCCAACAACGCTGTCGGGTAAAGGATAACTAGTGCAACCTGACGAGACAGAAGCTAACTATTGCAAATGCAACAACCAGCGACAAGTATTCGCCCAACCACACTCTTAGTTCCAATCCACGCAACCACGCACGAAGTTGGAAGCACGAACTGGTTGCCGCCTCAACGGCTGCTGTTGTAAAATCACAGTGAGTCTACCCTCTCACAAGGCAAGATTACAAGAGCTAAGGAGGAAGTGAACTCTCAAACAATATTCTGGTTGCACTTAGCTAACCTATGCTGAATCAAAATGCCAAAGAGTTGTGGCTGAAGTGGGGGAAGGGGTATTTATACTAGGAACAGCCCTCCTAGTTTAGGTGTGAAACCAGGCCAAAAGAGGGGCTCAAATTCGTGCTAACCAGCTGGTCAAGGGAGCAAACTCATGGAGCCTCACGCAGCAATTAATGCCATGGACAGCTTGCGTTGGAACTCTCATATCCTTTGACTCAGGACTCCAAATGATGCACCGTTTGATTTTCCTAAAAGTAGACTTCATATGCTCTCCATTTTGTACTCCCACACATGCTGGATGCTCATATATTTGCGTTGCATGATTCAGCAAGTTCTGGGATGAATTCTGGAACTGCACATGCAACAATAGAGTGTTGAGATGGCTTGCTATTCTTCCTTGCGGTGTAACTAGTTGTCCTTGTCACCAAAACAAGGCTTTCATCAGAGTTGAAACTTGTTCTCTTTAAACTTGTTGAATGGGCTCCAAAACTTGGTTCTTCATGTGCTGAATGTTGTTGGTTGTCCTCGACATTGTACCTAAGTAAAATCAGCACACGGGATTTAGGGAGTATAAAGTTCTCATGGTCATCTGAATTATGATGAGCTAGGAGCGCGTTCACCTCTTGTGCTATTTGTTTGGCACGGCTCCTTGTCATGGGACCCAAATAGATCTTCTTTGTAGAAGCTTCACTTGATGGCTGAGATTTATCATCAGGAGAAGATGATAAACGAGGTGAACCTGGGATGTCCTCATCATCCTCCCCCTCTTCAAAAGGAGTCGTCCTCGACTCTTGACCCTCTTGATCGAAGCATGGAGACAAATCAACAACGTTGAAAGTTGGACTCACAGCATAGTCTTCAGGAAGCTCAATTTTGTAAGCATTGTCATTGATCTTGGCCAAGACTTTGAATGGTCCATCTCCACGAGGCATTAGCTTGGATTTGCGCTTCTCTGGGAACCGATCTTTGCGCAAATGTATCCAAACCAGATCTCCGGGCTCAAAAGTTACCTTCTTGCGATTTTTGTTTGCCTTAGCAGCATAGTACTTGTTCTTCCCTTCTATCTCTTCTCTGGTCTTCTCATGAATCTTCTTCTCATATGCAGCACGCTTGGAAGCCTCCATGTTACATCTCTCTTGCAATGGAAGTGGCAGCAAGTCAATTGGTGCAAGTGGTTTGGATCCATATACCACCTCAAACGGGCACATGTTTGTGGTAGAGTGAACTGCCCGATTGTAAGCAAACTCCACGTGCGGCAAACACTCTTCCCACTCCTTCAAATTCTTCTTGATCATTGTACGCAGCAAGGCTGAGAGTGTGCGGTTCACTACCTCTGTTTGCCCATCAGTTTGGGGGTGACACATTGTTGAAAACAGCAACGTGGTTCCTAATTTTGCCCACAATGTTTTCCAAAAGTAGCTCATGAACTTCACATCTCGATCTGAAACAATAGTCCTTGGCATTCCATGCAAGCGAACAACTTCCCTGAAAAACAAATCAGCAACATGTGAAGCATCATCGTTCTGGTGGCACGGAATGAAGTGTGCCATTTTTGAGAACCTATCAACCACAACAAAAACTGAATCCCTCCCCCTCTTAGTCCTAGGCAGTCCTAGAACAAAATCCATGCTAATATCTTCCCAAGGAGCATTTGGAACAGGTAGGGGAGTATATAAACCATGGGAGTTCAGTTTAGACTTAGCTTTGTGGCATATGATGCATCGCTGCACAAATCTCTCAACGTCCTTCCTCATCTTTGGCCAATAAAAGTGATCGGCCAACAGCTCATAAGTTTTCTCACGACCAAAGTGTCCCATTAATCCTCCTGCATGTGATTTCTGCAACAACAAAGGCCTAACCGACGAATCTGGAACACACAACTTGTTAGCCCTAAAAAGGAACCCATCATGCACATGGTATTTATCCCAACCTTTCCCATCTTTACATTTTGCATATGGTTCTGAAAATATATGATCAGTGCAATACAGTTCTTTTAAGCTCTCAAGTCCTGGTACCTTCACTTCTAATTGTGTCAAAAGAACATGCCTATGGGACAAAGCATCAGCAACCATGTTTTCCCTTCCTTTCTTATACTTCACAACATATGGGAAAGTTTCAATGAATTCTACCCATTTAGCATGCCTACGATTCAGTTTAGCTTGGCCTTTCAAATGTTTCAAGGCCTCATGATCAGAATGTACAATAAACTCTTTAGGCCATAAGTAGTGTTGCCAATATTCAAGCACTCTAACCAAGGCATACAACTCCTTATCATAAACAGAATAATTCAGTTGTGCACCACTCAGCTTCTCACTAAAATATGCTATTGGTTTTCGTTCTTGCATTAACACACCTCCAACATCTATTCCACTAGCATCACATTCTATCTCAAAAGTTTTAGTGAAATCAGGTAGAATCAGCAAAGGTGCTTCAGTTAATTGTTTCTTAAGCTCAAGAAATGCTTCTTCTTGTGGTGCACCCCACTTAAAGGGAATTCCTTTCTTTGTCAATTCATTCAAAGGTGCAGCAATTGTACTAAAATCTTTCACAAACCTCCGGTAGAAACCAGCAAGGCCATGAAAACTTCTCACCTGGCTTACATTCATTGGAGTTGGCCAATTCTTGATTGCTTCCACCTTAGATTCATCCACTTCAATTCCCTGTCCTGAAACGACATAGCCAAGAAAAACAACCTTGTTTGTGCAAAAGGAGCACTTATCAATGTTAGCATATAGTTTTTCTGTCCTTAGCACATTCAGCACTTGTTTTAGATGTTCAATATGTTCCTCAATGGATCTGCTATAGATTAGGATGTCATCAAAGTACACAACCACAAATTTTCCAATGTAAGCTCTCAAAACACGGTTCATCAATCTCATGAATGTACTTGGTGCATTAGTTAATCCAAAAGGCATGACTAACCACTCATACAACCCAAATTTTGTTTTGAAAGCAGTTTTCCATTCATCTCCTTCTTTCATCCTAATCTGATGGTATCCACTTCTCAAATCAATTTTAGAGAAAACAGTAGAGCCACTCAATTCATCAAGCATATCATCTAACCTAGGAATAGGATGACGATACCTAATAGTTATAATATTGATAGGCCTACAATCCATTACCAATCGCCATGTGTCATCTTTCTTGGGCACCAAAATCACAGGTACAGCACAAGGACTTAAGCTTTCACGCACATAACCTTTATCTAAAAGTTCTTGTACCTGCCTTTGTATCTCCTTTGTTTCTTCAGGATTGGTGCGGTAGGGAGGTCGATTCGGAAGTGATGCTCCTGGAATGAGGCCAATCTAATGTTCTATGCCACGCAAGGGAGGTAGACCAGCGGGTACTTCCTCCGGAAAAACATCCTCGAATTCCTGCAGGACATCACAAACAGCACTAGGGAGACATGTTAAGTCGTTAGCTGAAAGCAAAGCATCTTTGTACACAAGTACAACGACCACTTGATTTGGGTTGAGCCTCACATCTCTCAGTTCTAATTTGGTGGCTAACATTACTAAGTTCTCTCCCTCTCTTTTATTCTTCTCTCTCAGATTTGGCTTGTGGCGCTCACTCACCGATTTGTGGATCTCTCTCTTGCTCTTTTTCTCTCCCTCTTTCTTACTCACTATTTTTACTTCAGAAGCTTTCTGCAAGTGCTCAGCCATGATTTGTTGGGGTGTCATGGGTCTAAGCACCAAGTATTTTCCTCTCCACTTGATGGTGTATTGATTGGTTCTCCCACAATGTTGAGCTGAATGATCATATTGCCACGGTCTGCCCAACAACAAGTGACACACCTTCATTGGCACCACATCACACTCAACGGTGTCATTATAATCTCCAATCTTGAATTGCACCTGTACCATGTGTGTGATCTTAATCTCTCCACATTCACTCAACCATTGTATAAGATATGGATGAGGGTGTTGTAGCAGCTTCAGCCCAAGCTTATCACACATTTCTTTGCTTGCAAGATTGTGACAACTCCCACCATCAACAATTACCTTGCATACCTTGTCTTGCACTTTGGCTCTTGTTTGAAACAGATTGTGTCGTTGTCCATTCTCAGCTTCTTTGATCTGCACACTCAAAACTTTAGTGACAACAAGAGAGGCACCTTGCTCATAATCACAATAGGTTTGCTCATCACCATCTGAACCATCACCATCTTCAGTTTCTTCTTCAGGTTCACTACAAGACTCATATTCTCCATTCTCGGTGATCAGCATGGTACGCTTGTTGGGACAATCCTTCTTCATGTGGCCACGTCCCTTACATGTAAAGCACTCTATCTCACTAGTTTTCCCCATGGAGCCAATGGAGGATGAACTAGGAGCTGCAAATTTTCTCTTCTCCTTCAAATTTGATGTATCATTTCTGCTCGTGGCTGCACGTGCATGGGGCTGATTTCCACCACCAGAACTAGTCATAATACCTCGACCAACGTTGAATTGAGGTATAAACTTACTCCCACTTGATGTAGCTCGAGCTGTGAAGGACGTAGTTCTGTTTTGCTTTGAGTCTTCTTGCAATTGACGTTCAACCTTAGAAGCAAGATGTACCAGCTCTACTACATTACGATATGGCTGCAAATCAACCACTCGTTTAACATTAGGATTCTGCCCATAGAGGAACCTTGCCATGGATTGCTCCTCATCTTCATGTATGTTGGATCTTATCATTGCCTTCTCCATCTCCTTATGATACTCCTCAACTGATAACTTTCCTTGCCTCAAATTCTGGAGCTTATCAAAGATGTCACGTCTATAATGCCTTGGGACAAATCTTGCCCTCATCTCTCTTTTCATTTCTGTCCATGTAGCAATAGCAGGCTCTCCTTCTTCTTCTCGCTGAATCTGAACTTGCTCCCACCAAATTAGAGCATCGTCTTCAAACTCAAGTGAGGCCATTGCTAATTTCTTCTCTTCAGAGTAGTTGTGCATGCGGAAAATCTTGTCAACCTTCAATTCCCATGTGAGATAACTTTCTGGATCAGATCCACCATCAAACTTGGGCATGGTAAATTTCAGCTTTCCAAACTTCTCCTCCTCCTGCCGTCCACGACCATAGTTTCTACGATGATGAAATCTTTCATTCTGGTGCATGCCTTCTTCATCTTCATCAAACTCATCTCCACTACCTTCACGGTGCAGATTTGCTCTTCGGTGGCCTCCTCTAAGACCACGACCAGCAGCAACTTCATGATGACCACGTCCATTACCATGACCATTTCCACGTCCGGGACCGGGAGGTCTCATGGCATGGGGAGCAGGAGCACAGTTTCTTCTAGCTTGTGCATTGGAGGCAGCACCTTCCCCATCAGTTACATTTTGTTCTTCACCAAGGACACTTGCATCTTCTCGGTTCTGACGAAGCTCTCGCACAATATTAGCAACAATACCAGTCCTCATGGCTGCCATGTTCTGAGTGAGTTGCTCATCAACATTACCCATAAGTTGCTGCAAATCTCTCGACAACTTGTCTTGCTTCTCTTCAATTGGGTCAAGGCTATTTCTGAACTCTCGGCGTAGATGATCACGTAATGCGTTGAAGTGAAACCGCATGACGGGCTGATTGAGATGCCCATTTCCTTCAACATCATACTCGTTTTCTTCACCTTCCATGGTTAGTTCTCCAAAAGCCCTATAGTACTAGAAGCATATATGTGGATAACAACTCAAGCTCACCTCACTTACCAACCGAAGCTCATGTAACTTCCAAATGAGAGCAGAATCATGCTCAACCGTGGTGTCGGTGGTTGGTATACAAAGAGTGATAATCAAGCGAATACAAGTCTAGGGTTGCACATGCGGGGCTGTTTGGTGGAGTTTGGGTGGGGTATATATGTAGCGAAAGATGCACTAATCTGCAATCTAGATATTGTTGAACCAAGTAATCATCCACACAAGATTCTAATGCATTTAGTTGCTGGATGAGATATATGTGAGGTACATGCAACTCTCGCCAAGGAATCAGATTTGCTGCAAGCAAGGATTGAAGACTTTGCACACTTGACAAGTTTCAGCTCACAACACAAACATGGATTTCTCTCTTTTGCTTCTTGCACACACTTTCTTTCTTTGGGCAGATCTCTTTTTTTTGCCTCTTTTTTTTGCTCTTTTTTTGACAAACTTTCAACAAGGGACTTGGATCTGAACACACACTTTGGGGGAATCACGAAAATCACAACAGATGAAGTCAACCAACAAGAACATGCAGCTGAAACTTTGGCGGCAAACACACACGAACTGATCTGATTTTACTGGGTGGAAAAGATGCTGGGAATCAGATCTAACAAGGATGAATGGAGAGCACACAGTGTGGGCTTTTCAAAATGCACAAAAACACTCAAAATGGACTCCGGATGACAAAGATATGCATGATTTGGTGGAGGATGCAGATCTGAAATCTGTGCACGAAAATGAACACAAACACACAAGATTGGATGGGGGGAAACTCAGCAACTAAAAAACAAAGATCTAGTGGACAAGAACTTGATAAAACTCACCAAATAACAGATTAAAGGCTGCAAAGGGCTAGGTAAAGGGATTTTTTTGTGGGGCTATTTTCTGGACTTTTAGGATGAACAAGAACACGAACTAAACTAGGGATACAAGATCCTACCGTGTCAACCGAAGCTCTGATACCAAGATGATACGGGGTTGCCCAATCTTCACGGAGGATCGGCTCTATGTTGCGAATCAATGCCACCTGAAGGGTACAAAGGAAACCCTTGATCCCAACCAACAATGCTGTCAGGTAAAGGATAACTAGTGCAACCTGACGAGACAGAAGCTAACTATTGCAAATGCAACAACCAGCGACAAGTATTCGCCCAACCACACTCTTAGTTCCAATCCACGCAACCATGCACGAAGTTGGAAGCACGAACTGGTCGCTGCCTCAACGGCTGCTGTTGTAAAATCACAAAGTGAGTCTACCCTCTCACAAGGCAAGATTACAAGAGCTAAGGAGGAAGTGAACTCTCAAACAATATTCTGGTTGCACTTCGCTAACCTATGCTGAAATCAAATTGCCAAAGAGTTGTGGCTGAAGTGGGGGAAGGGGTATTTATACTAGGAACAGCCCTCGTAGTTTAGGTGTGAAACCAGGCCAAAAGAGGGGCTCAAATTCGTGCTAACCAGCTGGTCAAGGGAGCAAACTCATGGAGCCTCGCGCAGCAATTAATGCCCTGGACAGCTTGTGTTGGAACTCTCATATCCTTTGACTCAGGACTCCAAATGATGCACCGTTTGATTTTCCTGAAAGTAGACTTCATATGCTCTCCATTTTATACTCCCACACATGCTGGATGCTCATATATTTGCGTTGCATGATTCAGCAAGTTCTGGGATGAATTCTGGAACTGCACATGCAACAATAGAGTGTTGAGATGGCTTGCTATTCTTCCTTGCGGTGTAACTAGTTGTCCTTGTCACCAAAACAAGGCTTTCATCAGAGTTGAAACTTGTTCTCTTTAAACTTGTTGAATGGGCTCCAAAACTTGGTTCTTCATGTGCTGAATGTTGTTGGTTGTCCTCGACATTGTACCTAAGTAAAATCAACACATGGGATTTAGGCAGTATAAAGTTCTCATGGTCATCTGAATTATGATGAGCTAGGAGCACGTTCACCTCTTGTGCTATTTGTTTGGCACGGCTCCTTGTCATGGGACCCAAATAGATCTTCTTTGTAGAAGCTTCACTTGATGGCTGAGATTTATCATCAGGAGAAGATGATAAACGAGGTGAACCTGGGATGTCCTCATCACTACCAATCCCTTCGAGTGAAGCCATTGGAAATCTCATGCAGTTCAGTCAACTTCTTTAGTGACAGAGACGAAGTTCTTTTGGTCTCTGAGGAATTTGTTCTGACTAAGGAGTTAGGAATTCGCCAGTGCGGATTGCCTACAAGTGAGGAACATGATAGCCCTGAGGAATTTGATAGTCAAATTTCCGACCGTTGTTGTGCTACGCGCCAGCTGTCCCAAATATCCTCCCACCTAACGGTCATATCATTGAAGGGCATTTATGTATTATCATGTCGGGCTGCTCCCTAAGCTATAAATAGCCGCCTCCTACAACCACTAGCTGGTTGGCTGCTCCGAGAGAAACTGACACTTGTCATTTGAGAGCATCCCATCCTCCATGGACTTTCAAAGAAAATCATCAAGTGAGGAACACCCAAAACCAAACACCTTCAAACCCAAAGTGATTGAGCATCCCTGAAAAGATTAATCCTGCGTGGATCTGACGCTTGTTACCTTTGAAAACTGTGCCTCTTCCAAACGGTTAGGCGTCATGGCCTAGAGCATCCAAGAGGAAATTGTGGATCGCCGAGTGACTGAGCCTGTGAAGGTTTGGAAGTCACCTGAAGACTTACCACGAGTGATTAGGCGAGGTCTGTGTGACCTTAGCTCAAGGGGAATACGGTGAAGACTAAGTCTCCTGAGCTGCGTGTTCAGGACTGGGTGTCCGGGACTGTGTGTCCTCAGGTTTAAATACTTAGCCACCCTAACCAGACGTACAACTATCACAACAGTTGGAACTGGTCTACCAAATCATTGTCTTCACCGAGCTAACTGGTTCCATTTCCTCAACCCTTCTATTTCCTCATTTCTGTGTTGTGAGCTTGTTCATATCTGTTTGAAGACTTTGACTGAAGACTTTCTCTATTTCCTCAGCTCAAATTTCTTTAGTCTATTTGTCTTCATTCTGTTTATCGTATGTTTACGCTTTCTGTACTCTGTGCTTGTTTTCATTTCATCATGAAGACTATGCTTATGTTCTGTTATGTTTACATCTAAGTACTTATTCCGCTGCAAGTAGTTCTTAGCTTACAAATTTCCTCACCATGAAATTCCTCATTGAAGAATTCATAAAAATCGCCTATTCACCCCCCTCTAGTCGACTTAACGCACTTTCAATTGGTATCAGAGCAAGGTACTCCCTTGTTCTGCGTGATTTTGGTTTAACTGCCTGGAGTTTTAGTTATGTCGACCGCAGGTATGATCAAGGTTTCTGCTAGGTGTCCTACCTTCGATGGGACAGACTACCCCTACTGGAAGAATAAGATGCGCATGCATCTTGAGGCAATTGACAACGATCTCTGGTATGTTGTGGAAAACTGCGTTCCCTCTGTCACTCCTACCATCAATGTTGATGATGTGAAGAGATTCAAGCAACTCGACTCTCAAGCGAAGAACAACATATGTGGCCATCTGAGCAAAGGGCAGTATGGCAGAGTGAGTGCTTTCGAGACAGCAAAGCTTATCTGGGACAGGCTGTCCAAGGTCAATGAAGAGTCTCAACACAGCGTGACTCTCGAGTTGACGTTCTTCGCAATCTCTTCAACCGCTTCAAAAGACTCGACAATGAAAATGTTCAACAAACCTTCGATCGCCTCACTGACATCTCAAATGAGCTTCAGGCACTTGGTGCCACTGACATCACCGACCATGAGGTGGTGAAGAAATTGTTGAGATTACTTGATTCCTCATTTGATACTTTGGCATTGATGATACAAGAACGTGGAGACTATAAGTCACTTGATCCCGCTGATATCCTCGAGAGACTAAACACTCATGAGTTCCAGCTTGCTGAGAAGAGAGGTCTCTATGGACCAAGCTATGGCAGATCACGAGCTCTGAAGGCCAAGGCAGTGTCTGAATCTCAAGGTGAAGATTCTGGTAGCAGCCTTGGTGACCTAGAAGAACTGAGCCAGGAGCTAGCAATGCTCGTGAGGAAATTCCAAAAGTTCTCAAGACGTGGTCGCTTCGAAAAATCCTCAAGAAATGGTGACTTGAGATCAGATTCCTCATCCCATGATTACAAGAAGAGACTCTGTCACAAATGCAAGAAACCCGGACAGTACATTCAAGATTGTCCTCGGTGGGAAAAGGAATCAAAGAAGAAGAAGTACAAGGATTATAGTTCTGATGATTCAAACAAGAAGAAGAAGAAATCTTCAAAGTACTCTTCATCAAAACCTTCAAGGTCCTCATCTCACAAGAAGAGCAGCTCGAAGAAGGCTCGGGCATTCATTGGCAAGGAAATGGACTCTGAGGTTGAATCTGAGGAAAATGAGGAAGAGGAGGAATCTGAGGAGTCAGACTCTGGTGTGGCAAGCCTAGCCCTCGCCACCGCGTTCGTCAGCAAGTCCATCTTCAACTGTAAGGAAAAGGACCTCCCCAACACTACTGATGACGGCGATGAGGACTACGCTCCCACCTATTGCTTCATGGAAAAAGGCTCAAAGGTACTCAAATATCCCTCCTCTGAATCTAGTGAGGATGAATCTGATGAAAACCTCAAACCCAGCTATTCTAAACTTGCTAAGATTGTTGTGAAACTTTAAAAGTGTCTGGAAATGGTTCAAAACATGCTAGATAAAAGCGATGATATGTTGGGCGAGGAAATGGATCGCACTAAAATTTTGACTGAAAATCTTCAGAGACTTCAGTCCAAGTTTGACAATCTTCAAAGTCATCATAACACTCTCCTATCTGATCATGAGAAGATTTCTTATGAATTTCTTCAAAGAAAGCAAGACCTTGAGCAGTTAAGAGTGAGTTATGAAGATCTTTAGAAGGAGCGTGATTCATTAATTGCTCAACAAATCAACGCTACTCAGGATGAATTTGTTCCTCCATGTTTGAAGTGCATTGAACATGAAACTGCTAATTCTTCACCTGAATGCTCAAATACTTCCATTGTTGCAAATTCTTCAACTACCTCTGCTATCACTAATTCCTCATCTGAGGACATTGCTAGTATCACTGATGACGCAGGGCTGAAGGAATTGTATATGACAGGCATGTACAAAAGCCTCAAAGGGCATCAGGCTCTTTGTGATGTGCTTAAAAAGAAAATCCTCAACAAGAACCCTAGGAAAGAGGCTATTGCCTTTGAGAGGAAACTTAATGCTGATGGGACCTACTGGAAACCTGAGCAGTATCCCAAAACCTCATGGGTTGCTGCAAAGGGACCTTCAGTGGATCCATCTACTTTATATGGCTTTACACGTGAATCTTCATATTCTTCTGATGAGTCAATTGACTCCAACTATAAACTTTTCAAAAATCAAAATGGTGAAGTATTTGCTAGATATGTTGGCACTAACTGCAGGAACGGTCCTCCTATGAAGAAAATATGGGTTCCCAAAAGGTGCCTTGAAAATCTTCAGGTGAATGTCATCATGACACCACCTGTGAAGAATAGGAACCCCATATCAAATTCTTCATATGGACCAAATTCTTCATATGGATCCAAGTCCACATACGGACTAAATTCCTAACATGGATAAAATTCCTCAAAAGGATCAAAGTCCTCATATGAGCATCATCGTGCTAACCCGTCTGTTTCACAGGGAAGATCTAAGGATTATGGATATGTGCATTATTCTTCAAATCATTATGTTCATAAATCCTCGAAGAATTTCTTCGCTTACTCTTATGCTTACCTTAACCCTTCTTATGTGAAATGAACTGGATTGGCATCTATGCCACCTTTCTCTTATGGAGCTCGCAGAATGATGAACTCCTTGCCACCCCTTCAGATGTCGGTGGTGAAGAAAAAGAACTAATCTATTATGTAGGGTTAGGTCTCCAGATGAACTTAATCGTCTGAAGAATTTGGTGGAGACCTGAATATGCTTGAAAGGACACAAGCTAATCATGAAGAAATGAATTTTCATTTCTTACGTCCTCATACTACTTTATCTGTTCTATTGCTTGATGAAATTGATCTGATGTAATAGATATCATATTCTTCACTGATGAAGTATATGAGTTCATAAGTTGCACTAATTCATCTGCATGATGATCAACCCAAAGCCACTGAGTGGGTCCTCGATAGTGGATGTACAAATCACATGGCTAGTGACAGGAGCTTATTGATGGACTCTGCTTTATCTCCATCACATCTAAAGCATATCACCTACGCTAACAAAGGCAAAAGCAAGGTATTGGGTCTAGGTAAGGTTGCAATCTCAAAGGATCGACACATGGACAAAGTCATTCTTGTTGAGTCCTTAGGGTTCAACCTCATGTCTGTCTCAATGCTTTGTGACCTTGATATGGTTGATGTCTTTGGCAAGTATCATTGTGTTGTGATCATGGAAGCTAACAATTCCAAAGTCTTCGAAGGCTTTAGGAGAGGAGATTTGTATATAGTTGATTTCTCTATAGGACCACAACCTGCTACATGTCTACTTGCAAAAGCTTCAGAAGGCTGGCTATGGCATCGAGGACTCGGTCATGCTGGAATGAGGAACTTGCACACGCTCGTGAAGAAGAAGCATGTCATTGGCATCGAGGGTGTAAAATTCCTCAAGGACCATTTGTGTGGAGCTTGTGAAGCCAGAAAGATGACCAAGGCCAAGCATCCCTCAAAGACCATCATGACGACCACTTGTCCATTTGAATTGCTTCACATGGATATCTTTGGCCCTACTCACTATGCCACATTTACTAATGCTGCATCTTTATATGACTTTGTCATTGTTGATGATTATTCTCGATATACATGGGTGCCAATCACCACTTACAAAACTGAAGTGCAGGAAGTCTTCAAACGATTTTCCTCGAGGGCTTCAACCAACTTTGGTGTGAAGATCAAGCACATCAGAAGTGACAATGGAACTGAGTTCAAGAACACTGGTCTTGATGACTATCTTGATGAACTTGGTATCACTCATGAGTTATCTGCTCCTTATACTCCTCAGCAAAATGGCGTCGTGGAGCGCAAGAACAGGGCTCTTGTTGAGATGGCCCGCACTATGCTTGATGAGTACAAGACGCCTCCTCGCTTCTAGCCTGAGGCAATTGATACTGTGTGCCACATCATCAATAGGGTATATCTTCACAAATTCTTCAAGAAGACAGCATATGAACTTCTCACTGACAAGAAACCCAACGTGAGTTATTTCAAAGTCTTCGGTGCTATATGCTGGATTAGAGATCCTCATCACAATTCTAAAATTGCACCAAAAGCACATGAAGGTTTTATGCTTGGTTATGAGGTTTTATGCTTGGTTATGGTAAGGACTCGCACACCTACAGAGTCTTCAACACCTATCACCACAAGGTTGTTGAAACTGTAGATGTGTGGTTCGATGAGACTAATGGCTCGCAAAGAGAGTACCTACCTCCCGTGACAGATGAAATACCTCCTAAGGAATCTATTAAGTTCAAGGCTACTAAGGATGTCATTCCTACCGAAGAGTCTGCTGAAGAAGTCATTCCAAAACATGAATAACGTCATGCTGATGCACCTGAGGAAAATGGTGCTGAAGAAAATGGTGATCAAATTCCTCAACGACAACCAGTTCATCCTCACATAGAAAATGAAGTGCAAATTGAGAAAATAATTAGCGACATCAACATTCCAGGTCCTCTCACACACTCAAGAGCTTCACATTTATCTAACTTTTGTGGGCACTTTGCTTTTATCTCTATCATAGAACCCACTAAGGTAGATGAAGAATTTCTGGAGCGTGAGTGGATTCAAGCTATGCAGGAGGAATTACATCAATTCGAGCTCAACAACGTCCAGGAACTGGTCAAACGTCCAGATCCTCACAAGCACAATATCAATGGCACAAAGTGGATCTACCGTAACAAGCAAGATGAAAATGGCCTTGTGGTGAGGAATAAGGCACGACTTGTAGCACAATGCTACACACAGGTTGAAGGAATTGATTTTGATGAAACTTTTGCACCTGTTGCTAGACTTGAAGCTATTCGCATATTACTTGCTTATGCTAACCATCATGATACCATCTTATATCAAACGGATGTGAAAAGTGCATTCCTTAATGATAAGCTTGAGGAAGAAGTATATGTTGCTCAACCCCCAGGTTTTGAAGATCCAAAGCATCCCGACAAAGTCTTCAGACTCAATAAGGCCCTCTATGGCCTCAAGCAGGCCCCTCAGGCGTGGTATGATACTTTGAAGGAATTCCTCATGAAGAAAGGCTTCAAACCCGGTTCACTTGACCCAACTCTTTTCACTAAATCTTATGATGGTGAATTGTTTGTGTGCCAAATATATGTTGATGATATCATTTTCGGCTGTACTGACCAATGTTACAGTGATGAATTTGCCTATATGATGAGTGAAGAATATCAAATGTCTATGATGGGAGAATTGAAATTCTTCCTAGGTCTTCAGATTCGTCAACAGTGCAATGGCATATTCATATCTCAGGAGAAATACCTCAAGGATGTACAGAGGAAATTCGACATGCAAGATTGCAAAGGAGTCAAAATCCCTATGCCCAAAAATGGCCATCTATGCACTGATGAAAATGGTATTGACTTCGATCAAAAGGCATACCGCTCCATGATTGGCTCTTTATTGTATTTATGTGCATCTAGGCCAGATATTATGCTTAGTGTTTTCATGTGTGCCCGATTTCAAGCTACACCGAAGGAATCACACCATAAGGCTGTGAAGCATATTCTTCGATATCTAGCTCACACACCAACACTTGGATTATGGTATCCCAAGGGCTCGGCTTTTGATCTCATTGGATATTCAGACTCTGACTATGTTGGTGATCATGTGGAGCGCAAGTCAACATCTGGCACATGCCATTTCGTTGGATGATCCTTGGTCTGTTGGTCTTCGAAGAAAGAGAACTGCATATCACTGTCTACTGCTGAAGCTGAGTATATTGCTGCTGGTTCTTGCTGTGCTCAATTGCTATGGATGAAACAAACCCTCAAGGACTACGGCGTCAACATGAAGAATGTACCTCTCTACTGTGACAATGAGAGTGCCATCAAGATTGCTCATAACCCAGTTCAGCACTCGAAGGCAAAGCACATTCAGATTCGTCATCATTTTCTTCGTGATCATGTGTTAAGGGTGACATCTCTATTGAGCATGTGAAGACTGAAGAACAGCTAGCCGATATCTTCCCTAAGCCCTTGGATGAGAAGAGATTTAGTAAGTTGAGGTGTGAGCTAAATATCCTAGAATATTCGAATGTCCTTTGAAAAGGACACACATCCTAACACTTATGCAAAATTGGTGACTTAGATGTGCAACACACAAAGTAACGTTTTTCTTCAATCAATGAAGACTAACCCTCTAAGTGTGAAGAAATTAACGAAGAATTTGATTCTTAGAACCCTAAGACAATTGTACGCGGTGTCTGAAATCATCATTCTTATACGGTGGGTCACACCACCACCAAAAGTTGAAAATCCTCAATCTGAGTTTTTACTCACTTTGAAATTTTTCGGTTGTTTTCAACTTGCAATGTCTTCACTCTTTCCATCATTTTTCTTCATTGGCTATATATATATATATGAGTTTATGTCCTCTACAGCATTCACTTATTGCTATTTCATCAAGTTGCTTGTTCTGCTAAGTGAATGTGATCAGACCCTTCCCCCTCTATGCTAAACTCAACCCAGTCTATTCACAAATTCTTCTTGTGTGTTCTATTTAAAACTCGTTCAAAATATTCATTGTGTCCTTGTCAGCTGAAGAAATTGCAAATGGAACTTTAAACTTATCTTATCTGAATTTTCGGCTTTTGCCGCTCAAACCGTTACACATTCTACGATAATACTTATCCTATTCACCCACGATCACACATGATCGTCACCTCTCAATACATGGGTGACACATGTCACGCGAATGAGAAGGGTCAGGGGCACGTTCGTCCAATTTCCTCGGGTGAGCAGTTTTTCACTTCGGCTATAAATACCCCTCTCCCTTCCTCGCTTCGTTTTTACTCTGCTCGACCTCACTCCCATGCTCGAGCTCTCAAACCCTAGCGTCGCTGCTACTTCCATCGTTGCCGGTGAGGAAGAGCTTCACTACCTCGACCTCGTCGCCGCCGTACTCCTGCCGGCCACGGATTTCTTCACTCCGCCGCCATCATAGATGTCCCCCTCAGCCAAGTTAGGACATGGAAGATCTGAACCGACGAGCTTCAAATCTACACTTCACAGTTTGTCGTGTTCTTCGCCAAGGGTAATTAAAAGTTACTTTTACTGCCCTTGTTGATCCTGATGTTTTCCTCAAATCTTCAAAAGGTGTTGATTCCTCAACTCTTCACACACTAAACACCTCACATATCATATGCTCGTGATCTGTATCTCTAAGCAACATTTTTCTTCAAGATTCCTTAGTTGTGTGGATTTTCAAATCTGTACAACTCTAGAACCTAAGTCAAAGAATGCTTAGTGAAATTTCTCAAGACTCATCCGGTCAAATTCCTCAAACTTATTCTTTTTACAAAAACTTATGAGAACGCATATGACCTCTCCAAATTCTTCGCACCTATACTCTGTTCACAGGTACACATGTCTGTTGCTGAATCTCTAGGTTCTCATCAACTTAACTCATTTGCAGCGTTCCTCGAAGAAAAATTGCATACCTCTTTAGAGAACTCAATAGTTCAAAACCCTCAGCTGAAGAAAATGGCAGATGGCAAGAAACCTCAGAAGGGAGATAAGAGACTGGAGGTCAACACTGCGTTTGAAATCCCTGAGGATATCTATGAGGATTATTTCACTCCTGATGAGGCCAAACATGGCAAGGAGGACAAAAATTAGTGCAAGGTGCGCATACAACGGATAGAGAGGAGATGGGAACGGGAATGGAGGGAATATCGTTATGTCACTCCAAAATATATGAAGAAATTCGCTCTTAGCCCTCCTTTCCCAAGACTTCCATTGGCACCTAGCCAAGAAGCTGATCCCACTAGCCTCAAGCGTGGTGAGGACTATCCTGATGAATGGGCCAAGCGTCAAGCTAAGTTGGCCAGAGTAGCAAAAGAAGCAGTGAGGAAACTCAATGAAGACTCTACTACTGCTGCTGCCACTGCTGAGGCCTCTGCTAGCAAGCCAAAGAATGCAATGCCTAAGAAGCCCGCACACAAGCCCAGTGCTCCTTCTTCTTCAATGCCTTCATGGCCAAGCTCCTCTGCAATGCCCTCACGGCCAACTTCTGCTAAGCCCTCATGGAAAATTCCTCAAGCCGCACCATCTCCATCAAAATCCTCAGCTCCCCCTTCCAAGTCCTCAGCACCCGCGCATCTTGCCTCGTGACAAAGGACAACAGGAATCTCTCTTGCCTTAGGAGCCTCTGCAAGTTCATCAGCTCCTCTGCACTCTTCAACTGGCCCCACTCTGCTGAAGACCAAGGCCACTACAGGATGAGGCACTAGACCAAGTCCTTAAAAGAAGCAGGTCGCCTTCCAAGTACCGTCCGACGATGACGAAGCTGATGATGAAGAACTCGTTGAAATCATCAGAGATAGGCAGCACAAGGCCACTAGAGCTAAAGGCAGTAATGTGCCATTGATGCTGGACCCAAAGTTGATCCTCGACTTCATTGACTTGTGGCACAAGGACCCCAACACACCTCTGCCTGAGCTGAACCTCACTCCTGGTCAAAGTCATGTGCTGACTCACTTCATTGATGAAGAAAAATGGAAATATGAACATGGGAGGAAGGTGAAGAAAGAGCAATATAAGAAGGAGCGCTTTTTGAAGCAAAACTTCTTGAAGCTTTCACCTGAAGAACTTGTTGCTCTGCAATCAGAGATCAAGAAACTGAGTGATGAATTTGATCGCTACTATGCTGACTAGCTTGGAGCCAAAGTCAGATTTGTAAAGATAACTGAAAAGTTTACTACCAATGTTGCCACCCCTATGCAACAAGAAATTCCTTAGGCTGAAGCATCTGCTCAGCCTACTGAAGAAAATGCCAGCACCGCTCATGATACTCAGGTTGCTAAAGAAAATGCTAGTACCAGGGCTGATGGCTGCATTGCAGCCGCTGATGAAACTGTCATGGCAACCACTAGTGTTGTGCCTGAAGAAATTGCCAGGCCAGCTGAAGCTTCAATCGTTGTGCCTGAAGAAACTTCTTATACCAGGGCAACTGCATCAGTTGTGCCTGAAGAAACGGAACCAATTTCCTCTGCTCCTCCGACACCTATACCAAGTCCAATTCTTCCTTCTGCATCAGAAGCAAAGAAGACCAAGGCTGCGGAGCGTGCAGCTGTGAAGAAAAGGAAAGCATCAACTTCGTAAGACTCTTCAGCTCCGAAGAAGATGAAGAAATTGACCAGCTCATTTGAAAATCCTATTCATGTTGTTCCAGTCTCAAGCATGCCATCAAAGTAACTCGTTCCTTTTGATGAAGAATACGTGATCCCAAGCGGATCTGATGAAGACATTCCTTCTGTTGCTTCCTCGGAGCAGTTGGATGAAGAAATTGAAGTGGATGCAATCCCTTCAACCCTAGTTGTTTCATCGCCCATGCCTCAGTTTACTGCTGAAGAGGCTGGCATTGAAGAAATGAGTCAAGAAGATGAGGACCATTGGGTGCACAACGCCAGTACTGAATGATGACTTTTGGGAAAGTCGGCACCACAATTCTCCGTTGTTCACTCCTCTGCAACAAATTCCTCAGTCCTCAGTGAATACTGAAGTTCAAATGGGTTCTGAATAACCACACCCCACTCCGTCCATCCCTGAAGAGATTCCAGCCACTAGCGCTGATGACATTGCTGCTGAAGAATTGAAGTCCCAGGCTGCCACTAAAGAAGAAACTGAAATTCCTCAGCCTGCGGAACCTGAGATCGCGATTCCTGAGGTTGTGATGCAATTGACTGACACTCCTCACCCCAAGCCAAAGGATCCTTCTCAAAGAAGCAAAAATTCAAGGCTGATGACTTCTTCCACGAGCATGTTTTCTTCACAGACTACAACCCCTATGACTCTGCTCATATTAAAAGGAAGCGCTTCTGGACTGCTAGCCAAGCAAACTTCTATTCTTTGCTGCTTTTCAACAAAGACAAAGTCTTCGACCATGAGCATATTCCTCACGTGGACATGGAATCACTGCCCTGCTTCGCGCCAGTCCTTAGTGTTCTTCATGACGCTGGGCTGCTCAACTTTTGCACAGACATTGTTGATTGGAATGAAGAGCTAATTCTTCAGTTCTATGCGATGTTGCACATCACAAGAGAAGCTGAAGATGTGAACACTTGGGTATTGGACTGGATGATAGAAAACACACATTTCAAAGCACCGGCCTCTGGGCTCTTTGGAAACAACAAAACGCGAGAGTCTTCCACAGGACCAACCAGCAGTTGATTGGGCCAGACCTGGCTACGGCCATTATTGGGGAGTTGAAGGAGTGGAAGGAGGCAGGCCTTGGGGGAGGAGGTTTTCGAAGTTTTTGCGAGAGAGTAGGCCTGGGTTAGCTAGGGGGTGAGTGGGTGTGTTAGCCAGGGATGTTTGTTCGCATTCATCCCTAGGCCTCCTGTAAACTGTTTTTCTACTCTCTTCTATAAAATTAAGGCACGCTCTTGGCGTGCTCTCGAAAAAAAAGCACCGGCCTCTGAATTACTTCATGCCCTTCTTGTCAGTCCTCCCCTTGAAGGCGCTCATTGCATCTATCATGAACCTGAACTCACTGCTCACTACATGCAAGTGTTGATGAAGCCGCTGAAGCTCGGCCAAACTATAAGGACCAAATTCCTCATGAAGGAATTTCCGTTTGTGCCTAGAACTGTCTATCACATTCTGATGAAGACATTGAGTCCAATCAAAGGCCACGATTCAAATGATGAAGAAGTTGTTGGCATCATGAAGAATCTGCTATTCAATATCATACATAGCATTCCTATCAACTATCATGATTTGTTCATGAGGACTCTGGCAAATGTTGCCCTCTCTCCATTTGAGTTGAAACCTTATGCTCCTTGGATTATGAGATTCCTCCAAACTAGGTCTTCAATCAACTACAAGGCTGATTTTCAGAATCATGTCAATTACCTGCCCCCAATAGAAGTCCTCAAGCAGACATTTTCCTCATCTGATGAAAAGGGCAAGGCTACTTCAATTATTGATGAAGGCATTCATCCATTGGATGGTCTGTTTTGCAAAGTTGCATCCTACTCCGCCAATGATGACTCTGCCACTCATGACTCTACTGCAAATGCTTCAAAGAAAAATCCTCAAAGCACAGCTCCAAGGGTGATGACTGATCGTGAGCTTCTCCTCAGTCTTCACCAGAAGGTCGATCGCAACCACAAATGGATTAAGCGTCAGTTTGGTTCTATTCTTCACAACATGACTGCTACACACAATGAAGTGAAGAAAAATCATTACTACCTCCATGAAGTCTTCGGTCGCACCTGGGATATTTTGTCACATCTGTATGGTGAAGATGATGTGAAGCAAATGGGTTTCAAGCAGGACTTTGAATGGTCTCAGCCGCCACCGGCGAAGAAATTCAAGAAGACTAAAGTTCCTTCCTCGGTAGCCAGCTCATATTCTTCATCACGCGCGATAGATGAACATGAAGACTTGGACGACACAGCGGCAGGCCCTACTTCAACAACCGACCCAACAATACTGGCGCTCCTTCATCGACTCAGTGATGATAATCTTCAGGGGCGTTAGTCCTCATTTTTCGTCCATTTCAGTCATTCGATTTCAAATGGGGAGAAATTCGAGTTAGTCTTCAAGCGGGTCTACTTATATGGGCGTTTTTTTTTCTAAGTTACAACTCTCGTTCTTTTGAAGACTTTGCTGGATCGAGTTGTAAACTTAAACCCGTTGGTGGTCTGATACTTTTGTTGTGTTCCTCTGTATGCTTATTCCTCATATATGTTAATGCACGCATGCTGAATTACATCAGTCACCATATTTCATCATGCATTTCAAATTCTTCATATTATATGTTAAATGCGTGTATGGGTTACAAGATATAGGGGGAGATCTCCATGATTCTACTCTTCAAGTGTGCAATACTTCAAAAGCTAATTCCTCACTATGCACATCTTCAGGGGGAGTTCTTCTATATCTTGCAATCAAATTCCTCAATATCAGTATTTACACTTCATATGTTTATCCCCATTGAAAACTTAACCTATATTGTCATCCATCACCAAAAAGGGGGAGATTGTAAGTGCATCTAGTGCCCCTTAGTGATTTTGGTGTATTGAAGACTTATAGGTAAAGGGACTGATGCATTTGTGAGTGTACACAGGTCTATAAGTCTATGAGGAGTTTGATATTTACAGAGAAAGTCGACCCCTGAAAATGAAGTTCTTCGACTGAAGACTTTGGATTTCTAAAGACTTTGAAAGTGAAGAAATTGGTGTGATCCTGAAGACATGGTATTAATTCGTGGAACATGAAGCGTGAAGACTTTTGTTTTTGTAGTTTCATTTTCTCTTTCTTGAGACATAGGAAACACCGTACTGTTAAAGGGGGTCAAGGAAATACTAAGGAAAAATTTCCAGGTGATGCTCAACTCAAAATCCTATACCTACCAATCCCTTCGAGTGAAGCCATTGGAAATCTCATGCAGTTCAGTCAACCTCTTCAGTGACAGAGACGAAGTTCTTCTGGTCTCTGAGGAATTTGTTCTGACTAAGGATTTAGGAATTCGCTAGTGTGGATTGCCTACGAGTGAGGAACATAATAGCCCTGAGGAATTTGATAGTCAAATTTCTGACCATTGTTGTGCTACGCGCCAGCTGTCCCAAATATCCTTCCACCTAACGGTCATATCATTGAAGGGCATTTATGTCTTATCATGTCGGGCTGCTCCCTAGCCTATAAATAGCGGCCACCTACAACCACTAGCTGGTTGGCTGCTCCGAGAGAAACTGACACTTGTCATGTGAGAGCATCCCATCCTCCGTGGACTTTGAGAGAAAATCATCAAGTGAGGAATACCCAAACCCAAACACCTTCAAACCCAAAGTGATTGAGCATCCCTGAAAAGATTGATCCTGCATGGATCTGACGCTTGTTACCTTTGAAGATTGTGCCTCTTCCAGACGGTTAGGCGTCATGGCCTAGAGCATCCAAGAGGAAATTGTGGATCGCCGAGTGACTGAGTCTGTGAAGGTTTGGAAGTCACCTGAAGACTTACCATGAGTGATTAGGCGAGGTCTGTGTGACCTTATCTCAAGGAGAATACGGTGAGGACTAAGTGTCCTGAGCTGCGTGTTTAGGACTGGGTGTCCAGGACTATGTCTCCTCAGGTTTAAATACCTAGCCGCCCTAACCAGACGTAGAACTGTCACAGCAGTTGGAACTGGTCTACCAAATCATTGTCTTCACCGAGCTAACTGGTTCCATTTCCTCAACCCTTCTATTTCCTCATTTCTGTGTTGTGATCTTGTTCATATCTGTTTGAAGACTTTGACTGAAGACTTTCTCTATTTCCTCAGCTCAAATTTTTAGTCTGTTTGTCTTCATTCTGTTTATCCCGTGTTTATGCTTTCTCTACTCTGTGCTTGTTTTCATTTCATCATGAAGACCATGCTTATGTTATGTTATGTTTACATCTGAGTACTTATTCCGCTGCAAGTAGTTCTTTTCTTAGGAATTTTCTCACCATGAAATTCCTTAGTGAATAATTCATAAAAATGGCTTATTCACCCCCCTCTAGTCGACTTAACACACTTTCAGAGGATGAATAGTGTCATCAAAGGATTCGTTTGTAACATGTCCTGTCCCGAAGGGAGCATCATCCAGGGGTATCTATCACATGAGTGTGTCTCCTTTTGCGAGAATTATATAAGCGTCGGAGACCCTGTTGTTGGTTTGCCCGCCGAGAAGCACGATGAGAAGCTCGAAGGAGATGGTCACAACAACGGCCGGAGTGAATTGCATATTGACTACTCTCATCGACGGAACGACTTTGACAAGGCTAACTTAGTAGTGCTACAACACCTAGATGTGGTAGATGATTATGTGGCACAGCATAAACAAACTATCGCAAAGAAGTACTATGATAAGGGGATGCTCAAGATGGACGACGAAGTTACTGTAGAGCATAATGCCACTTTCTTGTGCTGGTTTAAACATCAAGTTCTTGAAAATCCCCCGGAAGAGGGCAGTTCAGACGGATTGCTCCTACATGCCTTAGGAAATGGACCCGCGCCCAAGATCACGACCTATTAGTCCTACGATATCAATGGGTACACGTTCTACACAGAGGCCAAAGACATGGACAGTGATTACCAGAACTCCGAGGTGAAAATTCAATGCGTGACCGACGCCAACGGCACAACTAAAAGATTCTACGGAAGGGTTGAAGAGATCTGGGAGACTATGCTGGAATGCACGAAGCAACGATGTTCCATGTCAGATGGGCCAAGGACGTCATAAGAGAAAACAAGTATTTCACCACCATGTCTATACCCGACGCGAAGAGCACTCCTGTGAACGTTAACGTCATCGCCAAAAATGAGCCATGGGTACACACTAAGAACATGACACAATGCTTCTTCATGACCGACCCGGCCAATCCCAGCCATGTTGTCATGAGGAGATCCAAAAGGAGCATCATCGGAATGGATGGAGTCGCCAACGAGGAAGACTACGACCAATACGGCAACCAGATAAGGGAAGATGACGATGATGATGAAGCATACGTGAAAAGAAGAATCAATACTACATTACCTAAGAAAGATCATACTCCATGGCTCCGGAAAAGTCACAAGGAGGGGCTCAATTACTCGGCAACGAACAATAAAGGGAAGAAGCTCAATGTGAAACATCGTCGACGAAGCTGATCAGAAACCTACATTTATATATATATATATATATATATATATATATATATATATATATATATATATATTTTGTGTATGCACTTAAGTAACCGTTATCGGTCAACTGATATGTTACCACCACATGCATGGTTCCGGTGATATTCGCGCAGTGGGGGAGAGGGAGACGCCGACGTTGGGAGAAAAACAAATAAACAAAAACAAAAGGGAGAAAGCAGTACAAAAGAAAAAGGAAAGTAAACAGAAAAGAAAAGGAAAATAAAAACAAAAAACAAAAGGAAAATAATAAAAGGAAACTAAAAACTAGAACAGGAAAATAGTAAATAAAAAAGAAAAATAGCAGTAGTGCTTGTCTGTGGACCAGCGCTATAGCTAAGTATTTTAGAATTTAAAAAATAACAATTGGAAAAGATAGTCGTAGCGCTGGTTTCTAAACAAGTGCTATAGCTAAGTATTTTAGAATTTAAAAAATAAAAATAGGAAAAGATAGCGGTAGCGCTGCGTTGTAAACAAGCGCTACCGCTATTGTGAGTTAACGCCCGCCGCGCGGGCTCAAAATTTCACCAAGTCCTTTTCCCCCGTCTCTACCTCGCCCCTGCGCCCGCCATCGACGCCCTCGCGACCTCGCCACCCTCGCTGCCGTCGTCGCCCCGGCCCGCCGGTCGTCGCCCCTCGACCTGGACCTCGACGCCGGCCCGAGCCCCTGCCCGTCCTCGGCCTCGACGCCGTCCTCCTCCTCGTGGTCGTCTGCTCCGCTCCGACCTCCTGCTCGTCCGCGCTGCCGCCACTCCGACCTCCTCCTCGTCCGCTCCGGCCTCCTCCTCCTCCTCGTCCCCTCCGGCCTCCTCCTCCTCCTCAGGTACTACCGACCCCCTTCCCCCACCTCCCCCTATCTCTGTCTATTAGGTTTTCTTTTTTTGTAGCTAACTAGTAATTTTAGGGCAATTTTAGGGCAAATTTAGCAAACTTAGCAAAAAATTTAGCAAGTTAGCAAAGTTAGCAAATTAGAGCAGTAGCAAGTTAGCGAATTTTTAGCAGAGAGAGAGAGCAATTTTTTTAGCAAGTTAGCAAATTTTTAGCAGAGAGAGAGAGTAAGTTTTTGTGTATAGATTATGCCATTTTGTCATTTTTGTTTATTTAAGTACAAGCATGCTTTTGCTTGAATGATATATTTTACAAATGATATATGTCATTGATGTTATATGTTGGTTTTCCAATGTTGGTTGAATGTCGAGGAATATCCGAGTGGCCTATGTTTTGCCGGAATGTTGATTCATTTCTGTTCCGGCAAATTTCAGGCGGTCCATATGTACACTTTTTAGCAAAGGTCATGCCAAAAATTTCCGTGATTTTCTGCATGACTTGTGCTAGAAACTAGGACATATGGATTACCCGGGATTTGCCGAAAGGGGAATGAATCAACATTCCGACCAAATATAGGCCCCTTTTTTCTCTTCATTATATCTTTTATTTACAGTTGTTGAATAGGAAACATGTCTACCGACACCGAAGTCGCGGGTGGTTCTGCTTGCCTCGAAGACCCCATCGTGGCAGCAAATCACTATTTTGATTACCTGGACGAACACTAGATGGGGTTGCATGGTGGCAGCAGTGGCACCAACCCCGACACTGACACTGGCACCGGCACCACCCCCGAGACCGGCAACGATGTTGTCGTAGCCGGTAAAGCACCGAAGAAGAAGAGGGCATGAAGATGAAACAAGCATGGCATCAGACAAATTGTGGTCACGGAGATGCACCCCAAGAAGTTAGAGCCAACGACGCCAGAGGAAGAGCGCAAGTGCTGGGGCAATCAACTTGGATGCATCCTCAGGGAAACCGCCAACATCAACAACAAGAGGTTGAGGCTCATACCACACATGGAGAACATGCTCCTAAAGAAGTTGCACAAAAGGTTCTTGTTCCCCGGCGGGAATGAAAAAGAATATAAAGATCCATGGGAAGACATCGCCATGACAAAGATAAATGACAAGGCGATTGTTGGTGTCAAAACCGGCGTATCTCGGGTAGGGGGTCCCGAACTGTGCGTCTAAGGCGGATGGTAACAGGAGGCAGGGGACACAATGTTTTAACCAGGTTCGGGCCCTCTTGATGGAGGTAAAACCCTACGTCCTGCTTGATTATTCTTGATAATATGAGAAATACAAGAGTTGATCTACCACGAGATCGGAGAGGCTAAACCCTAAAAGCTAGCCTATGGTATGATTGTATGTTGTCCTACGGACTAAAACCCTCCGGTTTATATAGACACCGGAGGGGGCTAGGGTTACACAAGGTCGGTTACAAAGGAGGAGATATACATATCCGTATTGCCTAGCTTGCCTTTCACACCAAGTAGAGTCCCATCCGGACACGGGACGAAGTCTTCAATATTGTATCTTCATAGTCCAACAGTCCGGCTGTCCGGAGACCCCCTAATCCAGGACTCCCTCAGTAGCCCCTGAACCAGGCTTCAATGACAATGAGTCTGGCGCGCAGTGTTGTCTTCGGCATTCCAAGGCGGGCTCTTCTCCAAATTTCGAACGTTTATTATGCAGTGTCCGGTCCCATAAATGTTGAACCTCTTGGCGTCTAAGCCCAATAAGGGCTATCTTCCATGCATCGAATGAATACGAGGCGCCAGGGCGTTTTTACATTCACCCCCCTAGCCAGATAAATAAATTATCTATTAAAGGGATGAGGATTCTTAGATCCAATCCATACCATCCTCCCCCAGTGAGAATCCATCAGAGCGTGCTTCAGAAAGATCCACTCCAGCATGGCCGACCTCCGCAACTCCTCCTCCCGCCCCCGTAGCCCTAAGCCTGATGATTGGGAGAGGTGTTCAGTCCCACACAGTCGATTAGTCGAACTACAGACTAAGGGATTTCTCCCTCCGGCGTATATGGTGCCCGTCCGAGCCGGGCTCGCCACCTACAATGATGGGGAGCAAGCGGAGAGCTTCCCCAGCCCCTCTACGGGGGAGCGGGTATGCCTTGTCCCTTATTTATTGAGGGGACTCGGATTTCCGATTCATCCGTTCCTCCGCAGGCTCCTGGAGTTTTACGGCCCCCAACTACATAATTTCACCCCTGCTTCCATTCTACACATCGCCGGCTATGTTGCCCTTTGCGAGTTATTCCTGGGCTGCGAGGCTCATTTCGAGCTATGGAAAAGGTTATTTTGCCTTGTCCCTCGCACACAGAAGGGGTCACTTTATCAAGTGGGCGGAGCCGAAATATGGCGCATCGCCGAAACCGGATACCTGTCCGGTACTCCGAAGAAGATGTCCGAAGACTGGCCTTCGGAATGGTTTTATATGGAGGACATCCCCCTTCCGGGCCCTGTTCGGCAGGGTCTTCCTGAGTTCAGCAATGCTCCTCTGAAGAAACGCTGAAGTTGGCACCCACGGAGCCCCCGGGAGGAAGACAACGGAGAAGTCCTTTACCTGATGAACCGGATTAAAGCGCTGGCTCAATCAGGATTGACAGTAATCGAGGTTATGTTAATATACATAATGCGGGGAGTGCAACCACTTCAATATCAAGGGCACCCCTTGTGGTGTTTTAACGGAGAAGATGACGCCACCCGTTGCGGGCGTAAGGGTCCGGACAACGCTGCCGCTTTAGCAAAAAATTTGTCTGAATTGTTCAAGGGAGAGGAAGAGCAGTTCATCCGCATCAAGCCACGTGATGGATTCTCCATGTACAACCCTCCAAGCTGGGTGAGTTATATCTCCTTACTCCCGTTCTTCCCGCATTCTTTGTTGTAGGTACTCACCTTGCATTTTGCGGCAGGAACTGCAAAAAGCCATAAGGGAGGTCGGCAGCCCATCTCCATAACCAGAGGACCCTGACCGGGCCCCCGGTGCCGGACTCGAAGAAGATCCGGACATATTCGTGGAGCTGATAGACCGGCAGTTCTATCAATTAAGCTATGATGACGCCATGGTGGCCATTACGGCCGACTATCCCGGACTGCTTCCTGCATCGCACGTAAGAAAAACCAAAAATCCCAACTCCAAAAATTAGGATCCCCTTTTAGACACTTCACCTACCATATACATATGGTGTTTTTACAGGGAAGGCATTCGGGACGCCATGCCGAACCCGCAGCAACTCGCCAACAAGAGGCACCGAGGCCGGGCAGGCCAAAAAGGAAGGCGGTCAGGACGGAGACATCGGTGCAGAGGTATGACAGAAAACCCCGCTCCGTGGTTGTCGTCTTTCTTGAAATGTAATGATGTCCATGTTTCTTTAACAGAAAAAACACTCGCCGGAATATGTCCGGTGAGGCTGCCGATCATGCTTCCACCAATCGGGCTCCAGGGCCGGACATAGAGGCGGAAGCCGACATGGGGCGGACGCCAGATAGTCCCCCTATAGAGGATGCGGATAGGCTATCTGCTACACATTTAGGAGTGGAGAGCGCCATGAATCATAGGCGTCGCCGGGCCGTACTCCGCGACGCTTGCTTCTCACCAGAGGCATTTGATGCCTTCAATTCTGGAGAGGCGTACCTCCATGCTGCTCAAAATGGTCTAGCCAGAGCCACGGACCAGTATGTAAAGGATGTACGGGTAAGAAAATCTGACGATTATATGTCTCAGTAGCCCCTGAGACTTGAAACAGTTAGTAGAACTGATTTAAGGATCATCTTATTGTGCAGGTTCTTACAGAGAAGAATAGTCGACTGTCACAGGAGCTGGAGGAATGCAAGACCCAACTTCGGGCTGCTGTTGCCGCATTGAAGGAACCTAAAAAGTCCCCAGCTGGTAACATTTCTTTCAAAGAATGATAGGTAACATATAGCATGCGGCATGGCTGCATATCTAATAATAGATGTTGCAGATGAATCCGGAGAGAATCCAGAGGAGCAGCACGCCGTACGACAGCTAAAGGCTGGCGAATGCGTGCTGACTGAGGTCAGGCGAGAGAAAAACAATCTCCAAGACGCCAATACCAAGCTGAGCATGGAACTGAAAGATGTTCGAGCCCAGCTTGCGGACTCCAAGAAGGAGAATAATCGGCTTCGATGCGGCATATTCAGTAAGTGCTTGAACGAACCCTTAATAAAGGGGATGGCAGAGAAGCCGGCTAACAGAGTTATGTCTGTAGGTATGCTGACGGGTCGTCCCGCGGAGGAGATGCCCGGGTCTGCGGTGATCTTCTATCCGAGCTCTCACAACTGCACGAACAAGTCCGGCAGGTGATGCAAGGTATTGCCCATGCATTGTGGCCATCCGTCTCCCTGCCAGAAGGCGTTGGAGAGCTTGTGGAGAAACTCAAGGGAGCACGGCGGCGCTTCCGATTATGGAAGATATCTGCCTGCCGTCAAGGTGCCAGGGAAACCTGGGCCATGGTGAAGACGCGGTATACCAAGGCTGACCCAAATCACATGGCTGAGGTCGGACCTGTGGGGCCCGACGGGAAAGTGACCCCTGTTAGCTTAGTCTATGGGCAGGAAGAATTAGCCGCAAAGTATTCCCAACAATATTGTAGGCTAGACCGCCTGTTGGATGGTATAGAAGAGGAATTTAGTCAGTCTACATGACTATGTAATTAAAGTGACATGTATAATGCCTTCTAGCCGGATTGTAGATCATTTGTCATGGCAGACCTTTTTGCTTCAACCTCGGGACCCGATAGTCCGGAGTGTATCCGAATACCCGCTCAGTTATATAAGAACCGGGGTATGCGTGGAGACCAGACGTAGGGGTCATTAGTGCTTGAACAGACAAGTGTCCAACTAGTTATGTTATATTACATGGGTAGTAAGAAACATCTTCAAGGGAGAATAGTTCTGTTAAGGGTTCCTTTCCCTGGGTACGCATGCCCTAAAGTGCATGTCCGGACTGTGAGAGGAAACATAGGCAAAAACATATGGGGGCATATGTGGAAAATAAATAAAAATCATCTTTTGTTCACCGACCGAATATTCCCTTAAGAACGCTAGCTTTCGGCTTCACCCAGTCTGAGGTACACATCCGGCTGACCCGGCAGTAACAATCGAAGAGGTGCTCCCCTTATGCCCTAGCCAAATTAACGGGAACATAGGGCATAAATACAAGAGCCAGGCAACCCAGCTTGGCCAAAACTTAAGTCATATCGATGCATATAATGGTGAAGAAAAGGTACATGTGGAAGAATAACACATGTGCTGGGCATGAAGCCCAGATGGATAATTAAGCTTCTGTGTAAGAAGCCCCCAGGTATAATGAGCGCGGTTAGCGCATTTATAATGTGCAAGAGAGGCACAAGTTGGCCCTTGAAGGCCTTGAGAAAGAATAAAAGAAAGAAAGAGAAAAAAGACAGATAATATATATTCAAAAAAATGACAGAGGAAGGAGACAAACATAGAGTCCGGCGCTAGGTGTAGAATCTTCGGAGCCTGGCTGTGTTCCATGGGTTCGGCTCAAGTCGATTATTCGATGCATCCCGCAGACGGTACGCTCCACCAGTCAGAACTTGGTCGATAATGAAGGGACCTTCCCATTTGGGCTCGAGCTTGGACTTTTTCTTCTCCGGCAGGCGTAGAACTAACTCGCCAACGTTATAAGTTTTGGCCCATACTTCTCTGCTTTGGTATCTGCGAGCCTGTTGCTGATAAAATGCGGAACAGGCTTTTGCCACATCGCGCTCCTCCTCCAGGGTGTCCAGACTATCCTGCCGATCGAGCTCGGCTTCTCTTTCTTCATACATGCACACTCGAGGTGAGTCATGAATTATGTCGCAGGGCAGGACTGCCTCTGCGCCGTACACCATAAAGAAGGGTGTATATCCGGTACTACGATTCGGCGTGGTCTGCAGCCCCCAGAGTATGGAGTCGAGCTCCTCTACCCAGTGCGTGTTAGACTCTGTTAAGGACCGCACTAATCTGGGTTTAATGCCGCTCATGATAAGACCATTTGCTCGCTCAACTTGGTCGTTGGTTTGTGGGTGATAAACAGAAGCATAGTCGAGCTTGATGCCCATGTTGATGCACCAGAGTTTTACCTCGTCGGCCGTGAAGTTCGTGCCATTGTCAGTGATGATGCTGTGGGGGACGCCATAACGGTGTACAACCCCGGATATGAAGTCTATCACTGGTCCAGATTCGGCTGTTTTAACAGGTTTGGCTTCTATCCATTTGGTGAATTTGTCCACCATGACCAGTAAGTATTTTTTCTTGTGGGTTCCCCCCTTAAGGGGTCCGACCATGTCAAGCCCCCAGACCGCGAAGGGCTAGGTAATGGGGATTGTTTGGAGGGCGGTGGGTGGTATATGGCTTTGGTTTGCAAAAAGCTGGCAACCGATGCAGCGTTGGACCAAGTCCTGTGCGTCTGCCTGGGCCGTCGGCCAATAAAAACCTATACGCAAGGCCTTGCTTACAAGGGCCTGGGCTGCGGCGTGGTGGCCGCCGAGTCCGGCGTGAATTTCTGCCTAAAGCTTCCGCCCTTCCTCTTCGGAGATGCACCTTTGAAGGACTCCAGTAGTGATTTTCTTATATAGCTCTCCCTCGTGGACCCTGTAGGCTTTAGATCGCCGCACTATGCAGCGTGCCTCATTTTGGTCCTTAGGAAGTTCCTGCCTAGTTAGGTAGGCCAAGAATGGTTCTGTCCACGGGGCGATGACGGCCATTATTACGTGGGCTGAAGGTGTTATTTTGGTGGAAGAGCCTTCAATTATGTCAGAGTGTTCGGTATCGGGCGTTTTGGCTGGGTCCGGACTATTGTTACCAGTGTCCCCTTCCCATACCACCGATGGCTTAAACAACCTCTCCAAAAAGATGTTTGGGGGGACCGCGTCGCGTTTTGCGCCGATGCGGGCGAGGATATCCGCCGCCTGATTGTTTTCCCGAGCCACATGGTGAAATTCGAGCCCCTCAAATCGAGCTGCCATCTTTAGGACGGCGTTTTGATAGGCCGCCATCTTCGGATCCTTCGGCGTCGAAGTCTCCATTTATTTGGGATATTGCGAGGTTTGAATCCCCACGCACTTCCAGGCGTTGAATGCCCATGGAGACTGCCATCCGAAGACCATTCAATAGAGCTTCGTATTCGGCTGCATTGTTGCAGTCTGTATATTGTATCTGCAGTATGTACTGAACGGTATCTCCGGTTGGGGACGTCGGGATGACGGCAGCCCCTAGACCAGCCAGCATTTTAGAGCCGTCAAAGTGCATGATCCAATTGGAGTATGCACCATACTCTTTAGGGAGTTCGGCCTCCGTCCATTCGGCGACAAAGTCGGCCAATACTTGCGATTTAATGGCTCACCGAGGTTTGTATGTTATGTCGAACGGGAGGAGCTCAATGTCCCATTTGGCAATCCGGCCCGTAGCGTCGCGGTTGTTTATAATATCATTAAGTGGCACTTCTGAGGCTACTGTAATCGAACACTCCTGAAAGTAGTGTCGCAGCTTCCGGGATGCCATGAATACCGGATAGGCTATCTTTTGGTAATGTGGGTACCGTGATTTGCATGGAGTGAGGACGGTGGATACATAGTATACCGGCTTTTGAAGAGGGAATTCATGTCCGTCAGCTTCTCGTTCGACGACGAGCACTGCGCTTACAACTTGATGAGTTGCCGCAATGTACAACAACATTGGTTCACCAATGTTTGGCACGGCCAGGATTGGGTTGGTTGCCAGTATGGCTTTTATTTCTTCCAATCCGGCTGTGGCAGCATCCGTCCACTCAAAGTGTTCGGTGCACCGAAGGAGGCGATAAAGGGGTAATGCCTTTTCTCCTAAGCGGGAGATAAAGCGGCTTAGAGCCGCCACACATCCAGTTAATTTCTGGATTTGCTTGAGGTCTGTTGGGGTAGTCAACTGTGACAAAGCTCAAATTTTGGTCGGATTAGCTTCAATTCCTCTATTGGAGACAATGAAACCCATGAGCTTTCCGGCTGGCACGCTGAAAACGCATTTTTCCGGATTGAGCTTGATGTCGTATGTTCGGAGGTTGTCGAATGTGAGCCTCAAGTCATCTATTAGAGAGTCGACGTGTTTGGTTTTGACGACCACATCATCTACGTATGCCTCTACTGTTTTGCCGATCTGTTTCTCCAGACATGTCTGGATCATGCGCTGATATGTTGCGCCAGCGTTTTTGAGCCCAAAAGGCATTGTGTTGAAACAGAAGGGGCTGTATGGTGTGATAAATGCCGTTGCGACTTGGTCGGACTCCACCATCTTGATTTGGTGGTAGTCGGAGTATGCGTCGAGGAAACACAATGACTCGTGTCCTGCGGTAGCATCGATAATTTGATCGATGCGGGGGAGGGGGAAGGGATCCTTTGGGCAAGCCTTGTTGAGGTCCTTGAAATCAACACACAGGCACCAGGATTTGTCCTTCTTTGGTACCATCACCAGGTTTGCTAGCCAGTCTGGGTGTTTTATTTCTCTAATGAATCCGGCCTCCAATAACTTGGCTAGTTCCTCTCCCATAGCATGTCTCTTAGGTTCAGAAAAACGCCGAAGAACCTGCTTGACCGGCTTGAATTCCTTTAGGATATTGAGGCTGTGCTCGGCCAGCCTGCGTGGGATTCCTGGCATGTCTGAGGGGTGCCACGCGAATATGTCCCAATTCTCGCGCAGGAACTCTCGTAGTGCGGCGTCCACGGCGGGGTTTAACTGTGCCCCGATGGAGGCTGCTTTTGTAGGGTCCGTTGGGTGGACTTGGAATTTGACTATTTCGTTCGCTGGTTTAAAAGAGGTGGACTTGGATCTCTTGTCAAGTATTACATCGTCCGTGTCCACCGTGGAGCGTAGCGCCGTTATTTCCTCGGCCGAGAGGGCTTCGGATAATGCCTCGAGGGCCGATGCGGCTGTTTTGTTTTCGGCACGGAGTGTTGTGTCCGGATGACTAGCAAGAGTGATGATTCTGTTGGGCCCGGGCATTTTGAGCTTCATGTACCCATAATGGGGTATGGCTTGGAAGATCGTGAACGCCTCCCGTCCTAAAAGGGCGTGGTATCCACTACTGAACGGGGCCACTTGGAATGTAATTTCTTTGGACCTATAGTTCTCCGGCATGTCGAATACCACATCTAGTGTGATTTTCCCAGCACAGCATGCTTCCCTACTGGGGATGATTCCTCTGAAGGTTGTGCTGCTTTGCTCAATGCGGTTCCAGTATATTTCCATTTTTTGAAGAGTTTCCTCATAGATGAGGTTTAATCCACTGCCGCCGTCCATGATTACTTTGGTGAGTCGAAAGACGTCCACAATTGGATTGAGGACCAGTGCAGCTGGTGCTCGGGCAGTTCGGAATTTAGGTTCGTCACTGGCATTGAAGGTAATAGCCGTGTCACTCCATGGATTCATTGCTGCTATGTGGCAGATTTCGGCGAGGCTGCGGAGTGTTCGCTTGCTCCTATTATTTGATGCGAAGGTTTCAAAAACTGTTAATAACGTATTTTTATCCACGGGATGGTGCACTGTGGCATTTGGGATAAGAAGATCCTCACCACTTTTGGCCACCTGCCGGAGTATCCAACATGCTCTAAGGTTGTGCGTTGGTATGGTATCTGCTGTGCTATGAATTTTGCAGGGTCCGTTAAGCCATCCCTCCAATACGGTTCCATGCCCTGTAGAGGGTTTTTCTTTCTTTGTAACTAACTCGGGTGTCTTATGATAGTGCACCTTTTACTTCGGACTGGGTGTATATTCTTAGCCGGATTATCCCAAAATTTCGTTTCGGTTTTCCAGGCGCTTTCCATTGCACAGTACTTTCGTACTATGGACGGCAAGTCAGCGAAGCGTGATATGTCACGGCGACTTAAGGCGTTAAGGATTCCCTTGTCCGTGCAATTATTGCAGAAAAATGAGACTGTGTCTTCCTCGCGACAGTCCCTAACCTTGTTCATCACAAGGAGGAATCTGGCCCAATAATGATGTACTGTTTCATGGGGCTCTTGCCTGATGTGGGAAATATCGTTTATGTCTGGGTGGGTGGGTGGAATTGAGTCCGAACTGAAGGAAATATGCCCTAGAGGCAATAATAAAGTTATTATTTATTTCCTTGTATCATGATAAATGTTTATTATTCATGCTAGAATTGTATTAACCGGAAACATAATACATGTGTGAATACATAGACAAACAGAGTGTCACTAGTATGCCTCTACTTGACTAGCTCGTTGATCAAAGATGGTTATGTTTCCTAACCATAGACATGAGTTGTTATTTGGTTAACGGGATCACATCATTAGGAGAATGATGTGATTGACTTGACCCATTCCATTAGCTTAGCACTTGATCGTTTAGTTTGTTGCTATTGCTTTCTTCATAACTTATATATGTTCCTATGACTATGAGATTATGCAACTCCCGTTTACCGGAGGAACACTTTGTGTTCTACCAAACGTCACAACGTAACTGGGTGATTATAAAGGTGCTCTACAGGTGTCTCCGAAGGTATATGTTGGGTTGGCGTATTTCGAGATTAGGATTTGTCACTCCGATTGTCGGAGAGGTATCTCTGGGCCCTCTCGGTAATGCACATCACTCAAGCCTTGCAAGCATTGCAACTAATAAGTTAGTTGCGGGATGATGTATTATGGAACGAGTAAAGAGACTTGCTCGTAACGAGATTGAACTAGGTATTGAGATACCGACGATCGAATCTTGGGCAAGTAACATACCGATGACAAAAAGAACAACGTATATTGTTATGCGGTCTGACTGATAAAGATCTTCATAGAATATGTAGGAGCCAATATGAGAATCCAGGTTCCGCTATTGGTTATTGACCGGAGACGTGTCTCGGTCATGTCTACATAGTTCTCGAACCCGTAGGGTCCGCACGCTTAAAGTTCGGTGACGATCATAATTAGGGTTTTTGTGTTTTGATGTACCGAAGGTTGTTCGGTGTCCCGAATGTGATCACGGACATGACGAGGAGTCTCGAAATGGTCGAAACATAAAGATTGATATATTGGAAGCCTATATTTGGATGTCGGAAACGTTTCGGGTGAAATCGGGATTTTACCGGAGTACCGGGGGGTTACCGGAGCCCCCCGGGGGTTATTGGGCCTACATGGGCCCTAAGGGAGAAGAGGAGGGCCGGCCAGGGCAGGCCGCGCTCCCCCTCCCCCCTAGTCTGAATAGGACAAGGAAGGGGGGGGCCTTTCCTCTTTCTCCCTTCCCCCTTCCTTTTCCAACAAGGCAAGAGGGGGGAGTCCTACTCCCGGTGGGAGTAGGACTCCTCCAGGCGCACCCCTTGGGCCGGCCGCACCTCCCCCTCTCCCTCCTTTATATACGGGGGCAAGGGGGCACCCCATGACACACAAGTTGATCTTCGTGATCATTCCTTAGCCGTGTGCGGTGCCCCCTTCCACCATATTCCACCTCGGTCATATCGTAGCGGTGCTTAGGCGAAGCCCTGCGTCGGTAGAACATCATCACCGTCATCACGCCGTCGTGCTGACGAAACTCTCCCTCAACACTTTGCTGGATCGGAGCTCGAGGGACGTCACTGAGTTGAACGTGTGCAGAACTCGGAGGTGCCGTATGTTTGGTACTTGGATCGGTCGGATCGAGAAGATGTACGACTACTTCCTCTATGTTGTGTCAACGCTTCCGTTGCCGGTCTACGAGGGTACGTAGACAACACTCTCCCCTCTCGTTGCTATGCATCACCATGATCTTGCGTGTGCGCAGGAATTTTTTTGAAATTACTACGTTCCCCTACACGAACCCTACCCAATCTGAGACCCAGGGGCCGAGGTGTTTCCAATATTGGAATTTCGGGTTCCGATATGTTGCCCGATAAGTCTGGCCCGCTGCCTGACTCTAGGTTCAGGGCTTGGGTGATGTCCTCCCGTAAAAGGGTATCCGGCTCGGAGAGCTCAATAACCCGGACATAGTTAGTCCTCAAGATATGGTCAAGACATGATGCTAAATTTTATTGTATGAGATGATCATGTTTTGTAACCGAGTTATCGGCAACTGGCAGGAGCCATATGGTTGTCGCTTTATTGTATGCAATACAATCGCGCTGTAATGCTTTACTTTATCACTAAGTGGTAGCGATAGTCGTACAAGCATAAGATTGGCGAGACAACAACGATGCTACGATGGAGATCAAGGTGTCGCACCGGTGACGATGGTGATCATGACGGTACTTCGGAGATGGAGATCACAAGTACAAGATGATGATGGCCATATCATATCACTTATATTGATTGCCTGTGATGTTTATCTTTTATGCATCTTATCTTGCTTTGATTGACGGTAGCATTATAAGATGATCCCTCACTAAATTATCAAAGTATAAGTGTTCTCCCTGAGTATGCACCGTTGCGAAAGTTCTTCATGCTGAGACACCACGTGATGATCGGGTGTGATAGGCTCTACATTCAAATACAATGGGTGCAAAACAGTTGCACACGCGGAATACTCAGGTTAAACTTGACGAGCCTAGCATATAACAGATATGGCCTCGGAACACGGAGACCAAAAGGTCGAGCGTGAATCATATAGTAGATATGATTAACATATTGATGTTCACCATTGATACTACTCCATCTCACGTGATGATTGGACATGGTTTAGTTGATTTGGATCACGTGATCACTTAGAGGATTAGAGGGATATCTTTCTAAGTGGGAGTTCTTCAGTAATATGATTAATTGAACTTAAATTTATCATGAACTTAGCACCTGATAGTATCTTGCTTGTCTATGCTTAATTGTAGATAGATGGCTCGTGCTGTTGTTCCGTTGAATTTTAATGCGTTCCTTGAGAAAGCAAAGTTGAAAGATGATGGTAGCAATTACACGGACTGGGTCCATAACTTGAGGATTATCCTCATTGCTGCACAGAAGAATTACGTCCTGGAAGCACCGCTAAGTGCCAAGCCTGTTGCAGGAGCAACACCAGATGTTATGAACGTCTGGCAGAGCAAAGATGATGACTACTCGATAGTTCAGTGTGCCATGCTTTACGGCTTAGAACTGGGTCTTCAACGACGTTTTGAACGTCATGGAGCATATGAGATGTTCCAGGAGTTGAAGTTAATATTTCAAGCAAATGCCCGGATTGGGAGATATGAAGTCTCCAATAAGTTCTATAGCTGCAAGATGGAGGAGAATAGTTCTAGCAGTGAACATATACTCAAAATGTCTGGGTATCATAATCACTTGACTCAACTGGGGGTTAATCTTCCTGTTGATAGTGTCATTAACAGAGTTCTTCAATCACTGCCACCAAGCTACAAAAGCTTCGTGATGAACTATAATATGCTAGGGATGAATAAGACTATTCCTGAGCTCTTCACGATGCTAAAAGCCGCGGAGGTAGAAATCAAGAAGGAGCATCAAGTGTTGATGGTCAATAAGACCACCAGTTTCAAGAAAAGGGCAAAGGGAAGAAGAAAGGGAACTTCAAGAAGAATAGCAAACAAGTTGCTGCTCAGGAGAAGAAACCCAAGTCTGGACCTAAGCCTGAGACTGAGGGCTTCTACTGCAAGCAGACTGGTCACTGGAAGCGGAACTGCCCCAAGTATTCGGCGGATAAGAAGGATGGCAAAGTGAACAAAGGTATATGTGATATACATATTATTGATGTGTACCTTACTAATGCTCACAGTAGCACCTGGGTATTTGATACTGGTTCTGTTGCTAACATTTGCAACTCGAAACAGGGGCTATGGATTAAGCAAAGATTAGCTAAGGACGAGGTGACGATGCGCATGGGAAATGGTTCCAAAGTCGATGTGATCGCAGTCGGCACGCTACCTCTACATCTACCTTCGGGATTAGTATTAGACCTAAATAATTGTTATTTGGTGCCAGCGTTGAGCATGAACATTATATCTGGATCTTTTTTGATGCGAGACGGTTATTCATTTAAATCAGAGAATAATGGTTGTTCTATTTATATGAGTAATATCTTTTATGGTCATGCACCCTTGAAGAGTGGTCTATTTTTGATGAATCTCGATAGTAGTGATACACATATTCATAATGTTGAAATCAAAAGATGCAGAATTGATAATGATAGTGCAACTTATTTGTGGCACTGCCGTTTAGGTCATATCGGTGTAAAGCGCATGAAGAAACTCCATACTGATGGACTTTTGGAACCACTTGATTATGAATCACTTGGTACTTGCGAACCGTGCCTCATGGGTAAGATGACTAAAACGCCATTCTCCGGTACTATGGAGAGAGCAACGGATTTGTTGGAAATCATACATACAGATGTATGTGGTCTAATGAATGTCGAGGCTCGTGGCGGATATCGTTATTTTCTCACCTTCACAGATGATTTAAGCAGATATGGGTATATCTACTTAATGAAACATAAGTCTGAAACATTTGAAAAGTTCAAAGAATTTCAGAGTGAAGTTGAAAATCATCGTAACAAGAAAATAAAAGTTTCTACGATCTGATCGTGGAGGAGAATATTTGAGTTACGAGTTTGGTCTACATTTGAAACAATGCGGAATAGTTTCGCAACTCATGCCACCCGAAACACCACAGCGTAATGGTGTGTCCGAACGTCGTAATCGTACTTTATTAGATATGGTGTGATCTATGATGTCTCTTACTGATTTACCGCTATCGTTTTGGGGTTATGCTTTAGAGACGGCTGCATTCACGTTAAATCGGACACCATCGAAATCCGTTGAGACGACGCCTTATGAACTGTGGTTTGGCAAGAAACCAAAGTTGTCGTTTCTGAAAGTTTGGGGCTGCGATGCTTATGTGAAAAAGCTTCAACCTGATAAGCTCGAACCCAAATCGGAGAAATGTGTCTTCATGGGATACCCAAAGGAGACTGTTGGGTACACCTTCTATCACAGATCCGAAGGAAAAACTTTTGTTGCTAAATTCGGAGTTTTTCTAGATAAGGAGTTTCTCTCGAAAGAAGTGAGTGGGAGAAAAGTAGAACTTGATGAGGTAACTGTACCTGCTCCCTTATTGGAAAGTAGTACATCACAGAAACCGGTTTCTGTGACACCTACACCAATTAGTGAGGAAGCTAATGATAATGATCATGAAACTTCAGATCAAGTTACTACCGAACCTCGTAGATCAACCAGAGTAAGATCCGCACCAGAGTGGTACGGTAATCTTGTTCTGGAAGTCATGCTACTAGATCATGATGAACCTACAAACTATGAAGAAGTGATGGTGAGCCCAGGTTCCACAAAATGGCTAGAAGCCATGAAATCTGAGATGGGGTCCATGTATGAGAACAAAGTGTGGACTTTGGTTGACTTTACCGTTGATCAGCAAGCAATTGAGAATAAATGGATCTTCAAGAAGAAGACTGACGCTGACGGTAATGTTACTGTCTACAAAGCTCGACTTGTTGCGAAAGGTTTTCGACAAGTTCAAGGGATTGACTACGATGAGACCTTCTCACCCGTAGCGATGCTTAAGTCTGTCCGAATCATGTTAGCAATTGCCGCATTTTATGATTATGAAATTTGGCAAATGGATGTCAAAACTGCATTCCTGAATGGATTTCTGGAAGAAGAGTTGTATATGATGCAACCAGAAGGTTTTATCGATCCAAAGGGAGCTAAGAAAGTGTGCAAGCTCCAGCGATCCATTTATGGACTGGTGCAAGCCTCTTGGAGTTGGAATAAACGCTTTGATAGTGTGATCAAAGCATTTGGTTTTATACAGACTTTTGGAGAAGCCTGTATTTACAAGAAAGTGAGTGGGAGCTCTGTAGCATTTCTGATATTATATGTGGATGACATATTATTGATTGGAAATGATATAGAATTTCTGGATAGCATAAAGGGATACTTGAATAAGAGTTTTTCAATGAAAGACCTCGGTGAAGTTGCTTACATATTGGGCATTAAGATCTATAGAGATAGATCAAGACGCTTAATTGGACTTTCACAAAGCACATACCTTGACAAAGTTTTGAAAGGGTTCTTGCCTGTGTTACAAGGTGTGAAGTTGAGTAAGACTCAATGTCCGACCACTGCAGAAGATAGAGAGAAAATGAAAGATGTTCCCTATGCTTCAGCCATAGGCTCTATCATGTATGCAATGCTGTGTACCAGACCTGATGTGTGCCTTGCTATAAATCTAGCAGGGAGGTACCAAAGTAATCCAGGAGTGGATCACTGGATAGTGCTCAAGAACATCATGAAGTACCTGAAAAGACTAAGGATATGTTTCTCGTATATGGAGGTGACAAAGAGCTCATCGTAAATGGTTACGTTGATGCAAGCTTTGACACTGATCCGGACGATTCTAAATCGCAAACCGGATACGTGTTTACATTAAACGGTGGAGCTGTCAGTTGGTGCAGTTCTAAACAAAATGTCGTGGCGAGATCTACATGTGAAGCGGAGTACATAGCTGCTTCGGAAGCAGCAAATGAAGGAGTCTGGATGAAGGAGTTCATATCCGATATAGGTGTCATACTTAGTGCATCGGGTCCAATGAAAATCTTTTGTGACAATATTGGTGCAATTGCCTCGGCAAAGGAATCCAGATTTCACAAGAGAACCAAGCACATCAAGAGATGCTTCAATTCCATTCGGGATTTAGTCCAAGTGGGAGACATAGAAATTTGCAAGATACATACGGATCTGAATGTAGCAGACCCGCTGACTAAGCCCCTTCCATGAGCAAAACATGATCACCACCAAGGCTCCATGGGTGTTTGAATCATTACTGTGTAATCTAGATTATTGACTCTAGTGCAAGTGGGAGACTGAAGGAAATATGCCCTAGAGGCAATAATAAAGTTATTATTTATTTCCTTGTATCATGATAAATGTTTATTATTCATGCTAGAATTGTATTAACCGGAAACATAATACATGTGTGAATACATAGACAAACAGAGTGTCACTAGTATGCCTCTACTTGACTAGCTCGTTGATCAAAGATGGTTATGTTTCCTAACCATAGACATGAATTGTTATTTGGTTAACGGGATCACATCATTAGGATAATGATGTGATTGACTTGACCCATTCCATTAGCTTAGCACTTGATCGTTTAGTTTGTTGCTATTGCTTTCTTTATAACTTATATATGTTCGTATGACTATGAGATTATGCAACTCCCGTTTACCGGAGGAACACTTTGTGTGCTACCAAACGTCACAACGTAACTGGGTGATTATAAAGGTGCTCTACAGGTGTCTCCGAAGGTATTTGTTGGGTTGGCGTATTTCGAGATTAGGATTTGTCACTCCGATTGTCGATGACGTATCTCTGGGCCCTCTCGGTAATGCACATCACTCAAGCCTTGCAAGCATTGCAACTAATAAGTTAGTTGCGGGATGATGTATTATGGAACGAGTAAAGAGACTTGCCGGTAACGAGATTGAACTAGGTATTGAGATACCGACGATCGAATCTCGGGCAAGTAACATACCGATGACAAAAGGAACAACGTAATTGTTATGCGGTCTGACCGATAAAAATCTTCGTAGAATATGTAGGAGCCAATATGAGCATCCAGGTTCCGCTATTGGTTATTGACCGGAGACGTGTCTCGGTCATGTCTACATAGTTCTCGAACCCGTAGGGTCCGCACGCTTAAAGTTCGGTGACGATCATAATTAGGGTTTTTGTGTTTTGATGTACCGAAGGTTGTTCGGTGTCCCGGATGTGATCACGGACATGGTGTGGAGTCTCGAAATGGTCGAAACATAAAGATTGATATATTGGAAGCCTATATTTGGATATCAGAAACGTTCCAGGTGAAATCGGGATTTCACCGGAGTACTGGGGGGTTACCGGAGCCCCCCGGGGGGTTATTGGGCCTACATGGGCCCTAAGGGAGAAGAGGAGGGCCAGCCAGGGCAGGCCGCGCGCCCCCTCCCCCCTAGTCCGAATAGGACAAGGAAGGGGGGGCGCCCCCTTTCCTCTTTCTCCCTTCCCCCTTCCTTTTCCAACAAGGCAAGAGGGGGGAGTCCTACTCCCGGTGGGAGTAGGACTCCTCCAGGCGCACCCCTTGGGCCGGCCGCACCTCCCCCTCTCCCTCCTTTATATACGGGGGCAAGGGGGCACCCCATGACACACAAGTTGATCTTCGTGATCGTTCCTTAGCCGTGTGCGGTGCCCCCTTCCACCATATTCGACCTCGGTCATATCGTAGCGGTGCTTAGGCGAAGCCCTGCGTCGGTAGAACATCATCACCGTCATCACGCCGTCGTGCTGACGAAACTCTCCCTCAACACTTTGCTGGATCGGAGCTTGAGGGACGTCGCCGAGTTGAACGTGTGCAGAACTAGAGGTGCCGTACGTTCGGTACTTGGATCGGTCGGATCGAGAAGACGTACGACTACGTTGTGTCAACGCTTCCGTTGCCGGTCTACGAGGGTACGTAGACAACACTCTCCCCTCTCGTTACTATGCATCACCATGATCTTGCGTGTGCGTAGGAATTTTTTTGAAATTACTACGTTCCCCTACATGAACCCCTACCCAATCTGAGACCCAGGGGCCGAGGTGTTTCCAATATTGGAATTTCGGGTTCCGGTATGTTGCCTGATAAGTCTAGCCCGCTGCCTGACTCTAGGTTCAGGGCTTGGGTGATGTCCTCCCATAAAAGGGTATCCGGCTCGGAGAGCTCAAGAATCCGGACATAGTTAGTCCTCAAGATAGAAGAGGAATCGCCACATTGTTCCTCCACCACCGCAAAATGGTGGGTGACCGGTGGAGAGTTAATCTCCCTTTGATCGGGTTTAAGCCCAATTCGATCATAGTCCGTAGCGACTCCCAAGGCGGCGATGCGATCCAAGAGCTCGTTTAGGGAAGAGAGCTCCATTGGATCCATCTGCTCGGCGAATTCCGAGCCGACGTGGAGGTTGTTTTCGATGACCCGAGAAGTCATCGTCGGGGTAGCAGCCGAACGGGCGGTCATGATGAAACTGCCTAGCCAGAGAGTTTGGCCGACAGCCAGGGCTCCCCTGGCGGTGACGTTGTTCCTAACAACTAGACGAGGCATCCTTCCTTATGGTGACGGCACAGAGGAACTCTCAATGAAAGCACCAATGTCGGTGTCAAAACCGGTGGATCTCGGGTAGGGGGTCCCGAAATGTGCGTCTAAGGCGGATGGTAACAGGAGGCAGGGGACACGATGTTTTACCCAGGTTTGGGCCCTCTTGATGGAGGTAAAACCCTACGTGCTGCTTGATTGTTCTTGATAATATGAGTAATACAAGAGTTGATCTACCACGTGATCGGAGAGGCTAAACCCTAAAAGCTAGCCTATGGTATGATTGTATGTTGTCCTACGGACTAAAACCCTCCGGTTTATATAGACACCGAAGGGGGCTAGGGTTACACAAGGTCGGTTACAAAGGAGGAGATATACATATCCGTATTGCCTAGCTTGCCTTCCACCCCAAGTAGAGTCCCATCCGGACACGGGACGAAGTCTTCAACATTTAATCTTCATAGTCCAACAGTCCGGCCAAAGGATATAGTCCGGCTGTCCGGAGACCCCCTAATTCAGGACTCCCTCAGCGATGGTGACGTTCACCAACAACTTGTCTTCCTGGAAAGTTCAGGTGACAAAAGCGATTGCGAAGAATGAACCATGGTCCAAGATTCATGCTGACAATCCGTCAATAACGGAAGAGGACTTTGCAAAATTCAAGGAGAATTGCACTAAAGAAAGTATCAAGGCAAAGTCGGAGAAAATGAAGGCGCTCCAGGCCAGGAACACGCCTCCCTACCACCTTGAAAGCCGTGGTTACAAGGGGAAGAGGCCCGTATGGGCCAAGGAGGTCGCCGAATGTGAAATTCACAGAAGCTCAGACCCCTTGGAGGAGTTCACCAACACGCTGGAGCATGACTGGATCAGGGCCCGGTACAAGTGGGACAAAGAAAAAAAGATCTTTTACACGGACCCAAACACGAGGGTGTTCATGAGACTTCTGGTAATTGTTATATTACCACATTATCATATTAGCTTCCAATCAATTCAACTGCAAGTTTTCTCACATTATTAAACCATCCACGTTCCTTTTGCAGAAAGAGCAGCACCAAAAGGCAGCCGAAAGCAACGAGTCGTCACAGTCATCGGTGAGGCCAAGTGGGACACCCCATTTCAACCGGTCCCTAAACATACTAAAAAAGGTCATGGCGGACAAGCCGTCATCCTATGGACGTGTGCACGGCGTTGAAGATGGCGCCTCGTGGAAGACGTGCTACCTCGAGGAGCTAGAGGAAAGAAGGAAGAGACGGTCGGTCGTCACTCAGCAAAGCATCGACAAGAAGGTCGCGATTGCGGTGAATAAGACCAAAGCTGAGACCAAAGAACAGTTGCTCGAGGCCGTCAGTCCAGCGGTCACTGACGCGGTGGTCAGCTTGATGCTGGCACTTTGAGTATTCACGAAGAACAATCCAAATGCACATCCGAAGGACTTTCCCATTCCCAGCTTTGTCGGGAGCAATTCGGCGAACACCAAAGCACCACACCTTATCAAGCAACTGCAAAAGGTCCCGCTCCTATTCATAGCAGCCCGACCTCCATCTCTTGCATGCTCGGTGGGCCTTCATCGCTGGCTGAGCTCGACGCCCTCACGGTAATTACACGTCATACCCTTTTCACCAGCATGTCTATAGTCTTTCGTTTTAGTTGCCTTTCGGATGTTTGACATCGCAGACATGTCTCCTTCATAGGCCGATGACACCCCGTGCACCCTACTCTACGAAATCAAGGGCCAGAAGGTGGCCATGGGAAAGGCAATGATCATGTAGCTGAAGGACCGGATGTTCCACAACCGAGAGATGCCTGATTGCGTCTTCAAGGTTAATGTGGCCAGTGTCTTTGCGGGCTTCGAGGAATTGCCTCCTCCGGTACCAGTCAATGACGACGAGACCCCTAAGATGATTGGCGCATGCAAGAGTTGGTTCTTGCCTTCGCCGAAGTCTCTTCTTCGTCTCGAGGAACCCAGTATCACGCCAACACCACCTTCTCAAGAAGGTATGAACACCACCCCACCTACCACATTACCTGCACCTGTTGTGGCAAGTGATAGAGGACGACACAAGGGAGAGCCTCCATTATTGCGAGATGATGTAGCCCCCGTTGTTAAAGAAGCAAATGTTGATGATGACATGGAGGATGATGATGATGACCCAAACAAGTATTTTAATACCGCCTATGATGATGGAGGATTGATGGATCAGGACGGCGAAGACTCAGGCTATGAGCGTGGAGATGATGACTTGATGCTGCCTGATTTGCCGTAGCCGGAACATCCTAAGGAGGAATGCAAAAAGTATCTCTTCAAGCGATCCTCGCAGGAGACGCCTCCAGATGCCGCCTATACCCAGCAACCCCCCGAGGCCTGTCCACTGATTAGCCCGACGACACTAGGGGTGGTGGTTAGGGAAGGTATGGTGGGCTTAGTACCGCCACCCGCCAAGACGCAAAGGAGGAGACCGGACAAGAAAGGCCCTAAAGGCGCCAGAGCTGCTTCAAGCAGCCAGCCACCTCTGAAGCCCCAGGTGGTAGACAAAATACATGTCCAAGGTGCGAAGCGCTTCCATGTCACCGACGAGCCGATCCTACCTGCCGAAGTGCTACAACACCTACTGAACAATGATCTAAGGAGACTGCATGAAGATGTGCTGGCCAGAGAGAAAAGCCTTCTAGGCGCGGAAAAACCAGGATACCCGCTTACGTGGCTCAGGTGCTTCCTGGGAAGTTGTACGTCGAGAGATGTCCCGTGAACAAGTTCATCCTATGATTTGACTACATCAACGACATGTTCCACATGACCAAGCTGGATTTCCAGTTCATTCGCATGTATGCACTGTATCTGAACTACTTCATCAGGGTCGAGAAAATCAAATATATCTACGTCATGGGCCCGTTCTATATGCACGAGAGCTTCTTGGCAGTTTGCAAAGAGCACCGTCACTATGCGAGAAAGTACCTCGGCGAATTCATGATCACTAATAAGGACAAGGAAGTGATTCTCTTGCCTTATCATCCCACGTAAGTCATCCGCACATATCCTTTCATAAGTGTTAATCATTCCTTTGTAGCATGGAGGCTAATTTGAGGTGTACTCAATTTGCGCAGTGGGGGGCGCCATCCTCATTGTTCTGTCCCCGGAATACTCCCATGTGATGTACTTGGACTCATCGAAGAACCTCAGGAAAAAGGATTACAAGCACATAAAGACTGTTCTCGATAGTTCCCTGTTAACCTTCAACCTGTCTGGTGGATATATCAAGGTGAAAACGTACAGGAATCGCGGGCTGGCTTTCGGTCATAAGATCAACTTCTGCTGCATCTAGCAACCGCACACCAGTATGGCTGATGGATTCTACCTCATGCATCACCTGCTCGTGTACAGAAGGGATAATCAATGCCTTCGCATGTCACCTACTACTAACCATGCCGAGATTGTCAGCTGGGCCACAAGCATAGGAATGACACTGGATCATCAAATCAGAGCTGAGTTTTATCATGTATAGTGTGAACTTGTCCAAGTGATCATGAAGCAGGTCCTCGAACCAACATGGATGTTTTCCCATGGGCCAATCACGCGGGAAGATGTCTGAGCACTGCTACTCGCTCAGCGTCTGGACCTTAAGCCTTTCAAGAAGCTCGGGTGCTTCCTCCCCGACTATGAAGATTGGACCGCCGACATGGAGGACTGATTTTTGATGACAATGTGTCACTGCTGTCTTTCTATGGCACAACTTTGAATTTGTGCACGGCGAAACTATGTGATGTAACTAAACCGTGGTCCTGAACTAGCGTAGATCGCCCTAGTTAATTAGTTTGGGTATGAGGAACTTCATCATTTATGTTTACTATTGGTTGCTTGTATTTTTCTAATTATGCCGCTTTGTTTTCTTAAGTACATTATGTTGCACATTATCGTTCAATTCATCAACTCGCGATGTAGGTACATAGATCATAGATGGCACAGTGCTACTATGTCATGTACATTGGGAGGGTTCCAGGAGTCTAGGACCACTGGCCAGCCGCTCAAGCCCAGGTGCACAGGTACCCGGGTGCGAGCCACAGAGGGTTCGATAGCAGAGCTGAAGCGAAAAGTAGTTCGCGCTCTTGCTCATGCTGATCGCTCTTCTCTTCTACATCATGGTTTAGATAGAGATGATGAAACTTGTGTGTGTGCCATGACCATGCAGTTGCACTTATTCCAGACTTGACATGATCGCACTTGTTTATCGCTATTTTCGAGATGTGATGATATTTGTGTTGAATGATGATGATGGTATGATGAGACTACTGTATGTCTATGATATGATGAGAATAGTGTATGTTCAGTATGATCTGATGAAACTATTGTATAGAGCCTGTATAAATACCGCACAAATACGTAAAGGGGTGTGGATCAGTGAAAGCAGCAACATTAGTAGCAGTGCTGTAAATCACCTAGCAGTAGCACCAGTTTAGCAGCAGCGCTTCATATAAACAAGCGCTATAGATAGTTAGCAGTAGCGCTGTTGTAGGAAGCGTTACTGCTAAGAATACTTACCAGTAGCGCTACCCATACCAGCTACTGCTACAACTTAGCTGTAGCGCGGTAGCAGTAGCGCAGCACTACTAGTAGTGGGTTTTTGTTGTGACTTATCTTGGTTCAGTCGGTCTTGAGCGGGTCCTGAGGTCGCAGACGTGCCTTCCTCCTGAGGCGAGCCCTCCGGGGCTCGCGAGGTTTTGGGTCCCCCGAGGGGCCTGCTGGCCCGCCCAAGAGGACCTTGCGATGGGCCAATTGTCAGATCACAGCAAGGTGTGCGCACGATGATCCCGCGGTGGTTGCGCTCTAGCCCCCAGCCCCCGCTCGCAGGGCGCTTGCGGGGAGGGGAAGAAGGCACGAGCCTCGCTCTCAAAACATGAAACTAGAAAGAAAGAAATCACAACGAGACAAGAAAAGCTCCCCCTTTTTTCTTAAAACACAAGAAACTCTAAATCTCAGTCCAAAAGGCGGCGAATCGGGTTACGAAAAAGGGGCAAAAGCAAACGGCCGCATCCGACACCTAGCTAGTCTCCTTGTCTTCTCACCAGCGCGGAGCTAAGCTCTTTCACTGAGCATGAGCATAGTCATTGGGGGAGAGTGTCGACGGCCTATGCGGAGCATGGTGCTTCCACTTGGACGTGGGTGGGAGCCCCCATAAGGCCCAAGCGCGGCGCTCAGGAGACTCCGGGGCGTGTACACAGGGCCGGCCCTGGGCCAGGGCAGCAGGGGCGACGGCCCGGGGCCCAGCCAAACTAGGGGCCCCGACACCAGTACAAATAAAAGGATATAGCCATATAACATAGGCCCAATATTGATGCGAAATAAAAAGGCCAACGAGGCTCGTATATGATATGTCTAGGAGAAGCCGAAAAGCCTAATACGCAACTCACGTGATTGCGCGGAGCCGGATCCTAAAACAAAAAGACTTGATTGCGCGGTGCCATGGCGGTTTGCTTGATCGCCTCTTCAATTTTTCCGATCCAATCTAGCGACCTGTACTATATACGTACGCATGTGTGATCAAGGCCGCAAGGCCCCATGGTGATTACTTTGTCTTTGCTTTTGCTGGAGAATGGAGCAGATCATCACCGAGTTACTCCATCGCACTGGCTGCCGGCTTCTAGTACAGTAGGGCAAGGAACGGCAGAACAACCGAGGTATTTTTTGTGTTAATTATTTTAGTCCTCAATCTCAATCTGGAGTATTTTTTATTCCTGTAAAAGCAAGGTGTCAGCCCTCGATCCTTTTTTTGGCAAACACGTTGCCTGAAAAACACTTGTCTTGCTGTTAGAAGAAACACTGTAAAGGAGCAGATAAATTTACTATCATTAATCTTGACACTATCATTGATGATTTTTGAATAAAAAAATTCGTTTCTCATGATTATTAAAGGCATTTGTTTTTTGTTGTGCTATGTAACTTATTGATATTTGATCTAGAACATAAAAGTACAGCATTGTTACCAAATATTATCCACCCGAATTTTTTATCATTGTTTATTATGGCTTTACAATACTTTTTTATATCAATGTATGGAATCTAAAACGAAAACACTTCGACCACTGGGCCCATTTATCGAGTTCGCCCTAGGGCCTCCAAAACTTCAGGGCCGGCCCTGCGTGTACAGCCCCACTCATTATTACGTGACACTGTCACGAGTAGAGACCTTCACAGGCACAAGGCCTTGCTTCATGTCACCTGACGAGGACCCCGCCATGCACCTCCCCCGACCATTGTTGGGGCGTCCGGAAACCAGGACGAGACTAAGGGGCAAGGGGGACGCTAGCGGCGCCCGCGACGACCACAGGCCCTCCGCCGGGGGGAAGGGCTCGCTGGTGTCTTCCCCACAGAGGACCTACTTTCGCGTGGATCCTTGCTCCATGCGGCGCGGGGGAGGCTCTGGCTCCAGGCTCCCCCCCATGCAGCCCCCTGTGCGCTTCGCTCACCTAGAGCGAGGCCGTCGGCCTGGGGTCTCTGGCTGCCGATGTGTCCTGGTTCACCTGCGGTCCATGGTTAGCGTAATCATGCTCCTGAGATATCGGCTGTACCAAGCGTCTATTGTCGTTGAAGGGGTCGGTGAAGCTTCCAGGCGGCTTGTGGAAAGCCTCAGCCTCTTGTGTCCCCATTACCCAACCCGGCTTGGGGAACAGGCGGGGCCCTTCCCTCGACGCGTACATCAAGTCCATCATGGGGGCACGTAGGCGTTTGAAATTGCCGTGCCAGGGCCATCGCCTGGGTGCCCTGCGTCGTGGGCCACCAGGCTCTGCACCAGGCTCTGATGACCGCGGGACAGCGTCCCGGCACGGCCCCAGGAGGGACCGCCCGAGATTGCCTCGCCTGGGGGCTGCACAGTCAAGGTAGGACGAGCGGCGCAGAGGGCCGTGTTGACGTCGTGGAGTCCCCCAGGTGCTCCGGGGGTGTGCGGGCGTGGCGGGGTCCGGCACGCGCCCCCGCCATAATCTGCGATGTGGGCAGGGTGCAGAAAGGCGTCGTGCCCCTGGAGGCGGCATCAAGCAGCTCGACGACCCGCTCCAGCAGGGCATCGCGGCTGCCCTCCGCCAACCTGCAACGCAGCAGCTCTTGCGCCACGATGAGTGCGGCTCGCATGTTCACCTACTCCTGGCGAGTGTGTGGCACCGTCGCCGTGGCGTAGCCTAGAGATCGTATAGTGGCCCGCGCCGCCCGTGTCCGACGGCGTTCGGCGGCCTACGGGCTGCCAGGAGCATGGAGTGGAGATCCTCTTGGGTGGACGGCACTGCTCGGGCGGGCCAAGAAGCCCAGTTCTCGATATGAGTTCTCTGATTGTCAGCCATCAGAACTGCAGGGCAGTGGCGGACCGACTGGAAGAAGAGAGGCTCCAACGCACCCGCTACCTGGCGCGCCAAATGTCGGATTTTGGGTTCCACAGACCCTTGAGAGGTTCGAACTCTAGGGTGCGTGCGAAGAACTCGTCCTCCCTAGTATGCCTGCTCGCTAATCTCACCGCCTAGCTCAAAGAACTGAATGGAAAAGAGACACGGCAGTTTACCCAGGTTCGGGCCACCTTGCGGTGTAAAACCCTACTCCTGCTTTATGGTGGATTGGCCTCGAGGGGCTGAGGATGAACTAGTACAGAGGGAGAACAACCTCAGGAGGAGGAGTGTTCTTGTGCTCGATGAGCTGGTGGGTGTGAGGATGATCTGAATGATCTGTCCCTTCTACGGTGGTGGTGTTACCCTATTTATAGGGGCCTTGGTCCTCTTCCCAAATGAAGGCAGGAAGGGATCCCACGATGGCCAAATTCGAAGGGAGAAAACTAGTACACACTATCCTGACAAAAGTAGTCCTTGCCTGCAAAAGCCTCTGGTCGTGATGCCGGGGTGGGCTCGTCTATGACCTCCATCCTGCCGTCCTGGCGGTCTTGGTCTTGTTGCACGGGAATGGAAACCTTTGGTTGATTCCTTGGGACTCCGCGCCTGCGCTTGCCTCCTTAGCACCAAAGAGGAAACTGGTACACTGTGCCCGTTGGCGCCTGCCTGGCCTTGGTCGTCATGGCTCACGTCATCTGGACCTCGTGAGGTGAGCCTTGCATAGAAATATCTGCTCCTCGGGAGCCAGCCTGGAGAGACTGCTCCTCGTGGATGTCTTGGTGTGTCATCCGCCTCGAGAGGCTTGGCCCCTCGCGAGGGTCTTGAGTTGTTGATTTTGAAGCTGGGCCATACAAGGCTGTCGATGGAGCCACGTCGTGGGCCGTAGGCAGGCAAGTCTAGGTACCCCCGTTCCCGGAACGCCAACAACATTACTTCTACTTTGTTACACCACCATCTGCTTAGTTTAAGCATCATATATGAGTATATGCCATACCTATCCATTTTTGTACCTATTTCATGTGTCATCATACTATGTTTTTCTAGTCAAATTTTGTTCTTCCGTAATAGATGTCCAAAAGGAACAGGGTGAGTGTAGATCCTCAAGGAGTACAAACTAGGTATTTGGAAAAGGTAGTGATACTTGTTAAATCAGATAGATCAGCAGCCACAGCAAACACAGGCCCAACTGTACCACACTTTACCCCTACTCCACTGGCCAAACCCCTATTGAACCGCAGAGAGCCATGCGTCAGGTATTGTCTATGATATCAATTCAAAATTTGAACTCCTAAATTTTTGCATGTGCCTTACCTTCTCTCTTTTTTGAAAACTAATTTCAGATGAATCTCCTTTCTCAAAGGATCATAGGATCTCACAACAATACTGGGCAATGCATTGCTCTTGTCAGTACCTCTTGCCCTTTGCCAATATACTTACACTCATTGCTGTTTGATTATGTAGCATCACTTCAAATGTTCGCTTCCTTACCCTCCCTTTGCTCAAAATTATAAGATCTATATTTACTCTTAGATAAATGTAAAATTAACACAATGTTTATGAAGTATTCGATTGCTCATGTAAGTACATGTTGTCATGTACTCCCTCTGTACCGAATTAATTGTTGCTCAATTGGATGTATTTATAACTTAATAGTGCTAGATACGTCCATTTGAGCAACAAGTAATAACGGAAGGTGGTAGTATTACTATACTTGCATTGCGAGATAGTTGATTGTCTAGCATTACTCTGCATCTTATCTATCCTGCTGATGCGGAGCATCCTATGGTCATCCCAATGGACCTACCTAAGTCTCCCATGACACCACTTGGAACAATGACAAGAGCTCGAGAAAAGGCTATCAAAGATAAGGTGAACTCGCTCCTCTCCGAACTACTACTTTCTACATGTGAGACATGGCTACTACCTCAAGCGAAAACCCTATGCATGATCAGGTACTCAGAGGATAGCCTTGGAGCAACTACATCCAATGGACAAGATGGCGAGGACACCAAGTACAAGGACCAAGAGAAGAAGCTGCCTGAAGTTGACAGCCGCCAGACGGCCGGTCCTCGTCGGACGTCCGAAGGCTGGAGCATGTGCCAATCAACCCACAGTCCAGAGGGTGAAGTCTCCAGCGGTCGGATGACCGATAAGTACCCGACGTCTGATGCCCTCCAGCCACCGGACGTCTGACCCCCTCCGGAAATCCGACGCAGGCGCGCCTGAGCCAAAATGACGGAAGACCGAGACCTTTCGGACATCCGACGCCGGCCGGAAATCCGACGCCGACCATCTCGAGCCAAAACATCAGACTTCCGACAAGTATCAGACGTCTGGACCCTCGCGAGCCACCGGACGACCGATAGATGTCGGACGTCCAATGCGTGTGTGTTGACAGCCTGTTGGGCCGAGGCCCATGTACCCCTTCGCCTGCTTAGACTATATATACTCCTGCTCCTCTCTCTTTCTAGGGTTAGCAAAGGATTAGCTCACTTGAGAGAAAGAGCTTTTCTCATCCACGTGATACCTTCTCATCGGAGTCCACGACCTCTATGGAGAAGATCCCCCCAAGTGGATTGAAGACCCCTTCACGGGATGACCCCTCAAGACCTCCTCACGGAGAAGACATTTTGTATCGTCCTTTGTTGTGTTTGAATCTTGTATCACTCTATGTTCATGGATTTTGTATCGCATTTTGTATCACTCTTTATGCTCTTCCGTGTACCATATCTTGCTATTGGTCTACTTGTTACATTTTCAAATTTACGAATCTTTTTTAACATTATTGAGTCTTGCTAACATTCACATCAAATTTTGTGCCGCCATCCTAACCAAGCTACACCAACGGCTTTATTTGTGTAGGTGTGAGAGATTGGCGAGATACGATACCAATTGTGATATTTCCTTGTTACACCATAGACTGATCTTTGATCCATTCTCAACATCGGTCAAGGTACATTTGGTATTGTTCTTCCTTTCTTCCACACACACATTTTACTTGAAATGATGGATAGGCCAACTACTTCTACAAACACACTCTTCATTGAGCAAGACGAGGACCCGAATACTTTCATCACCAAGAACCACCTCTTTGGCGCACAAAGAGCATTGCATCAATAACAACAAGCATTGAGCGACCGCATCGACAATCTCTCCACTGACTTTTTTGACTAAACTATAGGGTAAACACCCCACTGCTTTTTTTATAAATAAAAAGAGCAAGGTCCCAAGTAGTCCTGAAACAAAAAGGAAAGTAGGGCTTGAGGGAATCCCTCTAAAAAGAAGAGAGCTAATAACCTAAACACTAAAAAAAGAAAGAAAGAAAGAAAGAAAGAGAAAAAGAAACAAAAATAGCTAAAAAAAGGTTACAACGGAGGCATGATTTGCCTTAAAGACTATCCTTGGAGTTGTAGCCATGCCAAGAAATGGTCCACATACTTTGGCCTGATTCTGTGAGTGAGTAACTTCATCTCCAGCATGTAAATTTGTTTCCATCCTTGGAAGGTAGGTTGAATATGCTCAAAGATCTTGTTATTTCTGGAAATCCAAATTGCCCATGAGGTGAGGATTATTATTTACATGAAAAAGGGTAGTCTCAGTTTGACTTTAGTGTCTCGCAACTGATTTGCGACATTCCGAGCAACGTACAATAGGCTACTTCGACAACAAGCTGAACGAACAAAAAAAGGAACAACACAAGAATGGACAAGATTCGTGCCTTGTTGGTCAACCGCTCTTCTACCACTTTGTCATATTCAAGACGGGGCCGCTCGAGTCGACACTCCGACGACACCATATCCTACTCAACTACACCGACATCGAACACTCTACGTCGAGCTGCGCGCCAAGACCGTCAAGCAAACCTCAATCCTCTACACGACACAGATCCTCAAGAGAAACTTCTAGTGAAAGAACATCGACATCTTAAAAATCAAGCTACCTTTGTGCAATGACAAGAACGGCAACACCTATGCCGACAATAGGAAGAGTGAGCACGCCAACACCAAGATGAGCAAGACATCGAAGCTCTCCGTCAACAACAACAACAACGGTGAGAAGCTCGAGCACTTGAGGCGCAACATGCCCTCTGAGACACAAATCGTATTGTAGCTGCACGCAACCGACATACTCGCGAGCAAGAAGAAGCACTTCGCGACGAAGTTAAAGAGAGGAACTATCAAGAACGATTGCACTGACAAGCTCCACAAGCTCGACAAGAACCACAAGTTCGCCAAGAGAAACAAGACAATGGGAATCCTCCATGCCAAGAGCAAATTGAGGGAGACAATCCTCCTCATCCAGGAAATCACCACCCTCGACCCGAACACAATGAAGAGAAATGCTATGGAAAACTCAAGTTCACCATGCCCAAGTTCACCGGAAGCAATGATCCTAAAGAGTACCTTTGATGGGCATTGAAGGTTGACAAGATCTTTCATGTGCACAACTATGAGGAATAGAAGAAGATCACCATGGCATCCCTTGAGTTCCAAGACTATGTCGTCATTTGGTGGGAGCAAGTCATTGAGAGTCAAGAAGAAAGAGGTGAACCACCAATCACAACATGAGATCAAATGAAGGATGTCATGAGACCGCGCTTCGTGCCAACATACTATAACCGCGACCTCTTCAAGTGACTACAACTCCTCAAGCAAGGAACAAAGACCTTTGATGAGTACTACAAGGACATCGAGATCACCATGATGCGAGCTAATGTCATGGAAGATGGTGAGCAAACAATGGCACGCTTCTTGAATGGACTCAATCACCCAATCAAGAAAATCGCTGACTACCAACCATACTCAAACCTCATCGATCTAGTAAATCAAGCTACAAAAGCGGAGCGACAAGTGCAAGATGACTTCAAGTATGCCAAGTACTGTTCCAAGACTTATGGCTCATACAATCAAGCTTCAACGACTACAACACCTTCTACCTCAACCAAACCTTCTACAAGGAACGACGACAAGTCAAGTTACAAGAAAACATCGACAACCTCAAGTCATCTTCCTAATACAAGCAACTTCAAGCTGAGAGCTTCATCATCTACAACTCCAATAGATGAGACCATCAAGACAAATTCCATCAAATGCTTCACATGCGGCGGCCGAGGCCACAAGTCCTTCAAGTGTACCAACTGAAGGATATATGACCTAGAGGCAATAATAAAGTTGTTATTTATATTTCCTTATATCATGATAAATGTTTATTATTCATGCTAGAATTGTATTAACCGGAAACTTAGTACATGTGTGGATACATAGACAAACAGAGTGTCCCTAGTATGCCTCTACTTGACTAGCTCGTTAATCAAAGATGGTTAAGTTTCCTAGCCATAGACATGTGTTTTCATTTGATGAATGGGATCACATCATTAGAGAATGATGTGATGGACAAGACCCATTCGTTAGCTTAGCATAATGATCATTTAGTTTTTCTGCTATTGCTTTCTTCATGACTTATACACGTTCCTCAGACTATGAGATTATGCAACTCCCGAATACCGGAGGAACACCTTGTGTGCTATCAAATGTCACAACGTAACTAGGTGATTATAAAGATGCTCTACAGGTGTCTATGATGGTGTTTGTTGAGTTGGCATAGATCGAGATTGGGATTTGTCACTCCGTGTATCACAGAGGTATCTCTAGGCCCTCTCGGTAATGCACATCACTAAGAGCCTTGCAAGCAAGTAACTAATGAGTTAGTCATGAGATGATGCATTACGGAACGAGTAACAAGACTTGCCGGTGATGAGATTGAACTAGGTATGATGATGCCGACGATCGAATCTCGGGCAAGTAACATACCGATGACAAAGGGAACAACGTATGTTGTTATGCGGTTTGACCGATAAAGATCTTCGTAGAATATGTAGGAGCCAATATGAGCATCCAGGTTCCGCTATTGGTTATTTACCAGATATGTCTCGGTCAAGTCTACATAGTTCTCGAACCCGTAGGGTCCACACCCTTAACGTTCGATGACAATTTGTATTATGAGTTTCGTATTTTGATGAATCGATGTTTGTTCGAAGTCCCGGAGGAGATCACGGACATGACGAGGAGTCTCGAAATGGTCTATACATAAATATTCATATATTGGAAGGCTACATTAGGACACCGGAATGGTTTGGGTCATTTCGGATAAGTTTCGGAGTACCGGGGCTTACGGGAACCCCCCCAGAAGTTAATGGGCCATCATGGGCCTTAGTGGAGAAGAGAAAGGGCCGGCCAGAGGTGGCGCCCCCCCTTTCCTAGTCCGAATTGGACAAGAGGAGGGCCCCCCCTCCTTCCTTCTCTTCTTTTCCTACTTCCCTTCTTCTCCTACTTGGACTAGGAAAGGGGGGGGGACGAATCCTACTTGGACCGGGAGTCCATGTAGGACTCCCCCCATGGCGTGCCCCCCTAGGGCCGGCCACCTCTCCTCCCCCTTTATATACATGGGAGGGGCACCCCAAAGGCACACCAAAGATTCTCTTAGCCGTGTGTGGTGCCCCCCTCCATAGTTAACACCTCGGTCATATCGTCGTAGTGCTTAGGCGAAGCCCTGTGCCAGTAAACTTCATCATCACCGTCGCCACGCCGTCGTGCTGACGGAACTCTCCCTCAGCCTCAACTAGATCAAGAGTTCGAGGGACGTCACCGAGCTGAACGTGTGTTGATCACGGAGGTGTCGTACGTTCGGTACTTGGATCGGTTTGATCGCGAAGACGTTCGACTACATCAACCGCGTTACTAAACGCTTCTGCTTTCGGTCTACGAGGGTACGTAGACACACTCTCCCCTCTTGTTGCTATGCATCTCCTAGATATATCTTGCGTGATCATAGGAAAATTTTTGACATACTGCGTTCCCCAACACCAACAAGCATACCACGATCTTCAACGACGATGGTACATACGACTCCATGAGTGAAGGAGAAATGGAAGCCTTGATAATGTGGCTATGCACCGGCAAGTGAATGAAGATGAAGATGATCAAGTCTTTTGCGACGAAGATTGGAGCCCCGCTCTCGTTGTCTCCAAGGTCTTGACACTTCAACATCAACAAGATTAAGACCAAAGATGCCATATCTTCCACACCAAGGCGGGCATCAATGGAAGATCCGTGAAGGTCATCATCGACAGAGGAAGTTGCCATAACTTGGCAAGTGAAGAACTATGCTCCAAGCTCCAGTTGGTCAAGATGAAGCATCCCTACCCCTGCAAGGTCCAATGGCTTAGAGACCCTGGCACAATTCAAGTGGAACACATGGTCCAAGTCTCCTTCAAAATCGGAGCATCCGAAGACATCTTGGAGTGTGATGTTGTTCCTATGTCCGTTTGCCACCTCCTGCTTGGACAGCCTTGGCAATTTGACCATGGTGTCATTCACAACAGGTGAACCAATCACTATAGCTTCAAAATGAAAGGGAAGGAGTACGTGCTACGACCTATGTATCCAAGCCAAGTGGTCGCCGACAAGCAAGCTACCAACCATAATGGAGAAAATAGTGAGAGAGAGAGAGAGAACCACCACAAAGAGAGTGAGCGCCACAAGTCCAAATTGATTGCCTCCATGATGAGTGACAAGAAAACCCTATTTCTAATCGCTACCAGAAGTGAGATGAGAGAAGTGTGTGAGAACACATCAAGTGTTATGCACTATGTCCTATTGTGCAAGGACGAGGCACCTAAAGCTAACACCTCTCACCCTCTACACTTAGTGTTATCGTCCCTATTGCAGGAATTCCAAGATGTTTTCCCCGATGAGCTACCTCTAGGACTACCTCCACTACGGGGCATCGAACACCGCATCGACCTCATCCCCGGAGCACCTCTCCCTAACAAGGCACCATATCGCGTCAACCCCAAGGAAACCAAGGAGATCCAAAGGAAAGTATAACAACTCATTGACAACGGCCACGTACGAGAAAGCTTGAGCCCATGTGCCGTCCCGGTAATTCTTGTTCCCAAGAAAGATGGTACATATCACATGTGTTCCAATTGTTGTCCTATCACTGCTATCATGGTTAGATATGGCTACCCCATTCCACGCTTAGATGACATGCTAGATGAGCTTACCTGATGTAGGGTAGGAACCCTAACCGGCCGATCTTTCATGAAAGGAGCGGATCCTGCGATGAACACAAAGAGCACGAGGAGGGAAACGAGGGAAAACACGTGGAAAACACAAGGGAACACTCAAACCAACAAGTATGATCACACATGCGCTAGATCCATGAACACAAAGGAAGATACAAGATCTACGATCAACTAGGGACGATACAAAGGTAGCTGGTCTTCTCCGAAAGGAGATCTTGAGGTTCTTCCCATAAAGGGGTCTTGAATCCGCTTGGGGGATCTTCTCCGTAGGAGGCGCAATCTCCAAGGAGAAGGTAACCAAGTGGATGAGCAAAGCTCTCACACGAAATATGAGCTAATCCTTTGCTAACCCTAACTAGGAGGAGGTGGAGGAGCATATATAGTCTAGGTCCACGAAGGGGTAAGTGGGAGAGGGATACATGGGCCTCGGGCCCGAACACTGTGCGCAGACAGGTACCGGACGTCCACTGAGGACTGGTCGTTCGGTGGCTCACGGGCGCCCGGACGTCCGCTCGATCTGGCTCGGACGCTGGAATGCCGGATCTCCGGAGGTGTCCGGTCGTCCGCTGGCGTCGGACATCCACTCATTTGGCTCGGGTGCGGGATCGCCGGTCGTCTGGTCCGGGACGGTCGTTCAGTGGGTCGTCAGGCGCTGGACGTCCGGACCCGACTGGTCGTCCGGTGGCTGGAGCTTCTTTCGCAACTCTTCTTCTTGTTCCTCGCGCTTGGTGTCCTCGCCTTCTTGTCCATGGGCTTCCTCTTGGTTCCTGCTCATGCATAGCACACATGTTTGAGGTAGTAGCCATGTCTCACATGTGGAAAGTGACGATTCAGAGAGGAGCGAGTTCACCTTGTGTCCGATGGCGTATACTTGAGGTCTCTTATTATGTTCTCTTGGGGCTTGGGGAGTAGTCAGAATGTACATGGGGATGAACGTGGGATGCGGACTTCGCATCATCTCCCCTCCCCCCTTGGGAAAGATCTGACCACGGATTGTGATCCTCATCACCATGGAAACGGTTGTCGTGGACGGACTTGTAATTGGACGGAGTTGAAGGCATTGCACAATCCAAGTACTCCAAGGTGTCTCCGGTATGTGGTACATGCAAAATGAGCAAACACGAAGGACACTTGGAAATACAATGGTTAGCACACACAAAGTGTCCATCATAGAAGAATGAGTCCATTCGATAAGATTGTTTGTGACAAAGCGCATGAAGCTTATCAAGATGATATAGAATGATATGCAAAGCATGCATGGGAACAATATGATTTGTAGTATGCACAAAGGTGTGGTGAATGTGATCAATGGAACCATTGTGCAAAATGATGTCATAATGGGACGGTGTATCAAAAGCATGAACATGGTAATTGGTGCTCAAAGTGATGTGATCATGCAATTGATGGTAGACAATAATCTCATGATGTATGAATATGCCATCAAGGTATATCACAACAAATTTGCTAAGGAAATGCACAAGCTCATATTTCATGGATGACATGGGAATATAAGATGCAACAAGGAAATCATAATGTGAGTCAATCCATGCATAAGATGCAAATTTGCCATGTGTGTGAGATGTCCAATGAGCATGACATGTGTGAGCACAATCAACAAATATGTAGGTGTTGGTGTACCAATGCTCAATGTCGTGGCATGAGTGGAGGTTCGAAGGTGCTTCCAATAACTCCGAGCGCTCCTGAATGTGAAGGTCCATAGAGCTAATCTTCAATGTCTCTCCTCCGTTTGCGAGATGTATCATGTAGACAACAAGAAGGAAACAACAATGAAAGAGTGACCCATCCAATATGCATATTTCAGGATGGCTCAAAGGGAAGGAGTTCACCTTTAGGAGATTCTCGCAAATGTTGGTGTTGCACATCGTGTATGCCTTCACATGACCAAATTGTCTCATGACGGTATCGCCTTGTGAATCCTTCAAAATGAAAGAAAATGACAAACATTCGGAAAAACAAATGAGGTTAGCGGAGATGCAAAACCAATCATTCGTGTGGTAAAATACCCAAGAAGTGGATGCATCATGCTCATCATAGGAAAGGTCAAGGGAGAATTTCATAGTATGGAGGCATATGATGCGAGAACAACCAAATACAATAGGCTCAAACAAGCAAGCATGCATCACAAGTAAAGTGTCGAAGTCTCCACGATTAATAAGCATAGATGCAACAATTGGAGGCAAGCGACAATGAACAAAATATATCATGTGAGAGGCATGAACATATACGTCATAAACCCAAGAAAGCAAGTAATAATGGAACATGGGTGATGCGACAAAGCAAGCTATCATATGAATCAAGGCAAGCAAGCTAGTAGTGCGAAGATGCAACATACTAGAAGGAATCATGTCAAGTATGTCATGTGTGCAAATGGTAGTCATGAATAATGCACAAGACATATCACAAGCATGAAGGCAAGATATGAGCAAAATATCATCAATGTATTGGCGAGAGGCCATATGTAAATAGCAATGGGACATCATGACTCTCCCAACACAACAAGCAACAATAGCATGAGGCACATGATAAACATGGCAATAGCAACAAGGACCTCCACAAAGCATGCAAATACACATATGAGTAGTAAAATGGTGAATCATGGGTAAATGCAAGCAAAGGTCACAATTGCATGGCAAAGACATATAAATAGGCATAACATGCAAAGTGAACACGATATAATGGGCATAAGGTGGCAAATGGTAAATAGCCCGTAGCCGTGTGAGAGCCAAGTAAAGGAGATGCGTGTAGTCGTTGCGCGAAGAGAACGGTGGGAAGGATAGTTCACGGGATCCCAAGTCGCCGTTGCTCTCAAGAGCTCGTTTCGTCAACTCTTGGGATTGAGAGGTTGTCGAGTATACATGAGTACCTACACAAAACAAACACAAAGGGAAAATTGTGTGTGCATGGTAGATGTACACATCATCCATCATGATGTGCACGTGTTTGTGTTGGTTAGCACAAAATATCCAATGCTCAAATAAATGAGATGCGTGATATAGAAACATGTCATCCATCATGATAGGTTTGTTGTGATGTATAGCATAATGGAGACTCAAATTGGGCAATGCATCATGAGAAATATGTAGAGCATTGTTATGCGTGGAATGCATATGGTGTAAGCAATTATGAGAACATGCAAAGTATGGGATGCATCAAAATCTCCTAATATGTATGAGGAAACTATGGGGGTCTCATCCTAAGAATTAATGGAAACATCACACGGAAAATATTGACAACATCCAAAACAATGCATATTTGGAACAATGTGATCATGGCATGGCATAGTAGATGAATTGCACAAATCATGTAAAGGAAGCATGGCAATATTATCACATGAAAAACAAAAGCCAATGAACATCATCTTGTCATCTATGCCATAAGTGCAAATGGGATTTATTTTAATGGGGCATGCATAGTTACTATGTTGAGATTGAAATGATGCAATATGGGATATCTCACTCATAGCATATGACAAGGTTAATGGATTGTCAAACATGATGTGACCAATAGAATTTTCACATGATATCCTATGGAGCATAGCATCACAACTAGGAAAAATCAACATGCTCATCATCATATTCATCACAAAATTGGCAAGTCATGACATGAAGAATTCACACTAGCATGAAGCATATTTGAATTAGGAAAAATATGCGTTTTTCAAAATTGCATTAGAGTCCCAAATAAATGTTCACCTTGTCCGGTAGATTCTTAGAGGGCGGGGAAAATTTATTTCAGGATTTTTAGAGTCCGTTTAGTATTTCTTTTCTTTGTTTTTCTGTGCGGAATTATTTAAAAAAAAGGTCAACCGACTAACCGGGCCGTGTCCGACCGGGGCACTGCGCCCTGGCGGCTTTATAAGCCGAGCCCGCGACCCCGCCAAGGCCCAAGCCGCCCGCCTCGCCAAAACCCTAGCCCCGCCGCCTGCCAACCCGCCGCCGCCGCCCTACCACCCCGCTGCCGACCCGCCGGAGCCGCGCCGCCGTCGTCGCCGGAGTTCCCCGTCGCCGCCAGTTTTCTTTGTCGGTTCAGGTTTTTTTGGTAAAACCCTAGATGCGTTCTTTTATTAGATCGTTTTTTCCAGTTTAGTTATTTAGCGAACGCCTGTTCGTTCGTTCATTCGTTCGTTCGTTTCAACGAACGATTTTCACCGTTTAGCCGCAGACAGCGAACATTTGTTCGTTAGCCCGTTCGTCAGTTTTTCTTTTTCTTGAATTTTTCGCGATTATTCTCGATCACGATTTCTGATCCGATTTTCATTTTAGTTTATCTTTTCGCTCGTTTATCAGAATCAGGCGATTCAAGAGCCTAGAGTTTTGTCTCGAAGCCCTCTTTCTGTTTAATCAATTTAAACAAGTTTTTGCTACTGTAAAATTTGACTTTAGTCCAGAATAGTAGATGGATCTTGTTTCTTTCGCAGTTTGAGTTTCGTTGCTTCGTTTGGTTTGATTCTTTTTGCAAACCAGAGTTCTTAAGTTGAACTTTCTGGTTAGATCTTCTTATTTGAGTTTTACCCGTGCATCTTTGCTTGATTGCTTATTGTATGCTTGTTTGATTGCGATAGAGTACCCGGAGTGCGAAGTGTGCTACTACGAGTCTCTAGGTTTCATGGATCATCAGCAAGGCAAGTAACACTTTGATCATACCTCTTTACTACCCAGTTTTATTGCATTAGATCAATCCTCAAACAATTGCATGATTAGGATCTGATTAATATGTGGGTTTTGGGAAGTAGATGAGGTAGTACGTATTGTCCTATTTATTACCAAACCTATGGGAGTTACTTCGACGTTGCTTATATTGCTATGCTATGCTCGTAGACGTTGTTTGGGTTTGAGTGTATTCATGACAGATGTGAGTGTTGTTAATTAATGGTTAACTTAAGGTGGCAACTTTAATACACATCTGGGTGGATTGAGGCACCTGGGGAACCCAGTGTTGCCTATATTTTTGGAAATCCCAGGGTACCGTGTGATTCTCCTATGGACTGCCACCCAGGCTCAAAGGGATCATAAGATTATTCATGCTAGAAACTTCCGTGTGCATCCACATGCCATTATGGGATCTGGCATAGTTGAGTAAGTTGTGGGAAACCTTTCCATGATGGGCTAGCAGATGTAGGGGATTGTAGGTGTACCGGCCTATCTATCGGTTAAGGGGACCTCTTCGGAAAGACTGTGTCTCGGTCATATGCTTCTCAAACATCATGTAGTGCGAGAAAACCAACGGAGGAGATCGAGTCTTGTGGGGAAAAGTGTGCAAACCTCTGCAGAGTGTACGAACTCATCATGGTTAGCCGTGTCCCCGGTTATGGACATCTTGAGTATCTAGTTCTTGGATTATCATGTGGATCTCATCACTCTTAATACAATTGATTGAGTTTAATGATGATGCTTAATTGGGACAACTACCATGATAGTTAAATAAAAATGTATTCCTTTGTTGTAGGGAAAAATTGGCTTTCCGCAAAACATATTAACCATACAGCCTCCACCAGCCATATATGCATGTAGTGATAGCATTATTCTGTTCATTACTCTCTTGTGTTACATTGCCAGCATATTCCATGTGCTGACCCATTTTCGGGCTGCAACATTCATGTTGCAGACCTTTCAGACGACGAGTAAGGTGCCTTAGGTCATGGTCTTTCACTCAGTGATGCCGTTGGAGTTGATGGACTCACTTTATTTTCCAAGCCTTCCACTGTTATCGTATTAGATGGCCTTAAGCCATATTTATTGTAATAATTCTCTTTTGAGACATTCGATGTAATAAGTGTGTGATTGCTACTCTGTTATAAATCCTCAAGTATTGTGCGTGTTAGCATTACCGATCCAGGGATGACACTGATGCACAGAGATCAGGCTGTTTGAGGTCTGGTCGCTACAAGATAATAGGATAAATATTTTTGGTATTTTTGTTGTATAGATTGGAAAATAAAGATTTTAAAATAAATGGTAATAGTAATAGCAAGTTGATAATAAAATAATATGATGGAAGATAGACCCGGGGGCCATAGGTTTCAGTAGTGGCTTCTCTCAAGATAGCAAATTCTATGGTGGGTGAGGTAACTAAGGATAATTTTGACCGTTGTTGAGTGATCTACTCCTGGATCAGTATTGTACACCCTTGCTAAACTTATGGCAAGGTACACAATAGGTTTGGTATACAGCATGGCATACATTACAGAACCTATGTCTGAGGCATAGGGAATGCCTTTCATTCTCTCTCTATCTTCTGCCGTGGTCAGGCTTTGAGTCTTACTCGACTTCACACCTTCAACACAGGCAAGAACTCGTTCTTTGACTGATCCATTTTGAACTTATTCAAAATCTTGTCAAGGTATGTGTTGTGTGAAAGTCCTACGAAGCGTCTCGATCTATCCCTATAGATCTTGATGCCCAATATATAAGTAGCTTCACCGAGGTGTTTCATTGAAAAATTATTATTCAAGTATCCTTTTATGCTACTCAGAAATTCTATATCATTTCCAATCAATAATATGTCATCCACATACAATATCAGAAATGCTACAGACCTCCCACTCACTTTCTTGTAAATATAGGCTTCACCATAAGTCTGTATAAAACCATATGCTTTGATCACCTCATCAAAGCGTATATTCCAACTCCGAGATGCTTGCACCAGTCCATAGATGGATCGCTGGAGCTTGCACACTTTGTTTGCACCTTTAGGATCGACAAGAACTTCTGGTTGCATCATATACAACTCTTCTTTAATATCCATTAAGGAATGCAGTTTTTGACATCCATTTGCCAGATTTCATAATAAAAAATGCGGCAATTGCTAACATGATTCGGACGGACTTCAGCATCGCTACAGGTGAAAAAGTCTCATTGTAGTCAACCCCTTGAACTTGTCGAAAACCTTTTGCGACAAGTCGAGCTTGGTAGATAGTAACATTACCATCAGCGTCAGTCTTCTTCTTGAAGATCCATTTATTCTCTATGGCTTGCCGATCATCGGGCAAGTCTACCAAAGTCCATACATTGTTCTCATACATGGATCCTATCATAGATTTCATGGCTTCAAGCCATCTGTCGGAATCTGGGCTCATCATAGCTTCTTCATAGTTCGTAGGCTTGCCATGATCTAGTAACATGACTTCCAGGACAGGGTTACCATACCACTCTGGTGCGGATCGTGCTCTGGTTGACCTACGAGGGTCAGTAGCAACTTGATCTGAAGTTTCATAATCATTATCATTATCATTATCTTCCTCTCTAGTTGGTGTAGGCATCACGGGAACAGATTTCTGTGATGTGCTACTTTCCAATTTGAGAGAAGGTACATTTACCTCATCAAGTTCTACATTCCTCCAACTCACTTCTTTAAAGAGAAACTCCTTCTCTAGAAAGGACCCATTCTTAGCAACAAAGATCTTGCCTTCGGACCTGTGGTAGAAGGTGTACCCAATTGTTTCCTTAGGGTATCCTATGAAGATGCACTTCTCTGATTTAGGTTCGAGCTTATCAGGTTGAAGCCTTTTGACATAAGCGTCGCATCTCCACACTTTAAGAAACGGCAGTTTAGGTTTCTTGCCAAACCATAGTTCATACGGTGTCATCTCAACGGATTAAGACGGTGCCCTATTTAATGTGAATGCGGCTGTCTCTAATGCATAACCATGAAATGATAGTGGCAAATCGGTAAGAGACATCATAGAATGTACCATATCTAATAAAGTATGGTTACGATGTTCGGACACACCATTACACTGTGATGTTCCAGGTGGCGTGAGTTGTGAAACAATTCCACATTGTTTTAAATGAAGGCCAAACTCATAACTCAAATATTCACCTCCACGATCAGATCGTAGAAACTTTATTTTCTTGTTACGATGATTCTCTACTTCACTCTGAAATTCCTTGAAATTTTCAAATGTTTCAGACTTGTGTATCATTAAGTAGATATACCCATACCTACTCAAATCATCTGTGAAGGTCAGAAAATATCGATACCCGCCGCGTGCCTCAACACTCATCGGACCGCATTGATGACCCACAAGTATAGGGGATCGCAACAGTTTTCGAGGGTAGAGTATTCAACACAAATTTATTGATTCGACACAAGGGGAGCCAAAGAATATTCTCAAGTATTAGCAGCTGAGTTGTCAATTCAACCACACCTGGAAAACTTAATATCTGCAGCAAAATATTTAGTAGCAAAGTAATACGACAGTAATGGTAACGGTGGCAAAAGTAACGGTAGCAGTTTTGTAGTGATTATAACAGTGGCAACGGAAAAGTAACTAAGCAAAGATCAATATGTGAAAAGCTCGTAGGCAATGGATCAGTGATGGATAATTATGTGGGGTGCGATTCCTCATGCAACAATTATAACATAGGGTGACACAAAACTAGCTCCAGTTCATCAATGTAAAGTAGGCATGTATTTCGAATATAGTCATACATGCTTATGGAAAAGAACTTGCATGACATCTTTTGTCCTACCCTCCCGTGGCAGCGGGGTCCTATTGGAAACTAAGGGATTTTAAGGCCTCCTTTTAATAGAGTACCAGACCAAAGCATTAACACTTAGTGAATACATGAACTCCTCAAACTACGGTCATCACTAGTAAGTATCCCGATTATTGTCACTTCGGGGTTAATGGATCATAACACATAATAGGTGACTATAGAGTTGCAAGATAGGATCAAGAATTCACATATATTCATCAAAACATAATAGGTTCAGATCTGAAATCATGGCACTCAGGCCCTAATGACAAGCATTAAGCATAGCAAAGTCATAGCAACATCAATCTCAGAACATAATGGATAGTAGGGATCAAACCCTAACAAAACTAACTCGATTACATGATAAATCTCATCCAACCCATCACCGTCCAGCAAGCCTACGATGCAATTACTCATGCACGGCGGTGAGCATCATGAAATTGGTGATGGAGGGAAGGTCAATGATGACGATGGCGACGGATTCCCCTCTCCGGAGCCCCGAACGGACTCCAGATCAGCCCTCCCGAGATAGATTAGGGCTTGGCAGCGGCTCTGTATCGTAAAACGTGATGAATCCTTCTCTCTGATGTTTTTCTCCCCAAACGTGAATATATGGAGTTGGAGTTGAGGTCGGTGGAGCACCAAGGGGCCCACGAGGCAGCGGGCGTGCCCAGGGGGTAGGAACGCCCCCCACCCTTGTGGACAGGGTGTGGGCCTCCTGGCCTTGATTCTTTCTCCAGTATTTTCTATATATTCCAAAAATATTCTCCGTTGATTTTCAGGTCATTCCAAGAACTTTTATTTCTGCACAAAAATAACACCATGGCAATTCTGCTGAAAACAGCGCCAGTCCGGGTTAGTTCCATTCAAATCATGCAAGTTAGAGTCCAAAACAAGGGCAAAAGTTTTTGGAAAAGTAGATATGTTGGAGACACATCAACTCCCCCAAGCATAAACCTTTGCTTGTCATCAAGCAATTCAGTTGACAAACTGAAAGTGATAAAGAAAAACTTTTACAAACTCTGTTTGCTCTTGTTGTAAATATGTAAAGCCAACATTCAAGTTTTCAGCAAAGATTATGACCTAACCATATCCATAATAACACTTAGGTCTCATGTTTACTCATATCAATGACATAATAAACTAGCGAGCAATAATAGTAGATCTCGGATGACAACACTTTCTCAAAACAATCATAATATGATATAACAAGATGGTATCTCGCTAACCCTTTCTGAGACCGCAAAACATAAATGCAGAGCGCCCCTGAAGATCAAGGGCCGACTAGAAATTGTAATTCATGGTAAAAGAGATCTAGTCAGGTCATACCCAATGTAAAGTAACAACAATACATGCAAATGACAGTGGTGCTCTCCAACTGGTGCTTTTTAATAAGAGGATGATGACTCAACATAAAAGTAAATAGATAGGCCCTTCGCAGAGGGAAGCAGGGATTTGTAGAGGTGCCAGTGCTTGGTTTTGAAATAGAGATGAATAATATTTTGAGTGGTATACTTTCATTGTCAACATAACAACCGAGAGATATCGATATCTTCCATGCTACACACATTATAGGCGGTTCCAAAGCAGAATTGTAAAGTTTATACTCCCCCACCACCAACAAGCATCAATCCATGGCTTGCCCGAAACAACGGGTGCCTCCAACTAACAACAATCCTGGGGAGTTTTGTTTGCAATTATTTTGATTTGATTTGAGCATGGGACTGGCCATCTCGGTGACCAGCCATTTTCTCGTGAGTGAGGAGCAAAGTCCACTCCTCTTGAGAATAACCCGCCTAGCATGGAAGATACAGACAGCCCTAGTTGATACATGAGCTATTCGAGCATACAAAACAAAATTTTTATTTGAAGGTTTAGAGTTTGGCACATACAAATTTACTTGGAATGGCAGGTAGATACCGCATATAGGAAGGTATGGTGGACTCATATGGAATAACTTTGGGGTTTATGGAATTGGATGCACAAGCATTATTTCCGCTTAGTACAAGTGAAGGCTAGAAAGAGACTGGGAAGCGACCAGCTAGAGAGCGACAACAGTCATGAACATGCATTAAAATTAATCAACACTGAATGCAAGCGTGAGTAGGATATAATTCACCATGAACATAAATTTCGTGGAGGCTATGTTGGTTTTGTTTCAACTACATGCATGAACATATGCCAAGTCAAGCCACTCGAATCGTTCAAAGGAGGATACCACCCTATCATACCACATCACAACCATTTTAATAGCATGTTGGCACGCAAGGTAAACCATTATAAACTCCTAGCAAATTAAGCATGGCATGAGAAACTATAATATCTAATTGTCATTGCAAATATGCTTCATTCATAATAGGCTGAATCAGGAACGATGAACTAATCATATGTACAAAAACAATAGAGGTCAAGTTCATACCACCTTTTCTCATCTCAATCAGTTCATCATATATCGCCATTATTGCCTTTCACTTGCAAAACCGAATAGTGTGGATAATAATAATAGTGCACGTGCATTGAATTAAGCTGGAATCTGTAAGCATTCAATACATGGGAGAAGACAAGGTAATACATGCTCTTTGTTAGATCAGCAATAATGCATATGAGAGCCACTCAACATTTTCATTATGGTCTTCTCCTCTTGACCCCCAAAGAAAAGAAAAGAAACAAAACTATTTACATGGGAAAGCTCCCAACAAGCAACAGAAGAACGAGAAATCTTTTGGGGTTTTCTTTTTTTAATTACTACTACAGGCATGGAAAGTAAACTAGCTAAAAGCTACAACTAATTTTTGTCTTAAGGGTTTTCAAACACACAAGAAGAATGCCAGAAAAGAAAATAAACTAGCATGGATAATACAATGAAAAAGTATGAGCACCGACAACTGGCATGAGTGTGTGAACATGAATGTAATGTCGGTGAGAAATACGTACTCCCCTAAGCTTAGGCTTTTGGCCTAAGTTGGTCTATGGCCACGGCTGGCCTGGTGGAAATCCGAAGTTGTAACTGGGGTCATACTAGGATGCAGCAGCTATTGCCTCACGAGCTGCAGCTTGGAGGCGGGCTGCCTCCGTCCTCCTCTCGTACTCGTTCACCTCCTCCATGGTTATAACATATCTCCCTTTTCTCTGAAAGTCAAAGAAAGAAGGGAGAGCAACATGGACGGTGTGCTGTCTGTCAAAGATTAGTCGATACTGGAGGAACTAATCGTTCCTCTCAACAAACTGGTGAGGCAATTCAATATCATTCTCTTGTATGGGTATCTCAAGAAAATTAGCTAAACGGGTTGCATAAATTCCACCAAACAAGTCTCCAATAATATTTTTATTATGAAACCTACGTGCAACAATGGCCCCCAAGTTGTATTGTTTATCTCCTAATACAGCACTCTTGAGAACACTAAAATCGGGGACACACATGTGACATGCCTCATCCTTACCATTGATGCATCTACCTATAAAGAGAGAGAAATATGTATGGTAGGAAAGTGAATGCTCCCTATGGTAGCTTGTGTTATTTCTCTAGATTCTCCCACAATGATACTAGCAAGAAATTCTTTAAATTCAGATTTGCGAGGTTCACTAACAATACCCCACTACGGGAGTTTACAAGCAGTATTAAAATCTTCTAAGTCCATGGTATAAGATTTATCATAGAGATCAAACAGGACAGTGTGAGAATTGTGTGATGATGTAAATTTAAATCTTCTCACAAAGGAATCAGTTAGGTGATAATATTAGGGGCACTTATCTGACACGAATCCCTCAAGTTCAGCATTACGCACATACGCGTCGAATTCCTCCTTAATTCCTGCTTGGACCATAAAATCTTCTAATGATCATTCACAAGGCCGCACTTGAGCTTCTCTTGGTAGTTCATAGTCCGGCTCACGTATCGCGGACCTGGGTCCTTGCTTCTTTGAGGAACCACCTTGGTACATTTTCCTAAACATATTTCTTCCTCTGAAAAATTTCTGAAATTTTTAGTAACTCAAAATAAAAAGTGAACCAAACTCAACAAGATTGATAGCAACTACTCCTACAAGTGCCTAGAGGCCATATCATGCATTAAAACTACTTTTGACCACATAAATTTGACATGCAAGCTCAAGAATAGGGTCACCTAAGCAGCAAAGATTTGCAATAAATAAAACACTAGAACAAAAACTAATTGGACCATTGGAAGAGTCACATACCGAGGAGCAATCTCCCAAAGCAGTTTTGTGAATGGAGCTTTGAGAAAGGAGATCGAAAATGGCAGCAAGATGAGCTAGAACATGGGTTTGAGCTGGTGGATGATTTTTTCTGGAGGAAGACAAAGTGTGCGGGTGCAAGAATAAGTGGAGGGGACCCACGTGGGGTCCACGAGGCAGGGGGTGCACCCAGGGGGTGGGCGCACCCTCCACCCTCGTGGGCACATGGTGGGTCCCCTTGGTGTGTTCTCAGTGCCAATAATTCTTAAATATTCTGGAAAAAATCATATTAAATTTTCAGGGCATTTGGAGAACTTTTATTTTTGAGGTATTTTTTTATTGCAAGGATAATTCAGAAAACAGACAGAAAATACTATTTTTACTTTATTTAATATAAATAACAGAAAGTAAAAAGAGGGTACAGAAGGTTGTGCTTTCTAACTTCATCCATCTCATGCTCATCAAAAGGAATCCACTAACAAGGTTGATCAAGTCTTGTTAACAGACTCATTCTGAATCGCATGAAACCAGAGAAATTTCGAATAACACTAGGTTACCTCAACGGGGATATGCACGTCCCCAACAATAAGAATATCATATTTCTTCTTGACAGTAGGAAGAGAAAATTCAAAACCTCCAATAATAATTGTTGAAATTTTTTCAATAGAATTGATACTGTGGACTTGAGGTTGTTTCCTCGGAAAGTGTACCGTATGCTCATTACCATTAACATGAAAAGTGACATTGCCTTTGTTGCAATGAATAACAGCCCCTGTAGTATTCAAAAAGGGTCTACCAAGGATAATCGACATACTATCATCCTCGGGAATATCAAGAATAACAAAGTTCATTAAAATAGTAACGTTTACAACCATAACAGGCACATCCTCACAAATACCGACAGGTATAGCAGCTGATTTATCCGCCATTTGCAAAGATATTTCAGTAGGTGTCAACTTATTCAAATCAAGTCTACGATATAAAGAGAGAGTCATGACACTAACACCGGCTCCAAGATCACATAAAGTAGTTTTAACATAGTTTCTTTTAATGAAGCATGGTATAGTTGGTACTCCTGGATCTCCTAGTTTCTTAGGTATTCCACCCTTAAAAGTATAATTAGCAAGCATAGTGGAAATTTCAGCTTCCGGTATCTTTCTTTTATTAGTAACAATATCTTTCATGTACTTAGCATAAGGATTCATTTTAAGCATATCAGTCAATCGTATACGCAAAAAGATAGGTCTAATCATTTCAGCAAAGCGCTCAAAATCCTCATCATCCTCTTTCTTGGATGGTTTAGGAGGAAAATGCATGGGTTTCCGAATCCATGGTTCTCTTTATTTACCGTGCTTCCTAGCAACAAAGTCTCCCTTATCATAACGTTGATTCTTTGATTGTGGGTTATCAAGATCAATAGCAGGGTCAATCTCTACATCATTGTCATTGCTAGGTTGAGCATCAACATGAACATCATCATTAACATTATCACTAGGTTCATGTTCATTACCAGATTGTGTTTCAGCATCAAAAATAGAAATATCATTGGGATTCTTAGGTCAGTCTACAACAGGTTCACTAGAAGCATGCAAAGTCCTATCATTTTTCTTTTTCTTCCTTTTAGAAGAACTAGGTGCATCAACATTAGTTCTCTGAGAATCTTGTTCAATTCTCTTAGGATAGCCCTCAGGATACAAAGGTTCCTGAGTCATTTTACTCCCTCTAGTCATAACTCTAACAGCATTATCATTTTTCTTATATTTAATTCATTGAGCAAATCATTCTGAGCTTTAAGTACTTGTTCTACTTGAGTGGTAACCATAGAAGCATGTTTACTAATAAGTTTAAGTTCACCTTTAACTCTAGACATATGATCACTCAAGTGTTCAATCATATAAGCATTGCGTTTCAATTGTCTACCAACATAAGCATTGAAGTTTTCTTGTTTAACAATAAAATTATCAAACTCATCCAAGCATTGGGTAGCAGACTCTTACGAGGAATATCACCTTCATCAAATATATAGAGAGAATTTACCTTTACTACCTGTGTCGGGTTATCAAGACCATGTATTTCTTCAATAGGTGGTAAATTCTTAACATCTACAGCTTTAATACCTTTTTCTTTCATAGATTTCTTGCCTCTTGCATATCTTCAGGACTGAGAAATAGAATACCCCTTTTCTTCGGACTTGCCTTAGGAGTTGGTTCAGGAAGTGTCCAATCATTTTCATTAGTCAACATATTATTCAATAGCAATTCAGCTTGATCAACTGTTCTTTCCCTAAAAACACAACCAGCACAACTATTCAGGTGGTGTCTGGAAGCATCGGTTAGTCCATTATAAAAGATATCAAGTATTTCATTTTTCTTGAGAGGATGATCAGGAAAAGCATTAAGTAATTGGAGAAGCCTCCCCCAAGCTTGTGGGAGACTCTCTTCTTCAATTTGCACAAAATTATATATTTCCCTTAAGGCAGCTTGTTTCTTATGAGCGGGGAAATATTTAGCAGAGAAATAATAAATCATATCCTAGGGACTATGCACACAACCAGGATCAAGAGAAATAAACCATGTTTTAGCATCACCCTTTAATGAGAATGGGAATAACTTAAGGATAAAGTAATAGCGAGTTTTCTCATCATTAGTGAACAGGGTGGCTATATCATTTAATTTAGTAAGATGTGCCACAACAATTTCAGATTCTTAGCCATAAAAAGGATCAGATTCAACCAAAGTAATTAACTCAGGATCGACAGAGAAATCATAATCCTTATCAGAAATAAAGATAGGTGAAGTAGCAAAAGCAGGGTCATATTTCATTCTAGCATTCAAAGATTTTTCTTTAAGCTTAACTAATAATTTCTTAAGATCAGATCTATCATTGCAAGCTAAAAAGTATCTAGCAGTTTCTTCATCCATAACATAGCCCTCAGGCACAACTGGCAATTCATATCCAGGGGGAGAATCTTCATCATCACTTTCATCAATATTATCGGTTTCAATAATTCCATTCTCTCTAACCCTAGAAAGTTGTTCGTCAAGAAATTCACCTAGTGGCACAGTATTATCAAGCATAGAAGTAGTTTCGTCATAAGTATCATGCAAAGCAGAAGTGGCATCATCAATAACATGCAACATATCAGAATGAATAGCAGGAGTAGGTGTCGCAAGCTTACTCAAAACAGAAAGTGAATCAAGTGTAGAGCTAGATGGCAGTTCCTTACCTCCCCTCGTAGCTGAGGGAAAAATCTTGGTTCTTTTATCTTTCAAGTTCTTCATGGTGATCAGAAGATATAAATCCCAAGTGACTCAAAGAATAGAGCTATGCTCCCCAGCAACGGCGCCAAAAAATAGTCTTGATGACCCACAAGTATAGGGGATCGCAACAGTTTTTGAGGGTAGAATATTCAACCCAATTTATTGATTCAAGACAAGGGGAGCCAAAGAATATTCTCAAGTATTAGCAGCTGAGTTGTCAATTCAACCACACCTGGAAAACTTAATATCCCTAGCAAAGTATTTAGTAGCAAAGTAATATAATAGTAATGGTAACGGTGGCAAAAGTAATGGTAGCAGTTTTGTAGTGATTGTAACAGTGGCAAAGGAAAAGTAACTAAGCAAAGATCAATATGTGAAAAGCTCGTAGGAAATGGATCAGTGATGGATAATTATGTCGGATGTGATTCCTCCCGGTTATAAAATAGGGTGACATAGAACTAGCTCCAGTTCATCAATGTAATGTAGTCATGTATTCCGAATATAGTCATACGTGCTTATGGAAAAGAACTTGCATGACATCTTTTGTCCTACCCTCCCGTGGCAGCGGGGCCCTATTGGAAACTAAGGGATATTAAGGCCTCCTTTTAATAGAGTGCCGGAGCAAAGAGCACCCGACCAATTCGAAACAAAAATAAAAAGGAACATAGTTCCAATAAAGGGAACCCAGGGACCATATTCTTCTCCAATCTGAGTTTTGCTCAAGTCTCGAATAAACTCAAGGACATATTCAAAAAAATTCTGACCGTCGGTCAGGATGGTTTGTGGATTCCGAACAGCTATGACAACTGAACCTAGCAAGATAGTAATTACGACCCAAGAAGTGATGAGTACTTGGGCATGAATTTGGAAACCTCCTATTTGCCAATAGAAGTGTTGGCCTACTTCTACACCTGATATATCGTATAACCCCTTGAGTGTTTTAATGGATGTGGTCCAATGGCTAAAGCTCTGCCAGCTTCTTGTAGACTGGTAGTCTCCGAGAGGAACCTTAACCCCCCGGGCCGGGTGGGATGGTATACTTTTTTTTTTGCCACAAGTGGGAACTCAGTCCTTGGTAAGACACAAGTTAACACTTAGTGAATACATGAACTCCTCAAACTACGGTCATCATCAGTAAGTATCTGATTATTGTCACTTCGGGGTTAACGGATCGTAACACATAATAGGTGACTATAGACTTGCAAGATAGGATCAAGAACTCACATATATTCATGAAAACATAATAGGTTCAGATCTGAAATCATGGCACTCGGGCCCTAGTGAGAAGCATTAAGCATAGCAAAGTCATAAAACATCAATATCAGAACATAATGGATATTAGGGATCAAACCCTAACAAAACTAACTCGATTACATGATAAATCTCATCCAACCCATCACCGTCCAGCAAGCCTACGATGGAATTACTCATGCGCGGCGGTGAGCAGCATGAAATTGGTGATGGAGGAAGGTTGATGATGACGATGGCGACGGATTCCCCTCTCCGGAGCCCCGAACGGACTCCAGATCAGCCCGCCCAAGAGAGATTAGGGCTTGGCGGCGGCTCCGTATCTTAAAACACGATGAATCCTTCTCTCTGATATTTTTTCTCCCCGAACATGAATATATGGAGTTGGAGTTGAGGTCGGTGGAGCACTAGGGGGGCCACGAGGCAGGGGGCGCGCCCAGGGGGTAGGCGCGCCCCCACCCTCATGGATAGGGTGTGGGCCCTCTGGCCTTGATTCTTTTGCTAATTTTTAATATATTCCAAAAATATTCTTCGTTGATTTTCAGGTCATTCCAAGAACTTTTATTACTGCACAAAAATAACACCATGGCAATTCTGTTGAAAACAACGTCAGTCCGGGTTAGTTCCATTCAAATCATGCAAGTTAGAGTCCAAAACAAGGGCAAAAGTGTTTGGAAAAGTAGATACGTTGGAGACGTATCACACATACATCGGTATGTATTATTTCCAATAAGTCATTAGTTCGCTCCATTGTTCTGAGGAACGGAGTTTTAGTCATCTTGCCCATGAGGCATGGTTTGCAAGTATCAAATGATTCATAATCAATTGATTTCAAAAGTCCATCTGCATGGAGTTTCTTCATGCGCTTTACACCAATATGACCTAAACGGCAGTGCCACATGTATCGGCATCAATATTATGAATATGTGTATCACTACGATCGAGAATCAATAAACCATTTGTATTGAGTGCATGACCATAGAAGGTTTTATTCATTTAAACAAAACAACACTTATCCTCTGACTTAAATGAATAATCGTACTGCAATAAACATGATTTAATCATATTCATGCTCAACGCAAACACCAAATAACATTTATTTAGGTTCAACACTAATCCCGAAGGTAGAGGGAGTCTGCGATGGTGATCATATCAACCTTGGAATCACTTCCAACACACATCGTCACCTCGCCCTTAACTAGTCTTTGTTTATTCTGCAATTTTTGTTTTGACTTACTAATCTTAGCAACTGAACCGGTATCAAATACCCAGGGGTTACAATGAACACTAGTAAAGTACGCATCAATAACATGTATGTCAAATATACCTTTGGTCAGTTTGCCATCCTTCTTATACGCCAAGTATTTGGGGTAGTTCCGCTTCTAGTGAACATTCCCTTTGTAGTAGAAGCACTCAGTTTCAGGCTTAGGTCCAGCTTTGGGCTTCTTCACGGGAGTGGCAACTTGCTTGCCATTCTTCTTGAAGTTCCCTTTCTTTTCCTTTGCCCTTTTTCTTGAAACTAGTGGTCTTGTTAACCATCAACACTTGATGCTCTTTCTTAATTTCTACGTTCACCAATTTCATCATCGTGAAGAGCATGCAAATCTTTTTCGTTATCCCTTGCACATTATAGTTCATCACGAAGTTCTAGTAGCCTGGTGATAGTGAATAGAGAACTCTGTCAATCACTATCTTATCTGGAAGATTATCTCCCACTTGATTCAAGCGATTATAGTGCCCAGACTATGACGCCCCTAGGCCGACGCTCCAGATGCCTTTCATGTTTTGTGTGTCAGCTGTGTCAATTAATTGTTTGTTGCATTTCACCATGTCATCATTTGCATTGCATCGGCACTTCGTTGCCGTCAATTTTTTTAAACTTGCACTCGTTCATCGTTGATGTTTCTTCCTTCGCCTTCTTCACCTTCCCTCTTGACCGCTTTTCCTTTGTTGACCGCTCCAGACCAATCGGGTTTTCGCTTCCCTTTTGACCGTGACCGTCGTTCTCTTCTCTCTCTTCTCTGAGCCCATCAAACCCCCTTGTCTCCATGGCCTTTTGTCAAACCCCTCGCGCGCGTTCGAAAGTTGTCCCGAACCCGACCCGGGCAGTTGTGACCGTTGGGTCCGGATCATCACCAAATGTCCCTAAAATATCTTCGTTTTATTTATTGGACTCCCTAACATATTTATTCTCAACCGTCCGATTTGATCGGAGGGACCTAATAGTCCCAAATCTAGCCCTTCCTATAAATAAACCCTAACCTTAAATTTTAGGATCAATGTCCCATCCTCCCTGCCGCCGCCACTCTCTTCCTCGGAACCCATTCTGATCCCGCAGCCAATCCTCCACCTCTCCTCGAATTCATCCATCAGCCACTCACCACCGATCCATCGAACCACCAATCAGCTCCGCCGCCTCCCCTGTTCGATCCTCGCCGCATCCGCAGCCCCCCAAAGCTCCTCCTACCTCGTCCTCTAGCTCCTGGGTCGTCGCTCCCGTCCACCACCGGTGTCCGAACCAGCAGCCCCGAGCTTCTCCTCTGCTCCCTGCCAAAGCACTCCTGTCACCTCCCATGGCCTCCCCAGATGAACTCCCCTGCCCGAGCCGCTTCCCCGCGCCACCATCCGAATCCGGCCGGAGCTCGCCTACTCGCGCCCATCCCCACCTGATTATGTAGCGCCGCCGCGCCGTGCTACTCCCACGCAACTCGACCTCTGCCTCCGCTGCTCGCATCTCGCCGGGGCAGGTCCCATCGCGTCGCTCGCCGGCGATCCCAATACCTCACAGGAGGTCCCGTCCTGGACGCCCGAACAAGCTCGCCAGCGTTCTCAGGTCGTCCTTGTGCTGTCGCTCTGCACCGAGCATAGACCCCGCAGCCGCCGTTGTCTCACCCCAGCAGTCGTCGCTGCCCATCCATGGACAGCCGCCGCAAGCAGCAGCAGCACCGGAGCTCCCTTCGCCGTCGGGCACCACCAGCAGCGCCTGTCACCACCGTCACGTTCGTCTTCCAGCGAGGCGAGGCACCGAGCTCCAAGTCCCTGCGCCGCCGCTCATGGTCTGCCTCGCGACCCCCTGCTAGTGCTCCTGCCTCCTCTTCGCCTTCGTCCTTGCCATCTCCGGCCATCTCCATCATTCTCGGTCCTCCCAGCGCCTCTCGACCTTCTAGCCCTGCCGGAGCCGTGCCGTCCCGCCGCTCGCTGGAGCCCCACTCGTCCTTGCACCGTCGCTGCTTTCTGTTGAGCACGAGCTCGATCCCCTACCACTCGTCTGCGTTGACCGTTCCACCCCTGCGCCTGAGCCCGCAACCACCGGCTCCAGCCGGCCCTCTCCACCGACCGGCCCATGAGGCCTGGTGAGCAGCCCCACCCTCTATGCACTTTTGGGTCGGCCAGATTCGGGCCGAGACACATTATTTCACGGAACGTTTTTGCTATTTATACAATGCAGGCATATTTTTAGAAAACACCGTCATCTTCATGCATATAATAATCATTTAACCATGCATCGGATTAAAACAAATTATATATGAAAAATGCTTAGAATTTCATCTAGTTTCATAATATACCACTTTCATCCATGTTAAAATTGTTTAAAATGTTGTTTGCTTAAATTTGCTCAAATGCCATGTTAAAAAGATTTATTTCCTAACTAAATAGCCGTAACTTTGTTTTAAATATACTTGATATGTAAATGGGGTAGAAAATGCATAGTTTAACATGATGGCATTACTTTGCATGTTTAACAACAATAAAATATGGTTTAGGATAGAACAGTACCAAATCCAAAAATATGCACATGAGGATTTTCCGGAATTGTTGGTTGTTGTTTCCGGCCTCATTTAAATTGCCTAGATAGGTAGTTTTATTATGCTCACCCTCTTGCCATGTTAACCAACATTTAATATTGTTGTGTAAATAAACAAAATTAAACTAAATAAATGAATGTGGTGTTTCGTTAATATGCAACTCGTTGCATATTGAGCTCCACTTAACTTGTAGTATTGTTTGTGCACTTTGCCATGCCATGACTCATTAAGCCGGACATGCATCATACTTGATTGCGCATCATGCCATGACTATGCTTGTTGGTTTACCATGTTGTTTGCTTCTTTCCGGTTGTGCTTCATCTCGATAGTTCCGCTAACGTTGCGATTGTGAGGATCCGTTCGACTACGTTGGCTCGTCTTCTTCATGGACCCATTCTTCTTCCTAGCGGGATTTCAGGCAAGATGACCATCACCTTGGATCTCACTACTATTTTGCTATGCTTGTTGTCTCGATGCTATCGCTATGTCGCGCTACCTACCACTTGTTTATCAAGCCTCCCAATATGCCATGAAACAGTTTCTAACCTTTTCACCCTTCCTACACTGGTGCGCGTCGGTCCAAACAAACGGTTTTTTACCCCTTTCCGCGATGGCATTTGGAACCGTCGCCAAGTGAGTCTGTGCGATAGGGTGTCCTTCCCACACAACCCAAAAATCGTTGGGGATAGGTCCTCCTGGGACCCAAGCTGGGGCCGTGTGCGATCGGGCGAGGCATCGAAACGCAATCATTTCCGTAGGTATGTACATACCACACGGTGAATCCCAGAAATCATTTCCGTAGGTATGTACATCCCACACGGTGAATCCCAGAAATCATTTCCGTACGTATGTACATCCCACATGGTAATCCGAGAAAATCATTTCCGTAGGTATGTACATCCCACACGGTGAATCCCAGAAAAACATTTCCGCTCGTATGTATATCACACACAGTCAATCCAAGGAATATGTTTCCGTTCTTATGTACATCCCACATAGTCAATTCAGGGAAAACGTTTCCGTTCGGATGTAAATCCCACACAGTTTTATGTGTAGACTCGTGTGTGAAAGGTGTAACTATCACACACGGTCTTTCTTGGTTAACTGTTTGCTTTTATCAACTATATCACACACGATTTGATGAAGAAAACTGTGTGGCATCGGGCTATCCATCGCAACCGCTTTTACTACTAGAACCTTTTGCAAAGGTCCATGACACATTTAGAAGGTTTATTAGTTTACAATTAATAATTCCAGTATTACACAAATTCACATTTCATATCGAACAGCTGTTCGCCAATTTCATATAAGGCACATAAATATATTATAACATCACAATATGGTAGCTACATGAAAACAGCACAGTACAACATATAGCTAGTTCAACTTCATAAGAACAATATATTCATTCCCTAATCGAGATCATCCAAGCTCGTCTTATCCACCTCTACTTTCTGTTCAGTAAGAACCCATTTTGCATGGGCCAACTGGAAAAGTGCCTCCTCCTTCGCCAACACCATCTTAGCAAAGTCTTTTAAAAAAATCTGAGCTCATTCTCCACCTTCAACTTTTTATCCCGCATCTTGAAATATGCTTCAGCGTTGACAAGACTTTCTCTAAGCCTAGCTGTGTTCACTTCCTCATACATACTCCAGAGCTTTGTTAGGCACATCTTCAAAGACTATGGCCACTCTTGATCAACCCACTCCAACTAAGAACACTTATGTTCATCCTATAATATTTAAAACTAGATCAGTAACAATTTTAGGAAAAATGGGTTTATAGAAACATAGAAAATCACTAATGCTTATTTTGAAAAATTGAAGAAACATGTTAATTATGACATATCTTCTCAAAAAGATCAATGTGCAAATGAAATAATTGGTACTGAGACAACAACGAAATTCTCGAACATCAGAAGCTATAATTAACTACAACGACGCTACAAGTTCTTACTCATGTACAATAAATAACAAATCGAACATTTTATGAGGAAGGTAAATATAACTGCAACAGCATAACGACAATGTTTGGATGACAGCAAATTGATACTAACAGGTGTGTACATTCACAAATTTAGTAACATAGAACTAATAGCACTAAGGCCATCCACTATGTATGCCAAAACTGGTGTAAAGACAACTGTTCCTACATCTCGCATCGGTGCCCTGAACTGGCGAGCCGATGCAGCGGAAAAAATCAAGGACCCGGACTCCGGAGCACGTAGTTTCTCCGATGCCCAGTTCCTTCGTGCCATAAAGATTTAGTATTTTACTGCTTGGTTGCTCAGATGTGTGGACCAAAGTTGGCTGCACAAACTGCTGAAGCGGTGCCAAATAATTTTCTAATAACACCGCTGATGAGATGGCAACAATTTAAGATACTAGGTACAAACTGTGACACTGTCTTAGGATGCGTTTGGTTGAAGGTGTGGTACGAATGGGTTGGGACCGTGACAGTGTTTGAGTCACATCTAACAAATGATTTGTAACAACGGAACAGGGTCTAACCTTCTCTACACATGCCAGAAACTTACTCCCAGTGTCCACAGAATCAAACGCAAGTAGCTTCACGCATGGAGATTGATGGTGACAATGAGCAGATAGATCTTCAGCCACCCCGCTCCATTCGTTGCCACTGATGGTCTTAGGGAGCTATAAGAGGAAGAAGCAACTCAAATCGACCTCCAGGTAAAAATCCTTCATTCCAAGTCATAGCCCGAGAGAGAGAAGAGAGGCATACCCGGGTGGTGAAGGAGTAGTCGTCGGAGAAGAAACCGGAGGAGGAACCGCTGGAGATGTCTTTGAAGAAGACCATGGCGACCCCGGCGGTAGGATGCGAGACGACGAGAGCGAGGAAGCGGCTATAGCTTAGTAAGGAAGGAAGGAAGGAAGGAGGAAATAGGGGAAATGTGACTTGTGGTTGGGGAGAAAAGGGGGTAGGGAAGGGGGAAGGGGGCGGGGGTAGATATTTTGGTGGTAGGCCAAAATTTTGGAAATGTGGAGGGAAACTTAGCGCGCGGTGCCGCCGGACCATTCACTTTGAACGATTGTGTGCATCGCAAACGATTCTTCTGCTTTACGCGCATGGGATGAGTTTGATAATTCAAATTTTGGTCTCAAGGCATGGGCACATTCACTTTGAACACGCGCGGTGCCGCCGGACCATTCACTTTAAACAATTGTGTGCATAGCAAACGATTCTTCTATTTTACGCACATGGGATGAGTTTGATAATTCAAATTTTGGTGGAAATTTCCCCGTGAACATCATTGCATAATTGAACATCGCTTGCTAATTTGGGCCCACAAAAGAGTGTACAGCAGACAGACCACACTTACTGCATCGAGCAATTTCAGTAATTACACAGAGCCAGTTGACCTAAACATTGCTCTAACAAAAGACCAGCATTAAAAACAAAGCCTAAGTACACATAATTAAAAATCCGCCGCCGCGCCAGCCTATGCATCACCGGTGTGAGATGAGACGTCGATGACTTGTCCTGGCGACATGCCGCCGTTGGTGGACTCTGCGTCCCCCCTGCTGAAGTCGACCGCGTCCTCATCCTCGTCCTCGTCCTCGGCGCCGCCCTCAAGGTTGTAGTACTCGTAGTAGTGGCTGCGCCAGAGCTCGCGTTGGTACTCCACCGTTGATTCCTCGACAGACAGACTCTTCTCTACCTCGACCTCGGCCACGCGCAACTCCTCCTCCCGGCGCTCCTCGATCTCCGCCGCCTCCTGCATCTCCAGCTCCTACTCGGCGACCTCATGAGGAAGCAGGTGCTCCATGGCCACCGCCGCCTTTTCAGACATGGGTTGCATGCTGGAGTCTGAGGTGGCCTGGAATATCTTGGCGTGTGCATCCTCGATCTTGGCATGGATGGCCTCGACCCGGGCCAGGGCGACATCAGCGGCATGGACGGCAGCTCGAGCGCTCTCGGTGTTTGCAGCCGCCGTCGCAGCAGCATATGCAGCCGTCTCGGCTACTGCAGATGCCCTGTCGGCTGCCGCAGGCGCCCTCTCGACGGAAGCGCCCGCACTCAATGCTGATGCGGCGGCACTCTCGGTGTAGGCGGCCGCGCTCTCGGTGCAGGTGGCGGCGCTCGGGGGGACACGGCCATCGTACAGGCCTTCACGAAGCGTTTCCACGGCATCATCTTTACAAGAAGGGGTGCGGGAATGGGGATCGGGATTCATGGATTTGGGGGTTGTCGGCACTAGAGCAGACGTGCCGGGAAAGCTTAAGGAGGGAGACTTAAATACACCCAGATATTTTCATCGCAAACGGTTCCTAGAAAACAACTGTGTGTGTTGTTGTAGATATTTTTTATTAGCTATGAAAGACGAATTTGGAATAAAGTGCCAACGGATGGTGTTTTAAATGAACGAGAAATTTTGTAGTACTAATACAACTTTCATGTCAAATTTTGGAAAATTTCAGGGGTCATTTGACCTTCTAAGACATTTAAGTGATTTTCTAGCCATTTAATGACCGTAATTGAAATTTGAACTACATGTACATGCAACAGCTAACCATAACGGTTTGAAAAGTCATATTTCGTGTACTTGTGTGTGATTTAGTTCCATGTGCAGTAAATTGAAAGGAATTTTCAAACATATTGGTCTAACGGCTATGACACAATTAAGCATGGAGTGACATGGCATTTTAATTCCAAAAAATAAAAAAAAAATCAGAAACACATGAAACCTCGGTTGATGTAATGTCATACCACCAAGATGATGTGGTAAAAAATTGGCATGTTTGACCAAAGTTTGGACACACACACCCCTCACAAACCGGAGCAACTCACTAGAAGGCTCGTGGTTCCAAGAGGGAACAATGCATGTTTGATGACGAACGGGAGATAGCTTCCTCTTACGGCCTTCAACTTTTTTCTACGTCTAACATGCACTACTACAACTATAATGTGAAATTTTTGAAAATTATAGGGGTCATTTGACCTTTTAAAGACATTTAAGTGATTTTCTAGCCATTTAATGACCATAATTCAAATTTGAACTACATCTACATGCAACGCGTAACTGAAACGGTTTGAAAAATCATATTTGTGTACTCGTGTGCGAGTTAATTCCATGTGCAGTAAACTAGAAGGAATTTTCAAACATATTTGTATCATGACATGGACACATATGCATGAATACGTATGCATGGAGTGGCATGGCATTTTAAATCCAAAAAAAATCAGAAACACATGAAACCTTGGTTGATGTAATGTCATGCCACCAAGATGATGTGGTAAAGAAATTGGCATGTTTGAAGAAAGTTTGGACACACACCCCTCACAAACCTGAGCAACTCGCTGGAAGGTTCGTGGTTCCAAGAGGGAACAATGCATGTTTGATGACGAACGGGAGATAGCTTCCTCTTACGGCCTTCAAATTTTTTCTACGTCTAACGTGCACTACTACAACTGTAATGTGAAATTTTGGAAAATTCTAGGGGTCATTTGACCTTTTAAAGACATTTAAGTGATTTTCTAACCATTTAATGACCGTAATTCAAATTTGAACTACATCTACATGCAACACCTAACCAAAACGTTTTGAAAAATCATATATGTGTACTTGTGTGCGAGTTAATTCCATGTGTAGTAAATTAGAAGGAATTTTCAAACATATTGGTCTCATGACATGGACACATGCATACGTATGAATGGAGTGACATGGCATTTTAATTCAAAATATAGAAAAATGATGAGAAACACATGAAACCTTGGTTGACGTAATGTCATGCCACCAAGATGATGTGGTAAAGAAATTGGCACATTTGACGAAAGTTTGGACACGCACCCCTAACAAACCAGAGGAACTCGCTACAAGGTTCATGGTTCCGAGAGGGAACAATGCATGTTTGATGACGAATGGGAGATAGCTTCCTCTTACGGCCTTCAAATTTTTTCCTACATTTAATGTGCACTAATACAACTGTCATGTGAAAATTTGGTAAATTTCAGGGGTCATCACTACAAAAAAAGGACACATCCATGACATTTTGGGCCGAACGAAAAAAAATTCTGTCATACATATGACACTTCTATGACGATAATTGTGACAAAACCCGGTATCATCATAGATGTGGTGGGCTCCTACTTCTATGACAAAAAATCATGACAGAAAATGGGCTTTTCGTCTTGGGCGGGCTGGAGACGCAGCTGCATGACATTCTTTGGGTCGTCCATGACGGAAAAAACCGTGGTAGAAGCGAGGGTGAGGAAAATTTCGGGGAGTTCCCGGTTATGGTGGGAGGTCGGGGGCCGAGCGATGCGCGTTTCTCTCATACACATACGTGTGTGTGTGCGAGGCTTTGGCTCTAACTGAACCCGAGCGAGGCATTGGGATCTAACTAAACCCGAGCGATTGCACTGCAGGCTACGCGTTACTGAACCCGAGCGATCGATCGATGGCTGTTAACTGAACCCGATCGAGCGATTCCTTCGCTACTGCTGCTAACTGAAGTCGATCGATGCTGCCTCTGTGATGAACAGTGAGCGTTGTGGGGGGGGGGGTGGGGTTGGATGAACAGTGAGCGGTGGCGTTGCCTCTGGATGAACAGGACCCTGTGGTGTGGAGGGCATGATGAACAGTAGACGGTGGAGGGGTGCCCATGGAGGGGTGGTTGAACAGTAGCCGGTGGAGTAGCGCGCAGTGGAGGCTGGATGAACAGGAGCCCGTGGAGGCTGGAGGAGGTCGACGGTAGCCCGTGGAGGCTGGAGGAGGTCGACGGTGGAGATGAACAGTATCCCGTGGAGTCCCGTTTTGCGGTATGCCACACCCCTCCCGATCAACAGGACCCCCGTTTCGACCGTAGGAGGTCCGTTTCGTTCGTTTTGCGGTACGCCACACCCCTCCTGATCAATAGGACCCCCGTTTCGACCGTAGGAGGTCCGTTTCATCCGTTTTGTGGTACGCCACACCCCTCCCGGTCAACAAGACCCCCGTTTCAACCGTAGGAGGTCCGTTTCATCTGTTTTGCGGTACGCCAGACCCTCCCAATGAACAGGATCCCGTTTTGAATGTGGCCCGTCGAACACAAGGCTGTTTCCTCCGTTCTGCGGTACGCCAGGCCTCGTTTCCATCGCCTGTTGGTTCCCACGTGTTCCGTTGCCTCCCGATGAACACGACCACACATTCCATTCCGAGCCAGCCGGTTGGCTCCCACGTGTTCCGTTGCCTCCCGATGAACACGACTCATTCCGTTGCCTCCCCATGAACACGACGACGATGTTGTTTCTCCGTTTCGAGCCAGCCATGTCAATGAGCCCTCGCCGTACGTATGCGCGAGTAGGCGTTCGAGACCCCGCCCGTATGTACACATACGTGGCCGTATTTTCTTTCTTGCACCCTGGCCGCTGTACATATGTGTACATGCTACGTGCGCGCCTCTACTACGACACGTGTGCGCCTCTACATCCACCAATATATATGTACGTACACGTTCGCGACCAGAATGACAACACTACGTACGCTTCGACCAGGTGGGTCTCGACTGTCAGGCACTTCCCTGTGTGCGAAGATGTAGCTGGTGCGTCCCAGCAGTCAGGGGGGCGAATCATTTTGTTTTTTTTCCCGGACGCACTTCCTTGTGTGCAAAGGTGTAGCTGGTGGGTCCCAGCAGTTAGGGGGGAAACATTTTTTTGCGAAATACGATGGCCCGTCCGGTGGGTCCCTGCTGTTAGGTGGAGGAATAATTATTTTGCACGTAATAAGGAGGCACTTCCTTGCTGCGGGCGTGGACCCAGCTGTCAGCGTCTCCACGCATAGTACTCTTCTGATGTAAGTCGATCCTTGACCACATTGACCACACCGCGCCGAGAGCACCACAGCGGTGGACGACGACGAGGCCTAGGAAGGGGACGACACGGAGGCAGGGAAGGCTCGGTAGTTGTTTCCCACGCGGAGGGGAGTACGACTGTACGAGGGTTTACTGGTTCGTCTTCCGTCGCCGGAGAATAACAGCAGGTGTGGGCAAGTAGAGGGATGGCTAGGCCAGCGATGGGAGTACGGTGGGGCGGTGAGGCCTGCGCGGCAGCACAGCCGGCCGTGGGGAGGAGGGAGCACGCAGTCCCGCCGGTGCTTGTTTGCGCGGCTGGAGTAGGAAGAGCAGAGATTGAAGAAGCACGACGGCCGTTGGATGGACATCCAATAGTCAGTGCTTGTGCATCAACCTTTTTTTAGGAAAGCCTCAAATCTGTGGAAAACAGCATACAGCCTATCTGCCATTATTTCTAATAATTTACAGCCCATTTGCTAATTCTTAACATTTTTTTGGAGCCCATATTCTTTTTGTTAGCATTACAGCCCATATTGTGGCCATGGTTAAAAAATTATACGAAATTTTGCATATTTCGTTGCGTGTCCGAACTGTTTTTAATCTTGAAATTTCGACTCACATTCAAACTGATTTTAAAAATAAATGTATATCAATATAAAATCCAACAAATTCTCCACGCATAAAAATTAATGTAATTTAAAATCTTGAAATGAAAAAAAAGATATTTGAAACTAATTGCCGGTTTGATGTGTTTTAAAAATGTGCATCCCATTTCTCATTACTGATGGACCATTTTCTCGGCCAGCCGAATGAAAGTTGTCCTCGTCTTGAAAGATTTGCAGCCCAACAGGCCTGACAAAGTGACTTACTTGGCAAATCACAAAAAACTGGGCTATGGTCGTGGACCCAGCTGTCAGCCTCTCCACGTACAGTACTCTTCCGATGGAAGTCGTTCCTTGACCATGTTGACCACGCCGCGCGGAGAACACCACGGGGGTGGACGACGGCGAGGCCTAGGAAGGGGACGGCGCGGAGCCGGGGAGAAGACGCGGCAGTGGAAGCCCGCGCGGAGAGGAGTACAAGGGTTCACTGGTTCGGCTGCGGTGTGAGGCTGCCGTTGCCACAGGGCCTGACCAGCGGTGGGAATAGTAGGGGGTGGTGAGGCCTCTGCGGCAGCACAGCCGGCCATGGGAGGCAGGAGCATGCGGCACGACCGGTGCTGCTTTGGGCGGCTGGAGCAAGAAGACCAGAGGTTGAAGAAGCACTATGGCCGTTGGATGGACATCGTACGCTCACTGGAGCTAGAATCGTTCATATTGACTAAGTTGACAAAGCCCTTCGTCCCCGTCAACTTAGTAGGCCCACAAGTCAGCCTCCCACCAAGGTGGGTCCCAGCTAGCCGGGGGAGTATTCATTTTTTGTGCATAATAAGGAGGCACTTCCGGTGGGTCCGAGCTGACAGCGGGGGGAATGTTTTTTTCGCGAAATATGGTGGCCCGTCCGGTGGGTCCCAGCAGTCAGGGGGAAACGATTTTTTTCGCAAAATACTAGTGGCCCACCCGGTGGGTCCCCGCTGTCAGGTGGAGGAATAATTATTTTCCGCATAATAAGGAGGCACTTCCTTACGGCTGCCGTGGACCCAACTGTTAGCCTCTCCACGTACAGTACTCTTCCGATGGAAGTCGGTCGTTGACCACATTGACCACGCCGCGCCGAGAGCACCACGGCGGTGGACGACGGCGAGGCCTGGGAAGGGGATGACGCGGAGCCGGGAAAGACGCGGCAGTGGATGCCCACGCGGAGAGGAGTACGAGCGTTCACTGGTTCGGCTGCGGTGTGAGGCTGCCGTCGCCGCAGAATAACAGGGGGTGTGGGTGAGTGGAGGGATGGCCTGGCCAGTGGTGGGAGTAGTATGGGGGCAGTGAGGCCTCCATGGTAGCACAGCCGGCCACGGGAGGCAGGAGCAGGTGGCCAGACCGGCGCTGCTTTGGGCAGCTCGAGCAAGAAGACCAGAGGTTGAAGAAGCACTATGGCTGTTGGATGGACATCATACGGTCACTGGAGTATTGACTAAGTTGACAAAGCCCTCCGTCCCCGTCAACTTAGTAGGCCCACAAGTCAGCCCAACAATATGGTGGGTCCCAGCTAGCAGGGTGGTATTCATTTTTTGGGGCGTAATAAGGAGGCACTTCCTTGCGTGCGAAGATATAGCTGGTGGGTTCGACCTGTCAGCGGGGGGAACATTTTTTTCGTGAAATATAGAGGCCCTTCCTATGGGTCCTAGCTGTCAGGTGGAGGAATCATTATTTTGCACGTAATAAGGAGGCATTTCCTTGCGTGTGGCCGTGGACCCAGCTGTCAGCCTCTCCACGTACAGTCCACTTCCGATGGATGTCGTTCAATTACCACGTTGACCAGGACGCGCCGAGCGCACCAGGGCGGTGGACGACGGTGAGGCCTAGGAAGGGAATGACACGGAGCCAGGGAATACTCGGCAGTTGTTTCCCATGCGGAGGAGTATGAGGGTTTACTGGTTCGTCTGCCGTCGCCGGAGAATAATAACATGTGTGGCTGAGTAGAGGGATGGCTAGGCCAACGATGGGAGTACGGTGGGGCCGTGAGGCCTGCGCGACAGCATAGCCGGCCGCGGGAGGAGGGAGCGGGCAGTCCCGCCATCGCTTGTTTGAGCAGCTGGAGCATGAAGAGCAGAGATTGAAGAAGCACGACAGCCGTTGGATGGACATCCAACAGTCACTGCTCTCGTGTGTTGACTAAGTTGACAGGGCGTTGCATGTGCGTCAACCTTTTTTTTTATGAAAGCATACGCGTCAAGCTGTAGTAGGCGCACAAGTCAGCTTCAAATCTGTGGAAAACAGCATACAACACATCTGCCATTATTTCTAATAATGTATAGCCCATTTGCTAATTCTTAAGAATTTTTTGGAGCCCATCTTCTTTTTGTTAGCATTACACCCCATATTGTGGCCACGGTTAAAAAGTATATGAAATTTTGCATATTTCGGTGTGGTCAACTATTTTTAATCCAGAAATATCGATTCACATTCAAACTATTTTGAAAAATAATTTATATAAATATAAAATCCAAATAATTGTCCACGCATAAAAATCAATGGAATTTAAGATCTTGTAATGAAAAAATTGAAACTAATTCCCGGTTTGATGTGTTTTAAAAATGTACAGCCCATTTTTGGGCAAACCGAATGAAACTCTCCTCGTCTTAAAAGATTTGCAGCCCAACAGGGCCGATAAAGCAAGTAGGCCTTGTTTGGGTATTTCTTTTAAAAAATAGAACTGGGCTAGCCATTTTTAGCATGAAAAAAACACAACTGGGCTCATGATGTGGTAAACATAAATAAAACTCTGGCTAGATGGGCCACAGCCCCCGCACAGCCCCGTTGTTACCCTAATCCGTCGCTAAAACTAGTATAAATAACAACTGCTTGTTCCTCAAAAAAAACTGCACGACTTGCTGGGTCCCTGGTGTCAGCCGCTCGTAATGTAATTCTCTCATTTATTGACTACGTTGACAATGGCGTGAGCCCCAGATGTCCAACCATTAGGAGGAACCATATTTTTGGGCTTGTACTATAGAGGCACTTGCTTGCGTACTGCCATGACGCTGGTGGGTCCCTACTGTCATCCTCTCCACGTATAGTCATCTCCTTGTTCCTCTCGGTTGTTGACGACGTTGACAACGCAAGAGGGCGGCGCACCGCGCATGGCGAGCGAACCAAGGCCGCAAGGCGGAGGACGACGGCGAGGCCTCAGACGGAACAAACAGGAGCCGTTGAAGATGCGCCACTCTAGTCGCAGGTGGAGGGGAGTACGAGGGTTGACTGGTTTGGGCGCGGGTTCGTGTTGGGGCTGACGTCGCCAGAGAATAACAGGACGTGTGGGGGAATAGAGGGAGGGACTGGCCAACGTTGGAGGGTACGTACGGTAGGGCGGCGGAGGCGCAGCCAGCCATGGGAGGCGGGAGCAGGCGGAGCCGACGGGGTGGTTTGGTTTGGGCGGCTGGAGGAAGAAGAAGACAAGAGATAGAAGATACACGACAAATGTTGGATGTCAATCCAATGGCTGGTAGGCAGAATCGTTTGTTGACTGGCTAATAAGTCGACACCACCTTGGATAGGCTATTACCTCGCGGGTCCCAAATGTCAGAATCCAAATCTGTCACGGTCATGCAGCCTTTCCTATGAAAATTTACAGCCCATTTGATGTGCTAGTTCGAAATAAGTTTGTGGGTGCTGGTGGGGGCTAAGCACTTGGCTTCTGTAATGCACAGTGAGCTCAAGCAGCCGGCGAGAGTGATGTTATTTCCCTTGGTTGGGATTTATTACAATATTTCACTCTAAATTAAACGAATGGCAAGCCATTTGCCTTGTTTCAAAGAAAATATGACAGTCACAGCCGAGTTGAAAAGGGCAGGAACATCTAACTCCAACTTACAAACTGTACAAAAGCACGAGGGTTAATTGTTCATCAGGTTTACAAAAAAACCAGATTGAAAAGGGCAACAACATCTAACTCCAGCGTTGTTTTCAGCAGTCACAGTCAAATGGATCGGTCAGGTCCATATAATGAACATCCTAGGTCATAAAATTTACTAGATTATGACCACAATATGTTGTAAATAGAAGCCCAGCACGTTCAGAAGCTCTTTTGCCCACCTGAAACTCCTTTTTTTGCTCTTCGACATACTCATCCGTCAATTCAGTAAATATATGGGCGTTTGAATTGATTTTACTATTTACTAGTGTGGATGGGCTGTTTTGTCTTGGGCCCAGAGAAACAATTACTACTAGTACAATGGAGACACTCTATAGCCACCCGGAAAAACAATTACTACTAGTATAGTGGAGACACTCTACCACTTCTGGCTCCTCCTAGGTCATTGAAACGTCTCCCTCTACTGAATGCCGTTATACTTTTGTTCACCGACATGCGGGCCATGCAGCGCGCGGGCCCAAATGCCATCCACCAAATTAGAAGGCAGTATGCACGCAGAGAGTCACCCCGGTCGTAGCGCGGCAGTAACGAGCCGTCGTATCACAAAACCCCACCTCCCCGCAGTCTAAGTTTGACGGACGAAGCAACCATCATTTCACTCTTTGCTGAATCCCCTTCTCCCTCATCGTCTTCAAGAAAGGCAACACTCGCATCTGCCACTGTTCTTCTCTCCGAACGAAGGGAAGGTAAGCGGATCCGTGATGTTGGTATATTTTCGTTTAGAGAAAAAAAAGAACTTTTGCAAAGCAATAACCGATCCTCACTCTCTTTTTTGTTTCATTGTCATTGCGATTGTGTTTTCCTTTCAGTGGTCTCCTAGTATTCGTCAGTTTCATGATGGACCAAGGAGAACCAGGCAAAGATCTGCCGATATTGGAGCAGACGCGGGAGGCTGATCCACACGAGACAGAGAGCTCCAAGAAGATGGAGGCAACCACCGAGCCGACCCCAGATACGCTCACGGCCACTACTGAGATGGTCAACGCCCCGTTTGAGGTTACAGCCCCCATGACACTGCAGGAGCAGTTTTCCCCCTTCGAGGATGTGCCCCCCCCGCTGAGCTGCCCAAGGTGATTTCCTTCTTTGCCGATCTCGATTGTGGTTTTTCATCTAAGCATGTGGTGATTTTTTTAGAAAAGGAAGTATTGGTGATTAATAATGCAAAAATTTATTAGCTTCGATGCCATGCTATACATACTGGTTTAAATAACTTGTGTTTCTTATACTGCAAAGTAATTCAGAATTTGTTTCTGTTTCAATTAGAGCCCTGATGCAGACAAGGATTGTGTGGTTGTACATGTCACTCGCTATGAGGCGGACGACCTGAATATATGCACTGGGAAAACAGAGTTCTTAGGCTGTTGGATCCTGGAAGCCATTTGCGGTTATACCAACGAAGAGTTGTATTCCAGCCTCACTGTTGTCAGGCATGTTGTCCAGGGTCTACTGAAGCACAAGAAGTTCAAAGCTACTCCTTCATTTGTGAGGCATACTGTTCTTGTCAAGCTTACGCAGGAAGATGACGTGGCATGCCTCCACAAACAATTTTATCAATGGCAAGGCCACAAGGTTGTCTTCATGAAGGTTCACAGGATTGAGCTGCTGCGGGACGTCCTCACTAGTTTTTTCATGAATATGGCATGGTAAGACACAAGTTGTCACGGTTTATCATACGAGCAATGTGTATTTTGATGAAATAGAGCACTCGTTCGAGAACTGTGCGCCGACGTATACATAAGTACTTGTAAACACTGTTGGTGCTACCCCACTTGTAAGCAGTTGTGCAAAACACGGCACATTGGCTCAGCTCGCTTCAACACTAGGCTATCGACCAGCTAATATCTTGTTACAGTGATTCATGCAGTTAATTGAGCCCACAATGTAATAAATTCCAAACGTTCACACGCTAGTCCAGCGCTCATGTGGAACACTCACGTTAAACTCATCTTCATAAAAAACTTGAAAAGCATAAGTTAAGCAATTTTATACATCTCAATGATTCATAGAACATAACAAACATATACTAGTTCACAGCAAAAGACAAAGTTGTGAGAAGGTTTACAAATTAGGAAAAAAACAAGCAAGGCTTCTCTGAGCAAAGGGCCTCCTGGCAGGCTTAAATTTCCTGGAGTTCACTCTGGTTTTTTCTTGTAACCACCATCCAGGGTTAGGTTCTCTCATTCCAGAATAACCAATTATAATTGTGGTCTCAGCTGGAATGCTGAACTGAACCATGCAGTGTACTGACCAGCTGAAATGCTTGTGCAGTCCACTAAAATTAAGCACCGCTATTTGCAGAAATAAGCAGACCATAATGCCTCTTGTCCGTGCACCTATCCAAAAAACTGCCGTCCAGCCGTGCCAGCTAGTCCTCGGTCCATGGATGAACTGGTAGAAAGTGCATTCCGTACTAGGATGCAGTTGTTTTCGCTCGTCCCTGCACTGCAATCAGGAAGTAAAACGTACGAATCAGCTTCTTTTAGATCACGTTGGTCATTCTACCTTAGTTACTACCAATGTAGGGATACCTTGAAGACGGGAGGTTAGACGACGGCAACGAGGGATAGCCATCTCATTTTGCACAGTTGTACTAAAACTGAGGTGTGTGCTTTTGATTGCGCGGATATAAACGATACGGAGACACACATCCCGAAACGATATGGAGACAGACATCCCTGTTTGCGCAAATATGAAATACTGTTATTTAAACAGTGACAGATATTACTACTTTCCCCCGTTTCCTCTTAGAACCAAGTCCTAGATTCATGCTACAACTTTCCCACTTTCTTCCCTGTTTGAACCAACGCTTTGACTCAACTGTATGAACTAGCTTTACTTCTAATAATAGTAGAAGTCTAGGTGGCTTTGGAACAGCGGACGGAAGTAGAAAAGGATCCACATGATGGGAGCTGGGGTAGTAGAGCAAGGAAGGTTTCGAAGGAATATATACCTGAGGGTCGTCGGCATGTGGCGAAGACGGCGTCGGGAGGCTGCATCTTGGCCATAATACCGCAGGGAGGAAGAAGGGGTCGAAGACTGTCGGTGTACAAAAAGAGGGGTACACTTTTTGTACCCCTATAACTGTGCACGGGCAGTCCGAGCCGCGGGCACCACCACGCCAAGCAAGGCAAGGGAGGTGAGCCAGGGCAAGACCGAAGCTCAAGAGAACTAGAACAACGCCAAGGCCAAGACCACGAAGGGCAAAGGGGACGAAGCAGACTCCCCCGGCAAGATCCTTGCCAGGGGATAGTTCTAGCAGCCCCGGCAAGACCCTTGCCACGGCGACCCGTCCGACGCCTACGGAGCGAATCACCCTTGAGTCCACTGCCCCCAAAGGGCAAGGATTCGGGAGACATCCCCGTGGCGGCATGCAGATCTTCATGAAGACATTCAAGATCAGATACGCACTAAGGAGACGACAACCCTTGGCGGGATCCCAGCCGAGGAAAACCACAAGGCCCCCGGCAAGCGCCTTGCTGGGGATGACAGCAGGCGCCTCGGCAAGACCCTTGCCGGGGCCCCGGCAAGGCCCTTACCGAGGACACCTGCAGGGCCACCATCAGGCCCACGCCGACTAAACCTCCACCACTTCATGCATGCAGCTGCCGACCCAACCAGGTGGGCAGGCACCTGCGTGGCGACATGTAGATCTTCGTGAAGACCCACAACTGCACCACCTCAGCTGCCTGCCTACCTACGTGGCATCACAGGCGTCGCTGGCCAGGGCGCGTGTCGACACAAGAAGGAGCGGCGATGACAGATGAGGCAGATCTCTCCCCCGTCCCCGATAAAGCAAGGACGCCTAAGCAAGACACATTAAATGCGCCTTGTCATGTAATGCGAGGGATAACCTCGCATCACTGTTCCCTTTCCACCTCTTGTGTGCCACTGTGGCAACCCCTTTTCCTATAAAAGGAGGCCCGAGGCGACCAGGAGAAGGATTCGGCTTTTTGGAGCTCCTCACGCCCCATAGCTAGCTCAAGAACACAAATATACAATCCACCAAAGCAGGAGTAGGGTTTTACGCATCCTTGCGGCTCGAACCTGGATAAACGAACCTTGTGCTACCTGTTAGATCCGCTCTTCTCACAACCCCGCGCCCCGCCAACCGTAGTAGGGATTCTCGTGATCCCATAGGTGTCGTTCCACACCGACATCTCTGGCGCGCCAGGTAGGGGGCGCAGTTGTGAGAATCGGCTCTAGCAGTTAGTTCGGCGCTTCTTCATCATCATGGCGCCCAAGTAGAAGATGACGGTGGCGGTTGGCCAGTCGGAAGCCGGATAGCCCGTCCCGACGCGGGCGAGCAGGGGACTGGTCGCAGAGAGGACCCGGGGCGCTGCTCGCGAACACCGACACCATCCCAGCAGCCGGAGTTTGGGAGGCGGCGATGTTTGTGTGCCTGGTGATGGGCCACACGTCGCCAAATCCAAAGGCGGAGCCAAGTCCTTCGTGGGTGGAGCGGGGCCTTCCAAGGTCATCGCCGCCCCGCCCGAAGGCGACGCGAGGGCCTCCAAGACTCCCACGCCGGCATCAAGAGCGCGCTCCTCCCAGGCAGCGCGCGACGAACGGCGTAATCACGCCGAAGATCCCGGGCGTCGCCGCGGGAAGAGCCCCGAGCGCCACTCCCGGGACGTAGAAGACATGCCCACTCGCCGAGGCGCTGGTGAAAACGGCATGCGACCGCGGGGTCGTGATAGAGCTCCTTCTGACATGGTCAGAAGTCGAAGCGCGTCGCGATCCGTGCAGGTTTCGCTGCCACCGACACCAGAAGAGGCCCTGGCGCGCGCGCAGTTGCTCCTCAACTTTCCTCCCACTACGGGGAAACTCGACGAATGGAGAGCCACTATCCGAAGCCTTGTTGCAGTGGCCAACAGAGATGAACCAAGTCCGGTGGGGCCCCCGGGTCGACGCTCTGATGGAGTCCCGCGGACCAGTGGCGGAAAAGCCGGCGGCGCCGCGACCACGGTGCATTCACCTCTTCCCCATCCGGTACCGCGGACGCCGGCTCGTCACGACGTCGCGAGCGACGCCATATCCATAGCATCGTCTGACCCACGGACCCACTGTGATCAGCGCCAAGTTCTTCGGGAACGAGCCCATGAAGACGCTCAAACCACCATCGAGCACCGGCGCGGAGCGCGCCACCAGTCAGACAGGCGAGCAGGGCCTGCTGTGAACCACCCGGCACCGGAGAGCCCTGGAGGCCTACCTTACGAGATAGGTTGTCCGGCTTTTACCCATGAGCTACGGCAGTTCCAGTGGCCCACTCACCGCACCTTCAAACCTGACGTTGGCGAAAAGTACAGCGGCAAGACTCACCCGTCTGAGTTCCGCAGCATCTACACCATCGCGATGCAAGCCGCCGGAGCCCGCGACGATAAGGTGCTTGCGTATTACTTTCCATTGGCTCTTAAACCCAACGCCATGTCGTGGTTGATGCACTTGCCGGTAGACTCTATTTCCTCCTGGTCGGATTTGTGCCATGAGTTTGTGGGCGCCTTTACTGGGGGGTCACCAAGCCCATGGCCAAGCAAGCGACCTGCATGTCATTCCCCAGAAGGGAGGCGAGAGTCTACGCAAGTATATACAGAGGTTTAGCCGGGTACAGTACAATATCCCTGATGTTCACCCTACCGCCATCATCAACGCGTTCCATCAGAACGTGCGTAACCGCAAGATGCGCGAAGAACTGGCAATGAACAAGGTGAAAGATGTGACAGAACTTTATGTTCTTGCTGACAAATGTGCCCGGGCTGAAGAGGGAAGGAAGTACCCCGGCGAAGATGCCGGCGTGGAAACCGACTCCTCAGATGAGGATACTGCCGCCCCGGCGAAGAAAGGCCGGCGCCGCAACAAGAAGCAGAAAGGTAAAGTTGTGCTTGCCGTCAAGGGATCTGGCGACTCCGGCTCCGCCAAGAAAACCAAGGCAGATGACCCCGGCAAGGAAATTGCCGGATGTGGCGCCTGCCGGGCCTTGGCGGCTGCCGAGAAGCCAGGAAACTCCGACAAGCAATACTGCAAGATCCATCGCACCAAAGGCCATGATCTCCAGGACTGCCGACAGGTTGAGCTCCTTGCTGAGAAGCAGAGGGCTGAATATGAGAGGCGGGACAAGGAGAAAGGCCAGGACGGTGCTGAGGGGTCCGGCAAGAAGCGTGACGGCCAGGCGGGCCGTCGCGGCAAAGACAAACAACGGGAGAGGCCTGCCCGGGGCTGTGACAAAAAGCCAGAAGACGTGATCACGAAGAGGACGATGAGTCTGGTGACCAAGGATTTTAGAAAGCTACAGAGGCCATGTGCGTCGATGGCGGCGCCTCGCTGCATACCTCTCACCGCCAGCTTAAACAGTGGGCGCGTGAGATTACAGCGGCGGAACCGTCGTTTGATGCCCAAAGGCCGCTGAAGTGGTCCAGCACACCTATCATTTTTGACACTGAGGATCACCCTGATTGCACTACTGCGGTCGGGTGCTTGCCATTGTTGGTTTCACCAACAATACGCAACCTCAAGGTGACAAAGATGCTAGTCGATGGCGGGGCTGGTCTGAACTTAATCTCGCCTGCCGTGATCGAGAAATTGCAGATTCCTGATGAAGACCTCGAAGAGACGGGCACGTTTCAGGGGGTCAACCCGGGAAGAAGTCAACCAAAGGGAAAGGTCACGTTGCCCGTGACTTTTGGAAGTGATCTGAACTACAGGACAGAAAGGGTTGTGTTCGACGTTGCCAAGATCCCCTTGCCTTACAACGGGATCCTTGGCCGCCCAGCGCTGGCCAAGTTCATGGCGGCGTCACATTACCGTCCCATCAAACAAGAAGGATGTGCTAATTTGCGCTGACCAACTCTATCAACAAGCAGTTGCAGCAGCCGCCACTGCCAAGGCGCTTGCTCCTGCCGCTGGAGCCCCGGGAAGGCAAAAGAAGAAGACCGGTGAGACCTCAGGCACCCACTCCGGCAAGCGCACCTCTTCGGAGTGTAGCGCTCCCGTCGAGGACGTGCCAGAGAGCTCCACCGACAGAAACAAGAAGTCCAGGGCCACACCGCCGGGAACCAAGAAGGTTTCTGTCAAGGAGGACGGCACGGGAGGAGCTTTTACCATAAGCTCCACCCTTGACGACAAATAGGAAGACGCATTCGTCCCCTTCCTGCGGGCGAATGTCGATGTGTTTGCCTGGCAAGCATCCGACATTCCCGGCGTTCCCAGGAAGGTGATTGAGCACCACCTTGCTGACTGTCCTCATGTGCGGCCCGTCAAGCAGAAGGTCAGAAAGCAAGCTTTGGAACGACAAGAGTTCATCAAAGGGGAGATCCGGAAACTGGAAGCAATGGGTTTGGTAAGAGGAGTGCTCCATCCAATGTGGTTGGCCAATCCGGCGGTAGTGCACAAGGCAAATGGGAAGTGGAGGCTGTGTATTGATTACACGGATATTAATAAGGCTTGTCCCAAAGACCCCTTCCCGCTGCCGCGCATCGACCAGATTGTTGACTCCACAGCTGGGTGTGATCTGTTGTCATTCCTCGATGCCTACTCCGGCTACCACCAGATCTTCATGGCAAGGGAAGATGAAGAGAAAACAACATTCATCACCCCATGTGGTACGTATTGCTTTATACGGATGCCTTTCGGGTTGAAGAGTGCTGGTTCAACGTTTGCAAGGGTGGTCCAGATTGGTTTTGAACCCCAGCTCCATAGAAATATGGAAGCCTATATGGATGATATAGTGGTCAAAACCAAGAATAGGGCAACCCTCGTATCAGATTTACAAGAAACATTTGCAAACCTACGCAAGATCAATCTCAAGCTGAACCCTGAGAAGTGCGTCTTCGGCGTCCCGTCTGGCAAGCTTCTCGGGTTCTTTGTGTCACAGCGTGGGATAGAGGCCAATCCGCACAAGATCAAAGCTATAGAGCAGATTGAAGCACCCAAGCAAGTCAAGGATGTGCGTCGGCTTGCCGGTTGTGTTGCCGCCATGAGCAGGTTCATCTCCAAGTACGCCGAGCGCGCCCGCCCGATGGAGTGGACACCAGAAGCCGAAACAACATTGCAAGATTTGAAGAGGTACCTCTCCTCCGCGCCAATACTAGTTGCGCCTAGGCCACAGGAATCGTTGTTGCTGTACCTGGCGGCAACGAACCAGGTGGTCAGCGCCGCACTACTGGCGCAGAGAGAAATTGATGATGAGGTAATAGCAACGACGGAGCCCGATGCCACCGATGCCGAGACGACGCAGCCGGTTGGAGTGCCGCCAAGGAAGAAGATGATGCAGCACCCAGTCTACTTTGTTAGATCCCTTCTGCAGGGGGCTAGATCAAGGTACTCCGGTGTGCAGAAACTGCTCTTCGGCCTTCTTATGGCCTCGAGGAAGCTGCGTCCCTACTTCCAGGCGCACGAAATCACAGTCGTCACTCGCCTCCCTCTGCAACGGATATTGCACAATCCAGACGCAACGGGAAGGATCGTAGAGTGGGCACTGGAACTGTCCAGCTTTGGCCTCAAGTTTGAGAGTACCTCGACGATTCAAAGCCGAGTCCTGGCGGAGTTCATTGCAGAATGGACCGCGACGCCTAACGAAGAAGCCCAAGAGACTGCTCTCCCCAGCAAGGAGGCAAGTTGCGACTGGATCATGTACTTTGATGGAGCTTTCTCCTTACAGGGCGCCGGGGCTGGCGTACTTCTTGTCACGCCCACCGGAGAGCACCTCAAGTACGTGATCCAGATGCACTTCCCCAGGGAGGTGTCAACAAACAATACGGCTGAGTACGAAGGGCTGCTTGCCGGTCTTAGGATCGCGGCGGACCTCGGAATCAAGAAACTCGTCGTCAGAGGCGACTCGCAACTTGTCGTCAAGCAAGTCAACAAGGATTACCAGAGCCCATTGATGAAGGCCTACGTCGATGAAGTGAGAAAGCTGGAAGAGCGTTTTGACGGTATACAGGCAGAATACGTTCCCCGAGCGGAGAATGATATCGCCGATTACCTGTCAAAACGCGCTGCCCTCAAGCTACCTGTGGAACCAGGTACCTTTGTGCTTCAGCTAACTCAGCCATCCGTTGATCCATCAACAGAGCAAAACAAGAGGAGGAAATCAGGGCCCGGCAAGTACTTTCCCGCCGAGCTCCGCGGAGCCGCCGGCAAGGATGTTGCCGGAGATACTAAGCCCGCCACGGGACGGCTAGCTCCGGCGGAGCATCAAGCTCTTGCCATCGAGACAGCCACTCCTGTAGCGGAGGAAACGCCTTTAGTCCTCGCCGTCGAGCCCCAGGCTCCAGCATGGGCACAGCATACCGTCCGATTCCTCCAAACAGGGGAACTTCCTGAGGAGCAGGAAGAAGCGGAAAAAGTAGCCCATCGCTCTACTATGTACCAGTTCGTCGATGACGTCCTGTACAGAAAGAGGCCGAACGGCGTGAAATTGAAGTGTATCCCTTGAGAGGAAGGACTGGGGCTGTTGGCGGAGATACATGGAGGCATATGTGGATCCCACATCGGGTCAAGGGCCCTTGCCGGCAAACCGTTTCGGCAAGGCTTCTTCTGGCCCACCGCCCTCCAGGATGCAACGACACTGGTCACCAGGTGTGAAGCGTGTCAGTTCCATTCAAAGAAGCTTCATCAGCCAGCTCAAGCCCTTCAAACCATTCCTCTCTCCTGGCCCTCTTGGTCTGGGGGCTCGACATACTGGGCCCTTTCCGCCGCGCTGTCGGGGGCTTTGAGTACTTGTATGTCGCAATCGACAAGTTCACAAAGTGGCCCGAGGTGGAAGCAGTGAGGAAGGTCACAGCTCAGTTAGCCGTCAAATTCTTCAAGGGACTAGTGTGCCGTTTTGGTGTACCCAACAGGGTCATCACCGACAACGGTACATAGTTCACAAGCCGCACCTTCATGCAATATACCCAAGACCTCGGCAACAAAGTCTGTTTCGCTTCCGTTGCTCACCCACGAAGCAATGGTCAAGCTGAGAGGGCAAATGCTGAAGTACTGCGAGGCTTAAGGACAAAGACCTTTGACAGGCTGCACAAGAGTGGAAGGCGCTGGATTGATGAATTGCCGGTGGTTCTTTGGTCAATCAGAACGACACCAAATCGAGCCACCGGCCAGACACCCTTTGCCCTGGTATACGGGGCAGAAGCAGTTCTCCCCACTGAACTCATATACGGGTCACCTTGAGTACTCGCTTATGATGAGCTTGAGCAAGAGCAACTGCGCCAAGATGACGCAACGCTCCTTGAGGAAGATCGTCTTCGGGCGGCTGTGAGAGCAGCGCGCTACCAGCAAGCCTTGCGCCGCTACCATAGCCGCAAGGTTCATGCCCGAAGCTTTGAGGAAGGCGGCCTTGTTCTTCGGCACGTTCAATCGGCCAAAAATTCCAACAAGTTGATGCCGAAGTGGGAAGGCCCTTATCGGGTAATACGAGTCACCAGGCCCAGCGCAGTCCGCCTGGAGACCGAAGATGCCGTTCTAGTGAGTAATTCCTGGAACATTGAGCATCTTCGCAAGTTTTACCCGTAAGCCGCGGCTTGCCGAGCCCCCCGGCAAGCCACCTTTTGTACAAACATTGCCGATGACGCATGTAACCCTTTGTACAAAGCCAGGCGCAGACCCTGAGCATAAGTAAATGAAGCGCTGGCGCCCTGAGTTATAGCATGCATGCTAGGTCGAGTCTCCTCCTTGTTTAGGGTTGATAGTGCTTAGTGGCGACTAACCCCTAGATTAGAGGTCGAGTGTGCGTCTCCTTGTCTTTCTTTTGTCTTCTTTGGTTCACAGGACACACGGATATCCATGCCGAACCACTTGGGGAGGAAAAGAAGATGAACAGACCAGCATTTCGCCCCCGGCAAGCCAGTATTGCCCGGGGGCTGCAAGAGCAAAGATTCACCCACGGCGAACCAGGGTTGCCGGGGGCTGCAGCTTCAGATAAGTTCTTCATCCCTTATCATGCATTCCATTATGGACTGAGGTATGTGAAACCTTGTTTTCCCCTAAGCTACCGTGCTCCCATAACTCTAGGCCCTAGGGCTCGTTCCTGGGGCCAAGTTTGGTCGTAGTCGCGGCAGCGAAAGGATGAAACAAGGAGCCTGAACCCGCCTCATCCCTGCCTCCGCCAAAGGCATGAGGAAGGTCGAGCGAAGTGGGGAGACGGCAAGGCCTGTTGCCGGGCAAGGAAATGTTTATCTTGAAGATATCAAGGATTTACTCCTTGTCGTGGGTTCCACCTGCAAACAAATGACCCAGTAAGCACCCCTTTTTCATTAAAAACATTCCACTCAGGTACAGTCCATAGGGAATGAAAAACATGAATGATGGGATTACAAGTTTTAAATTCAACAAAGGCCCGAAGGCTTACAAACTAAAAAGAGATAAGGTGCCTGTAATACCTTTCTTGTCCCTCTCCTCAGGAGGCAGGTCAAGGAGGCGAAAGAGACAAAAGGAGCGCCTAGGTGAGCTACGGGTGGCAGAAGACACCAAGAGAACATCTTGGTGGCCGTCCAAAGGCTGGATGGTGATGGCGGCGCCGGAAGCAAAGCTCGAAGACGAGGCGGCAGGACGTCAGCACGCGTCGAAGGCGTCGGTGCCCGCGTACTCTGACTTGACGGTCTTGCCGCCCGCCCTCTTCCTCTTCTGCAACCTCCCAACGCCAGCCGCCCAAGGACACGACCCCGAGAAGTTCAGGGAGCCGGCGACGCGGATGATGGGGTCGCCGGTGCCGCACGGAGCGGCACCCGACACCTAATCGGACCCGTCATCCTGCCGCCTACTACCCTCGTCGTCGCTGCCGCTGTCCTCCTCGTCACTCCCGCCCGAGGAGGAGTCTTCGCTATCAGAAGAGCTCTCCACGTAGCACCTTGCATGGGTCCCAAAGCACCCGAAAACCTTAACGGAGAGAAGGCCACCCTCCATCAGCTTAAAATGGAGAGTGAGACCCTCCGTCAACCGGTGGATATGGGCAAACGTCTTCCATCCCCGACGGAGATACATCACGTGAGGGGCGGGGAAGTCGACACGGGCCCGCATGCCACTGATCCCGCAGCCCCTCATGTGCAGCCACAACGACTCCGGCGGATCCAGCTCCATCTCCCGCGCAAATGGAGTCAGGAGACGAAGGTGACAGCGCGGCGGCCGGCGCAGCCTAACGAAGAATTCACAAGGGTCATCCCCAACACGGCCCTCCATTGGAGGAGGAGCTGCTGGCGGAGGCGAGGCCGGCGCGCCACCCCGTCCTCCTCTTCCCCGAGCGCCACGGCCTCGCCCCCTCCCCCTTCCCCTCGCGGCTGGCTCCGCCACCGCAGGCGCAGGAGAAGGAGGGACGCGTTGTCGAGCGGCGACCCTCGCCGCCACTGTTGAAGGACCGGGGTTCCCTCTCTCCATGACGGATGGAAGGGAGGAGCGGAAGCTGAAGGAAGAAGAAGATGAAAGAATGCGGGACACCATCCCCCCTCCCGCTCTTTATAAAGGATCGGGGTTGGGGCTTGGCCGCCCCGCTCGGCCAATCAAGACACGGGAGGCGCAGGGAGCCAGGGCCAACCTGCTGCCCCAACCAGCGACGGCCCGGTTTCCGGCCTCCACCGTTTCCCACCCCAAGCGCATGGGAGACACGTGGCGAACGTGTAGAACCGAGGGGACGGGTGAGGCGACCTCTCCCCACCCCGTGATCGTGGGGAGTGGACGCCTCGAGGACCGCGCCTCGGCCCCATTCAGTAAATGGGCCGGCCTCCACGCCTCCCTCCGTTTATGGGGAAGGTGCGAACCGCCCCCTTTACTACGACGTGACGCATGCCTGCGGGAACCAACCCCACGCGTGCCGCCCACGTCACACGCGCCTCCCCATGCCGCGCCACGTGCGGGAATCGTGGGAAGCGTAGCGCGCGAAGAATCTTACCACGGTAAAAACCGCCCCGCCTGCCCGCACACCGTTTTTGGGCCTAGCCCAAACGACGCGTTGCGCTTATGTGTGGACCAGGCCCGGGGGCTCCTGTCGGTGTACAAAAAGAGGGGTACACTTTTTGTACCCCTATAACTGTGCATGGGCAGTCCGAGCCGCAGGCACCACCATGCCAAGCAAGGCAAGGGAGGTGAGCCAGGGCAAGACCGAAGCTCAAGAGAACTAGAACAACGCCAAGGCCAAGACCACGAAGAGCAAAGGGGACGAAGCGGACTCCCCCGGCAATATCCTTGCCAGGGGACAGTTCTAGCAGCCCCGGCAAGACCCTTGCCGCGGCGACCCGTCCCGCGCCTACGGAGCGAATCACCCTTGAGTCCACTGCCCCCAAAGGGCAAGGATTCGGGAGACATTCCCGTGGCGGCATGCAGATCTTCGTGAAGACATTCAAGATCAGATACGCACTAAGGAGACGACAACCCTTGGCGGGATCCCAGCCGAGGAAAACCACAAGGCCCCCGGCAAGCGCCTTGCCGGGGTTGACAGCAGGCGCCTCGGCAAGACCCTTGCCGGGGCCCCAGCAAGGCCCTTACCGAGGACACCTGCAGGGCCACCATCAGGCCCACGCCGACTAAACCTCGACCAACGCATGCATGCAGCTGCCGACCCAACCAGCTGGGCAGGCACCTACGTGGCGGCATGCAGATCTTCGTGAAGACCCACAACTGCGCCACCTCAGCTGCCTGCCTACCTACGTGGCATCGCAGGCGTCGCTGGCCAGGGCGCGTGTCGACACAAGAAGGAGCGGCGACGACGGACGAGGCAGATCACTCCCGTGTCCTCGATAAAGCAAGGACACCTAAGCAAGACGCATTAAATGTGCCTTGTCATGTAATGCGAGGGATAACCTCGCATCACTGTTCCCTTTCCACCTCCTGTGTGCCACTGTGGCAACCCCTTTTCCTATAAAAGGAGGCCCGAGGCGACCAGGAGAAGGATTCGGCCTTTTGGAGCTCCTCACGCCCCATAGCTGTCTCAAGAACACAAATATACAATCCACCAAAGTAGGAGTAGGGTTTTGCGCATCCTTGCGGCCCGAACCTGGATAAACGAACCGTGTGCTACTTGTTAGATCTGCTCTTCTCACAACCCCGCGCCCCGCCAACCGTAGTAGGGATTCTCGTGATCCCATAGGTGTCGTTCCGCACCGTCAGAGACCCTCCCGAGCCGGCGCTCTCTCGGAGAGAACGGCATGGCCGCCGATCGGGACGCGCGGGCAGCCGTTGATCTCCTCCCTCGCTGCCGACGACAACGTGAACGATGCACCTACACCCCTGCCCCGGTCAAGGTTGTCCGATCGGATTTGTGACCAGCCGTGAGCTGAGAGAGAGTGTGGCCACCTATGTGTTGCTTAGATCTGGAGAGCATGAGAGAGTGAACGAGAGGAACCCTAGTAAAGCAAGCACTAAGGCTCCTGCTTTTATATATAGTGGAGTGATTTTGTTGTACCAGCTTCAAAAAAATGCGCTCCTACGTGTACCCGCGAGTGAGTGTGAGAGAACTAGTGCGTGCGTGCACCGCTTCTCTTCGTGGGAGTACAATATACTGTGCCCAAAGAACGTTCGCCACAAGAGTAATAGTATAAGTGTGTGACGTGTGAGCTAAAATAAAATGTGCGCGCCGTCTTTTGTTTTTTAGAAGTTCTGAGAGGTAGGGTGTGAAGAGGACATATGTGCGTGACGTCTACCTGCAGATAGACGGTGGGTGCGACATGCGAGTCTGCGAGAGGACTCGGGAGAGTCGTGACTCGTGAGGGTGCGTGTGCATGAGAGAGAGGGGGGCACATATCAATGCAATGCATGTGTCCGTGAATCATTATCCGACAAACGTTCGCCACAAGCCTTTTCCTGACGAACGCCGTAAGAATCGTTAGATCGGCATCCGACAGTGTCAGTTTTGCCATGTCATTTAACAAAACAGCCACTCCTCCTACACACAAATCTTCCACGTGAGTGTTAGCAACTGTCGTATGCTCCCTCCATTCCGAAATGCAGTGCATATAGCTTTATTGAAAATTCGAACCTCGCAAACTTCTACCGAGTTTTCGTGTACCAAATTGCACATGTAGAATACCATGTATATATCATTTCATTCATTTTCGAGAGGAGTCTACAAAGATGGGTGAGGAGTCTACAAAGAAAGACCATCGTATCACCCGCAACAATTTCAAGCATCCTTTAGTGTCGAGGAATGTCATAGGAACTCTACATGATATGATTTTTATAGGATTTTTTCCTTTAGAGCCAATTGGTTCATAGGAATAGATTCATATACTCCACATTTCAAAGGAAATAAACATGATATCATTTCTATAGCTTTAGAGCCACTTGGTTCATATGAATGGATTCCTATACTCCCTTAATTTCAAAGGAAAATAAACATTAGCGTATATTTAATAGAAAAGTTCCTATGATATGAACCAAATTACATCTCTTTTCTAATCCCTCCTCATAGGAATTGAGATACATGTCATCTCTAGATTCAATAGAAAAGTTCCTATGATGTGAACCAAATGACATCTCTTTTCCAATCCCTACTCATAGGAATTGAGATGCTCCATGTCATCTCTTTCCCTACAACTTCCATGTATACATCTTCTATTCCTAAATAGATAGTACAACCCACTAGTAGCTTTTTTTCCAAAACATGCAACTATGGCACAAGAACTATATAGTGTGCCAATAACTTTGAAAGATGGTCGCTGGATGAAGCTAACCCGACAGTGCAGAGATAGGAAAATCTGAGCACTACTGGCCGTTGCATATCATCAACATTCCACCAGATCCGCCACATGAACAATTTAGAAGGCTCCATGGTTGAACTTAAGCATAATGCACAAACCTCAAAAGACAAGCACTTCTCCTTTGTTATAGAATCTTTTGTATCATAATTGATTATTTTTTCTAAATGAATTGCCATTATTTGTTTTTTACTTTATGATTTACAATGCACAACCCCATCAATCTTAACATTTTTATAAAACTAATTGATTTTGAATGAGATGAACTATAAGAACTAAACGAACATCTACATCATGCATATATGACTCAAAGCTTTACATGCTATAGTGTGTATTTATTCATAATTTGGTTTCAAAATCTCATGCGTTCAATACATGTGTACCTTACTAGTTTTGAGTAGAGTAGCAAATTTCATGCGGCCCCGGGTATATCAAAATGCAGGGCCCATGCATCATTGCCTTTCGATCGAACCTACATCCACAATTTTTTGTACGTACTATATCTCCACTGGTCCCCGAACCCAAAATGCTGCCTCGTTCCCATAAAACCAAGCGGCCCACACATATTTAAGGCGTCGACTCGAACCCATTTACTACAACATGGCCCCGCACGCCGTAGTACTCCTACAAACCCTACCACCGCACTCATCACCGGTTTTCTTCAAGAGGACGAGGGAGAAGCCGATTTGTAGTGGAGGCGCTTTCAAAAAAAGGATATGTACTGGAGACCCCTACCCTAGGGTGCCCTAGGTAGCTGCCGCACGGATCATTGTTTTCTCTTTTCTTTATGCTCTTGCGCCCTAGAGTGAAATGATGGTTGCTTCGTCCGTCCAGCTTAATGCGGGAAAGGTGGGGCTTTGTGATTTGACCCCTCATCGCTCATTTTCTACTACTGCGGCGCTACGACCGGGGTGCCTCTAATTCCAACCGCTGCTCCGAACTGTAATTTGCTGCATCGTACGTGGAACAAGACGGTCGATGAGCCACATGTCGGCCAAAGGGGTCCTGTTAAGTGTGTCGCCATTTCGTGTGCGGACTGGCCCCGCTTGAGTTGCTACGCCAACACGACAGGAGCAGCCTACCACTTGGGTTTGCTCCTTGGTGAATCCCGACTATATTGATCTAAAAAGATATGTGCTGAACTACCCTCTCCATCTCGGTTTTTTTATTTTTAGGCATCTCGGTTTATAGGGCCTGCACGTAGTTCTAGGTCATCCATTTGACTAACTAAATATGAGTTACTATGTCACAAAAAGTATATCATTGGATTCTTAAGCAGATGTAGTTGTATTTAAAAGTCGAGGGCGGGGCTTTTCCTGCGCGGTAGGCGGGGCAGTTCCGCCTAGTGGGTTCGACAGAGATGCGAGAAGAAGAGGGAGTAGGCTGATGCAAACGTAGGGCTGTATGATTTGACAGCGAGTTACTGCTGGACAGGTGGGGCCCCGTCATTTGACTTGCCATTATCGTTTTAACTGCGGCGCTACGACCGGCGTGAGTCTCCCGATTCCTGACAATCTCCATACAGGTGCCTCTCCCAATGCTCCACCATGTAGTAGAGGCTGGCTCTTGCATGAGAGCCCACTTCTCCACTTTTTCCTTGCCTCTCTTTCCTCCACATATGCAAAAATGCCATGTAAAGCGCACTATTGTACTTACTTTTACTTGCTCCTACAGGTGCTTAAGCTTGCCACATAGGCATAAAGTCTGATGTGGCAAGTTAATTAAGAAGAGAGAGAGACTAGTTTGGTGACCCAAGGAAGAAACGGTGCTAAGCGCGTGTACCTAGGTGAAAAGACAATTTTGAGTCTATAGCTAATTAAATGAAGCAAACTTAGCAACACCATTTCATTGGAATAGGTCACTCCTTGGCAAATGCAATAAATACTAGTACTCCATGTGTCCCATAATATAAGAACGTTTTTGGCACTACACTGGTGTCAAAAATGTTCTTATATTATGGGACGGAGGGAGTACGAAGAAAGAGATAGAGAGGAGTAAAAAAATATACTTATAGCCAACCTTGTTGTAGTATGAGTGACTAAGTGATGACTATGTATGACATGCCAACATCAGATAGCCTAACGCACCGTGTTAAATCTCCAAGGGCGCGACCGCGCGAGCGATGCGGCGGTCGTGGTAGGCGCAACCATGATATGGTCTGCTGGCAGCCCTTGGATCTGAGATCAAACGGTCGCATGCTAAGTTGCCGAAAATTTGCAGAATAACCCTCCAGGATAGGATATTCACCCATAGGTCTAGAATCACGCCATGCAACTGTTCGATCTCAGATCCAAGGGCTCTTGGAAGCCCGTATCATGGGAGAATGGAAAGCCACTACCCTGCCATTCGCACACTGGCAGTTCACTCCTACTCGTCCCCGCACGTCCTTCAATACTACGACGGTTCGCTCCTAGTCGTCCCGTCCATTCACATTATGGCAGTTCCACTAATCCTAACCCTCCTCCCAAATCCATGGCATCCCAAATCTCCACGATCGGCGGTGAGTACAAGGTTAGAACCATCACCGGCGATGAGTTCGACGTCATCTACACCCGTTCTTCCGCGACGGTGAAAGGATGCCTTTCTCGCTTCAGACGCATGTTCTAAAACTCAGATGATGAGTGGGTCGCTGGGCTAGTTGTTGAGTACACCACAGTCCTGGGACCAGAGAAGGATCTAAAGGACGAAGAGAGGAAGAAGCCCGCCGTGATCCAGGTTTGCGTACATAACGTTTGCTTGGTCTACCACATATGTCATGCCGATGTTGAGTGCCAGGATTTTAAGAACTTCCTCAAGGACAAAACAGTGAAATTCGTTACTTTAGACTTTAAGAATGACAAAGAAGTCCTGGGTCAGATAGGCCTCGTTGTAGGCAACCCCTTCGACCTCCAGAAGAATCGGTTGGTGCCCTCTCGTCAGCCTTCAATGCTGACCCTAGCAGGAGCCATGGTTCATCCTTCGTACTGTAAAATGGAGAAACCTCATTACACGTTTCATCGTCATGCATGGCAGCGGAATGTACTAGATATAGACCACATCCACTATGCTGCAATGGATGGCTACCTTTGTTTCAATATCTACAAGGGTTGGATGAAGAGCAACAGCGAAGTGTGCGGTTCAAGCAAAGAAGTATCGGCCAAGAGGGAGAGGGACAAGGACGAAGTCGAGGACGTGGACGAGGACTCCGAGTAAGGTGGCAGTGTCGTTGCTCATGGTGGTTCTAAACTTCTAATGCAGTGTCTACTAGATTAGTTGCATAGTTTAATTTCAGGTGTGCTTAGTTTAATTTGAGGGGTGTGTTGTGCTGAGCCCCCAGCAGAACTATGTTATGTTTCTTCTCGTTACTTTAACTCTTCAGTATGTACATACTACTAGTATTTCTTTAATAGAATTTAGCACCCCAATTAAGCAAGTACTATCTTTTTTAATAGTACTATATGCATAATTTGGCGACGAGCGCTCTCTATATGTACCACCTTTTTTAGTTTCAATTTTTGCTCCATGGCGCAATCCATCGATAGTACTACTGTACAAATGTATATATTTTTTAAAAGGCTAGAGTACTGTTCATCACATATATAGCCAGTTAAATTCTCAACCTAGAACGACGTGCATGCCATGTAGTAAACCGATACGGAGGAAGTATAGTAAAAATGATGTGATTTTACCGAGCGATCGGCGGGGGAGCATGGCCTGTCATGCGGTCACACATGTCATGATGTACCAAGGCGATGCGTGTCCCTCTTGAGGCAGAAGCAATACTATGTGGTTTGAGATGATGGCAAACGAAGTGTGAAATAATGGTTGCTTCGTCCGTTTGGGAAGGTGCGGCATTGTGATTTGACGTCTCTTTGCTCATTACTACTACTGGGCCGATACGAGTGGGGTGTGTCCCCCCTGCTGTTCTGCACTATTATTTGGTGCTTGACACGTCGACCCGGTTGCTATATGTCCCACATGTCGGCGACAGGAAGTACATGATTCATGAAAGGGAGCATCGACGGAGGAGTATACTACATAATTCATGAAAGGGAGCGACTTAGTTTTGGAAAAATCTATTTTTACGGAGTACGTACCCACTAGGGTTTATAGGGCTCATCTAAAAAACATTCCGTTTGATAAGTCTCAATTCTACTATACTAGTAGTAGTACCATTACATGTTGGATTTCGAGGTGCGTTAGATCACCCGACGCAAGTAGTGTCAAGAGGAAACTAACCAATGCATGTACAAGTTCATGGAAATTTAGTGGTCATTCATGCATTCGTTCTAATTAATGCCTCGGTAAACATAACTTCTTGAGAAAAATGAGCGTACTAATTACTTGTGCAAACTACGAAATTAATTCGACCACTCACCGTCTACCTTGGTTGGAGAGATTTTGAAATTGAGCCATAAACTGGAAAGAAGGGAGTAGTAACTTTTGTCTCGATTACTATTTGTGGCCTTGTATAGATGCAAAATGTATTTTTTATAGTGGCCTTGTATAAGTAAATGGAGGGAGTACTAACCAAAGTACGTAGTAGGGACGAGGAGTAAACGGAGGGAGTAGTAAAATTTTCTCCTCGTGCTGCGAGCCACCGCGCGCGTGGGCGAGGGAGCGGGCGTAAAGGCGTACAGTACTAGTACTACTACTACTACTACTACTACTACTACTACTACTACTACTACTACTACTACTACTACTACTACTCGTAAGCAAGCTTCACCTCATCCTGCGAGCCACCGCGCCCGTGGGCGGGGGAGACGGCGTACTAAGCAAGCTTCTCCTCGTTCTGCTAGTTGATGGGACACATCAAAAGTACTCCAGTGTATAGAGCCTTGCCTCTAAGGTAGGCCCCACATGGTTTGCCTCTTTTTTAATTTAACATAATGCGTCAAGTCGCAATTTGTTTGTTCACCCGTGGTAGAGGATCCTCCCTCCACCAAGTGGACAACCAGTACACGTGCCAAATTACCACGTGGGCTACCTTTTTCGTACAGAAATGAGCTCCACCGTGTACCCGCGCGGGTGTGGTTGGAAAGAGACGGGAGTATGTGCGCCGTGCGTGCACCTCTTCTCTTCGTGCACGTCCCCCACCTATGTGGGTGTGTGTGAGAGAGATACAAGCCTAGACATAATGCGTCGTCCATCCCCATGCCTCCGCCCAGTCCGACCACCAGTCACCACCACGCCCCACTCCTCCTCACCTTATCTCTCATCTTTCTCCCTCCATTTTTATATACAAGGGGCCACTATCAAAATTACAATTTGCAGATATACAAGGCCACTAACACTAATCGATGCAATATTAATGGTGTTTGCCTCGTGGTACTAGCAAAGGAGGACATTAATTATCCCTTGCATGCATGCGGGAGTTTGTAAAAAATGCATCTTGATGTTCCGTGCAATGCACGGGCATCTTGCTAGTCCATGAAAAAAATACATGGCAAAATTCCACGGCGAACGAGGGATTTGAATCTGTTGGGAGGGGCTGTTTGGATCTTGCCCGGGGTAGCCAAAATATTGGCGACCCCTTTGTCCACCGGTGCCTTTGCCACTGATGAACGAGGAATGGCTCGGGTGCTCATGCTTTCATGCATCCTCCAGCGCGCACGTTGGAGACGAGCTCGCACGTGATGTGTTTTTTTGTCCCACAACGCCGCCCGAGCCGCCCGCAGACCGACTGGCGACCCACAAATTACGCCATCCAACCATAGTCGCACACATTATGACAGCAACTCAACCAACCGGACAAAATTCACGCAAACATGTAGACAAACTGATATTTCATATAAACAATGACGGAAATCATATAAAATACCGGATTTTCATACAAACATGATGGATTTCATTACATTCAAATGAACTACGCGGTGCTAGTTCTGGACAGCACAGGTATATAATACCTGGCCTAAATGGTCGCTCGCCAATCGATTTGTGTTCCTCATGTCCGGCAGCACGATCACCGGACTGCCGAGATCCCCGGAGGTATATGCTTCAGCGCAAAGGACGGATCGCTTCCCCACTGCACAACTGATATCATTGGCTGGTGCCGAAGACGATGGTGGTCGGCACTGGTTCAAGTTCATCACCGGCCACTACTTCACCATGGTCGGCACCGGCTCGAGTTCATCCTAACATTCCCCTCTTCCGTGGAGCCCATGCGGGGTCGACGAAGGTCCTCGCAACAAAAGGATCCGGCAAGACACCTGTTGTGTACGCCGGCGTCGCCTCTGCGGTGGCCTTCATGGGACCCAAGCGGCAGCGGCCTCCCGTGTTCTACTTCTCCTCGATGATGGCGGCGGACGCGGAGGCGCTGGCCACCGACTCGTCGCTCTCCACGCACTCGGCTTCTATCGCTGCTTGCATGGCGTGGCCGCCGGCATGGGAGTCTCGGCCGCAGAAACGGGAGACGTGGTACGAGGCAGCGGCGTGGACGGCAGCAACGACGCTCGTGCGCCGCTCCTCGTCGAGCTGGCCTGGAGCGGCGCGTTGCTGAACCGCGCGCCGGCTTGGGGCGGCAACTGGCTCCGTCGGGCTAGGGGAGGGAGGTGGATCAGCAAGCTGCATTGCTCGTATCCAGCGGGCTACCCAGCCGGCTTGGATGCGGAATAACTACTCTTTGTAAGCCATTGTAAGAGTGGACAAAATGGTGGAGGAGATAGGGGAGCGGCGGAGGCGTGCGATTCTTGGCCGGCGTTTGGCCTCGTTTAAATAGGAGATTAAATAGACGGCGGATGGGAGGAGCTCGGCCGGCGTTGTGTTTAACGCCGGCCCGGTCATGAACGGACGTATGTCCAGAGTGGGTTTCTCGGCTTCCACACGGGCGGGTTTCATGGAGGCGTTTGAATGCGGCACGGAGGCGTGTTCAGCCGGGCGTGTCGGCCGCAAGTGGCGCCCTCGACTCTGACCTAGGACACCGCGCCGTTCTTCCATTGACGTGTGGGCTCTTTGGGTGCATGGCCTGCATGTCAGTGACCCAACGCAGGAAGCGCATAGCAGAGGAACCTTTGGTGGGCCAGGGCGGTCAGAAGCAGGCATTTCATAAACCGATGATTGTTCATTGAGTGTGACATCATCTTTTTCATGTAGATAAGCCTACTATGTTGATAGCCCGTTCGATACGTTGTGATTCATAAAGACCGCTGCAAACATCAATGTTCTGCTTATCACAGATAAGATTGATTAATACCCGTAACAATCCATGTCCTTAACAAAGGGTGCATGCACGTATAGGTTGAGCGTGTGTCTTGCGTCGTGTGATGTGTGCATGCAGGCGTGCGAGTGTTGCATGCGTGCAAGGGTACGTTTCAGTGTTGCATGCATGGGTGCATATGTGCGTGTGTTCATGAGTGCATGTGTATGTGTCAATGTTGCACGCCAGCATGCGTGCGTGTGTACGTGTCAGTGTTGCACGCCTACATGCGTGCGTGCATGTGTACGTGCGGGGTGAGGCTACACATCAGTCGACAGACTTTTTCATCTCTGGTCATTAGATTTTCCAGCCATTGGATACGAAATCAAGGGCCTCCAGTTTATCATCAAACTCCACCCCCCCTGAGTCGCCAGCCACCACCGGCTGAACCGCCATCCCCCGCCGCCCGTGGCCGGCCCACCCTCCCTGAAACCACTCCCCACCACCGGTCCGCCGCCGCACCGGCCATCCCTCTAGCCCCCCCCCCCCCCCGCCGAGCTTTTTCTCCGGAGATCCCCACCCCACCACCCAATGAACGCCCCCCAACCGCCGGTGACTGCCAACCAGAGGTCTCACGACTTCGAATACCCACCGACCACTAATTTATTACCATTTCTGTCCTTTATATACGCGCTGACGGGTGGGCCCTATGGTAATGTGCGCTGCTGAATGTGGACCATTTGACTGGTCAATTGATCGTGTTATCAACAAATTACGGAGCTGTATGGTGAGCCAGTGACCGTATGATCACCCAAAAATGTACTCCTATTTTATTAACACGGTACAGACTCAAACTACCATTTCTTTCTTTCATATATGGGCTGACAGGTGGGCCCCACGGTTATGCGCCCCGATGGTGCAACACTAGTGGCGCCGCGTGGAACGTTTGACTGGTCAATTGATTGTGTCATCAACAAAATACGGAGTTGTACGGGTGAGCCAGTGACCGTATAATCATGATATGTATTTTTTTAACACGGTACAGATGCAAGGGCTCATATATACGCGCAAGCACTCACCGCTATAAGCGCACACACGTGAACCCTACCCCTATGAGCACCTTCGAGAGAGTGGGCCAGCATATATGATCTTGAGATTTTATGAAGTCACCATAGGTGCCTCGTAGTCGAGTGGAACGTCTCCTCCCACTGAACGTACATCACCAGAAAATACTGAAATTAACACAAGATAAATGAGAGCACCGGGACTTTAACCTTGGTGGGCTCAAGAAACCACTGTCCTCTAACCATCCAACCACATGTTGGTTAGCACGACAAAATGTATGTGGTGACCGTGATGAGCTTATTCTGAAGTCCAGTGACCATATCGTGCTTTCGCTTCAAATACAATGACCGTAAGTGTCGTCAACAAAATACGGAGCACGCATCAAATGCAAAGTCTGTCAATGTCATCAACAAAATATGGAGACGTATCGTGAGCTAGATATCGTTGTACTATTGTATATGCTTGTTTTCTTAGTGGCCGATTGCGTGTGTGGTGTGGTGGGCACATCATTTGTAGTTGTGGTAGGTCAACATGAAGACTCATGGGTCGGTTCCATAATGCACCACTTAGGTTGGACCGAGACGTGTTATATGAAGACCCATGTGGAGGACTCGGCGTACAACACGAAGCTATCAGAGTCGCGGAGGACTCTATCCCCACTGGTGATAAGCCGACTATATATGATTTGTAACCCTAGGCCCTTAGTATGTTATACAAGCTTGGGGGCTAGTTCGTCGATAGTATACACACACGCACAATGCCTGGTATTCACGTGTACTTTGTACACACCCCTATCACTAATATACAGTACCAGGAGTAGGCTCTTTCTTCAACTACAAGGGTCTGATCCGAACTAGGGTAAAAATTTGCCTCGTATTACCATCCAGCCTAACAGCTAGGGATATCCTACCGAATGATATGATGAAATCATATCTGCCAACTACTAAGAGAGAGGTGTGTCGGGGGGGCAATGTGTGCGAGAGAGGCCTAAAGATAATGTGTGTGCGGGAGACATGTAGGCACATATATGTGCGTATAGAGGGCTAGTAGAGACCGTGCATGTGTATATATGCATGTGAGAGAAATAGTGTTTTCCAACTGAGATTGGTGAAAACAGTGGTACATAGTAGTCAGAAAGAGAGAGAGAGAGAGAAACAGAGAGAGCATGTGCGAGAGAAACAGAGAGAGCATGTGTGAAAGAGAAATGCCGATGCATATAAAGTGTGTGCACTTATGCGTTAGATAGAGAGATATATAACGCATTTGTGAGAACGGGGCGAGGCATAGTGCATCTACGTGTAAAAGGTGGTTCTACGCATTAAATTAAAATAGAAATGGCATTATTATTTTTGTATGAGATCATGAATTTTGCAAATTGCGTATGGACGAAAAAGTCTATCAGACACCCATACTCTATTGAATTCTAGCATGTGCATGTGTTTATTTCATAGTATCGATCCATAGAGTGAGAGCGGTTTGAAATATAGGCAATGGATGCTTTTGCAATTCATATATAAACATTAATTAGTGCACTCCATGTTGTTAGTGTGAAGCACTTTTGTAACACCCCGGATGTAACTTTCCCAATTTGTACTCCAACTCTTGCCGTTTCCGGCATTAAGTTATGTTTATTTCCTCGGGTTCGGGTTTTTGTCTCCGTGTGTTGTTGTCGCTGTCATGCATCTCATATCATGTCATCATGTGCATTGCATTTTGCATACGTGTTCGTCTCATGCATTCGAGCATTTTCCCCGTTGTCCGTTTTGCATTCCGGTGCTTCGTTCTCCTCCGGTGGCCATTTCTAGCTTTCTTTCGTGTGTGGGGATTAAAAATTTCCGGAATGGACCGAGACCTGCCAAGCGGCCTTGGTTTACTACCGGTAGACCGCCTGTCAAGTTTCGTACCATTTGGACTTCGTTTGATACTCCAACGGTTAACCGAGGGACCAAAAAGGCTTCGTGTGTGTTGCAGCCCAACACCCCTCCAATTTGGCCCAAAACCCACCAAACTCCGCTCCATGTCCTAGAGCGTTCGATCACGATCGCGTGGCCGAAAACCGCACCTCATTTGGACTCTCCTAGCTCCCTCTAGGCCTATATATACACCCATCCGTTTTTGGATCTTCGTCCTCCCCGAAACCCTAAAACTGCTCCTCCTGCCGACAGACACGTCCGATTCGGGCCGGACGTGTCCGCCACCGCCCGCCGCCGCCACATGTTGCCGCCCCATTGGCTGCGCCCGCCGTCCCCGCCGCCGGCCCGAGGAGGCCCAGGGCAGGCCCTCCGCCGCCATCGCCCGGGCCGAGGCTCGCCCGCACCCCGCCGCCATCTCCTCCGCGCCTCCTCGCCCACGAGCCGGCCGCCGCCGCCCGCTCCGCCGCCTGCCGCCCGCCGCCCGCTCCGCCGCCCGCCGCCCGCCGCCACCGACCACGCCCAAGAGCCGGCCGCCGCCGCCCGCTTCGCCGCCCGCCGCCACCGACCTCGTCGGCGCCGCGGTCGCCGCCCGCCACCACCGGCCGCCCCGGCCTCGTCCCCGACTCCGGCCGGCCCAACTCCGGCGACTCCTCCGGCCGTCGATCCTCGGGCTCCGTGCGATCTAGATCTGGATCGGAGCTACAGTAAACCCTAGGAGGTCGAATTTTTCTCTAAGTCCCAGAATTCCTGATCCAAGTTGCCATGTTCGCGGCTCTGTAACTTTGCATCCGTAGCTCCGATTTGGGCATATAGCATATCAAAATGTTCATCTCAGGGAGTACATCATTTCATTCCATTGCATCATTTTCATTTGAGCTCATATTGATGCCCGAAATGCTGTTAGAAGAGGGCTACTTGAGTTAACTGTCAGATCTGTTACTCCGTTTAGCACTTTTGTCATTTTTGCCATGATTAATGTGTGCATGATATGCCCGTCAGTTCGTCATATGTTTTGTTAAGAGTTTTGCCATCTTTACATAGGTGCAACCCATGTATTTTTTAGGATGTGTGTGGTGACTTGTGCAAGCTTGCAAAGTGGTGCACTTGGTAATTCTGTTTTCAGGGACTTAATGATTTCACTAAGTCCTGGGATTGTTTAGTTCATGATGCCGTATGTTCATGTTGTTTCCTAGTGATCCGTGCCTCTTTTGAGGATGATCAGTAAGGGAGTTTTGTTAATGTTGTAGTGCTATATCCATCCATGTCTTTGTTTGCATTTATGGAGCACCCTAGCTTGAGTCAATCGAGCTCTACTTTTGCTTCGTTGCGAATCTGGGCAGATCGTCAACTTGTTTGTGATTTTGCCGATGTTATTGTAATTGTTCCGTGCATGCTATGCCATTGTTCTTGCCATGTCTAGCTTGCATTTTGTGCCTTCTTAAGGGACGTATGCTTGTCTTGCCATGACTTGCACCGTAGTGAGTGCATCGAGCTCGTAAACATGCCTTCGTGAGTTATGTTTCAGCATGTCCCAGTTTTCACTGTCTGAAAACTGATTATGTTTTTGCTATGTTCGTGTGCTTGTTACTATATTTTTGTGATCCCTTTTGGCTCCAGGTCACTAAGGGACTTTTGTTAAGCTTGTTGAGTAGCTCCATGCCATGTCTTTCTTTGTCATGTTCAGGTCCTGTAGCATGTTATTTTGTTGCTCCGAAGAGGGCTATATGATCTGAAATTCCAGACAAGTGTTAATTTCACCAAGTCTGAGATCTGTTTTACCATTTGCGTTTTTGCCATGCTTGTTTGAACCTGTTAATGGATGATTTGGCCGTAGCTCAGTGCTAGACTTTTGTTAAACATCTTGTGTGCATCCCTGCCATGTATTTTGTTGTCATGTTTGGGTGCTGTAGCATGTTCATTTCATTGCATTTAGATGCCTACTTGCTGTAAATCGCAGACCGGTGTCATTTTTGAATCGCTTGCCATTTCCAAACCGTAACTCCGATTCCGGCGTTCTTTATATCGTTTTCAAGCGATTTCATCTCATCTTTCGAGTGGCACACTTGGATTTCCATGTTGAGGCCAGGTTCATGCATTTCCTGTCATATCTTGCATTTTGCATCCCGCATCGCATCCCGCATAGCATATCATCATTTCATCATATTGCTTGGTCTTGCACATGGTTGATTGTATCCTTGTTGCTTGTTTGTCTTGTTTGGGTAGAGCCGGGAGACGAGTTCGCTAACGAGGAGCCCGTTGAGTTTGTTCTTGAGGATCCAGTCAACTCTGACAACTGTGCAGGCAAGATGATCATACCCACGAAATCACTACTATCTTTGCTATGCTAGTTTGCTCGCTCTTTTGCTATGCCATTGCTACGATGCCTACCACTTGCTTGCAAGCCTCCCAAATTGCCATGTCAAACCTCTAACCCACCTTGTCCTAGCAAACCGTTGATTGGCTATGTTACCGCTTTGCTCAGCCCCCTCTTATAGCGTTACTAGTTGCAGGTGAAGATTGGAGGCCGTTCCTTGTTGGAACATCTTTTATTTACTTGTTGGGATATCATTATATTGCCATGTTATCTTAATGCATCTATATACTTGGTGAAGGGTGGAAGGCTCGGCCTCTCGCCTAGTGTTTTGTTCCACTCTTGCCGCCCTAGTTTCCGTCATATCGGTGTTATGTTCCCGGATTTTTGCGTTCCTTACGCGGTTGGGTTATAATGGGAACCCCTTGATAGTTCGCCTTGATTAAAGCTTTTCCAGCAATGCCCAACCTTGGTTTTACCATTCGCCACCTAGCCTCTTTTTCCCTTGGGTTACCGGAGCCCAAGGGTCATCTTATTTTAACCCCCCCCCCCCCAACCCGGGCCAGTGCTCCCTCTGAGTGTTGGTCTGAACCGGGCAGCCTGCGGGGCCACCTCGGGGAAACTTGAGGGTTGGTTTTACTCATAGCTTGACCTATCTGAGTGTGCCCTGAGAACGAGATATGTGTAGCTCCTATCGGGATTTGTCGGCACATTCGGGCGGTGTTGCTGGTCTTGTTTTAACCTGTCGAAGTGTCTTGAATTACCGAGAAACCGAGTCTGATCAGAACATCTTGGGAGGAGGTCTATTCCTTCGTTGACCGTGAGAGCTTGTCATGGGCTAAGTTGGGACTCCCCTGCAGGGATTGAACTTTCGAAAGTCGTGCCCGTGGTTATGGGCAGATGGGAATTTGTTAATGTCCGGTTGTAGATAACTTGAACCTTAACTTAATTAAAATGAATCAACTGAGTGTGTTACCGTGATGGCCTCTTCTCGGCGGAGTCCGGGAAGTGGACACATTGTTGGAGTAATGTTTGCGCAGGTTGTTCTCTAGCTTATCGCTCGTGCTTTGCCTCCTCTTCTCGCTCACTTTTGCGAATAAGTTAGCCACCATCCTTGCTAGTCGCTTGCTACAGCTCCACATATATTTACCTTGCCTTACCTATAAGCTTAAATAGTCTTGATCGCGAGGGTGCGAGATTGATGAGTCCCTGTGGCTCACAGATACTATAACTCCAGATGCAGGTCCAGGTGATTCCGCTCCAGGTGACGAGTACGAGCTCAAGTGGGAGTTCGACGAGGACTCTCAGCGTTATTATGTTTCCTTTCCCAATGATCAGTAGTGGTGCCCAGTTGGGGGTGATTGGGACCGTTGTCGCATGTTGGGTTTTCTTCTATTTTGGTGCCGTAGTCAGGCCATGAGTGTTTTGGATGATGTATGTTATTTATGTACTCTGATGTGACGTGGCGAGTGTAAGCCAACTATGTATCTCCCCCTTTTATTATATATTACATGGGATGTTGTAATGATTGCCTGACTTGCGACATTGCTTTCAATGCGGTTATGTCTCTAAGTCGTGCCTCGACACGTGGGAGCTATAGTCGCATCGAGGGTGTTACAAGTTGGTAATCAGAGCCTTCCCCGACCTTAGGAGCCCCATTGCTTGATTGTTTTAGCGGCCGAGTTGTGTCTAGAAAAATGTTTTGAGTCTTTAGGAATTATATATATCGGAGAGTTTAGGAATTCTTTTTACTTCCCAGTCTCATCATCGCTCTGGTAAGGCATCCCGACGTAGAGTTTTGACTCTTCTCTTCTCAAATTTCACCAAAAAAAAATTTAGGATCACGCGGGTATCTTGGAATCGTTTCGATGGTTTTATGATGAGAACATTGTCTTGGTGCCTCCTGTCAGGTGTTTAGTGGAACTGTCCCGGGGAGTTGAGCTCTGAGGTGTTGTCATCAGAATTTTATCGTTGCAATACTGGAATACCTGAGTCTAGTACGCCGACATCGAAAATCTCTTTTATGCAGTTCGTTGGTGAGATAACCTCGACGCCACCCAGTACTAGGGCGGGAGTTCGGGAGTATCGCCATAACTTGTATAACGGATGCTCTTCGAAGGTTGAGGTAGATGGTTTCCGAAGGTTTCTTGGTTATGTGTTGAAGGATGGATACAGCTGGATGTAGGATTTGCTAGTTTGGGTGAGATATTATGCTTCCCCTGTATCCCCAACACCTGATTGCATAACCGGAAAGGTTCGGGAGTTTCATAGGTGGGAATTCTAGTAGCTCTAGTTTTTCTTCCACGGATATTGGTTTGAGATTGGGATTTCTTACCGATTATTCGTTCTTGATCCGTACCTTGTTGATTTATTTCTCTACCTTAATTCTACGCGGCTTCTCGATTTATGGATATGTGACCATTTTAAGAGGAATGCATTCGTTCATTTTGTTCGGATGCGAAGACTATATGTTGCAATTTTCATTCCGTTGCATTCAGCTTCAATATTTGTCTATCAATGTGCTAATGGTGGTCAACCTCTTCAGGATGGCTCCTCCAACGCGCACGACTCTGAATCCTGATCCACCTCCACCTCCACCTCCTCCGGAGGCATGGCAAGCTGTGATGGCCGCAACCAATGCAAACACACAGCTGATCATGCAAATTCTTCAAGAGCGCAATCAAGGCAGTCAAGGGAATCAAGGCAGCAATCAGAGTCACTTTGCTACACTCAACCAGTTCCTTGCTAACGGGCCAAAGACTTTCAGCAATTGTGTTGAGGCAACCGATGCTGACGATTGGCTTGTGGATCTGTGCAAGCATTTCGAGTGCAGTAATGTCAGGCCTGAGGACTTTGTCAAGTTCGCTTCCTTCCAACTCAAAGATCAAGCTATAGAATGGTTCCAGCATTATAAGGACTCCAGAGGTGGACGTGTTATCACTTGGGATGATTTGCGTCGAGATTTCCGAGCTCATCATATTCCCTAGAGCGTGGTTGAAAGCAAGCGTGAGGAATTCCGCAATCTGAAGCAAGGCTCTTTGTCTGTCTATGACTACAACAAGTTGTTCCAGAAGCTCGCCCGCTTTGCCAAGCAGGACGTCCCTGATGAGAAGAGCATGATATATCAGTTCAGGGGTGGTCTCAGGGAAGATATCCAGCTCGCTCTTGTTCTCTTCGAGCCCTTGAGATACGATGAGTTCTACAACATGGCACTGAAGCAAGAGGCTGCTCAGTTGAGGTGTGATGCTTCCAAGAAGCGAGTCAGAGATGCTACTCCTTCTTCCTCTACTCAAGTGGCCAAGCAGCAGAAGTTTTGGCTTCCTCCTCCTCCGTTCCGTCAGCCGTATCAGCAGAAGAGCAAAGGTGGCAGTGGTTCTTCCCACCCACCCAACCCTGGCTTTCAAAACAAGACTTCGTCTCAAGCTCCAAGATCGAGTGCTCCGTATCACCGTACGCTTTCAGAGGTCACGTGCAACAAGTGCCAACAGAAGGGTCACTATGCCAACAAGTGTCTCAACCAGAGGCGTCTTCCTCCTCCTCCTCCTGTCAGATCGGCAAGTACAGCTGTGGTCAAGCATAACCACAAGCACGCCAAGGTCAATTTGATGAATGTAGCTCAGGCAGAGGACTCGTCAGATGTGATCATGGGTAACCTTCCTGTTAATGATATTCCTGCAAGAGTTCTTTTTGACACGGGTGCATCGCATTGTTTCATGTCAAAGCCATTTTTTACCAAGCATGAGTTCGTTTCTTCTCATTTGGGTAAACAAATGGATATCATTTCTCTTGGCAAATGTTTGAGTGCTAGTCTGGAGGTGCCAGATGTTACTATCACGTTGGGCGACTACAAGTTCCTTTCTTCCCCAATGGTTCTTGGTAACTCGGATATTGATCTTATTCTCGGGATGGATTGGCTTTCTAAGCACAAGGCTCAGCTTGATTGTGGAGCCAAGCAGATTCAATTGACTCATTCGTGTGAGGATGTAATTGTCTTTGCCGCTCGGGATAATTCCATCCGTCTGTTTTCTCTCAATGAGAAGGGTGAATTGGACGCTATTTCACAAATTCCAGTCGTTTGCGAATATCAAGACGTCTTTCCAGAAGAGCTCCCAGGAATGCCTCCGCACCGGCCAGTTGAATTCGTTATTGATCTTGAGCCTTGTACGGAACCTGTGTGCAAACGTCCTTACAAGATCGGACCTGAAGAGTTGAAGGAGCTGAAGAAGCAACTCGATATGCAGGAGAAAAATGGGTCTCATCCGGCCTAGTTCTTCTCCGTGGGGTTGTGGTGTTCTTTTTGTGAAGAAGAAGGATGGAACGGACCGACTTTGTGTTGATTACCATCCAGTGAACAAGAAGACCATCAAGAACAAATACCCACTTCCCAACATCAATGAGCTGTTCGAACAACTCAAAGGTGCCCAAGTATTCTCCAAGCTTGATCTCCGTATGGGCTATCATCAGATTCGCATTCGTGAAGAAAATATTCCCAAGACAGCATTCAGAACAAGCTTTGGTTCATATGAATACAATGTCATGTCTTTTGGCTTCGCCAACGCTCCTCCGACGTTCTCTCGCATGATGAACTTCATCTTCAACGCCTACACCAATGACTTCGTTTTGGTCTATCTCGACGACATTCTGGTTTTCTCGAAGAACAAGGAAGATCATGCCAAGCACTTGCGTTTGGTTCTCGATAAGCTCAGGGAACATCAGTTCTACGCCAAGTTCTCCAAGTGTGAATTTTGGCTCGATGAGGTTCTTTATCTTGGTCATATCATCTCTGCCAAGGGCATTGCCGTGAATCCTGAGAAGGTGTCTGCAATTGTGAATTGGGAACCTCCTCAGAATGTGAAGCAACTCCGCAGTTTTCTCGGTCTCGCAAGCTATTGCCGAAGATTCGTTGAAAACTTTTCTAAGATCGCGAAGCCTCTCTCAAATCTTCTCCAGAAGCACGTCAAGTACGTTTGGTCTTCGGAGTGTGATATTCCTTTCAACACTTTGAAAGAGAAATTGATCACTGGTCCAGTTCTGACTCCACCTGATGAGTCCAAGCCGTACGAGGTCTTTTGTGATGCCTCTCTCCAAGGTCTTGGCGCAGTATTGATGCAAGAGAAGAAAGTTGTTGCTTATACATCTCGCCAGTTGAAGCCTAATGAGAAGAACTACCCCACTCATGATCTCGAGTTGGCGGCAGTTGTGCATGCTCTTTTGACTTGGAGACATCTTCTATTGAGAAGAAAAGTGGACATTTTCACTAATCACAAGAGTCTCAAGTACATCTTCACTCAGCCTAATCTCAACCTCAGACAAACTCGATGGGTCGAAATGATTCAAGAGTATAATCCGAGTATTGAGTATACTCCAGGCAAGGCCAATGTGATTGCTGACGCTTTGAGCAGGAAGGCTTACTGCAACAGTCTTATTCTCAAGCCTTATCAACCCGAGCTTTGTGAAGCTTTCCGCAAACTTAACCTGCAAGTTGTTCCTCAAGGTTTCCTCGCCAACCTTCAAGTCTCTCCTACCTTAGAAGACCAGATTCGCCAAGCCCAGCTTCTTGATGCTATGGTGAAAAAGGTGAAGATTGGGATTGCCAAGAGTCAGTCCAAGTACAAGTGCTACCGCCTTGATGACAAGGACACTCTCTTCTTCGAGGATCGTATTGTTGTACCCAAAGGTGACCTCCGTAAAGTGATCATGAACGAGGCTCACAACTCTCTCCTCTCCATCCACCCCGGGAGCACGAAGATGTATCAGGACCTCAAGCAAGCTTATAGGTGGACTCGAATGAAGCGCGAGATCGCTCAATTCGTGAATGAATGTGATGTCTGTAGAAGAGTGAAGGCAGAACACCAAAGGCCAGCAGGCCTCCTCCAACCTCTTGCCATTCCAGAATGGAAGTTTGACCACATTGAAATGGACTTCGTGACTGGGTTTCCAAAGTCCAAGCGTGGCAATGATGCTATATTCGTTGTCATCGACAAACTCACCAAAGTGGCTCACTTTCTTCCTATCAAAGAGTCGATCACTTCAGCTCAATTGGCGGAACTCTATACCTCTCGTATTGTCTCTCTACACGGTATTCCTCAAGTGATCTCTTCAGACCGTGGTAGCATCTTTACCTCGAAGTTTTGGATTCTTTTCAGAAGGCCATGGGCACCAACATCCGCTTCAGCACAGCTTTCCATCCTCAAACAAGCGGTCAAGTCGAGCGTGTAAACTAGATTCTTGAAGATATGCTCAAGGCTTGTGTGATCTCCTTCGGCATGAAGTGGGAGGATTGTCTTCCTTATGCTGAACTCTCCTACAACAACAGTTTTCAAGCAAGTTCGGGCACGGCCCCTTTTGAAATTCTGTATGGCAGGAAGTGCCGTACCCCTCTCAACTGGTTTGAAACCGGTGAACGTCAGCTTTTGGGTAATGACTTAATCACAGAGGCAGAAGAAATGTGCAAAGTCATTCGTGATAACCTCAAAGCAGCCCAATCCCGTCAGAAGAGCTACTATGATAATAAGCACCGTGATTTGGCTTTCGAGATCGGAGATCATGTTTACCTCCGTGTCTCTCCTATGAAAGGTACTCGTCGTTTCGGTATCAAAGGGAAGCTTGTCCCTAGATACGTGGGACCTTTCAAGATTGTCAGCAAGAGAGGCGACCTCGCCTATCAACTCGAGCTTCCTTCAAACTTTGCAAATGTTCATGACGTGTTCCATATCTCTCAGCTTCGAAAGTGCTTCAAGACTCCTGACCGCACCTTCAACTTCGAGGACATTGAGCTCCAAGAAGATCTCTCTTATCGTGAGCACCCAGTTGCTATTCTTGAAGAGACTGAACGCAAGACTCGCAACAAGTCAATCAAATTTCTCAAAGTCAAGTGGTCACACCATTCCGACCGTGAAGCTACCAGGGAACGCGAGGATCACCTCCGTTCTGAGTACCCGGAGTTCTTTCAGTCCTAGATCTCGGGATGAGATCTTTTCGTAGTGGTGGAGTGTTGTAACACCCCGGATGTAACTTTCCCAATTTGTACTCCAACTCTTGCCGTTTCTGGCATTAAGTTATATTTATTTCTCGGGTTCGGGTTTTTGTCTCCGTGTGTTGTTGTCGTTGTCATGCATCTCATAGCATGTCATCATGTGCATTGCATTTGCATACGTGTTCGTCTCATGCATTCGAGCTTTTTCCCCGTTGTCCGTTTTGCATTCCGGCGCTTCGTTCTCCTCTGGTGGTCATTTCTAGCTTTCTTTCGTGTGTGGGGATTAAACATTTCTGGATTGGACCGAGACTTGCCAAGCGGCCTTGGTTTACTACCGGTAGAGCGCCTGTCAAGTTTCGTATTATTTGGACTTCGTTTGATACTCCAACGGTTAACCGAGGGACCGAAAAGGCCTCGTGTGTGCTGCAGCCCAACACCCCTCCTATTTGGCCCAAAACCCAGCAAACTCTGCTCCATGTCCTAGAGCGTTCGATCACGATCGCGTGGCCGAAAACCGCACCTCATTTGGACTCTCCTAGCTCCCCCTATGCCTATATATACACCCCCCATTCCAAATTCGCGGTTCCTCTCCCCCCTAACCCTAAAAAATTCCAGATCCGCCGCCGCCGGACGTGTCTGGGCGGAGCCGGACAACGTCCGCCACCACCGTCGCCAATCAGGACGCGCCATGTGGCGCCCGGCGCCCGCCGCCGCCGCAGCCCGCAGGGGCCCGAGGCCGGCCCTCCCGCGCCGCCTCCCGGGCCGACCTCGCCCGCACCCCGCCGCCACCTCCTCGCGCCCGCACCCGGCCTGATTGTCGAATTTGCGAATAAGTTAGCCACCATACTTGATAGTCGCTTGCTTCAGCTCCACTCATATTTTACCTTGCCTTACCTATAAGCTTGAATAGTCTTGATCGCGAGGGTGCGAGATTGCTGAGTCCCTGTGGCTCACAGATTACTATTACACCAGATGCAGGGCCTGATGATTCTGCTCCTGGAGACGCGTATGAGCTCAAGTGGGAGTTCGACGAAGACTCTCAACGATACTATGTTTCCTTTCCCGATGATCAGTAGTGTTGCCCAGTTGGGGGTGAACGGGACCGTGTCGCATGTTGTGTTGTCTTTCATTTTGGCGCCGTAGTCGGGCCATAAGTGTTTGGTTGATGTAATGTTATTTATGTACTTGATTGACGTGGCGAGTGTAAGCCAACTATGTTATCTCCTCTTTATTATTCATATTACATGGGATGTTGTGAAGATTCCCTAACTTGCGACATATGCCTTCAATGCGATTATGTCTCTAAGTCATGCCTCGACATGTGGGAGCTATAGTTGCATCGAGGGCGTTACAAGTTGGTAGTCAGAGCCTTCCCCGACCTTAGGAGCCCCATTGCTTGATCGTTTTTAGTGGCCGAGTTGTGTCTAGAAAAATGTTTTGAGTCATTAGGAATTATATATCGGAGAGCTTAGGAATTCTTTTTACTTCCTAGTCTCCTCATCGCTCTGGTAAGGCATCCTGACATAGAGTTTTGACTCTTCTCTTCTCAAATTTCACTAAAAAAATTTTTAGGATCACGCGGGTATCTTGGAATCGTTCCGATGGTTTTATGATGAGAATATTGACTTGGTGCCTCCTGTCAGGGGTTTAGTGGAAGTGTCCCGGGGAGTTGAGCTCTGAGGTGTTGTCATCATAATTTTATCGTTGCAGTTCTGGAATACCTGAGTCTAGTACGCCGACATCGAAAATCTCTTTTATGCAGTTCGTTGGTGAGATAACCTCGACGCCACCCAGTACTGGGGCGGGAGTTCGGGAGTATCGCCATAACTTGTATAACGGATGCTTTTCAAAGGTTGAGGTAGATGGTTTCCGAAGGTTTCTTGGTCATGTGTTGAAGGATGGATACAGCTGGATGTAGGATTTGCTAGTTTGGGTGAGATATTATGCTTCCCCTGTATCCCCAACACCTGATTGCATAACCGGAAAGGTTCGGGAGTTTCATAGGTGGGAATTCTAGTAGCTCTAGTTCTTCTTCCACGGATATTGGTTGGAGATTGGGATTTCTTACCAATTATTCGTTCTTGATCCGTACCTTGTTGATTTATTTCTCTACCTTAATTCTACGTGGCTTCTCAATTTATGGATATGTGACCATTTCAAGAGGAATGCATTCGTTCATTTTGTTCGGATGTGAAGACTATATGTTGCAATTTTCATTCTGTTGGATTCAGCTTCAATAGTTATCTGTCAATGTGCTAATGGTGGTCAACCTCTTCAGGATGGCTCCTCCAACGCGCACGACTCCGAATCCTGATCCGCCACCACCTCCACCTCCTCCAGAGGCATGGCAAGCTGTGATGGCCGCAACCAATGCAAACACACAGCTGATCATGCAAATTCTCCAAGAGCGCAATCAAGGCAGTCAAGGGAATCAAGGCAGCAATCAGAGTCACTTTGCTACACTCAACCAGTTCCTTGCTAACGGGCCAAAGACTTTCAGCAATTGTGTTGAGGCAACCGATGCTGACGATTGGCTTGTGGATCTGTGTAAGCATTTCGAGTGCAGTAACGTCAGGCCTGAGGACTTTGTCAAGTTCGCTTCCTTCCAACTCAAAGATCAAGCTGCAGAATGGTTCCAGCAGTACAAGGACTCCAGAGGTGGACGTGTTATCACTTGGGATGATTTCCGTTGAGATTTCCGAGCTCATCATATTCCTCAGAGCGTGGTTGAAAGCAAGCGTGAGGAATTCCGCAATCTGAAGCAAGTCTCTTTGTCTATCTATGACTACAACAAGTTGTTCCAGAAGCTCGCCCGCTTTGCCAAGCAGGACGTCAAGAGCATGATATATCAGTTCAGGGGTGGTCTCAGAGAAGATATTCAGCTCACTCTTGTACTCTTCGAGCCCTTGAGATACGATGAGTTCTACAACATGGCACTGAAGCAAGAGGCTGCTCAGTTGAGGTGTGATGCTTCCAAGAAGCGAGTCAGAGATGCTACTCCTTCTTCCTCTACTCAAGTGGCCAAGCAGCAGAAGTTTTGGCTTCCTCCTCCTCCGTTCCGTCAGCCGTTTCAGCAGAAGAGCAAAGGTGGCAGTGGTTCTTCCCACCCACCCAACCCTGGCTTTCAGAACAAGACTTCGTCTCAAGCTCCAAGATCGAGTGCTCCGTATCACCGTCCGCTTTCAGAGGTCACGTGCAACAAGTGCCAACAGAAGGGTCACTATGCCAACAAGTGTCTGAACCAGAGGCGTCTTCCTCCTCCTCCTCCTGTCAGATCGACAAGTACAGCTGTGGTCAAGCATAACCCCAAGCATGCCAAGGTCAACTTGCTGAATGCAGCTCAGGCAGAGGAATCATCAGATGTCATCATGGGTAACTTTCCAGTTAACTCTTTTCCAGCAAAAGTTCTTTTTGACACTGGTGCATCGCATTGTTTCATGTCAAGATCATTTGTTTCCAAGCATGACTTCGTTTCACAAATGTTGGGTAAACCTATGGGAGTGGTTTCTCCGGCTAAGTCTATGAGGGCTACTTCAATAGTTCTAGATGTTTCTATCATGTTGGGTGATTTCAAGTTTCTGGCTTCTCCTATGGTTCTTGGTAACTCGGATATTGATCTTATTCTCGGGATGGATTGTTTTTCTAAGCACAAGGCTCAGTTTGATTGTGCAGCCAGGCAGATTCAATTGACCATTCGTCTGAGGATGTAATTGTCTTTGCCGCTCGTGATGATACTATCCGTCTGTTTTCTCTCAATGAGAAGGGTGAATTGGATGCCATCTCTCAAATTCCAGTCGTTTGCGAATATCAAGACGTCTTTCCAGAAGAGCTCCCAGGAATGCCTCCGCACCGGCCAGTTGAATTCGTTATTAATCTTGAGCCTGGCACGGAACCTGTGTGCAAACGTCCTTACAAGCTCGGACCTGAAGAGTAGAAGGAGCTGAAGAAGCAACTCGATGAGCAAGAAAGAATGGGTCTCATCCAGCCTAGTTCTTCTCCATGGGGTCGTGGTGTTTTTTTTGTGAAGAAGAAGGATGGAACGGACCAACTTTGTGTTGATTACCGTCCAGTGAACAAGAAGACCATCAAGAACAAATACCCACTTCCCAACATCAATGAGCTGTTCGAACAACTCAAAGGTGCTCAAGTATTCTCCAAGCTTGATCTCCGTATGGGTTATCACCAGATTCGCATTCGTGAAGAAGATATTCCCAAGACAGCATTCAGAACAAGCTTTGGTTCATATGAATACACTGTCATGTCTTTTGGCCTCGCCAACGCTCCTCCGATGTTCTCTCGCATGATGAACTTCATCTTCAACGCCTACACCAATGACTTCGTTTTCGTCTATCTCGACGACATTCTGGTTTTCTCCAAGAATAAGGAAGATCATGCCAAGCACTTGCGTTTGGTTCTCGACAAGCTGAGGGAACATCAGTTCTACGCCAAGTTCTCCAAGTGTGAATTTTGGCTTGATGAGGTTCTTTATCTTGGTCATATCATCTCTGCCAAGGGCATTGCCGTGAATCCTGAGAAGGTGTCTGCAATTATGAATTGGGAACCTCCTCAGAACGTGAAGCAACTCCGCAGTTTTCTCGGTCTCGCAAGCTATTGCCGAAGATTCGTTGAAAACTTTTTTAAGATCGCGAAGCCTCTCTCAAATCTTCTTCAGAAGCACGTCAAGTACGTTTGGTCTCCGGAGTGTGATATTGCTTTCAACACTTTGAAAGAGAAGTTGATCACTACTCCAGTTCTGACTCCGCCTGATGAATCCAAGCCGTACGAGGTCTTTTGTGATGCCTCTCTCCAAGGTCTTGGCGCAGTATTGATGCAAGAGAAGAAAGTTGTTGCTTATACATCTCGCCAGTTGAAGCCTAATGAGAAGAACTACCCCACTCATGATCTCGGGTTGGCGGCAGTTGTGCATGCTCTTTTGACTTGGAGACATCTTCTATTGGGAAGAAAAGTGGACATTTTCACTGATCACAAGAGTCTCAAGTACATCTTCACTCAGCCTAATCTCAACCTCAGGCAAACTCGATGGGTCGAAATGATTCAAGAGTATAATCCGAGTATCGATTATACTCCAGGCAAGGCTAATGTGATTGCTGACGCATTGAGCAGGAAAGCTTACTGCAACAGTCTGATTCTTAAGCCTTATCAACCCGAGGTTTGTGAAGCCTTCCGCAAACTTAACCTGCAAGTTGTTCCTCAAGGTTTCCTCGCCAACCTTCAAGTCTCTCTTACCTTAGAAGACCAGATTCGCCAAGCCCAGCGTCTTGATGCTATGGTGAAAAAGGTGAAGATTGGGATTGCCAAGAGTCAGTCCAAGTACAAGTGCTACCGCCTTGATGACAAGGACACTCTCTTCTTCGAGGACCGTATTGTTGTACCCAAAGGTGACCTCCGTAAAGTGATCATGAACGAGGCTCACAATTCTCTCCTCTCCATCCACCCTGGGAGCACGAAGATGTATCAGGACCTCAAGCAAGCTTATAGGTGGACTCGAATGAAGCGCGAGATCGCTCAATTCGTGAATGAATGTGATGTCTGCAGAAGAGTGAAGGCAGAACACCAAAGGCCAGCTGGTCTCCTCCAACCTCTTGCCATTCCAGAATGGAAGTTTGACCACATTGAAATGGACTTCGTGACTGGGTTTCCAAATTCCAAGCGTGGCAATGATGCTATATTCGTTGTCATCGACAAACTCACCAAAGTGGCTCACTTTCTGCCTATCAAAGAGTCGATCATTGCAGCTCAATTGGCGGAACTCTATACCTCTCGTATTGTCTCTCTACACGGTATTCCTCAAGTGATCTCTTCAGACCGTGGCAGCATCTTTACCTCGAAGTTTTGGGATTCTTTTCAGAAGGCCATGGGCACCAACATCCGCTTCAGCACAGCTTTCCATCCTCAAACAAGCGGTCAAGTCGAGCGTGTAAACCAGATTCTTGAAGATATGCTCAGGGCTTGTGTGATCTCCTTCGGCATGAAGTGGGAGGATTGTCTTCCTTATGCTTAATTCTCCTACAACAACAGTTTTCAAGCAAGTTCGGGCAAGGCCCCTTTTGAAATTCTGTATGGCAGGAAGTGCCGTACCCCTCTCAACTGGTCTGAAACCGGTGAACGTCAGCTTTTGGGTAATGACTTAATCACAGAAGCAGAAGAAATGTGCAAAGTCAGTCGTGATAACCTCAAAGCAGCCCAATCCCGTCAGAAGAGCTACTATGATAGTAAGCACCGTGATTTGGCTTTCGAGATCGGAGATCATGTTTACCTCCGCGTCTCTCCTATGAAAGGTACTCGTCGCTTCGGTATCAAAGGGAAGCTTGCCCCTAGATACGTGGGACCTTTCAAGATTGTCAGCAAGAGAGGCGACCTCGCCTATCAACTCGAGCTTCCTTCAAACTTTGCAAATGTTCATGATGTGTTCCATGTCTCTCAGCTTCGAAAGTGCTTCAAGACTCCTGACCACACCGTCAACTTCGTGGACATTGAGCTCCAAGAAGATCTCTCTTATCGTGAGCACCCAGTTGCTATTCTTGAAGAGACTGAACGCAAGACTCGCAACAAGTCAATCAAATTTCTCAAAGTCAAGTGGTCACACCATTCCGACCGTGAAGCTACCTGGGAACGCGAGGATCACCTCCGTTCTGAGTACCCGGCGTTCTTTCAGTCCTAGATCTCGGGACGAGATCCTTTCGTAGTGGTGGAGTGTTGTAACACCCCGGATGTAACTTTCCCTATTTGTACTCCAACTCTTGCCGTTTCCGGCGTTAAGCTATATTTATTTTCTCGGGTTCAGGTTTTTGTCTCCATGTGTTGTTATCGTTGTCATGCATCTCATATCATGTCATCAGGTGCATTGCATTTGCATACGTGTTCGTCTCATGCATTCAAGCATTTTCCCCGTTGTCCGTTTTGCATTCCGGCGCTTCGTTCTCCTCCGGTGGTCATTTCTAGCTTTCTTTCGTGTGTGGGGATTAAACATTTCCGGATTGGACCGAGACTTGCCAAGTGGCCTTGGTTTACTACCGGTAGACCGCGTGTCAAGTTTCGTATCATTTGGACTTCGTTTGATACTCCAACGGTTAACCGAGGGACCGAAAAGGCCTCGTGTGTGTTGCAGCCCAACACCCCTCCAATTTGGCCCAAAACCCACCAAACTCTGCTCCTTGCTCTAGAGCGTTCGATCACGATCGCGTGGCCGAAAACCGCACCTCATTTGGACTCTCCTAGCTCCCCCTATGCCTATATATACACCCCTCATTCCAAATTCGCGGTTCCTCTCCCCCCTAAACCTAAAAAATCCCAGATCCGCCGCCGCCGGACGTGTCTAGGCGGAGCCGGACAACGTCCACCGCCACCGCCGCCAGCCAGGACGAGCCACGTGGCGCCCGGCGCCCGCCGCCGCCGCGGCCCGCAGGGGCCCGAGGCCGGCTCTCCCGCGCCACCTCCCGGGCCGACCTCGCCCGCACCCCGCCGCCACCTCCTCGCGCCCGCGCCTGCCCGGCCGGAGCTCGCCGCCCGCCGGAGCTCGCCGCTCGCCGGAGCCCGCCGCACGCTGCCGCCTCGGCTGCCGAGCACCCCGACGCCGGCCACCGCCTCCCCCGACGCCGGCCACCGCCTCCCCGACGTCGGCGGCCTCGGATCCGATCAGCTACATTGCCCGGTCGCGCCTCGGTTTGCATGCCCGCCGAAGAACCCTAGATCTGGTTGTTTTTTCTCTAAGTCCTCAGAATTTTCAGTCCAAGTTGCTCTGTTCGAGGCTCCGTAACTTTGCATCCGTAGCTCAGATTTGGGCATATAGCATATCAAAATGTTCATCTCAGAGAGTACATCATTTCATTCCATTGCATCATTTTCATTTGAGCTCATCTTTATGCCCGAAATGCTGTTAGAAGGAGGCTCCATGAGTTAATTGTCAGATCTGCTAGTTCATCTTAGACTTTTGTCATTTTTGCTATGATTAATGTGTGCATGATATGCCCGTGAGTTCTTCATATGTTTTGTTAAGGGTTTTCTCATCTATCCAGAGGTGCAACCCATGTATTTTTAGGATGTGTGTGGTGACTTGTGCAAGCTTGCAAAGTGGTGCACTTGCTAATTCTGTTTTCAGGGACTTAGTGATTTCACTAAGTCCTGGGATTGTTTAGTTCATGATGCCATATGTTCCTATTGTTTCCTAGTGATCCGTGCCTCTTTTGAGGATGATCAGTAAGGGAGTTTTGTTAATCTTGTAGTGCTCTATCCATACATGTCTTTGTTTTCAATTATGGAGCACCCTAGCTTGAGTCAATCGAGCTCTACTTTTGCTTCGTGGTGAATCTGGGCAGATCGTCAACTTGTTTTCGATTTTGCCGATGTTATTATAATTGATCCGTGCATGCTATGCTATTGTTCTTGTCATGTCTAGCTTGCATTTTGTGCCTTCTTAAGGGACGTATGCTTGTCTTGCCATGACTTGCACCGTGGTGAGTGCATCGAGCTCGTAAACATGCCTTCGTGAGTTATGTTTCAGCATGTCCCAGTTTTCACAGTGTCTGAAAACTGATTATGTTTTTGCTATGTTCGTGTGCTTGTTAGTATTTTTTGTGATCCCTTTTGGCTCAAGGTCACTAAGGGACTTTTGTTAAGCTTGTTGAGTAGCTCCATGCCATGTCTTTCTTTGTCATGTTCAGGTTCTGTAGCATGTTATTTTGTTGCTCCGAAGAGGGCTATATGATCTGAAATTCCAGACAAGTGTTAATTTCACTAAGTCTGAGATCTGTTTTACCATTTGCGTTTTTGCCATGCTTGTTTGAATCTGTTAATGGATGAATTGGCCATGGCTCAGTGTTAGACTTTTGTTAAGAATCTTGTGTGCATCCCTGCCATGTATTTTGATGTCATGTTTGGGTGTTGTAGCATGTTCATCTCGTTGCATTTAGATGCCTACTTGCTGTAAATCGCAGACCGGTGTCATTTTTGAATCGCTTGCCATTTCCAAACAGTAACTCCGATTCCGGCGTTCTTTATATCGTTTTCAAGCGATTTCATCTCATCTTTCCAGTGGCACCCTTGGAATTCCAAGTTCAGGCCAGGTTCATGCATTTCCTGTCATATCTTACTTTTTGCATCCCGCATCGCATCCCGCATAGCATATCATCATTTCATCATATTGCTTGGTCTTGCACGTGGTTGATTGTATTCTTGTTGCTTGTTTGTCTTGTTTGGGTAGAGCCGGGAGACGAGTTCGCTAACGAGGAGCCCGTTGAGTTTGCTTGTGAGGATCCAGTCAACTCTGACAACTGTGCAGGCAAGATGATCATACCCTCAAAATCACTACTATCTTTGCTATGCTAGTTTGCTCGCTCTTTTGCTATGCCATTGCTACGAAGCCTACCACTTGCTTGCAAACTTCCCAAATTGCCATGTCAAACCTCTAACCCACCATTGTCCTAGCAAACCATTGATTGGCTATGTTACCGCTTTGCTCAGCCCCTCTTATAGCGTTGCTAGTTGCAGGTGAAGATTGGAGGCCGCTCCTTGTTGGAACATTAATTTACTTGTTGGGATATCATCATATTGCTATGTTATCTTAATGCATCTATATACTTGGTAAAGGGTGGCAGGCTCGGCCTCTCGCCTAGTGTTTTGTTCCACTCTTGCCGCCCTAGTTTCCGTCATATCGGTGTTATGTTCCCGGATTTTTGCGTTCCTTACGTGGTTGGGTTATAATGGGAACCCCTTGACTGTCCGCCTTGAATAAAACTCCTCCAGCAATGCCCAACCTTGGTTTTACCATTTTCCGCCTAGCCTTTTCCCTTGGGTTTCACGGACTCAAGGGTCATCTTATTTTAACCCCCCAGGCCAGTGCTCCTCTGAGTGTTGGTCCAACCTAGAGCACCGTGCGGGGCCGTCCCTTGGCAACTTGGGTTACGTTGGCTCCCGTATGCATAGCTTATCCGGTGTGCCCTGAGAAAGAGATATGTGCAGCTCCTATCGGGATTTGTCGGCACAGCGGGCGGTGTTGCTGGAGTTGTTTTACCATTGTCGGAGTTGTCTTGAATTACCGAGATACCGAGTCTGATCGGAACGTCTTGGGAGGAGGTCTATTCCTTCGTTGACCGTGAGAGCTTGTCATGGGCTAAGTTGGGACTCCCCTGCAGGGATTGAACTTTCGAAAGCCGTGCCCGCGGTTATGGGCAGATGGGAATTTGTTAATGTCCGGTTGTAGATAACTTGAACCTTAGTTTAATTAAAATGAATCAACCGAGTGTGTTACCGTGATGGCCTCTTCTCGGCGGAGTCCGGGAAGTGGACACGGTGTTGGAGTAATGTTTGCGCAGGTTGTTCTCTAGTTTCTCGCTCGTGCTTTGCCTCCTCTTCTCGCTCCCTTTTGCGAATAAGTTAGCCACCATACTTGCTAGTCGCTTGCTGCAGCTCCACTCATATTTTACCTTGCCTTACCTATAAGCTTGAATAGTCTTGATCGCGAGGGTGCGAGATTGCTGAGTCCCTGTGGCTCACAGATTACTATTACACCAGATGTAGGGCCTGATGATTCTGCTCCTGGAGACGCGTATGAGCTCAAGTGGGAGTTCGACGAAGACTCTCAACGATACTATGTTTTCTTTCCCGATGATCAGTAGCGGTGCCCAGTTGGGGGTGAACGGGACCGTGTCGCATGTTGGGTTCTCTTTCATTTTGGCACCGTAGTCGGGCCATGAGTGTTTGGTTGATGTAATGTTATTTATGTACTTGATTGACGTGGCGAGTGTAAGCCAACTATGTTATCTCCTCTTTATTATTCATATTACATGGGATGTTGTGAAGATTGCCTAACTTGCGACATATGCCTTCAATGCGATTATGTCTCTAAGTCGTGCCTCGACACGTGGGAGCTATAGTCGCATCGAGGGCGTTACATCCAACTCTTGCCGTTTCCGGCGTTAAGTTATGTTTATTTCCTCGGGTTCGGGTTTTTGTCTCCGTGTGTTGTTGTCGTTGTCATGCATCTCATATCATGTCATCATGTGCATTGCATTTTGCATATGTGTTCGTCTCATGCATTCGAGCATTTTCCCCGTTGTCCGTTTTGCATTCCGGTGCTTCGTTCTCCTCCGGTGGCCATTTCTAGCTTTCTTTCGTGTGTGGGGATTAAACATTTACGGAATGGACCGAGACTTGCCAAGCGGCCTTGGTTTACTACCGGTAGACCGCCTGTCAAGTTTCGTGCCATTTGGACTTCGTTTGATACTCCAACGGTTAACCGAGGGACCGAAAAGGCCTCGTGTGTGTTGCAGCCCAACACCCCTCCAATTTGGCCCAAAACCCACCAAACTCTGCTCCATGTCCTAGAGCGTTCGATCACGATCGCGTGGCCGAAAACCGCACCTCATTTGAACTCTCCTAGCTCCCTCTAGGCCTATATATACACCCCTCCGTTTTCGGATCTTCGTCCTCCCCGAAACCCTAAAACTGCTCCTCCTACCGACGGACACGTCCGATTCGGGCCGGACTTGTCCGCCACCGCCCGCCGCCGCCACGTGTCACCGCCCCGTTGGCTGCGCCCGCCGTCCCTGCCGCCGGCCAGAGGAGGCCCAGGGCAGGCCCTCCGCCGCCACCGCCCGGGCCGAGGCTCGCCCGCACCCCGCCGCCATCTCCTCCGCGCCTCCTCGCCCGCTCCGCCGGCCGCCGCCCGCCGCCACCGACCTCGCCGGCGCCGCGGTCGCCGCCCGCCACCACCGGCCGCCGCAGCCTCGTCCCCTACTTCGGCCGGCCCAACTCCGGCGACTCCTCCGGCCGTCGATCCTCGGGCTCCGTGCGATCCAGATCTGGATCGGAGCTACAGTAAACCCTAAGAGGTCGGATTTTTCTCTAAGACCCTAGGAGGTCGAATTTTCTCCAAGTCCCAGAATTCCTGATCCAAGTTGCCATGTTCGTGGCTCCGTAACTTTGCATCCGTAGCTCCGATTTGGGCATATAGCATATCAGAATGTTCAACTCAGAGAGTACATCATTTCATTCCATTGCATCATTTTCATTTGAGCTCATCTTGATGCCCGAAATGCTGTTAGAAGATGGCTACTTGAGTTAACTGCCAGATCTGTTACTCCGTTTAGCACTTTTGTCATTTTTGCCATGATTAATGTGTGCATGATATGCCCATGAGTTCTGCATATGTTTTGTTAAGGGTTTTGCCATCTTTCCAGAGGTGCAACCCATGTATATTTTAGGATGTGTGTGGTGACGTGTGCAAGCTTGCAAAGTGGTCACTAAGTCCTGGGATTGTTTAGTTCATGATGTCGTATGTTCATGTTGTTTCCTAGTGATCCCTGCCTCTTTTGAGGATGATCAGTAAGGGAGTTTTGTTAATGTTGTAGTTCTCTATCCATCCATGTCTTTCTTTGCATTTATGGAGCACCCTAGCTTGAGTCAATCGAGCTCTACTTTTTCTTCGTTGCGAATCTGGGCAGATCGTCAACTTGTTTATGATTTTGCCGATGTTATTGTAGTTTTTCCGTGCATGCTATGCCATTGTTCTTGCCATGTATAGATTGCATTTTGTGCCTTATTAAGGGATGTATGCTTGTCTTGCCATGACTTGCACCGTAGTGAGTGCATCGAGCTCGTAAACATGCCTTCGTGAGTTATGTTTCAGCATGTCCCAGTTTTCACTAAGTCTGAAAACTGATTATGTTTTTGCTATGTTCGTGTGCTTGTTAGTATATTTTTGTGATCCCTTTTGGCTCAAGGTCACTAAGGGACTTTTGTTAAGCTTGTTGAGTAGCTCCATGCCATGTCTTTCTTTGTCATGTTCAGGTCCTGTAGCATGTTATTTTGTTGCTCCGAAGAGGGCTATATGATCTGAAATTCCAGACAAGTGTTAATTTCACCAAGTCTGAGATCTGTTTTACCATTTGCGTTTTTGCCATGCTTGTTTGAACCTGTTAATGGATGATTTGGCCGTAGCTCAGTGCTAGACTTTTGTTAAACATCTTGTGTGCATCCCTGCCATGTATTTTGTTGTCATGTTTGGGTGCTGTAGCATGTTCATTTCATTGCATTTAGATGCCTACTTGCTGTAAATCGCAGACCGGTGTCATTTTTGAATCGCTTGCCATTTCCAAACCGTAACTCCGATTCCGGCGTTCTTTATATCGTTTTCAAGCGATTTCATCTCATCTTTCGAGTGGCACACTTGGATTTCCATGTTGAGGCCAGGTTCATGCATTTCCTGTCATATCTTGCATTTTGCATCCCGCATCGCATCTCGCATAGCATATCATCATTTCATCATATTGCTTGGTCTTGCACATGGTTGATTGTATCCTTGTTGCTTGTTTGTCTTGTTTGGGTAGAGCCGGGAGACGAGTTCGCTAACGAGGAGCCCGTTGAGTTTGCTCTTGAGGATCCAGTCAACTCTGACAACTGTGCAGGCAAGATGATCATACCCACGAAATCACTACTATCTTTGCTATGCTAGTTTGCTCGCTCTTTTGCTATGCCATTGCTACGATGCCTACCACTTGCTTGCAAGCCTCCCAAATTGCCATGTCAAACCTCTAACCCACCTTGTCCTAGCAAACCGTTGATTGGCTATGTTACCGCTTTGCTCAGCCCCCTCTTATAGCGTTACTAGTTGCAGGTGAAGATTGGAGGCCGTTCCTTGTTGGAACATCTTTTATTTACTTGTTGGGATATCATTATATTGCCATGTTATCTTAATGCATCTATATACTTGGTGAAGGGTGGAAGGCTCGGCCTCTCGCCTAGTGTTTTGTTCCACTCTTGCCGCCCTAGTTTCCGTCATATCGGTGTTATGTTCCCGGATTTTTGCGTTCCTTACGCGGTTGGGTTATAATGGGAACCCCTTGATAGTTCGCCTTGATTAAAGCTTTTCCAGCAATGCCCAACCTTGGTTTTACCATTCGCCACCTAGCCTCTTTTTCCCTTGGGTTACCGGAGCCCAAGGGTCATCTTATTTTAACCCCCCCCCCAACCCGGGCCAGTGCTCCCTCTGAGTGTTGGTCTGAACCGGGCAGCCTGCGGGGCCACCTCGGGGAAACTTGAGGGTTGGTTTTACTCATAGCTTGACCTATCTGAGTGTGCCCTGAGAACGAGATATGTGTAGCTCCTATCGGGATTTGTCGGCACATTCGGGCGGTGTTGCTGGTCTTGTTTTAACCTGTCGAAGTGTCTTGAATTACCGAGAAACCGAGTCTGATCAGAACATCTTGGGAGGAGGTCTATTCCTTCGTTGACCGTGAGAGCTTGTCATGGGCTAAGTTGGGACTCCCCTGCAGGGATTGAACTTTCGAAAGTCGTGCCCGTGGTTATGGGCAGATGGGAATTTGTTAATGTCCGGTTGTAGATAACTTGAACCTTAACTTAATTAAAATGAATCAACTGAGTGTGTTACCGTGATGGCCTCTTCTCGGCGGAGTCCGGGAAGTGGACACATTGTTGGAGTAATGTTTGCGCAGGTTGTTCTCTAGCTTATCGCTCGTGCTTTGCCTCCTCTTCTCGCTCACTTTTGCGAATAAGTTAGCCACCATCCTTGCTAGTCGCTTGCTACAGCTCCACATATATTTACCTTGCCTTACCTATAAGCTTAAATAGTCTTGATCGCGAGGGTGCGAGATTGATGAGTCCCTGTGGCTCACAGATACTATAACTCCAGATGCAGGTCCAGGTGATTCCGCTCCAGGTGACGAGTACGAGCTCAAGTGGGAGTTCGACGAGGACTCTCAGCGTTATTATGTTTCCTTTCCCAATGATCAGTAGTGGTGCCCAGTTGGGGGTGATTGGGACCGTTGTCGCATGTTGGGTTTTCTTCTATTTTGGTGCCGTAGTCAGGCCATGAGTGTTTTGGATGATGTATGTTATTTATGTACTCTGATGTGACGTGGCGAGTGTAAGCCAACTATGTATCTCCCCCTTTTATTATATATTACATGGGATGTTGTAATGATTGCCTGACTTGCGACATTGCTTTCAATGCGGTTATGTCTCTAAGTCGTGCCTCGACACGTCGGAGCTATAGCCGCATCGAGGGCGTTACAAGTTGGTAATCAGAGCCTTCCCCGACCTTAGGAGCCCCATTGCTTGATCGTTTTTAGCAGCCGAGTTGTGTCTAGAAAATGTTTTGAGTCTTTAGAAATTATATATCGGAGAGTTTAGGAATTCTTTTTACTTCCCAGTCTCCTCATCGCTCTGGTAAGGCATCCTGACGTAGAGTTTTGACTCTTCTCTTCTCAAATTTCACTAAAAAAAAAATTTTAGGATCACGCGAGTATCTTGGAATCCTTCCGATGGATTATGGTGAGAACATTGTCTTGGTGCCTCCTGTAAGGGGTTTAGTGGAAGTGTCCCGGGGAGTTGAGCTCTGAGGTTTTGTCATCATAATTTTATCGTTGCAATTCTGGAATACTTGAGATATGTTCGCCGACATCGGAAATCTCTTGTATGCAGTTCGTTGGTGAGATAACCTCGACGCCACCCAGTACTGCGGCGGGAGTTCGGAAGTATCGCCATAACTTGTATAACGGATGCTTTTCGAAGGTTGAGGTAGATGGTTTCCGAAGTTTTCTCGGTTATGTGTTGAAGGATGGATATAGCTGGATGTAGGATTTGCTAGTTTGGGTGAGATATTATGCTTCCCTGTATCCCCAACACCTGATTGCATAACCGGAAAAGTTCGGGAGTTTCATAGGTGGGAATTCTAGTAGTTCTAGTTCTTCTTCCACGGATATTGGTTTGAGATTGGGATTTCTTACCGATTATTCGTTCTTGGTCCGTACCTTGTTGATTTACTTCTTCTACCTAATTCTACGTGGCTTCTCAATTTATGGATATGTGACCATTTGAAGAGGAATGCATTCGTTCATTTTGTTCGGATGTGAAGACTATATGTTGCAATTTTCATTCCGTTGGATTTAGCTTCAATATTTATCTGTCAATGTGCTAACGGTGGTCAACCTCTTCAGGATGGCTCCCGCTAAGAGCACCAGTCAGAACCAGAATCAAGATCCGCCACCACCTCCACCTCCTCCAGAGGCATGGCAAGCTGTGATGGCCGCAACCAATGCAAACACTCAGCTGATCATGCAAATTCTCCAAGAGCGCAATCAAGGCAGTCAAGGGAATCAAGGCAGCAATCAGAGTCACTTTGCTACACTCAACCAGTTCCTTGCTAACGGGCCAAAGACTTTCAGCAATTGTGTTGAGGCAACCGATGCTGACGATTGGCTTGTGGATCTGTGTAAGCATTTCGAGTGCAGTAACGTCAAGACTGAGGACTTTGTGAAGTTCGCTTCCTTCCAACTCAAAGATCAAGCTGCAGAATGGTTCCAGCAGTACAAGGATTCCAGAGGTGGACGTGTTATCACTTGGGATGATTTCCGTCAAGTTTTTCGAGCTCATCATATTCCGCAGAGCGTGGTTGAAAGCAAGCATGAGGAATTCCGCAATCTGAAGCAAGGCTCTTTGTCTGTCTATGACTACAACAAATTGTTCCAGAAGCTAGCCCGCTTTGCCAAGCAGGACGTGCCTGATGAGAAGAGCATGATATATCAGTTCAGGGGTGGTCTCAAAGAAGATATTCAGCTCGTTCTTGTCCTCTTTGAGCCATTGAGGTACGATGAGTTCTACAACATGGCACTGAAGCAAGAGTCTACTCAGTTGAGGTGTGATGCTTCCAGGAAGCCAGTCAGAGATGTTACTCCTTCTTCCTCTACTCAAGTGGCCAAGCAGCAGAAGTTTTGGCTTCCTCTTCCTCCGTTCCGTCAGCCGTATCAGCAGAAGAGCAAAGGTGGCAGTGGTTCTTCCCACCCACCCAACCCTGGCTTTCAGAACAAGGCTTCGTCTCAAGCTCCAAGATCGAGTGCTCCGTATCACCGTCCGCTTTCAGAGGTTACATGCAACAAGTGCCAACAGAAGGGTCACTATGCCAACAAGTGTCTCAACCAGAGGCGTCTTCCTCCTCCTCCTCCTGTGAGATCGGCAAGTACAGCTATGGTCAAGCATAACCCCAAGTTCGCCAAGGTCAATATGATGAATGCAGCTCAGGAAGAGGACTCGTCGGATGTGATCATGGGTAACCTTCCTGTTAATGATATTCCTGCAAAAGTTCTTTTTGACACTGGTGCATCGCATTGTTTCATGTCGAGACCTTTTGCATCTAAGCATGATTTTGTTACTCAAGTGTTGCCGAAGCCGTTGGCTATCGTCTCTCCGGCCCGTCAAATGACATCTCGAGTTTGCGTTCCGGATGTTACTATCACTTTGGGTGACTATAAGTTCTTGTCCTCTCCAAATGTTCTTTGTGACTCGGATATTGATCTTATTCTCGGAATGGATTGGCTTTCTAAGCACAAGGCTCAGCTTGATTGTGCAGCCAGGCAGATTCAATTGACTCATTCGTCTGAGGATGTAATTCTCTTTGCCGCTCGGGATGATTCTATCCGTCTGTTTTCTCTCAATGAGAAGGGTGAATTGGATGCCATCTCTCAAATTCCAGTCGTTTGCGAATATCAAGACGTCTTTCCAGAAGAGCTCCCAGGAATGCCTCCGCACTGGCCAGTTGAATTCGTTATTGAACTTGAGCCTGGCACGGAACCTGTGTGCAAACGTCCTTACAATCTCGGACCTGAAGAGTTGAAAGAGCTGAAGAAGCAACTCGATGAGCAAGTAAGAATGGGTCTCATCTGGCCTAGTTCTTCTCCGTGGGGTTGTGGTGTTCTTTTTGTGAAGAAGAAGGATGGAACGGACCGACTTTGTGTTGATTACCGTCCAGTGAACAAGAAGACCATCAAGAACAAATACCCACTTCCCAACATCAATGAGTTGTTCGAACAACTAAAAGGTGCCCAAGTATTCTCCAAGCTTGATCTCCGTATGGGTTATCACCAGATTCGCATTCGTGAAGAAGATATTCCCAAGACAGCATTCAGAACAAGCTTTGGTTCATATGAATACACTGTCATGTCTTTTGGCCTCGCCAACGCTCCTCCGACGTTCTCTCGCATGATGAATTTCATCTTCAACGCCTACACCAATGACTTCGTTTTGGTCTATCTCGACGACATTCTGGTTTTCTCGAAGAACAAGGAAGATCATGCCAAGCACTTGCGTTTGGTTCTCGATAAGCTCAGGGAACATCAGTTCTACGCCAAGTTCTCCAAGTGTGAATTTTGGCTCGATGAGGTTCTTTATCTTGGTCATATCATCTCTGCCATGGGCATTTCCGTGAATCCTGAGAAGGTGTCTGCAATTGTGAATTGGGAACCTCCTCAGAACGTGAAGCAACTCCGCAGTTTTCTCGGTCTCGCAAGCTATTGCCGAAGATTCATTGAAAACTTTTCTAAGATCGCGAAGCCTCTCTCAAATCTTCTTCATAAGCACGTCAAGTACGTTTGGTCTCCGGAGTGTGATATTGCTTTCAACACTTTGGAAGAGAAATTGATCACTGCTCCAGTCTTGACTCCACCTGATGAATCCAAGCTATACGAGGTCTTTTGTGATGCCTCTCTCCAAGGTCTTGGCGCATTATTGATGCAAGAGAAGAAAGTTGTTGCTTATACATCTTGCCAGTTGAAGCCTAATGAGAAGAACTACCCCACTCATGATCTCGAGTTGGCGGCAGTTGTGCATGCTCTTTTGACTTGGAGACATCTTCTATTGGGAAGAAAAGTGGACATTTTCACTGATCACAAGAGTCTCAAGTACATCTTCACTCAGCCTAATCTCAACCTCAGGCAAACTCGATGGGTCGAAATGATTCAAGAGTATAATCCGAGTATCGATTATACTCCAGGCAAGGCCAATGTGATTGCTGACGCATTGAGCAGGAAAGCTTACTGCAACAGTCTGATTCTTAAGCCTTATCAACCCGAGGTTTGTGAAGCCTTCCGCAAACTTAACCTGCAAGTTGTTCCTCAAGGTTTCCTCGCCAACCTTCAAGTCTCTCCTACCTTAGAAGACCAGATTTGCCAAGCCCAGCTTCTTGATGCTATGGTGAAAAAGGTGAAGATTGGGATTGCCAAGAGTCAGTCCAAGTACAAGTGCTACCGCCTTGATGACAAGGACACTCTCTTCTTCGAGGATCGTATTGTTGTGCCCAAAGGTGAACTTCGTAAAGTGATCATGAACGAGGCTCAAAATTCTCTCCTCTCCATCCACCCCGGGAGCACGAATATGTATCAGGACCTCAAGCAAGCTTATTGGTGGACTTGAATGAAGCGCGATATCGCTCAATTCGTGAATGAATATGATGTCTGCAGAAGGGTGAAGGCAGAACACCAAAGGCCAGCAGGTCTCCTCCAACCTCTTGCCATTCTAGAATGGAAGTTTGACCACATTGAAATGGACTTCGTGACTGGGTTTCCAAAGTCTAAGCGTGGCAATGATGCTATATTCGTTGTCATCGACAAGCTCACCAAAGTGGCTCATTTTCTGCCTATCAAAGAGTCGATCACTGCAGCTCAATTGGCGGAACTCTATACCTCTCGCATTGTCTCTCTGCACGGTATTCCTCAAGTGATCTCTTCAGACCGTGGCAGCATCTTTACCTCCAAGTTTTGGGATTCTTTCCAGAAGGCCATGGGCACCAACATCCGCTTCAGCACAGCTTTCCATCCTCAAACAAGCGGTCAAGTCGAGCGTGCCAACCATATTCTTGAAGATATGCTCAGGGCTTGTGTGATATCCTTCGGCATGAAGTGGGAGGATTGTCTTCCTTATGCTGAATTCTCCTACAATAACAATTTTCAAGCAAGTTCGGGCAAGGCCCCTTTTGAAATTCTGTATGGCAGGAAGTGCCGTTCCCCTCTCAACTGGTCTGAAACCGGTGAACGTCAGCTTTTGGGTAATGACTTAATCACAGAGGCAGAAGAAATGTGCAAAGTCAGTCGTGATAACCTCAAAGCAGCCCAATCCCGCCAGAAGAGCTACTATGATAGTAAGCACCGTGATTTGGCTTTCGAGATCGGAGATCATGTTTACCTCCGTGTCTCTCCTATGAAAGGTACTCGTCGTTTCGGTATCAAAGGGAAGCTTGTCCCTAGATACGTGGGACCTTTCAAGATTGTCAGCAAGAGAGGCGACCTCGCCTATCAACTCGAGCTTCCTTCAAACTTTGCAAATGTTCATGACGTGTTCCATGTCTCTCAGCTTCGAAAGTGCTTCAAGACTCCTGACCGCACCTTCAACTTCGAGGACATTGAGCTCCAAGAAGATCTCTCTTATCGTGAGCACCCAGTTGCTATTCTTGAAGAGACTGAACGCAAGAATCGCAACAAGTCAATCAAATTTCTCAAAGTCAAGTGGTCACACCATTCCGACTGTGAAGCTACCTGGGAACGCGAGGATCACCTCCGTTCTGAGTACCCGGAGTTCTTTCAGTCCTAGATCTCGGGATGAGATCTTTTCGTAGTGGTGGAGTGTTGTAACACCCCGGATGTAACTTTCCCAATTTGTACTCCAACTCTTGCCGTTTCTGGCATTAAGTTATATTTATTTCTTGGGTTCGGGTTTTTGTCTCCGTGTGTTGTTGTCGTTGTCATGCATCTCATAGCATGTCATCATGTGCATTGCATTTGCATACGTGTTCGTCTCATGCATTCGAGCTTTTTCCCCGTTGTCCGTTTTGCATTCCGGCGCTTCGTTCTCCTCCGGTGGTCATTTCTAGCTTTCTTTCTTGTGTGGGGATTAAACATTTCCGGATTGGACCGAGACTTGCCAAGCGGCCTTGGTTTACTACTGGTAGACCGCCTGTCAAGTTTCGTATTATTTGGACTTCGTTTGATACTCCAACGGTTAACCGAGGGACCGAAAAGGCCTCGTGTGTGCTGCAGCCCAACACCCCTCCAATTTGGCCCAAAACCCACCAAACTCTGCTCCATGTCCTAGAGCGTTCGATCACGATCGTGTGGCCGAAACCCGCACCTCATTTGGACTCTCCTAGCTCCACCTATGCCTATAAATAGCCCCCCCGTTTTCGGATCTCGGATCTCTCCCCGTCCAACCCAAAAAAAAAACATCTCCGCGCCGACGGACATGTCCAGAGCCTAGCCGGACACGTCCGCCGCCGCCCCGCGCCCAACCGAATGCTAACATGTGGCACCGGCCACACCCGCCGCCGCTGGGCCCGAAGGCCCGTAGCCGGCCCCCGACGCCGCCTCCGCGGGCCAGAGGAGACGCCCGCACCGCTGGCCTTCTCCTCCGACGCCGGCCGCCGCCCCGCCACCGCTCGCCGCCTTGCCGGGCCGGCGCCGCCCCACCGCCGCCGCCCGAAGCACGCCGCGCCGCCGCGGGCCACCCCCTCCGCCGGGCCGGAGCAAGCTCCACCGGCGCCCGGTCCTCTCCACCGACCCCGGCCTTCTTCCCCGTCGGATCCGGCGAGCAGCTACAGTAAATCCGGCGACCTCGGTTCCCATGCCCGATCTGGATCTAGATCTGGAAATTGGACGGTTGACTTTCTCCTCCCGAAACCCTAATTTTTATGCATACTTTGACCAGCCGTATATCCGCATCCGTAGCTCTGTTTTGGGCATATAATATATCAAAATGTTCAAATCGACGAGTACATTATTTCATTCCATTGCATCATTTTCATTTGAGCTCATCTTGATTCCCAAAATGCTGTTATAAGGAGGCTTCGTGAGTTAATTGTCAGATCTGCTAGTTCATCTTAGACTTTTGTCATTTTTGCCATGATTATTGTGTGCATGCAATGCCTGTGAGTCCTTCATATGTTTTGTTAAAGATTTTGTCTTCTTTCCAGAGGTGCAACCCATGCATTTTTAGGATGTGTGTGGTGACTTGTGCAAGCTTGCAAAGTGAGGGACCCGGGAAATCTGTTTTCAAGGACTTAGTTGTTTTCACTAAGTCTGGGATATTTTAGTTCATGATGCCATATGTTCAGCTTGTTTCCTAGTGATCCGTGCCTCTTTTGAGGACGATCAGTAAAGGAGTTTTTTTTAATAATGTTATGCTCTATCCATCCATGTATTTGTTTGCAATTTTGGAGTACCCTAGCTTGATTCAATCGAGCTCTACTTTTGCTTCGTGGTGAATCTGGGCAGATCGTCAACTCGTTTGCGATTTTGCCGATGTTATTGTAGTTGATCCGTGCATGCTATACCATTGTTATTGCCATGTATGGCTAGAATTTTGTGCCTTCTTAATGGATGTATGCTTTCCTTGCCATGAATTGCACCATAGTGAGTGCATCGAGCTCGTTTACATGCCTTCGTGAGTTATATTTCAGCATGTCTCAGTTTTCACTAAGTCTGAAAACTGATTGTGTTTTAGCTATGTTCGTGTGCCCGTTAGTATATTTTTGTGATCCCTTTTGGCCCCAGGTCACTTTGGGACTTTTGTTAAGCTTGTTGAGTAGCTCCATGCCATGTTCTTAATTGTCCTAATCAGGTCATGTATCATGTTGTTTTGCTGCTCCGAAGAGGGCTTCGTGATCTGAAATTTCAGACAAGTGTTAATTTCACTAAGTCTGAAATCTGTTTTGCATTTGCGTTTTTGCCATGCTTGTTTGAACCTTTTAATGGATGAATTGGCCGTAGCTCAGAGCTAGTATTTTGTTAAGCATCTTGTGTGAATCCCTGCCATGTATTTTTTTGTCATGTTTGGTGGCTGTAGCATGTTCATTTCGTTGCATTTAGATGCCTACTTGCTGTAAATCGCAGACCGGTGTCATTCTTAAAACGCTTGCCATTTCCACACCGTAACTCCGATTCCGATGATCTTTATATCGTTTTCAAGAGATTTCATCTCATCTTTTCAGTGGCACCCTTGGAATTCCAAGTTTAGGCCACGTTCATGCATTCCCTGTCATATCTTGCATTTTGCATCCCGCATCGCATCCCGCATAGCATATCATCATTTCGTCATATTGCTTGTTCTTGCACGTGGTTGATTGTATCCTTGTTGCTTGTTTGTCTTGTTTGGGTAGAGCTGGGAGGCGAGTTCGCTACCGAGGAGCCCGTTGAGTTTTCTTGTGAGGATCCAGTCAACTCTGACAACTGTGCAGGCAAGATGATCATACCCCCGAAATCACTACTATCTTTGCTATGCTAGTTTGCTCGCTCTTGCTATGCCAATGCTACGATGCCTACCTTTTGCTTGTTAGCCTCACAATTGCCATGTCAAACCTCTAACCCACCTTGTCCTAGCAAACCGTTGATTGCCTATGTTACCGCTTTGCTCAGCCCCTCTTATAGCGTTGCTAGTTGCAGGTGAAGATTGGAGGTCGTTCCTTGTTGGAACATCTTTTATTTATTTGTTGGGATATCATTATGTTGCTATGTTATCTTAATGCATCTATATACTTGGTTAAGGATGGAAGGCTCGGCCTCTCGCCTAGTGTTTTGTTCCACTCTTGCCGCCCTAGTTTCCGTCATATCGGTGTTATGTTCCCGGATTTTGCGTTCCTTACGCGGTTGGGTTATGATGGGAACCCCTTGATATTTCACCTTGATTAAAGCTTGTCCAGCAATGCCCAACATTGGTTTTACCATTTGCCACCTAGCCTTTTCTTTCCCTTGGGTTCTGCAGACTCAAGGGTCATCTTATTTTACCCCCCCCCCCCCGGGCCAGTGCTCCTCTGAGTGTTGGTCCGAACTAGAGCCCCTTGCAGCGCCATCTCAGGGAAACTCGAGGGCTGGTTTTAGTTGTACGGATTGCTTATCTGAGTGTGCTCTGAGATAGAGATATGTGCAGCTCCTATCGGGATTTGTCGGCACATTCGGGCGGTGTTGCTGGTCTTGTTTTAACCTGTCGAAGTGTCTTGAGTTACCAAGATACCGAGTCTGATCGGAAAGTCTTGGGAGGAGGTCTATTCCTTCGTTGACCGTGAGAGCTTGTCATGGGCTAAGTTGGGACTCCCCTGCAGGGATTGAACTTTCGGAAGCCGTGCCCACGGTTATGGGCAGATGGGAATTTGTTAATGTCCGGTTGTAGATAACTTGAACCTTAACTTAATTAAAATGAATCAACTGAGTGTGTTACCGTGATGGCCTCTTCTCGGCGGAGTCCGGGAAGTGGACACGGTGTTGGAGTAATGCTTGCGCCGGTTGTTCCTCTAGTTTCTCGCTCGTGCTTTGCCTCCTCTTCTCGCTCTCTTTTGCGAATTAGATAGCCACCACATATGCTAGTCGCTTGCTGCAGCTCCACATATATTTGCCTTACCCCTTCCTATAAGCTTAAATAGTCTTGATCGTGAGGGTGCGAGATTGCTGAGTCCCTGTGGCTCACAGATACTATAACTCCAGATGCAGGTCCAGGTGATTCCGCTCCAGGTGACGAGTACGAGCTCAAGTGGGAGTTCGACGAGGACTCTCAGCGTTATTATGTTTCCTTTCCCGATGATCAGTAGTGGTGCCCAGTTGGGGGTGATTGGGACCGTTGTCGCATGTTGGGTTTTCTTCTATTTTGGCGCCGTAGTCGGGCCATGAGTGTTTTGGATGATGTATGTTATTTATGTACTCTGATGTGACGTGGCGAGTGTAAGCCAACTATGTATCTCCCCCTTTTATTATATATTACATGGGATGTTGTAATGATTGCCTGACTTGCGACATTGCTTTCAATGCGGTTATGTCTCTAAGTCCTGCCTCGACACGTGGGAGCTATAGCCGCATCGAGGGCGTTACATACCCTCAGCCTCAAGGGTGAACTACCCCCTCCTCATCATGGAGAGCGTCGGGACGATGAAGATGGCCACCGGTGAGGGGTTCTGTGACGCCCCGAGACCGATGCGCCAGGTGTCTTCCAGTTATTCATTATTTGTTGCCGTGTCATTCGCTTAAGTGTTGTATCTTGCCATGTCATCATGTGCATTGCATCATCATGTTTTCAAAACTTGCATCCGTCCGGACCCGACCCAGTTCCGTCCGTTGTTCGTTCTGAGCCCAGACACACTTGCACGCGCCCGCGGCTTGTTCGAAATATTATTTTATAAGTGGCCAGAAAATATTCTCGGAATGGGATGAAAGTTGGCATGCAGTGTTGTTTTGTTGTTAGTAGGTCGCCTGCCAAGTTTCATCGCATTCGGAGTTCGTCTGATAGCCCAACAGTTAAACTAAAGCGGCATTATAGCCGGTCTAACGTCGGACGTTTTCGGTCTCCGGAAACAGTCGCCGAGGCTCTCTCTCCTCTTCTCTCATCTCGAGACCGTCTTTACAGTCCACTACTCACCGCCAGGCCCTACCTAACCTCTCTCGTCAGCCCACGACCCTCCTCACGCGCGCGCCCGAAAGCTGTTCTGGCCCGACCCGGGCAGTCGTCACCGTTGGATCCCGAACATCCCCAAACGTCTACAAAACATCACCATTTTCTTTTTTGGACTACCTAGTGTATTTTTCTCGACCGCTCGATTTTAATTGGAGGGACGGATTAGCCCCTAAACTATCTCTCTTTCCTTATATATATAGTCCCTAGTCTAAATCTGGACAAAACCCTATTTTCTAGGGATCCTACCCTAGCGTCGCCGCCACTCTCTCTCGGGATTTCCCCCAGATCCGATCCGTCCAATTCCCCCAACCAGCGCAATCGTCTCCCTCCTCGATCGCCCACGACCCCGAGCCACTTCTCCCGCCGGCAACCGAAGCCACCGACCCGGACCCCGTCGTCCTCCGGCAGCACCCAGGAGCTCAAGCTCCCTCTCTCGGTCCATGGCGCCCTCGCCCCGAGCACGCAGGACCGCGCCCTTCCTCCCTGCTCTCCCTTCCCTTTCTCTATTTTCTTTTCTGTTCCCCGCTATCTCTCTCTGTCACCTCCACAGGACGCCATGGCCGGCCTCTTCTTACGATCCATCGCCGCGCCTCCGTCTCCTTCAAGCAGCAGCAGCGTCCTCATGTCGTTCGCGGCCTCATTTACTCCAGCAAGCCTCGCCGGAGTTCTTCCGACGACCACCTAGGGCATCACCGTCATCAACCAGAGATGCCGGGCCACGGAGCCGAGCTGCCCGATGCCTTCGCTTCCTCCACCGGGTCTCCTTACCTCGCCGCCCAGACCCGCCGTCCTGTGCCTCGCCCGTGCGCCGGCGTCGTCAGCTTCGCCCTTGCGCCTCCAGTCCAGGTCGCCGCCGCCTTGCTCCATTTCCATCAACGGCTTCCTCTCTGCTCTTTCTCCTCACCAGCTCTCTCTCTCTCTCCCTCGCAGCAAGACGCTGCCGCTGGTGCTCGTCGTCGTCCTAGTCCCGACCCCCGCCGGATCCGGCCGGTCCCCCGCCTCGCCTCACCGCTACTCTGCCTCGTCGTTGCCAGAGTCCATCACGCGCCTGCTGGCTCCCTCTGCTTCGAGCAACAGGACGAGTACCGCCCCTGCGTTGACCCGTTCCAGTGCCAGCGAGAACGAGCGACTGGCCCAGCCGCAAGCCCCGCGGCCCAGCTTCCTCCTCCATAAACTGGGCCTCAGCCCAAAGTGAGCAGCCCCTCTGTTTTTTTCTTGTTGTTGGGCCAACAGTTTCGGCCCGAGGTGTTTTTTTCCTGCTGCGAATTTGTCTAATTTCCAGAGAAAGACAGTTTTGCAGAAAAGCCCCTGTTCTTCATGCATTTAATAACTTCACAACCGTGCATCGGATCTAAATAAATTATATATGAAAGTTGCTTAGAATTTTGTCTAGTTTAATAATATGCAACTTTCATCCATGTTTGAAATGTTTAAAATGCTGTTTGATTAAATTTTCTCCCATGTCATGTTAAAATGCTTTAATTCATAACTAAATAACCGTAGCTCCAAACTTAAAAAACTTTATATGAAAATGGGGTAGAAAAATGCCTAGTTTAACATGGTGGCATCACTTTGCATGTTTAACAACTCTAAAATTGTGATTAGGGCAGAACAGCACCAAATCTAAGAGATGCATATGGGGATTTACCGGAATTTGTTGTTCGTTGTTTCCGGCCTCATTTAACCTTGACTAGATAGGTAGTTTTATTTTGCTTCACCCTCTTGCCATGTTTAACAACATTTAATATTGTTGGGTACATAAACGAGATCGAACTAAAAACTTGTCGTGGTGTTCCGTTAATATGCAACTCGTTGCATATTGAGCTCCACTTAATTTGTGGAATTGCTTGGGCACTTTGCCATGCCATGCTTCATTAAACCGTACATGCAACATAATCGATTGTGCATCATGCCATGATTATGTGATGGTTATTTATTATGTTGTTTGCTCCTTTCCGGTGTTGCTTCTCGGGTGAGTTCCGATAACGTCGTGTTGTGAGGATTCGTTCGACTACGTCCGTTTGTCTTCTTCATGGACTCGTTCTTCTTCCTTGCGGGATTTCAGGCAAGATGACCATACCCTCGAAATCACTTCTATCTTTGCTTGCTAGTTGCTCGCTCTTTTGCTATGCCTATGCTGCGATACCTACCACTTGCTTATCATGCCTCCCATATTGTTGAACCAAGCCTCTAACCCACCTTGTCCTAGCAAACCATTGTTTGGCTATGTTACCGCTTTGCTTAGCCCCTCTTATAGCGTTATTAGTTGCAGGTGAAGATGAAGTTTGTTCCTTGTTGGAACATGGAGATGTTGTTCCTTGTTGGAACATGTTTACTTGTTGGGATATCACAATATCTCTTATTTAATCAATGCATCTATATACTTGGTAAAGGGTGGAAGGCTCGGCCTTATGCCTAGTGTTTTCTTCCACTCTTGCCGCCCTAGTTTCCGTCATATCAGTGTTATGTGCCCGGATTTTGCGTTCCTTATGCGGTTGGGTTATAATGGGAACCCCTTGACAGTTCGCCTTGAATAAAACTCCTCCAGCAATGCCCAACCTTGGTTTTACCATTTGCCACCTAGCCTTTTCTTTCCCTTGGGTTCTGCAGACTCAAGGGTCATCATTATTTTAACCACCCCCCTCCCGGGCCAGTGCTCCTCTGAGTGTTGGTCCACCTTGTCAGCCGCCGCTGGCCACCAGGGGCAACTCTGGGCTGGCCTACCGGAAGTTTGGACAATCCGGTGTGCCCTGAGAACGAGATATGTGCAGCTCCTATCAGGATTTGTCGGCACATTTGGGTGGCTTTGCTGGTCTTGTTTTACCATTGTCGAAATGTCTTGTAACCGGGATTCCGAGTCTGATCGGGTCTTCCCGCTAGAAGGAATATCCTTTCGTTGACCGTGAGAGCTTGTGATGGGCTAAGTTGGGACACCCCTGCAGGGTTTTGAACTTTCGAAAGCCGTTCCCACGGTTATGGGCAGATGGGAATTTGTTAATGTCCGATTGTAGAAAACCTGAACTTGATCTTAATTAAAATACATCAACCGCGTGTGTTACCGTGATGGTCTCTTCTCGGCGGGGTCCGGGTGAACACGGTGTTGGAGTAATGTTTGACGTAGGTTGTTCTAGGATCACTTCTTGATCATAGTTTCTCGACCGTGCTTTGCCTTCTCTTCTCGCTCTCTTTTGCGTATGTTAGCCACCATATATGCTAGTCGCTTGCTGCAGCTCCACATCATACCTTTACCTTACCCATAAGCTTAAATAGTCTTGATCACGAGGGTGTGAGATTGCTGAGTCCCCGTGACTCACAGATACCTCCAAAACCAGTTTGCAGGTACCGATGTTACCGAGCAGGTGACGCAATCAAGCTCAAGGAGGAGCTCGATGAAGATCTTGTCCTTTGTGTTGTTTCGTTCTAGTTGATCAGTAGTGGAGCCCAGTTGGGGTTGATCGGGGACCTTGTCGCATTTGGGGTTCTTCTTTTATTTTGGTTCCGTAGTCGGACCTTGATTGCATCTGGATGATGTAATGCTTTATTCATGTATTGTGTGAAGTGGCGATTGTAAGCCAACTATGTATTCTTTTCCCTTGTGTATTACATGGGTTGTGTGAAGATTACCTCACTTGCGACATTGCTTTCAATGCGGTTATGCCTCTAAGTCATGCTTCGACACGTGGGAGATATAGCCGCATCGAGGGTGTTACAAGTTGGTAATCAGAGCCTTCCCCGACTTAGGAGCCCCCCTGCTTGATCGAATCACTGGCATTATTGAGTCTAGAAATGTTTTGAGTCATTTAGGAATTATATATATCAGAGAGTTAGGACTTCTTTTTACTCCTCAGTCCCTTCGTCGCTCTGGTGAGGCATCCTGACGTAGAGTTTTGACTCTTCTCTTCTCAAATTTCACTAAAAAAAATTTAGGATCACGCGGGTATCTTGGAATCGTTTCGATGGTTTTGTGACGAGAACATTGTTCTTGGTGCCTCCTGTCATTTAGGGGTTGTGGCAGTGTCCCTGGGAGTTGAGCTCCGAGGTGTTGTCGTCACAATTTTATCGTTGCAGTTCTGGAATACCTGAGTTTAGTTTCGCCGACATCGAAAATCTCTTTTATGCAGTTGTTGGCGAGATAACCTCGACGCCACCCAGTACTGGGGCAGGAGTTCGGGAGTATTTCCATAACTCGTATAACGGATGCTTTTCGAAGGTTGAGGTAAACGATTTCCGAAGGTTTCTTGGTTATGTGTTGAAGGATGGATACAGCTGGATGTAGGATTTGCTAGTTTTGGGTGAGATATTATGCTTCCCCTGTATCCCCAACACCTGATTGCATAACCGGAAAGCTTCGGGAGTTTATAAGTGGGAATTCAAGTAGCTCTTAGGATATCTTTCCGACAGATGTATGTTATGAAATTGGGGTTCGACGTCTAGTGCTCCGCCTATCCACGGTTGGTTTTACAGTGGTCTCATTGTGTCTTAAAGAGTCCTTGGCTATGTCGACTCGGGGACGCTTCGTATGTCATGTGCATTGCGTTGTACATGATGGTGCTGTACGATCGAGCCCGTGTAGGCCCCACCACGAAAACTTCGGACGAAATCTCTATCATATGTTTGTTCCGGCTTATTCTGCAAGCCAATCCTTTGTTTTGTTTTGAGTTGTGGTATTCGAGTTGCTTCAATGTCAAATGTTGATTCCATAGCTTTTCCTAAGTGGTGTTCTCATATTCCTATGTGTGTTCTAATCCTTCTTGATCATCGAGGTTGTCATGTCAATCCTTTTTCAACTGGCGTGTTTCTCTTCAAGTGGATCCGATCATTTCAACATCCGCAAGATCAATTATCAGTTCTTTGCAACGGTGTTTGTTTCATCCGTCTCCAAGTTGCCTTTGTTTTTCCCACCCTCCCACCCTTGTTTCTTCAAGGACTCAGATTTCTTAATCAAGTATCCTTTGATTCATGTGAAGTCTCTCATTCTTTTCCTTCATGTTCTTACCCGGTGATTCTCATGAAGATTCTAACGGAGCTTCAAGTTCGTCACTCTTCACTCGTTTTCTTCTACGGTGGATTCAATTCAAGCTTTTGGTGTTGATCATATCCTTTAACTCGTTTCAAATGTTTTCCATGCCGGTGCACCTCATAATCATCCACTTCTCGCTATTCATTTGTTCTGGAGTGCTGACGATATCTCAGAAGGCTCGTCTTTTCATTCAAGATCCGTTCAACCTATTTTGAGGTTGTTATCTTATTCAAGTCTTTTAATTCAACCGGCGCAATCTCTCTTTCAAATCATTCTACGTTGTTTCTTTTGAGTGGGCCCTAACCCACAGGTCTTTTTCCAGGATCTTACCTGACTCTTCTAATTCTCCCGGAGATATCCGTAAAATTCTTTTCGAAGTTTGATGTAAGAATGAATTGTCATCAGTCAAATGCCTTTCTCCAAGATCTTATAATTCTTTTCATCGTTGGTTCAACCTTTCCAATTTTAATCCCGGAGATCTCAACGATTTTTGGTGATGTTGTTCTCGTCATTCTCGGATTTGAAGACCGAAGAAGAGTTTCTCTTTAATCTTGCTCCATTCTCTTCAAAGATTCGTGATTCTAGCTTGTTGCCATCATCTCATAATTGTCTTCGGTTGTGAGAATTTTTTTCATCTATCCGGAGCAATTCAACAGTCTTCTCAGTTTGATTATCCGGAGTTCATCAATTAAGATTTATCCATTCTAGTTTTCACTTATCTTTCTCCAAATCTTACCGGTGCATTATTCAAATATTCTCTATTCAGTTTGTGATCCCTTCGTTCTCATGTATCTAGTTTGTCTCAAGCACCTTCGTCCATTTGCTAATTCTTACCGGTGATTCACCCCTACTTCGATCATTTTCAATTCTTACGGTGGTCCGTTCAAGAGTTCTTTTCCTTGGTCACCATATCAATATATTCGTTGTTTCAACCCTTCCGGTGGTTCATTCAATACCTTCTCAAGTTTGCGCTATATCTCTCTTAATCCTTCCAACGGGAATAAGTTGTTTGCAATCCGTTGCTTATCATCAATTTAAATTGGTGAAGGATACGCATAACGTAATTCTTATTCTTGCTTCATCCAACTGTTTAATTCCTTATTCCGGAGGTTCACCAAATTCTCGGTTTCTATTGTTTCATCTTTTCTTTTCCGGAGTTCCAAGCTCTCTCAAATATATCGTCGCGAAGGTCCATCTAATCATTGCAAGGTTTCACCTTGTGTTTTCAACTTCTCTTTCTTTTCGTTATTCTTTTGTACCGAAATTCTTCATGGAGGTTCTACATGATAGTTCATCAAGGACTTAATCCGTTCTCGAAACGTTCATCAAGATTATTTTCAGAGGAGTTCAAGCTTTCTTCTTCTTGCAATCTGGAGTGCAATTCCTTCTACCGTATCATTTGAGGTGGTGCTATGTCATTCTTCATTACTTGAGTTCATGTTTCATGATTCACATGTTGTCAAGAATGAGGTATCTTAAATCCATCAATCTCTTCATTGGAGTCATCTGGGGTTATATTTCACCTAAAGCTTTCCCTAAGGATTGTTGCTATTAATGGTGATAATATATGATCCTAGTGCTTCTTCTATCCTTCCGGTGAAATAAGCTTTCTCGTCTCCTTGTTCATACCAATCCAATTCTTTTTCCAGTGAGTGGCGGGTTGCCACCTCATAATTTTGAGATGTATTCAATAAGACCATATAAAGCTTATTATTTTCGTTGTTGGTTTTTCCAACAACTCCATTCGACCCTTCTTCTAAAGATGCTTTGTCAAGCTCTTTTGTGGCAGATGTTGGCATTTTCTTCTCCATTCTCCTATTTCAATGATCTAACTTCTATTCTTTTCTTCCGGAGGCATTGTGATCTTGCTCTCTTCGACCCATCTTTTCGTTTTGTCAGGATCGTGTTCTTTTCTTGCCTATCCATTTAACCGGAGTGTTGTGTCCTTTTGCTCAAGCTCTTTCATTTTATCAAGTCTTCCATCTCGTTTCAATCGGAGTGCTTGCATGTACCTATTGTCCATTGTAACACTTTTCTTATGTCTTTAAACCTACAAGGGTCTAGTAAGGTTCCTTGTTCCTCTTCTCTAACGGAGGTTTCAACTTTGTTCACCTTCGTTGTATTATTTTCTCGAATTTGTTCAACCTCGCAAGGTTCTTTGGTTTCACTCAATTGTCAAAGAAGCAATTTGTTTTACCTCTTCTCTTCCTCTTCCTTTTCCCTCCGGTGCCATCCTAGATCTCGGGACGAGATCCTCTCGTAGTGGTGGAGTGTTGTGACGCCCCGAGACCGATGCTCCAGGTGTCTTCCAGTTATTCGTTATTTGTTGCCATGTCATTCTCTTGAGTGTTGTATCTTGCCATGTCATCATGTGCATTGCATCATCATGTTTTCAAAACTTGCACCCGTCCGGACCCGACCCAGTTCCGTCCGTTGTTCGTTCTGAGCCCAGAGACACTTGCACGCGCCCATGGCTTGTCCGAAATATTATTTTATAAGTGGCCGGAAAATGTTCCCGAAATGGGATGAAAGTTGGCATGCGGTGTTGTTTTGTTGTTAGTAGGTCGCCTGCCAAGTTTCATCGCATTCGGAGTTCGTCCGATAGCCCAACCGTTAAACTATAGCGGCATTATAGCCGGTCTAACGTCGGACGTTTTCGGTCTCCGAAAACAGTCGCTGAGGCTCTCTCTCTTCTCTTCTCTCATCTCGAGACCGTATTTACAGTCCACTACTCACCACCAGGCCCTACCTAACCTCTCTCGTCATCCCGCGACCCTCCTCGCGCGCGCCCGAAAGCTGTTCTGGACCCGACCCGGGCAGTCGTCACCGTTGGATCCGGATCATCCCCAAACGTCTACAAAACATAACCGTTTTCTTTTTTGGACTACCTAGTGTATTTTTCTCAACCGCTCGATTTTAATTGGAGGGACGGATTAGCCCCTAAACTGTCTCTCTTTCCTTATATATATAGTCCCTAGTCTAAATCTGGACAAAACCCTATTTTCTAGGGGTCCTACCCTAGCGCCGCCGCCACTCTCTCTCGGGATTTCCCCCAGATCCGATCCATCCAATTCCCCCAACCAGCGCAATCGTCTCCCTCCTCGATCGCCCACGACCCCGAGCCACTTCTCCCACCGGCAACCAAAGCCACCGACCCGGACCCCGTCGTCCTCCAGCAGCAACCAGGAGCTCAAGCTCCCTCTCTCGGTCCATGGCGCCCTCGCCCCGAGCACGCAGGACCACGCCCTTCCTCCCTGCTCTCCCTTCCCTTTCTCTATTTTCTTCTCTGTTCCCCGCTATCTCTCTTTGTCGCCTCCACAGGACGCCATGGCTGGCCTCTTCTTACGATCCATCACCGCTCCTCCGTCTCCTTCAAGCAGCAGTAGCGTCCTCATGTCGTTCGCGGCCTCATCGACTCCAGCAAGCCTCGCCGGAGTTCTTCCGACGACCACCTAGGGCATCACCGTCATCAACCAGAGATGCCGGGCCATGGAGCCGAGCTGCCCGATGCCTTCGCTTCCTCCACCGGGTCTCCTTACCTCGCCGCCCGGACCCGCCGTCCTGTGCCTCGCCCGTGCGCCGACGTCGTCAGCTTCGCCCTTGCGCCTCCAGTCCAGGTTGCCACCGCCTTGCTCCATTTCCGTCGATGGCTTCCTCTCTGCTCTTTCTCCTCACCAGCTCTCTCTCTCTCTCCCTCGCAGCAAGACGCTGCCAGTGGTGCTCGTCGTCGTCCTAGTCCCGACCCCCGCCGGATCCGGCCGGTCCCTCGCCTCGCCTCACCGCTACTCTGCCTCGTCATTGCCAGAGTCCATCGCGCGCCTGCTGGCTCCCTCTGCTTCAAGCAACAGGACGAGTACCGCCCCTGCGTTGACCCGTTCCAGTGCCAGCGAGAACGAGCGACCGGCCCAGCCGCAAGCCCCGCGACCCAGCTTCCTCCTCCACAAACTGGGCCTCAGCCCAAAGTGAGCAGCCCCTCTGTTTTTTTCCTGTTGTTGGGCCAACAGTTTCGGCCCGAGCTGTTTTTTTCCTGCTGCGAATTTGTCTAATTTCCAGAGAAAGACAGTTTTGCAGAAAAGCCCCTGTTCTTCATGCATTTAATAACTTCACAACCGTGCATCGGATCTAAATAAATTATATATGAAAGTTGCTTATAATTTTGTCTAGTTTAATAATATGCAACTTTCATCCATGTTTGAAATGTTTAAAATGCTGTTTGATTAAATTTGCTCCTATGTCATGTTAAAATGCTTTAATTCATAACTAAATAACCGTAGCTCCAAACTTAACAAACTTTATATGTAAATGGGGTAGAAAAATGCCTAGTTTAACATGGTGGCATCACTTTGCATGTTTAACAACTCTAAAATTGTGATTAGGGCAGAACAACACCAAATCTAAGAGATGCATATGGGGATTTACCGAAATTTGTTGTTCGTTGTTTCCGGCCTCATTTAACCTTGACTAGATAGATAGTTTTATTTTGCTTCACCCTCTTGCCATGTTTAACAACATTTAATATTGTTGGGTACATAAACGAGATCGAACTAAAAACTTGTCGTGGTGTTTCGTTAATATGCAACTCGTTGCATATTGAGCTCCACTTAATTTGTAGGATTGCTTGTGCACTTTGCCATGCCATGCTTCATTAAACCGGACATGCAACATACTCGATTGTGCATCATGCCATGATTATGTGATGGTTGTTTATTATGTTGTTTGCTCCTTTCCGGTGTTGCTTCTCGGGTGAGTTCCGATAACGTCGTGTTGTGAGGATTCGCTCGACTACGTCCGTTTGTCTTCTTCATGGACTTGTTCTTCTTCCTTGCGGGATTTCAGGCAAGATGACCATACCCTCGAAATCACTTCTATCTTTGCTTGCTAGTTGCTCGCTCTTTTGCTATGCCTATGCTGCGATACCTACCACTTGCTTATCATGCCTCCCATATTGTTGAACCAAGCCTCTAACCCACCTTATCCTAGCAAACCATTGTTTGGCTATGTTACCGCTTTGCTTAGCCCCTCTTATAGCGTTATTAGTTGCAGGTGAAGATGAAGTTTGTTCCTTGTTGGAACGTGGAGATGTTGTTCCTTGTTGGACTATGTTTACTTGTTGGGATATCACAATATCTCTTATTTAATCAATGCATCTATATACTTGGTAAAGGGTGGAAGGCTCGGCCCTATGCCTAGTGTTTTGTTCCACTCTTGCCGCCCTAGTTTCCGTCATATCAGTGTTATGTTCCCGGATTTTGCGTTCCTTACGCGGTTGGGTTATAATGGGAACCCCTTGACAGTTCGCCTTGAATAAAACTCCTCCAGCAATGCCCAACCTTGGTTTTACCATTTGCCACCTAGCCTTTTCTTTCCCTTGGGTTCTGCAGACTCAAGGGTCATCATTATTTTAACCCCCCCGGGCCAGTGCTCCTCTGGGTGTTGGTCCACCTTGTCAGCCGCCGGTGGCCACCAGGGGCAACTCTGGGCAGGCCTACCGGAAGTTTGGACAATCCGGTGTGCCCTGAGAACGAGATATGTGCAACTCCTATCAGGATTTGTCGGCACATTCGGGTGGCTTTGTTGGTCTTGTTTTACCATTGTCGAAATGTCTTGTAACCGGGATTCTGAGTCTGATCGGGTCTTCCCGCTAGAAGGGATATCCTTCGTTGACCGTGAGAGCTTGTGATGGGCTAAGTTGGGACACCCCTGCAGGGTTTTGAACTTTCGAAAACCGTGCCCGCGGTTATGGGCAGATGGGAATTTGTTAATGTCCGGTTGTAGAAAACCTGAACTTGATCTTAATTAAAATACATCAACCGCGTGTGTTACCGTGATGGTCTCTTCTCAACGGGGTCCAGGAAGTGAACACGGTGTTGGAGTAATGTTTGACATAGGTTGTTCTAGGATCACTTCTTGATCATAGTTTCTCGACCATGCTTTGCCTTCTCTTCTCGCTCTCTTTTGCGTATGTTAGCCACCATATATGCTAGTCGCTTGCTGCAGCTCCACATCATACATTTACCTTACCCATAAGCTTAAATAGTCTTGATCACGAGGGTGTGAGATTGCTGAGTCCCCATGACTCACAGATACCTCCAAAACCAGTTTGCAGGTACCGATGTTACCGAGCAGGTGACGCAATCAAGCTCAAGGAGGAGCTCGATGAAGATCTTGTCCTTTGTGTTGTTTCGTTCTAGTTGATCAGTAGTGGAGCCCGGTTGGGGTTGATCGGGGACCTTGTCGCATTTGGGGTTCTTCTTTTATTTTGGTTCCGTAGTCGGACCTTGATTGCATTTGGATGATGTAATGCTTTATTCATGTATTGCGTGAAGTGGCGATTGTAAGCCAACTATGTATTCTTTTCCCTTATGTATTACATGGGTTGTGTGAAGATTACCTCACTTGCGATATTGCTTTCAATGCGGTTACGCCTCTAAGTCGTGCTTCGACACGTGGGAGATATAGCCGCATCGAGGGCGTTACAGGTTCCCCCTCCGGCAGGGTGCCGGAATGGGTCTAGATTGGTTTTCGGTGGCTACGGAGGCTTCTGGCGCCGGAACTCCTGATCTATTCTGCTCCATGATGGTTTTAGGGTATATTGGTATATATAGGAGGAAGAAAGACGTCAGGGGAGCCATGAGGGGCCCACGAGGGTGGAGGGCATGCCTAGGGGGAGGGCGCGCCCCCCTGCCTCGTGCCTTCCTCGTTGCTTCCCTTACGTACACCCCAAGTCTTCTGGATTGCTTCTGTTCCAAAAATAACTCTCCCGAAGGTTTCATTCCGTTTGGACTCCGTTTGATATTCCTTTTTGGCGGAACACTGAAACAAGGAAAAAACAGAAACTGGCACTGGGCTCTGGGTTAATAGGTTAGTCCCAAAAATAATATAAAAGTGTTTAGTAAAGCCCATAAACATCCAAAACAGATAATATAATAGCATGAATACTTCATAAATTATAGATACGTTGGAGACATATCAACATCCCCAAGCTTAATTCCTGCTCGTCCTCGAGTAGGTAAATGATAAAAGAAATAATTTATGAAGTGTGAGTGCTAGCAGGTGCACAAGTTTGATCAATGATAATTTCAGTCACCTTTTCTAGCATCATTATATATCATAACAGTAGCTCATCTCATAAAGCTTCTCATGATCAAGTAAGTAGCTATTCACATGTTAAAGTATAGATCATAAACTTTCTTGAAAACTAACAAACCATGTTATTAGTCATCAAACAATTACAATTCATCTTATTTTCAGGAAGAGTCTATGTTAGAGCTTTGATTTAGCAAACTCCACATACTCAACTATCATTTAGTCTTTCACAATTGCTAACACTCACGCGATATTTATGGGTTCAAAGTTTTAATCAGACACAGAGAAAGATAGGGTCTTATAGATTTGCCTCCCAACCTTTTACCTCAAGGGTAATGTCAACAATAATAGTTCATGATGCCTTACATCCAATTGGATATATATATATATCAGAATCTTTCCAACACAAGGTGCTTGCCAAAGGATAAAATGAAAAAAAAGGAAAGGTGAAGATCACCATGACTCTTGCATAAGGTAAAATACAATAATAAAAGATAGCCCCTTCGCAGAGGGAAGCACAGGTTCCCATGCACTTTTATAGTTGGATTCACAAAATCTTAATGCGAGGGAACGTCACTTTATATTGCCACTTGTGATAGGGACCTTTATTATGCAGTCCGTCGCTTTTATTGCTTCCATATCACAAGATCGTATAAAGCTTATTTTCTCCACACTAAAAGATCATACATATTTAGAGAGCAATTTTTATTGCATGCACCGATGACAACTTACTTGAAGCATCTTACTCAATCCATAGGTAGGTATGGTGGACTCTCATGGCAATACTGGTTTAAGGGATGTTTGGAAGCACAAGTAGTATTTCTACTTGGTGCAAAGAATTTGGCTAGCATGAGGGGGAAAGGCAAGCTCAACGTGTTGGGTGATCCATGACAATATACTTCATTTCGAATATAAGAAAACATAACCCATTATGGTGTCTTCCTTGTCCAACATCAACCTTTTAGCATGTCATATTTTAATGAGTGCTCACAATTACAAAAGATGTCCAAGATAGTATATTTATATGTGAAATCTCTCTCCCTTCAATATTCTTTCATGAATTATTCAAGTGACCAATACAATTTTTGCTAACCTTCAATAAATTTACCACCTCTACTTCTTATATGTAAAGTCATTACTCCCCATGGGATAAGCATATGAAACATATATATTTTCAGATTTATGACATTCAAATCATTCAACCATTTACTCATAGGATATAAGTGAGGCACACGAGTAAATGACAAACTACTCCAAAAAGATATAAGTGAAGATCAATGAGTAGTTAAATAATTATGTAGCTATGTGAAGAGTCTCTCTCATTTAAGAATTTCAGATCTTGATATTTTATTCAAACAGCAATCAAAACAAAGTAAAATGACATTCCAAGAATGGCAAACATCATGTGAAGAAGCAAAAACTTAGGATCAACCGGAACTAACCGATAGTTGTTGAAGAAGAAAGGTGGGATGCCAACCGGGGCATCCCCAAGCTTAGATTCTTGAGACTTCTTGAAATATTATCTTGGGATGCCTTGGGCATCCCCAAGCTTGAGCTTTTGTGTCTCCTTAATTCCTCTCATATCACGGTCTTCCTAAATCTCAAAAGCTTCATCCACACAAAACTCAACAAGGACTCATGAGATAAGTTAGTATAAACCAATGCAAAAACCTTATCATACTCTACTGTAGCAAATAACTAAAATTATTATTCAACATTGCATACTAAATGCCTCTACATATTTAATAGTCCTATGCTCAAATAGAATCATTAAAGAAGCAAACATATGCAAACATAACAGCAATCTGCCTAAACAGGACAGTCTGTAAAGAGTGCAGCAAGATCCATACTTCCCTACCTCCAAAAATTATGAAAGAAAATTTCCACTGTAGTAAATTTATCAGATCTTATTATGCAAAAGGTTTCAACATTTTATCACATTCTGACTTTTCTAGGGAATGTTTGCAACGGCGGTAAACTTTCTGTTTTCAAACAGCAACATGTGGACTTGTAAAATAGGCATAGTAAAGGCTATCAATGCCACTTTTATTGAAATAAAAGATGCAAAACATTGTTCTAAATAACAGCAAGCAAATACTAACAAAATAAATTGACGCTCCAAGCAAAACACATATCATGTGATGAATAAAAATATAACTCCAAGTAAAGTTACCGATGAACGAGGACGAAAGAGGGGATGCCTTCCGGGGCATCCCCAGGCTTAGACTCTTGGTTGTCCTTGAATATTTCCTTGGGGTGCCTTGGTAATCCCCAAGCTTAGGCTCTTACCACTCCTTATTCCATAATCCATCGAATCTTCACCCAAAACTTGAAAACTTCACAACACAAAACTTAACAGAAAATCTTCGTGAGCTCCGTTAGTAAAAGAAAACAAACCACCACTTCAAGGTACTGTAATGAACTCATTATTTATTTATATTGGTGTTAAACCTACTGTATTCCAACTTTTCTATGGTTCATAAACTCTATTACTAGTCATGGATTAATCAAAATAAGCAAACAACACACGAAAAACAGAATCTGTCAAAAACAGAACAGTCTGTAGTAATCTGTAGGTTTCGAATACTTCTGGAACCCCAAAAATTCTAAAATAAATTTATGGACGTGAGTAATTTATCTATTAATCATCTTAAAAAAGAATTAACTAAATATCACTCTCCAATAAAAAATGGCAGCAATTCTCGCGAGCGCTAAAGTTTCTGTTTTTTACAGCAAGACCAAAAAGACTTTCCCCAAGTCTTCCCAAAGGTTCTACTTGACACAAACACTAATTAAACATAAAAACTCAATCATAACAGAGGCTAGATAAATTATTTATTTCTAAACAGGAGGAAAAATCAAGGAGCAAAAATAAAGTTGGGTTGCCTCCCAACAAGCGCTATCGTTTAACGCCCCTAGCTAGGCATGATGATTTCAATGATGCACACATAAAATATAAGAATTGAAACATAAAGAGAGCATCATGAAGAATATGACTAGCACATTTAAGTCTAACCCACTTCCTATGCATAGCGATTTTGTGAGCAAACAACTTATAGGAACAATAATCAACTAACATAGGAAGGCAAAACAAGCATAACTTCAAAACTTTAAGCACATAGAGAGGAAACTTGATATTATTGCCATTCCTACAAGCACATGGTCCTCCCTCATAATAATTTTCAGTAGCATCATGAATCAATTCAACAATATAACCATCACATGAAGCATTGCTTTCATGATCTACAAGCATAGAAAATTTACTACTCTCCACATAAGCAAACTCCTTCTCCTGAATAGTAGTGGGAGCAAACTCAACAAAATAACTATCATGTGAGGCATAATCCAATTGAAAACTAAAATCATGATGACAATTTTCATGGTTATCATTAATATTTATAGCATACATGTCATCACAATAATCATCATAGGTAGCAACTTTGTTCTCATAATCATTTGGAACCTCTTCCGAAATAGTGGATTCATCACTAAATAAAGTCATGACCTCTCCAAATCCACTTTCATAATTATCACAATAAGATTCAACATCCTCCAAAATAGTGGGATCATTACTTCCTAAAGTTGACACTCTTCCAAACCCACTTTCATCGATATAACCATCATAAATAGGAGGCATGCTATCATCATAATAAATTTGCTCATCAAAACTTGGGGGGCAAAAAATATCATGTTCATCAAACATAGCATCCCCAAGCTTGTGGCTTTGCATATCATTAGCATCATAGATATTCAAGGAATTCATACTAACAACATTGCAATCATGCTCATCATACAAAGATTTAGTGCCAAACATTCTATAGATTTCTTCTTCTAGCACTTGAGCACAATTTTCCTTTCCATCATACTCACGAAAGATATTAAAAAGATAAAGCGTATGAGGTAAACTCAATTCCATTTTTAGTTTTCTTTTATAAACTAAACTACTGCTAAAACAAGAAATAAAAAGATTCGATTGTAAGATCTAAAGATATACCTTGAGGAGCTAACCTCCCCGGCAACGGCGCCAGAAAAGAGCTTGATGTCTACTACACAACCTTCTTCTTGTAGACGTTGTTGGGCCTCCAAGTGCAGAGGTTTGTAGGATAGTAGCAAATTTCCCTCAAGTGGGTGACCTAAGGTTTATCAATCCGTAGGAGGCGTAGGATGAAGATGGTCTCTCTCAAGCAATCCTGCAACCAAATAACAAAGAGTCTCTTATGTCCCCAACACACCCAATACAATGGTAAATTGTATAGGTGCACTAGTTCGGCGAAGATATGGTGATACAAATGGTATATGGATGGTAGATGAAGGTTTTTGTAATCTGAAAATATAAAAACAACAAGGTAACTAATGATAAAAGTGAGCACAAACGGTAGGTTCATACTTTCACTAGTGCAAGTTCTCTCAACAATAATAACATAATTGGATCATATAACTATCCCTCAACATCCAACAAAGAGTCACTCCAAAGTCACTAATAGCGGAGAACAAACGAAGTGATTATGGTAGGGTACGAAACCACCTCAAAGTTATCCTTTCTGATCGATCTATTCAAGAGTGCGTAGTAAAATAACACGAAGCTATTCTTTCCGTTCAATCTATCATAGAGTTCGTACTAGAATAACACCTCAAGACACAAATCAACCAAAACCCTAATGTCACCTAGATACTCCAATGTCACCTCAAGTATTCGTGGGTATGATTATACGATATGCATCACACAATCTCAGATTCATCTATTCAAACCAACACAAAGTACTTCAAAGAGTGCCCCAAAGTTTCTACCGATGAGTCAAGATGAAAACGTGTGCCAACCCCTATGCATAGGTTCATGGGCAGAACCCGCAGGTTCATCACCAAAACATACATCAGGTGGATCCATACAATACCCCATTGTCACCACGGGTATCCCACGGAAGACATACATCAAGTGTTCTCAAATCCTTAAAGACTCAATCCGATAAGATAACTTCAAAGGGAAAACTCAATTCATCACAAGAGAGTAGAGGGGGAGAAACATCATAAGATCCAACTATAATAGCAAAGCTCGCGATACATCAAGATCAAACCACCTCAAGAACACGAGAGAGAGAGAGATCAAAGACATAGCTACTGGTACATACCCTCAGCCCCGAGGGTGAACTACTCCCTCCTCGTCATGGAGAGTGCCGGGATGATGAAGATGGCCACCGCTGAGGGGTTCCCCCTCCGGCAGGGTGCTGGAACGGGTCTAGATTGGTTTTCGGTGGCTACGGAGGCTTCTGGCAGCGGAACTCCTGATCTATTCTGTTCCCTGATGGTTTTAGGGTATATTGGTATATATAGGAGGAAGTAATATGTCAGGTGAGCCACGAGGGGCCCACGAGGGTGGAGGGTGCGCCCAGGGGGTGGGCGTGCCCCCCTGCCTCGTGCCTTCCTCGTTGCTTCCCTTATGTACACCCCAAGTCTTCTGGATTGCTTCCGTTCCAAAAATAACTCTCCCGAAGGTTTCATTCCGTTTGGACTCCGTTTGCTATTCCTTTTCTGCGAAACACTGAAACAAGGGAAAAAAACAGAAACTGGCACTGGGCTCTGGGTTAATAGGTTAGTCCCAAAAATAATATAGAAGTGTTTAGTAAAGCCCATAAACATCCAAAACAGATAATATAATAGCATGAATACTTCATAAATTATAGATACGTTGGAGACGTATCATGTCGTCATGATCTCCATCGCCACCGGCTCGACACCTTGATCTCCATCGTTGCGTCGTGGTTGTCTCACCAACTATTGCTTCTACAACTATTGCTAACTCATAGCGATAAAGTAAAGCAATTACATGGTGTTTGCATTTCATACAAAAAACAGACAACCATAAGGCTCATGTCGGTTGCTGATAAATTTACAAAACATGATCATCTCATACAACAACGTATATCACATCATCTCTTTACCATATCACATCACAACATGCGATGCAAAAACAAGTTAGGCATCCTCTACTTTGTTGTTGCAAGTTTTACGTGGCTGCTACGGGCTTCTAGCAAGAACTGTTCTTACCTACGGCAAAAACCACAACAGTGAATTATTAAGTTTGTTGTTTTAACCTTCTTCAAGGACCGGCCGTAGTCAAATTCGATTCAACTAAAGTAGGACAAATAGACACCTGCCAGCCACCTTTATGCAAAACTAGTTGCATGTCAATTGGTGGAACTGGTCTCATTTACGTGGACATGTAAGGTTGGTCTCGGCCGCTTCATCCCACAATGCCGCCGAATCAAAATAAGACGTTGGTGGTAAGAAGTATGAACATCACTGCCCACAACTTCTTTGTGTTCTACTCGTGCATATCTTCTATGCATAGACCTGGCTCGGATGCCACTGTTGGGAAACGTTGCATGGAAAAACAAAAAAAATTCTACGCACACGCAATGATCTGTCCATGGAGATGCATAGCAACGAGGGGAAGAGTGTGTCTACGTACCCTCATACACCATAAGCGGAAGCGTTTCTCAACGCGGTTCATGTAGTCGAACTTCTTCGTGCTTCAACCGATAAAGTACCGAACGCACGGCACCTCCGTGTTCTACACTCATTCAGCTCGGTGACGTCCCTCACCTTCTTGATCCAACAAGACATCGAGGTAGTAGATTGATACGTCTCCAACATATCTATAATTTTTTAATGTTCCATGCTATTATATTATCTGTTTTGGATGTTTTATATGCATTAATATGCTATTTTATATTATTTTTGGGACTAACTTATTAACCCAGAGCCCAGTGCCAATTCCTGTTTTCCCTGTTTTTGAGTTCCGCAGAAAAGGCATACCAAACAGAGTCCAAACAAAATTAAACCTTTGCGATGATTTTTCTTTGACCAGAAGACAACCAGGAGACTTGGAGATGAAGTCAAAAGAGCCATGAGGTGGCCACAAGGACGGAGGGTGCCCCCCCCCCAAACTTGTGGGCCCCTCATGCACCTCCTGGATTAATTCTTGCACATATATATTGCCATATATCCCCAAACCAACAGAGGCATCGACGAAAATGCTTTTCCACCGCCGCAACCTATTGTACCCGTGAGATCCCATCTAGGGACCTTTTTCGGTACCTTGCCGGAGGGGGATTCGATCATTGATGGCTTCTATGTAACGCCCCGAGACCGTTGCGCCAGGTGTCTTCCAGTTATTCATTGTTTTTGCCTTGTCATTTGTTTGCGTGTCATGCATTTCATATCATGTCATCATGTGCATCTCATTTGCATACGTGTTTGTCTCATGCATCCGAGCATTCTCCCCGTTGTCCGTTTCTCAATTTGACACTCCTATGTCCTCCGGCGCCCCCTTTTACCTCTTTTCGTATGCGGGTGTTAAACATTCTTGGGTTGGACCGAGATTTGCCAAGCGGCCTTGGTTCACCACCGGTAGACCACCTATCAAGTTTCGTGCCATTTGGACTTCGTTTGATACTCCAACGGTTAACCGGAGAACCGTAAAGGCCTCGTGTGTGTTGCAGCCCAACACCCCTCCAAAGTGGCCCAAAACCCATCCAAACCCCCTCCATCCTCTCGGTCGTTCGATCACGATCGCGTGCCGAAAACCGCACCTTATTTGGACTCCCCTAGCTCCCTCTACCTATATATATGTGCCCCTCTCCAAAATTCGCGGTCTAACCCTAGGATTTTCCCTCCTCGAGCCACCGGACATGTCCATCCGCGTCGGACATGTCCGCGCGGACACATCGCTCCGACCAATGAGGTCGTGCCACGTCACCCCGCCGCCTCCCTCCTCCACTCACAGCGTGCCACGCGTCCCCGCGCCCACCTCCCCACCGCGCGGCCCGAACTGCCAGCGCCGCCGCCCGCCTCCAGCGCTGGTCACCGCCTCCGCCACTGTCCAGCCACGCCGCCCTGCTCCCTCGCCGCCGGCCATCTCCGTGCGCGCGCCGCTTCGCACCGCCGTAGTTCCTCGTCACCGTGGCCCGGCCGCCTCTCCTCCGCCATGGACGTCGCTGCCCTGGAGCCTCCTACGCCGTCGCCGTCGAACCTCCACCGCAGGATCCGCCCGGCGCCACCGGATCCGCGGATCCCCGGCGCACCACCTGCCTCTGCCGTCTTCAAGGTCCTCGCCCCGCCAAACTCCACGCCCGATCCGGCTCCCGCCGCCCGCCGGAATCGCTGCTCGCCGTCGCCAGCTTCGCACCGCCTCCGCCGCCGCATTGTCGCCGGCGTCGTCGACCTCTGCTCCGTTCCGGTCCGCCTCCAACCTCACCGAACCCGCCCGGTTCACCCGGCCTCGCAGACCTCCGTGGACCGCCCCGAATCGCCCGGTTTTCCACCCGACCGCTCCAAGCCGGCCCATGGGCCCGAAGCGAGCACTCCCATCCAATCCTCCACCTGGGCGTGTTTATCTGTCCATCGCCCGTGTGTTTTTTCTCTAAGTCCCCAGATCTGTGATATTTTCAGGCCATGTTCATCGCATCATAACTTCATCATCGTACCTCCGTTTCTTGCGCATGATATGTCAAATTGTTCATCTGGATGCCCTCTTCATTTCATTCCATTACACCATGCTTGTTTGAGTCCATCTTGATGCCCTAATTGCTGTTGCAAGAGTGCTATAAAATGTTAGGTGCCGCTTCTTATCAGTTTATGAGCATTTGTCATTTTTGCCATGATTATTGTGTACTGCATATGAGCATGAGCTCTACATGTGTTTTGGGATATGCCATGCCATCTTTACAGTGGTGTATGCAATGTATTTTTGTGATCAATGCGGTGACTAGAACAAGCATGCAAAGTAGCTCTCGTGATGTTGCTGATTTCAGGGACTTAGAATTCTTCTAAGTCATTTCCCTGATGTTATTTTTATGCCATGTATTAATGTTGCTACAGAGTGATCCATGCCTCTTTTGAGCTTGTTTAGTAAGGATGATTTTGAGATATTGTTATGTTCTATCCATCCATGTCTTTGTTTGCAATTGTGGAGTACACTAGCATGAATCAATCTTGATCTACTTTTGCTATAAAATGTTCCTGGCAGATTGGTTACGTGTTAATCAATTTTGCCAAGGGTGTTGTAGTTGATCCATGCATGCTATGAGATTGTTCTTTCCATGGTTAGCTTCTTGATCATGTCTTCTTGTTGGTAGTATGCTTAGCTTGTCATGCAATGCCTTGTGTTGAGTGCATCGAGATCGCAAACATGCCTTCGTAACTCTGTTTATGCCATGCCCAGTTTTCTGCTAAGTCTGAATCTGTTAACGAAACTTGCTATGTTTACATGGGTGTCATCATATCTTCTGATCCTTTTTGGCTTATGGTCAGTAAGGGACTTTTTTTATATGCTTTGAGTAGATTCATGCCATGCCTTTGTTTGCTATGATATGATCCTGTAGCATGTTGTTATCTAGCTCTAAACATTGCTTCCTTATGTTAATTCCTGACATGTTATTTCACAAAGTCTGAGATGCTGTTATCTTTTGCCCTTTTGCCATGCTTGTTTAAACCTGCTCTTGTGTGATTTAGCCGTAGCTCAGTGTTCATCTTTTGTCAAGCATCTTGAGTATATCACTTCCATGTGCTTTGTTGCTATGTTGGAGTGCAGTAGCTTAGTTTCTTTTTGCATTCTAGATGGCATCATGCTATCAATCGCAGAATTGTGCCATTACTGTTTTGCTTGCCATTTGCAAACCGTGCATCCGATTCCGGTGATCTTTATATCGATTTCGACCGAAATCAACTCATCTTTCGAGCGGCACTCTTGATTTGCCAAGTTGAGGTCTGATTCAATCTTTTCCTTCCGGGGCTCGCATATGCATTGCATATCACATCCCGCATATCATGCCATGTTTTGCATCATGTTGCTTGCGCATTGCACGTGGTTGATTGTCATTTCCTTTGCTTGTGTTCTTACTTTGGGTAGAGCCGGGAGACGAGCTCGTGATCGAGGTGCCTGTTGAGTATGTTTACGAGGATCAAGCTTTCGTCGACTCTGAGAACTTTGCAGGCAAGATGACCATACCCTCGAAATCACTTCTATCTTTGCTTGCTAGTTGCTCGCTCTATTGCTATGACTATGTTGCGATACCTACCACTTGCTATATCATGCCTCCCATATTGCCATGTCAAGCCTCTAACCCACCTTGTCCTAGCAAACCGTTGTTTGGCTATGTTACCGCTTTGCTCAGCACCTCTTATAGCGTTGCTAGTTGTAGGTGAAGATGGAGTTTGTTCCTTGTTGGAACATGATTTACATGTTGGGATATCGCAATATATCTTATTTAATTAATGCATCTATATACTTGGTAAAGGGTGGAAGGCTCGGCCTTATGCCTGGTGTTTTATTCCACTCTTGCCGCCCTAGTTTCCGTCATACCAGTGTTATGTTCCTTGATTTTGTGTTCCTTACGCGGTTGGGTTATAATGGGAACCCCTTGACAGTTCGCCTTGAATAAAACTCCTCCAGCAAGGACCAACCTTGGTTTTACCATTTGCCACCTAAGCCTTTTTCCCTTGGGTTCTGCAAACTCAAGGGTCATCTTTATTTTAAACCCCCATGCCAATGCTCCTCTGAGTGTTGGTCCAACTTGTCAGCCGCCGGTGGCCACCAGGGGCAACTCTGGGATGGCCTATCAAAAGTTTGGACAATCCGGTGTGCCCTGAGAATGAGATATGTGCAGCTCCTATCAGGATTTGTCGGCACATCCGGGTGGCTTTGCTGGTCTTGTTTTACCATTGTCGAAATGTCTTGTAACCGGGATTCTGAGTCTGATCGGGTCTTCTTGGGAGAAGGAATATCCTTCGTTGACCGTGAGAGCTTGTGATGGGCTAAGTTGGGACACCCTGCAGGGTTTTGAACTTTCGAAAGTCATGCCCGCGGTTATGGGAAGATGGGAATTTGTTAATGTCCGGTTGTAGAGAACTTGACACTTAACTTAATTAAAATGCATCAACCGCGTGTGTAGCCGTGATGGTCTCTTTCCGGCGGAGTCCGGGAAGCGAACACAGTTCTTGAGTTATGCTTGAACATAAGTAGTTTCAGGATCACTTCTTGATCACTTCCAGTTCACGACCGTGCATTTCTTCTCTTCTCGCTCTCATTTGCGTAAGTTAGCCACCATATATGCTAGTGCTTGTTGCAGCTCCACCTCACTACCCTTCTCCTACCCATAAGCTTAAATAGTCTTGATCGCGAGGGTGTGAGATTGCTGAGTCCCCGTGACTCACAAATTACTTCGAAAACCAGTTGCAGGTGCCGATGATACTGTGCAGGTGACGCAACCGAGCTCAAGGAGGAGCTCGATGAAGATCGTGTTCGTTGTGTTGTTTCATTTCCAGTTGATCGGTAGTAGAGCCCAGTCGGGGCGATCGGGGATCTAGCATTAGGGGTGGTCTTCTTTTATTTTGGTTCCGTAGTCGGACCTTGATTGTATTCTGGATGATGTAATGCTTTATTCATGTATTGTGTGAAGTGGCGATTGTAAGCCAACTCTTTATCCCTTTCATATTCAGTACATGGGACGTGTAAAGATTACCCCTCTTGCGACATGCCTACTATGCAGTTATGCCTCTAAGTCGTGCTCCGACACGTGGGAAATATAGCCACATCGTGGGTGTTACAAGTTGGTAATCAGAGCCTTCCCCGACTTAGGAGCCCCCTGCTTGATCGAATCGCTGGCATTGTTGTGTCTAGAACAAAATGTTTTGAGTCTTATAGGATTATATATACCGAAGAGTAGGATTCTTTTTACTCCTAAGTACCTTCGTCGCTCTGGTGAGGCATCCTGACGTAGAGTTTTGACTCTTCTCTTCTCAAATTTCACTAAAAAATTTAGGATCACGCGGGTATCTTGGAATCGTTCTGATGGTTTTGTGACGAGAATATTGTTCTTGGTGCCTCCTGACATTTAGGGGTTGTGGCAGTGTCCCGGGGAGTTGAGCTCCGAGGTGTTGTCGTCACAATTTTACCGTTGCAGTTCTGGAATACCTGAGTTTCGCCGACATCAAAAATCTCTTTTATGCAATTGTTGGTGAGATAACCTCGACGCCACCCAGTACTGGGGCGGGAGTTCGGGAGTATTGCCATAACTCGTATAACGGATGCTTTTCGAAGGTTGAGGTAAATGATTTCCGAAGGTTTCTTGGTTATGTGTTGAAGGATGGATACAGCTGGATGTGGGATTTGTTAGTTTTGGGTGAGATATTATGCTTCCCCTTTATCCCCAACACTTGATTGCATAACCAGAAAGTTTCGGGAGTTTATAAGTGGGAATTCAAGTATCACGTAGGAATTCTTTCCAACAGACACATGATACGATATGGGATCTATCATATGTTTGTTCCGGCTTATTCTGCAAGCCAATCCTTTGTTTTTGTTTTGAGTTGTGGTATTCGAGTTGCTTCAATGTGAAGTGTTGATTCCATACCTTCCCTAGGCGGTGTTCCCATATTTTTATGTGAATACCAATCCTTCTTGATCTTCGAGTTTGCTATCTCAATTTCTTCTGAACCGACGTGTTTCTCTTCAAGTGGATTCGATCATTTCAACATCCGCAAGATCCAATCTCAGTTTTCGTCAACGGTGTTTGTTTCATCCGTCCCAAGTTGCCTTTGTTTTCCCGCCCTCCCACCCTTTTTCTTCAAGGACTCATATTTCTTATTCGAGTATCCATCTTATGGACGTGAAGTCTCTCCATTCTTTTCCGTTGATATTCTTATCCGGTGATTCTCAGAAAGTTATTAATGGAGCTTCAAGTTCATCATTCTTCGTTCTTTTCTTCTCCGGCGGATTCTATTCAAGTTTTCGGTGTTGATCATATTCCTTTCATTGTTTCAAATGCCGTCTCATGCCGGTGCACCTCTTAATCATTCACCTCTCGCTATTCATTTGTTCCGGAGTGCTGAAGATATCTCAGAAGATGTTAGTGTTTATTCTCATTCATTCAAGATCTTTCGAGAATGTTATCTCATTCAAGTCATTTAATTCAACCGGTGCATTCTCTCTTTTAAATCGTTCAACGGTGTTTCTTTTGAGTGGGCCCTAACCCACAGGTCTTTTCCTAGGATCTTACCTTACTCTTCTTATTTTCTCGGAGTTATTCTCAAATTTATTTCAAAGTTTGTTGTAAGAATGAGTTATCATCAGTCAAATGTCTTCTCCAAGATCTTTCAAATTATTTTCATCATTGGCTCAACCTTTCCATTCTTCATTCCGGGGTGCCTCAACAATTCATGGTGGTGTTTCTCATCGTCTTTTCCAACTTTTGAAGACCGAAGAAGAGTTTTCCTCTAAATCTTATATGTTCTCTCAAAGATTCATGGTTCTAGCTTATTGCCATTCTCTCATAATTGTGTTAAATTGTGAGAATTGTTTCCACCTATCTGGAGCAATTCAGGAGTCTTTTCAGTTTGATTTCCCGGAGCCCATCATTTCAGAAGATTTATTCATTCTCAGCTTTCAGCTATCATTCTCCAAATCTTACCAGTGCATCATTCAAGTTTTCTCTTATCAACTCATGATCTTTTCGTTCTCATGTAGCTAAATTCCCTCAAGTATCTTCATTCGTTCTCTATTTCTTATCGGTGATTCATCCCTTTACTTCATTCATTTCCAATTCTTACGGTGGTTCATTCAAGATTCCTTTTCTCTTGGTATCATATCGATTTATTCGTTGTTTCAATCCTACCGGTGCTTCGTTGAAATCCTTCTCAAGTTGACGCTATATCTATCTTAATCCTTTCTACGAGAATAAGCAGTATGCCAAATCCGTTGCTTGTCATCAATTTAATTGGTGAAGGATACACATAACGTAATTCTTATTATTGTTTCATCCAAGTGATCTAATTTCCTGCTTTCCCGAGTGGTTCGTCATATCACATTCTCGGTTCGAGATGCTTTATCTTTTCTTTTCCAAGAGTTCCAAGCTCTCGCAATTATATCATCACGAAGATCCATCTAATCATTGCAAGGCTTCAATCTTATTCTTTTTCATCCTTCACTTATTTTGATCATTCTTTTCTTACCGGAGTTCTTCATGGAGGTTCTACATGTTGGTTCATCAAGGATTTAATTCCTTCTCGAAGTGTTCATTGAGATTCTTTTCAGAGGAGCTCAAGCATTCTTCATCTTGCAATACGGAGTGCAATTGTTCTCCCTTATCTTTTGAGGTGGTAATATATCATTCTTCATTCACAAGAATGAGGTATTTAAACCCATCACTTTCTTCCATGGAGTTATCTTGGTATAAATTTCACCTAAAGCCTTCCATTGGTTGGGAATGTTGCTCTTGTGGTGATTATCTATGATCCAAGTTTTATCCTTATCACCTCGGTGGAAGAAGATTTCTATCTTTTTCTAGCTCCCAATCAAATCTTTTCCGTGAGTGGCAAGTTGTCACCTCATAATTTTGAGATGTCTTCTATAAGTCCATATCAAGCGTATCCTTTTCGTTGTTGGTTTTCCAACAACTCTGTTATAATTTTCTTGGAAGGGTGTTTTCCAAGCTCCTTTGTGGCAGAAGTTGTCATTTTCTCCTCTGTTCTATTGTTTCGACGATCGACCTTCTATTCTTTCTTACGGAGGCATTGTGATGTTGCTCTTTTCTCTCATCATCTCGAATGGTGAGGATCGTGTTCTTTTTGTGCTTATCCATTTAAACGGAGTGTCATGCCCTAGTTTCAAGTTCTTCCCATTCTAACAAGTTTCATATCACTTTTCAACCGGAGTGCTGCCCGATTTTGTTCTTCCTTTTTCCTCTTTCCTAACGGAGTGTTTTCAACTTTGTTCACCCCCGTTGTATTCTTTCTTCCAATTTGTTCAACATCTCAAGGTTCTTTGGTTCACTCGTTTGTCGAAGAAGCAACTTAGTTTTACCTATTATCTTCCTCTTCCTTTTCCCTCCGGTGCCATCCTAGATCTCGGGACGAGATCCTCTCATAGTGGTGGAGTGTTGTAACGCCCCGAGACCGTTGCGCCAGCTGTCTTCCAATTATTCACTATTGTTTCCTTGTCATTTGTTTGTGTGTCATGCATTTCATATCATGTCATCATGTACATCTCATTTGCATACGTGTTCGTCTCATGCATCCGAGCATTTTCCCCGTTGTCCGTTTCTCAATCTGACACTCCTATGTCCTCCGGCGCCCCCTTTTGCCTCTTTCCGTATGTGGGTGTTAAATATTCTCGGATTGGACCAAGATTTGCCAAGCGGCCTTGGTTCACCACCGGTAGACCGCCTGTCAAGTTTCGTGCCATTTGGACTTCGTTTGATACTCCAACGGTTAACCGGGGAACCATAAAGGCCTCGTGTGTGTTGCAGCCCAACACCCCTCCAAAGTGGCCCAAAACCCATCCAAACCCCCTCCATCCTCTCGATCGTTCGATCACGATCGTGTGGCCGAAAACCGCACCTCATTTGGACTCTCCTAGCTCCCTCTACCTATATATATGTGCCCCTCTCCGAAATTCGCGGTCTAACCCTAGGATTTTCCCTCCTCGCGCCGCCGAACATGTCCATCCGTGACGGACATGTCCGCCGGACACGTCGCTCCGACCAATGAGGTCGTGCCATGTCACCCCGCCGCCTCCCTCCACTCACAGCGCGCCACGCGTCCCCGCACCCACTTCCCCACCGCGCGGCCTGCGGAGCCCATCTGGGGCCCGCCCGGCCCGAATTGCCAGCGCCGCCGCCCGCCTCCAGCGCCGGTCATCGCCGTCCAGCCACGCCGCCCTGCTCCCTCGCTGCCGGCCATCTCCGTGCGCGCGCCACTTCGCACCGCCGTAGTTCCTCGTCACCGTGGCCCGGTCGCCTCTCCTCCGCCATGGACGTCGCTGTCCTGGAGCCTCGTACGTCGTCGCCGTCAAACCTCCACAGCAGGATCCGCCCGGCGCCACCGGATCCGCGGATCCCCGGTGCACCACCTGCCTCTGCCGTCTTCAAGGTCCTCGCCCCGCCAAACTCCGCGCCCGATCCGGCTCCCGCCGCCCGCCGGCTTCGCACCGCCTCCGCCGCAGCATCGTCGCCGGCGTCGTCGCCTTCTGCTCCATTCCGATCCGCCTCCAACCCCACCGGACCAGCAAGACCGGTGAACCGGCCGGTTCACTTGCAAACCCGCCCGGTTCACCCGGCCCCGCAGACCTCCGTGGACCGCCCCGAACCGCCTGGTTTTCCACCCGACCGCTCCAAGCCGGCCCATGGGCCCGAAGTGAGCGCTCCCATCCAATCCTCCGCCTGGGCGTGTTTTATCTGTCCATCGCCCGTGTTTTTTTCTCTAAGTCCCCAGATCTGTGATATTTTCAGGCCATGTTCATCGCATCATAACTTCATCATCGTAGCTCCGTTTCATGCGCATGATATGTCAAATTGTTCATCTGGATGCCCTCTTCATTTCATTCCATTGCACCATGCTTGTTTGAGTCCATCTTGATGCCCTAATTGCTGTTGCAAGAGTGCTATAAAATGTTAGGTGCTGTTTCTTATCAGTTTATGAGCATTTGTCATTTTTGCCATGATTATTGTGTACTACATATGAGCATGAGCTCTACATGTGTTTTGGGCTATGCCATGCCATCTTTACAGGGGTGTATGCCATGTATTTTTGTGATCAATGCGGTGACTAGCACAAGCATGCAAAGTAGCTCTCGTGATGTTGCTGATTTCAGGGACTTAGAATTCTTCTAAGTCATTTCCCTGATGTTATTTTTATGCCATGTATTAATGTTGCTACAGAGTGATCCATGCCTCTTTTGAGATTGTACAGTAAGGATGATTTTGATATATTGTTATGTTCTATCCATCCATGTCTTTGTTTGCAATTATGGAGTACCCTAGCATGACTCAATCTTGCTCTACTTTTGCTATAAAATGTTCCTGGCAGATTGGTTACGTGTTAATCAATTTTGCCAAGGTGTTCTAGTTGATCCATGCATGCTATGAGATTGTTCTTGCCATGGTTATCTTCTTGATCATGTCTTGTTGCTAGTAGTATGCTTAGCTTGTCATGCAATTCCTTGTGTTGAGTGCATCGAGCTCACAAACATGCCTTCGTAACTCTGTTTATGCCATGCCCAACTTTCTGCTAAGTTTGAATCTATTAACGAAACTTGTTATGCTTACATGGGTGTCATCATATCTTCTGATCCTTTTTGGCTTATGGTCAGTAAGGGACTTTTGTTATATGCTTTGAGTAGATTCATGCCATGCCTTTGTTTGCTATGATCTGATCCTGTAGCATGTTGTTATCTTGCTCTAAACATTGCTTCCTGATGTTAATTCCTGACATGTTGTTATTTCACTAAGTCTGAGATGTTGTTATCTTTTGCCCTTTTGCCATGCTTGTTTAAACCTGCTCTTGTGTGATTTAGCCATAGCTCAGTGTTCATCTTTTGTCAAGCATCTTGATTATATCACTACCATGTGCTTTGTTGCTATGTTGGAGTGCAATAGCTTAGTTTCTTGTTGCATTCTAGATGGCATCGTGTTATTAATCGCAGAATTGTGCCATTATTGTTTGGGACAATTCCATTTCTCCCCCTAACTTGAGCCCACACCTGGCATTTACCCCTAAATTTCGAGTATGCTCAAATCTGCCCTTGTGCCGTTAGGTGGTGTTATAGAAATACCCCTGAGCGTCGTTTTTGTTAGGTCAAAGGGGTTTGACCATGCAATTTGTCCAAAATGCCCCTGATGGTACCAGTCCACCTTTAAGTAAACTATAAAAAGAAAAAAAATAAGTCAAAGTTAGACCAGTCAACAAGGACTGGTCATTAGATATTGGAGACCCACATGTCATTGTCTCTTTAATGCATTTTTGTTTTAGTTAGTAGAGGGCCCATGGGTCCATGGAATACCTAACGATGACGGTTAGGCTAGACAAGTTTTTAACGATAGCAGCTAAACACCAGTGGATCTAAAAAAAAGGTAAACACCAGCGCGTGCACTAAGGCACGGCGGCGATGTACAGGAAGATGTCGGCGGTCTATGTGCTGCAGAGATGTCCTACAAGGCTGTGGGCGCAAATCCGAAGTGGACCGAGGTGGCCGGGAGGATGGGGAACAGTGAGCTCGAGGTACGACGACGCGGGCAGTGGGACAGTGGAGCTCGGAGCTCGCAGGGGGATATACTCGTGGTCGTGCGGCTCCAAGCGAATGACGTGAATGGCTCCAGGAAGCAATAAGGAACGCGAGGAAGATGGCATAGAGGCCGGGGGCTCACCATGGCCGGGGGCTCACCATGGCCGGAGATCGGCCGCGGCGGTGGTGGACCGGAGCTGAGGAAGAAGGAGAGGGGCGCCGGCGATTGGGGCAATCCCAGGCCAATTCCTTCGGCGGGGAGACAAAGTAGACAGTGGCAAAGCTCATGGAGGTGATTTTTGAACTCTCGGAGTCCATTGACCACACGCGCACAAGAGACGATGCCTCCGGTGTTGAAGAAGACAAGAAGTGCGCCGTCGATGCTGAGCCCTGAGGCTTCCCCTCTTCGATTCCTTCCTCCAGAGCGCCTCTCTCATCATGATGAAGATTTCTCCATCTACAAATGGTTGTGTGGTTGACCCTAGGGTGGACCCCGACAGTGCCCTGCCATGGCCGCACCTCTGTTGAGCAGGGTCAGTCCCCCGTGGCCTCCGGGTGCCGGGCTACTGTATCTCGGATGCGGCAGGATGTTGCGGACTACCACGGTACTCTGTGAGCGCTCCCGCGTAGGGAGTCGTCGGCAATGACCGGAGCCCGAGCTCCTCCCTTCTGTTTCACATGCATCGGGAGGTTGAAGAAGGAGGAATAGGTGAACCGGTACAGTGGGCCTCAATCTTTTTGTTTTTTTCCTACCATTGGCCCAACTTGTAAGGAGGGGTATAATTGTCCAAGAAAAGTCTTGAAGCCGGTCAAACCCCTTTGACCTAACAGAAACGACGCTCAGGGGTATTTCTATAACACCACCTAACGGCACAGGGGCAGATTTGAGCATACTCAAAATTTAGGGGTAAATGCCAGGTGTGGGTTCAAGTTAGGGGGAGAAATGGAATTGTCCTTATTGTTTTGCTTGCCATTTGCAAACCGTGCATCTGATTCCGGTGATCTTTATATCGATTTCGACCGAAATCAACTCATATTTCTAGCGGCACTCTTGATTTGCCAAGTTGAGGTCTGATTCAATCATTTCCTTCCGGAGCTCGCATATGCATTGCATATCACATCCCGCATATCATGCCATGTTTTGCATCATGTTGCTTGCGCATTGCACATGGTTGATTGTCGTTTCCTTTGCTTGTGTTCTTGCTTCGGGTAGAGCTAGGAGACGAGTTCGTGATCAAGGTGCCCGTTGAGTACGTTTACGAGGATCAAGCTTTCGTCGACTCTGAGAACTTTGCAGGCAAGATGACCATACCCTCGAAATCACTTCTATCTTTGCTTGCTAGTTGCTCGGCCTATTGATATGCCTATGATGTGTTACCTACCACTTGCTATATCATGCCTCCCATATTGCCATGTCAAGCCTCTAACCCACCTTGTCCTAGCAAACTGTTGTTTGGCTATGTTGCCGCTTTGCTCAGCCCCTCTTATAGCGTTGCTAGTTGCAGGTGAAGATGGAGTTTGTTCCTTGTTGGAACATGATTTACATGTTGGGATATCACAATATCTCTTATTTAATTAATAAATCTATATACTTGGTAAAGGGTGGAAGGCTCGGCCTTATGCCTGGTGTTTTGTTCCACTCTTGACGCCCTAGTTTCCGTCATACCGGTGTTATGTTCCTTGATTTTGCATTCCTTACGCGGTTGGGTTATAATGGGAACCCCTTGACAGTTCGCCTTGAAAAAAACTCCTCCAGCAAGGCCCAACCTTGGTTTTACCATTTGCCACCTAAGCCTTTTTCCCTTGGGTTCTGCAAACACAAGGGTCATCTTTATTTTAAACCCCCGGGCCAGTGCTCCTCTGAGTGTTGGTCCAACTTGTCAGCCGCTGGTGGCAACACTAGGCTGGCCTATCGGAAGTTTGGACAATCCGGTGTGCCCTGAGAATGAGATATGTGCAGCTCCTATCGGGATTTGTCGGCACATCCGGGTGGCTTTGCTGGTCTTGTTTTACCATTGTCGAAATGTCTTGTAACCGGGATTCCGAGTCTGACCGGGTCTTCCTAGGAGAAGGAATATCCTTCGTTGACCGTGAGAGCTTGTGATGGGCTAAGTTGGGACACCCCTGTAGGGTTTTGAACTTTCGAAAGCCGTGCTCACGGTTATGGGCAGATGGGAATTTGTTAATGTCCGGTTGTAGAGAACTTGACACTTAACTTAATTAAAATGCATCAACCGCGTGTGTAGTCGTGATGGTCCCTTTCCGGCGGAGTCCGGGAAGTGAACACGGTTCTTGAGTTATGCTTGAACGTAAGTAGTTTCAGGATCACTTCTTGATCAATTCTAGTTCACGGCCATGCTTTGCTTCTCTTCTCGCTCTCATTTGCGTAAGTTAGCCACCATATGTGCTAGTGCTTGCTGCAGCTCCACCTCACTACCCTTCTCCTACCCATAAGCTTAAATAGTCTTGATCGCGAGGGTCTGAGATTGCTGAGTCCCCGTGACTCACAGATTACATCGAAAACCAGTTGCAGGTGCCGATGATACCGTGCAGGTGACGCAACCGAGCTCAAGGAGGAGCTCGATGAAGATCGTGTTCGTTGTGTTGTTTCGTTTCCAGTTGATCAATAGTGGAGCCCAGTCGGGGCGATCGGGGATCTAGCATTAGGGGTGGTCTTCTTTTATTTTGGTTCCGTAGTCGGACCTTGATTGTATTCTGGATGATGTAATGCTTTATTCATGTATTGTGTGAAGTGGCGATTGTAAGCCAACTCTTTATCCCTTTCATATTCAGTACATGGGACGTGTAAAGATTACCCCTCTTGCGACATGCCTACTATGCGGTTATGCCTCTAAGTCGTGCTCCGACACGTGGGAGATATAGCCACATCATGGGTGTTACATTCTACATCAACTCTATTGCCCTTCCGGTGAAGTGTGAGTAGTTTATCTCATACCTACGGGTCCATAGCTATTATCTAGATGGCTTCTTCTCTCTATTTGATTCTCAATACCATGTTCTCCTCGATGTTATTGGAGATCTATTCAATGTAATACTTTTTTGCGGTGTGTTTGCCGAGATCCAATGAATTGTGGATTTATGATCAGCTTATCTATGAATATTATTTAATATTCTCTGAATTCTTATATGCGTGATTTGATATCTTTGTAATTCTCTTCGAACTATCGGTTTGGTTTGGCCAACTAGATTGCTTTTTCTTGCAATGCGAGAAGTTCTTAGCTTTGGGTTCAATCTTGCGGTGTCCCTTCCCAGTGACAGTAGGGGCAGCAAGGCACGTATTGTATTGTTGCCATCGAGGATAAAAAGATGGGGTTTTCATCATATTGTTTGAATTAATTCCTCTACATCATATCATCTTGCCTAATGCGTTACTCCGTTCTTTATGAACTTAATACTCTAGATGCATGCATGCTGGATAGCGGTCGATGTGTGGAGTAATAGTAGTAGATGAAGAATCGTTTCCCTCTACTTGACACGGACGTGATGCCTATATTCATGATCATTGCCTTAGATATCGTCATAACTTTGCACTTTTCTATCAATTGCTTAGCAGTAATTTGTTCACCCACTATATTATTTGCTATCTCGAGAGAAGCCTCTAATGAAACCTATGGCCTCGGGTCTATTTTCCATCGTATAAGTTTCCGATCTATAATATTAGTTTCTCATTTACTCGTTTTGCAATCTTTTACTTTCCGATCTATAAAACGAAAATACCAAAAATATTTACTTTATTGTTTATCTATCTCTATCAGATCTCACTTTTGCAAGTAACCGTGAAGGGATTGGCAACCCTTTTATCGCGTTGGGTGCAAGTTGTTTGATTGTTTGTGCAGGTATTCGGTGACTTGTCCATTGTTTCCTACTGGATTGATACCTTGGTTCTCAAACTGAGGGAAATACGTATCTCTACTTTACTGCATCACTGATGAGGACATCAATACCATTGTTACACCCACAGCCCCTACTGTTACATATACTGGACCAATTACTAGAGCTCGCGCACGCCAATTAAATTACCAGGTACTTTCGTTTCTTGGTAATGATTCTAATGTTCATGAGATTATGATGCTGCCTAAATTGGATACATTTGTTTTGCTTACAAATGAAGGGCCTAGCTTGGAGAAGGATGAACATTGGAGCAAGAACACGCATGGAGTTGATGGCATGCACAAGGGGATCAAGAACGGAGTTACAAGTGATGATTTCAGGACTTTAAAGCCGCCATAAGGAGTGCATGAAGCCTTGGACGAAATATACAAGATGCCACTTCATAATATTCGTCCATAGGCTATTCTAGGTGCTGTGTCACCTTATTAATGGGCCAGGCCCATGTAATTTCGAAATGCTTAAGTATAGGCTATTTTTAGAGTCCGTATGTGTGGGGAAACAAGAGTTAGGGTTGGTTTCGGACCCCACCCTCAAGGGCCACGAAATTCCCCCCCTCTTCCTCCATATATACAGCCCTTAGGGCGTCATTTAGACTTTGGGTTTTGTTTAGATTAAAAGTTCGCCATAGCTGCAACTCCGCGTACTTCGTTTGTGTCCAACGACCAGACCAAGACGTCACAGAACCCCACCTTGATCAATAAAGCTTTCATCTTATATTCGCAATATCCTGATTGCAATCTTAGTTTCTTGCTTGTTCTTCGTTTGCTTGCAGGAAACAGACCCTCGTGGTCAGGTTGATCGTGCTCCGGCGTGGTCAATAACCCTCGGAAGTTGGTTTAGCGATTGCTAAGGCGCGACGTCTCGCACGTTCGTAGTCGGATCGTCAAGGTCGACTCCCACAGAAAACGATAGCCACCATCTCATCGAAACATCGGGACACCTTAGCCCCTACCAAGTGGTATCAGATTTCCAGGTTGCTCGGTGAGATTTTATAGTTTTTCGTAGATTAGATCGAGTCAGTTTTTCGTAGATTAGATCGAGTCTGTTCTTCATACCTACAGTCCACGAAAAAGCCACACAAAAAAATTAGGGTTAGTTCATCATATCCGAACCAATCTGAGCCTTTGCATAATCTTTTTAGGGTTTTTGCTTTGTTGAATTTGCGGTTGCATCGTCGTGTCAAGTTGCTGGTCTTAGAGTCTAGTCTTTTAGAGTTTCGAGTTCTGGTCATAAGTTGTCACGCCGCCGCCGCACCATCATCATCGCCCATCTACCACTTTTGCTTATCCGCCGCCGCTCTGAATCCATATCCATATACCACTACCAATCCGTATCCATATACCACCACCAATCTCTATCCATATACCACCACCGATACCATATACCAGCACCGCTGCCATATACCACAACCATATATCCACCACCAATCCGAGTTCTTCTCATATTAGGTTTGTTCTTGAGATCAATCTAAATTCCGATTCGTGTTTCCTTGCCTGCGTAGGTCTCGAAAAAAAAGAGTCTGGAGACCCCCGGGCAGTTTTTAGGCCAAAATTTTCACGGGCAAAATTTTTTTTTCCCTATCCTATTTTTAGGCTTTTCTGAGTCTTTTGAGCCACGTGCCATCATAGTGATTTTTTTGTCGCACTTTTTCGTCGTCGCTGCCCTGATTTCCGAAAAAAAAAGTGAAAAAAAAATTGCGTGCCCATCCTATCAGTTTGACGAGGGAAGAGTTTTGAGACACTCGCCATTATAGTGATTTTTCGCAAAAAAAAAGAGGCGCAAAAAAAAGGAGCGCAAAAAAAAGAGCGAAAAAAAGAGAGTTCCAGAGTGTGCTTTTCCCTTATTTACGTGCAGCGCCGTGATTTTGTTAGTGTTCTAGGCTCGCGTCTCTAGCACGGTCTAGCCTAGGACCAGCACAGTACCGTCGTTGAGCGTTTATTCAACTTTGCATCTCTGAATTGATTATTGCTGACCCTTTTTGCTACCATACTATAAGCCTTCCCAGCTCCACATACATCTACGTCGTGCATTTGACTCTCCCTGGCAATCGCTCTATCCAAGCTTTTGAGAGTTTTTGACTACAACGGTTGCCGATCACCGCCTGCTGCTGGGTAAGAACTGGTAAGAATTTGAGATTTGCTTGACGGATTTGTGACACCCGCCACCACCACCACTTGTTAGTAGTCTGTAGGATCATATTCTTGTGTGTTTCTATTGCTGCTAACCATGCCAGGATCACAAGCCGATGAGACTGACTGGGAGAACTTGACGAACAAGGAGCTTCATGATACGTTTCAACAAATGATGAATGGACAGGTGCAAGATGTGATAAACAGATTTGAAGAGGCCATGGAGAAGTTAGATGGCACGGAGAAGATGTTTGAAACAAAGCTCGATAACAAGTTTGCTGAATTGCTGTCGCGTTTTCCACCACCACCACCGGCTGCTCCTGCCGCACCTCTGCAACAACAGCAACAACACCGACTACCTCCACGTCGGGAAACAGCCCTCCGCCGAGCGAGCCGTGTCCCTCTTCAGTCGGGCCAAACTGCTGGTGCTGCTGTTGATACTTCTGTGGCTCCTACTGCTGATGTGGAGGAGGATGATTATGTGGGAGATTATGAGGATGAGGTTGATCAAAATCAGAACTACGTGCCACCAACAGCACAGCAACCACCAAGTCGTCCACATGCAAATAATGGCAATGGTAGGGCTCACCCTCAGGTACGAGATCATGACCATCTCCCTAAACTAAAATTGAATATTCCACCATTTGAGGGGAGATATGTTCCTGATATATATCTTACTTGGGAGTTAGAAACTGAACAACGATTTACATGTTTACAATATCCCGAGGAGAGACGTGTTCCTGCTGCTGTTTGTGCTTTCACTAGTTTTGCATGTGTTTGGTGGTCTGAGCATTGTAGATTATATCCCATTTCGGCTACTTGGGCTGCTTTGAAAACTGCTATGCGTACTCGTTGGGTTCCACCATATTATCAACGTGAATTACTTCAAAAATTGCAGCGCTTAAGACAGGGAAAAAATTCTGTAGAAGAATATTATCAGGAATTACAAACTGGCATGATTAGATGTGGTATTGTTGAGGAGAATGAAGCTATGCTTGCACGTTTTATGGGTGGATTAAATAGAGAGATTCAGACGATTCTAGAGTATAAGGAGTATACTAATATCACTCGTTTATTCCATCTTGCTTATAAAGCTGAACGTGAAGTGCAGGATCGACAGGCATTGGCGCGGACTAACTTTTCTGCAGGTCGACCTTCATCATGGACACCACGTGCATCATCTACTTCCACACGTTCTGCTACACCGGCGCCTCCGTCGGCTGCCACCTCCAACTGTGATACAATAAAGCAAGCACAATCACCACTATCTGCCAAGAGCACACCTTCTGGGCCTGCAAAGAGCTCTTCTTCATCCATGGCATCAACAGGGCAAACACATGATATTATTTGTCGACGTTGCAAGGGTGGAGGTCATTATGCGAGAGAATGCCCATCTAAGCGTGTGATGATTGTTACTGAGGATGGTGGGTATGAGTCCGCTAGTGACTATGATGAGGAGACGTTGGCTCTTATTACACGTGACAAACACGGTGGAGACGATTCTGATCATGAGACGCAATACATGGCTCCTGAAGATGCTGACAGGTATGAATGTTTAGTTGCTCAACGTGTTTTGAGTGTGCAGGTTACACAAGCTGAGCAAAATCAGAGGCATAATTTGTTCCATACAAAGGGAGTTGTGAAGGAACGTTCTGTTCGCGTGATCATAGATGGAGGGAGCTGCAATAACTTGGCTAGCATGGAGATGGTGGAGAAGCTATCTCTCACCACAAGACCACATCCACATCCTTACTACATCCAATGGTTCAACAACAGCGGCAAGGTTAAGGTAACACGTACTGTTCGTGTGCATTTTAGTATCTCTACATATGCTGATTATGTTGATTGTGATGTGGTACCTATGCAAGCATGTTCCTTATTACTTGGTAGACCATGGCAATTTGATAAAAATTCTGTACACCATGGTAGAAACAATCAGTATACTCTTGTTCATAACGATAAAAATATTACTTTGCTTCCTATGACTCCTGATTCCATTTTGAAAGATGATATTAATGGAGCTAATAAAGCAAAACAGGAGACAAATAAGAGTGAAAATCAGATTGTGGCAAAAGAATTTGAGCACCAAATGAAGCCTAATAATAAACCATCTACTGTTCTTTCTGAAATTAAATTGAAAAGTGCATGTTTACTTGCCACCAAATCTGATATTGATGAGCTAGATTTCAGCAAATCTGTTTGTTATGCTTTTGTGTGCAAAGAGGCATTATTTTCATTCGAGGACGTGCCTTCCTCTTTGCCCCCTGCTGTCACTAACATTTTGCAGGAGTTCGCTGACGTCTTTCCACAAGACGTGCCACCGGGATTACCACCTATTCGAGGGATTGAGCATCAAATTGACTTAATTCCCGGTGCTTTGCTACCCAACCGTGCACCATACCGTACCAATCCAGAGGAGACGAAGGAGATTATGCGTCAAGTACAAGAACTGCTCGACAAGGGTTATATACGCGAATCCCTTAGTCCTTGTGTTGTTCCTATCATTTTAGTGCCGAAAAAGGATGGTACGTCGCGTATGTGCGTTGATTGTAGAGGCATAAATAATATTACTATTCGTTATCGTCATCCTATTCCTAGGCTAGATGATATGCTTGATGAATTGAGTGGCTCTACAATATTCTCCAAAGTTGATTTGCGTAGTGGATACCATCAAATTCGTATGAAATTGGGAGATGAATGGAAAACAACATTTAAAACTAAGTTTGGATTATATGAGTGGTTAGTCATGCCTTTTGGGTTAACTAATGCACCTAGTACTTTCATGAGGTTAATGAACGAAGTTTTACGTGCTTTCATTGGACGATTTGTGGTAGTTTACTTTGATGACATATTGATTTATAGCGAATCTTTGGAGGAACATTTGGAACATTTACGTGCTGTTTTTATTGCTCTACGTGATGCACGTTTGTTTGGAAACCTTGGAAAGTGCACCTTTTGCACCGACCGAGTATCTTTTCTTGGCTATGTTGTTACTCCACAGGGAATTGAAGTTGATAAAGCCAAGATTGAAGCTATTGAGAATTGGCCGCAGCCCAAAACGGTCACACAAGTGAGGAGTTTCCTTGGCCTCGCTGGTTTCTATAGGCGTTTTGTGAGAGATTTCAGCACCATTGCTGCACCTCTCAACGAGCTTACAAAGAAGGATGTGCCTTTTGTTTGGGGTATCGCACAGGAAGAAGCCTTCACGGTATTGAAAGATAAGTTGACACATGCTCCTTTACTCCAACTTCCTAATTTCAATAAGACTTTTGAGCTTGAATGTGATGCTAGTGGAATTGGATTAGGAGGTGTGTTATTACAAGATGGAAAACCTGTTGCATACTTTTCTGAAAAATTGAGTGGTCCTAGTCTGAACTATTCTACTTATGATAAAGAATTATATGCTCTTGTTCGGACCTTAGAAACATGGCAACATTATTTATGGCCCAAGGAATTTGTTATACATTCTGATCATGAATCTTTGAAACACATTAAAATTCAAGCAAAACTGAACCGTAGACATGCTAAATGGGTTGAATTCATTGAGACTTTCCCTTATGTCATTAAACACAAGAAGGGTAAAGAAAATGTTATTGCTGATGCCTTGTCTCGTCGTTATACTATGCTTTCACAACTTGACTTTAAAATATTTGGTTTGGAGACCATCAAAGATCAATATGTTCATGATGCTGAATTTAAAGATGTATTGCAGAATTGTAAGGAAGGGAGAACTTGGAACAAGTTCGTTCTTAACGATGGATTTGTGTTTCGTGCTAACAAGCTATGCATTCCAGCTAGCTCCGTTCGTCTTTTGTTGTTGCAGGAGGCGCATGGAGGAGGATTAATGGGACACTTTGGCGTCAAGAAGACGGAGGATATACTTGCTACATATTTCTTTTGGCCAAAGATGAGACGGGATGTTGAGCATTTTGTTGCTCGCTGCACTACATGTCAAAGAGCTAAGTCACGACTCAATCCTCATGGTTTATATATGCCTTTGACTGTACCTAGTGTTCCTTGGGAGGATATATCTATGGACTTTGTTTTAGGTTTACCTCGAACAAAGAAGGGGAGGGATAGCATATCTGTTGTCGTGGATAGGTTCTCGAAAATGGCACACTTTATACCATGTCATAAAAGCGATGATGTTGTTAATGTTGCTGATTTGTTCTTTCGTGAAATTATTCGCTTACATGGTGTGCCAAATACTATTGTTTCAGATCGTGATACTAAATTTCTTAGCCACTTTTGGAGATGTTTATGGGCTAAGTTGGGGACTAAGCTGCTTTTTAGTACTACTTGTCACCCCCAAACTGATGGACAAACTGAAGTAGTCAATAGAACATTGTCTACTATGCTTAGGGCTGTTTTGAAGAATAACAAGAAAATGTGGGAGGAATGCTTGCCTCATATTGAATTTGCTTATAATCGTTCATTGCATTCTACTACTAAGATGTGCCCTTTTGAAATAGTGTATGGTTTCCTACCTCGTGCACCTATTGATTTGTTGCCTCTTCCATCTTCAGAGAAGGTTAATTTTGATGCTAAAGAACGTTCTGAATTGATTTTAAAAATGCATGAGTTAACTAAGGAAAACATTGAGCGTATGAATGCTAAATATAAACTTTCTGGAGATAAGGGTAGAAAACATGTTGTGTTTGCGCCTGGAGATCTTGTTTGGTTACATTTGCGTAAAGATAGATTTCCTAATCTGCGCAAATCAAAGCTAATGCCACGTGCTGATGGTCCTTTTAAGGTGTTAGAGAAAATAAATGATAATGCATATAAACTTGCGCTACCTGTAGATTTTGGGGTTAGTCCCACTTTTAACATTGCAGATTTGAAGCCTTATTTGGGTGAGGAAGATGCGCTTCCGTCGAGGACGACTTCATTTCAAGAAGGGGAGGATGATGAGGACATCAATACCATTGTTACACCCACAGCCCCTACTGTTACATATACTGGACCAATTACTAGAGCTCGCGCACGCCAATTAAATTACCAGGTACTTTCGTTTCTTGGTAATGATTCTAATGTTCATGAGATTATGATGCTGCCTAAATTGGATACATTTGTTTTGCTTACAAATGAAGGGCCTAGCTTGGAGAAGGATGAACATTGGAGCAAGAACACGCATGGAGTTGATGGCATGCGCAAGGGGATCAAGAACGGAGTTACAAGTGATGATTTCAGGACTTTAAAGCAGCCATAAGGAGTGCATGAAGCCTTGGATGAAATATACAAGATGCCACTTCATAATATTCGTCCATAGGCTATTCTAGGTGCTGCGTCACCTTATTAATGGGCCAGGCCCATGTAATTTCGAAATACTTAAGTATAGGCTATTTTTAGAGTCCGTATGTGTGGGGAAACAAGAGTTAGGGTTGGTTTCGGACCCCACCCTCAAGGGCCACGAAATTCCCCCCCTCTTCCTCCATATATACAGCCCTTAGGGCGTCGTTTAGACTTTGGGTTTTGTTTAGATTAAAAGTTCGCCATAGCTGCAACTTCGCGTACTTCGTTTGTGTCCAACGACCAGACCAAGACGTCACAGAACCCCACCTTGATCAATAAAGCTTTCATCTTATATTCGCAATATCCCGATTGCAATCTCAGTTTCTTGCTTGTTCTTCGTTTGCTCGCAGGAAACAGACCCTCGTGGTCAGGTTGATCGTGCTCCGGCGTGGTCAATAACCCTCGGAAGTTGGTTTACCGATTGCTAAGGCGCGACGTCTCGCACGTTCGTAGTCGGATCGTCAAGGTCGACTCCCACAGAAAACGATAGCCACCATCTCATCGAAACATTGGGACACCTTAGCCCCTACCAATCACCCTTTCCTCTTCAAGGGAAAAACCAACGCAAGCTCAAGAAGTAGCAGGAAGAATTTTTGGCGTCGTTGCCTAGGAGATCTACGCCAAGTCAAGACATACCAAGTACCCATCATAAACTCTCATCTCTTGCATTACATTATTCACCATTCACCTCTCGTTTTCCTCTCCCCCACTCCTAAAACGATTTTTGAAAAGATTTGCCTTTTCTGCGCCCCTCTTCCCTTCGTCTTTTTCGCTTGCTTTTTGTGTGCTCGTTTGTTGGATTGCTTGCTTTGTCACGATGGCTCAAGAGAATACCAAATTGTGTGACTTTTTCAACACCAATAATAATGATTTTATTATTACTCTGATTGCTCCCGCTACTAATGCGGAATCTTGTGAAATTAATGTCGCTTTACTGAATCTTGTTATGAAAGATCAATTTTCCGGCCTTCCTAGTGAAGATGTTGCATCCCATCTAAACAATTTCGTTGATTTGTGTGATATGAAAAATAAAAAAAGATGTGGATAATGATATTGTTAAATTGAAGCTATTTCCTTTCTCACTTCAAGATCGTGCTAAAACTTGGTTTTCAACTTTGCCTAAAAATAGTATTGATTCATGGAATAAGTGTAAAGATGATTTTATTTCCAAGTATTTTCCTCCCGCTAAGATAATCTCCCTTAGGAATGATATTATGAATTTTAAGCAACTTTCTCATGAACATGTTGCACAATCTTGCGAGAGGATGAAATCGATCATACGAAATTGCCCTACTCATGATTTGAATTTGTGGATGATTATACAAAAAAAATTATGCCAGATAGAATTTTGCTTCTAGAAATCTTTTAGATTCGACCGCGAGAGGTACTTTTATGGAAATTACTTTAGGACAATCTACTAAACTCCTAGATAATATTATGGTTAATTATTCTCAATGGCATACCGAAAGATCTTCCGCTAGTAAAAAAGTGCATGCAATTGAAGAGATTAATGTTTTGAGTGGAAAGATGGATAAGCTTATGAAATTATTTGCTATAAAGAGTGCTCCTATTGATCCTAATGATATGCCTTTGTCTACTTTGATTGAGAATAATAATGAATCTGTCGACGTGAATTTTGTTGGTAGGAACAATTTTGGTAATAACGCGTATAGACGTAATTTTAATCCTAGGTTGTTCCCTAGTAATTTCTCTAATAATTATGGTAATTCCTACAACAATTCTCATGGAAATTTTAATAAGATGCCCTCTGATTTTGAGAATATTGTTAAAGAATTTATGAATTCGCAAAAGAATTTGAATGCTTTGATTGAAATTTTTTGCTTAAGGTTGATGATTTGGCTAGGAACGTGGATAGGATTTCTCTTGATATTGATTCTTTGAAACTTAGATCTATTCCACCCAAGCATGATATCAATGAGTCTCTTATAGCTATGAGAATTTTCATTGATGAGTGCAAAGAAATAGCCGCTAAGATACGTTCTAAGCGAGATTTGTTTGTAAAAACATGTTCTTCTAGTTTCCGTGAAAATAATGATAAAGATCTTAAAGTGATTGATGTGACTCCTATTTAATATTTTTTTCCAATATAAATCTTGATAAATATGGGACTGGATATGAGTCAACTTTAGTTAAAAGGCGTCCCAATGATTCGGAGTTTTTAGATCTTGATGCAAAAATTGATAAAAGTGGGATTGGAGGGGTCAAAACTTTAAGTAGCAATGAACCCACTCTTTTGGATTTTAAGGAATCTAATTATGATAATTGTTATTTAATAGATTGTACTTCCTTGTTGCAATCCATGTTACATTCCCCTCATGCTTATAATCAAAACAAAGATTTTACTAAACATATCATTGATGCTATGATGCAATCTTTTGAAGAAAAGCTTGAATTGGAAGCTTCTATCCCTAGAAAACTTTATGATGAGTGGTAACCTACTATTAACATTAAGGTTAAAGATTATGAGTGCCATGCTTTGTGTGATTTGGGTGCTAGCTTTTCCATGGTTCCAAAAACTTTATGTAATGTGTTAGGTTTCCATGAATTTGATGATTGTTCTTTAAATTTGCATCTTGCGGATTCCACTATTAAGAAACCTATGGGAAGGATTAATGATGTTCTTATTGTTGCAAATAGGAATTATGTTCCCACAGATTTCATTTTTCTTGATATAGATTACAATCCTACATGTCCTATTATTCTTGGTAGACCTTTCCTTAGAACGATTGGTGCAATTATTGATATGAAAGAAGGAAACATTAGATTTCAATTTCCTTTAAGGAAGGGTATGGAACACTTTCTAAGAAATAAAATTAAATTGCCTTATGAATCTATTATGAGAGACACTTATGGATTGCATACCAAAGATGACAATACCTAGATCTATTCGTGTTTTATGCCTAGCTAAGGGCGTTAAACAATAGCGCTTGTTGGGAGGCAACCCAATTTTATTTTTGTTTTTGCCTTTTAGGTTATATTTTGCAATAAATAATTCATCTAGCCTCTGGTAAGATGTGGTTTTGTGTTTTAATTAGTGTTTGTGCCAAGTAAGACCTTTGGGATAGCTTACGGTGATAGTTGATTTGATCTTGCTGAAAAATAGAAACTTTTGCGCTCAGGAAAACAATTCTCATTTTTAACAGGAACGTGATAAAATGCTGATTCATTATGAAGAAGATTAATAAACAAATTTCTTAGGTTGTCCTAATTGTTCAGAATTTTTTGAGTTACAGAAGTAGTCGAAATGTCTAGATTGCTACAGACTGTTCTGTTTTTTATAGATTATGTTTTCTGTGTGTTGTTTGCTTATTTTAATGATGGGTAGTATCGGGGGGTATGAACCATGCAGAAGTTGGGATACAGTCGATATTACACCAATATAAATAAAGAATGAGTTAACAATAGTACCAAAAGTGGTGATTTATTTTCTTATACTAACAGAGCTTATGAGATTTTCTATTGAGTTTTGTGTTCTGAAGTTTTCAAGTTTTGTGTAAGGATTTGATGGACTATGGAATAAGGAGTGGCAAGAGACTAATCTTGGGGATGCCCAAGGAACCCCAAGGTAATATTCAAGGACAACCAAGAGCCTAAGCTTGGGGATGCCCCGGAAGGAAGGCATCCCCTCTTTCGTCTTCATCTATCGGTAACTTTACTTGAGGCTATTTTTTTATTCACCACATGGTATGTGTTTTTCTTGGAGCGTCTTGTATGATTTGAGTATTTTCTTTTTAGTTTGCCACAATCATCCTTGTTGTACACACCTTTTGAGAGAGACACGCATGAATCATGATTTATTAGAATACTCTGTGTGCTTCACTTATATCTTTTGAGCTAGGCAATTTTGCTCTAGTGCTTCACTTATATCTTTTTAGAGCACGACGGTGGTTTTATTTTATAGAAATTGTTGAAATATCATGCTTCACTTATATTATTTTGAGAGTCTCTAAACAGCATGGTAATTTGCTTTGGTTATAAATTTAGTCCTAATATGATAGGCATCCAAGAGGGATATAATAAAAACTTTCATATAAAGTGCATTGAATACTATGAGAAGTTTGATTCCTTATGATTGTTTTGAGATATAAAGATGGTGATATGAGAGTC